>NC_136063.1:342683355-343308355 GCF_964261635.1 Lissotriton helveticus | reverse complement strand
GACTAGGCGCTGTTCTGAGACCTACAGGATATTGAAAAACGTATCTAGCCTTCCCATAGCTTATTCGGTAGCAGACTTTCTATTCTCTATGTGGTGCACTCGTAGAGTACTCCTAAAGCCAACTCAGAAAAATTAATAGTAACACAAGAAGAAAAATTAAATGAATGTGGTTGATCTAACCTCTAAGCTCACCCCTTGTTTAAGGATGATACGCCAAAGGTATTAACTGTTTAATCTGGAATTAATGTTATGGCTCAATCTATTTGTTTTTAATGGGAATTTACCGCTATATTGGATTGATGCCCTTGAGATTCGAACGTTTATTCCAGAGTAGTTAAAACTTTTATTTGTTAAATCTTGCCTGGTGAATTGTTTGTATATTTGGCACAGTCAATTTATCATCATCTCTATTATTCCCTATTTCTGATCGTTACTGTGCCTCACATGAAGAGAACCTCCCACCACTTAGCTGCTATCATGGATTGTACTGTAGTTTTAATGTTTTAGGCCATAACTGCCCATGTTTTAATCTCATTTTCTACAATTGCACGCATTTGGCTCTGTGTGCTATTTTATCTGTGCTTTTATGGTCAAACTGGCTGAAATAAAGCTAGAATTGAATAAACTCCATTTTCCTATCTTGTTCCCAGGGCAGTTAGACTTATAAAATGTTATAAGTAACTTGCCCATTCTATCCTATGGAACAGATAGCCTTTCAATATTGAAAGCTTAATTTGGCAGTATCTCACAATAGGAACATGTCCACACATCAGGACATGTCCTCCCTTTCACATGCACTTAACCCTACCCACAGGGGTACCTTGGGCCTACCTTAGGGGTGACTCACATATAAGAAAATGGAAGGTAATGGCCTGGCAAGTGGATGCACTTGCATGGTCAACATGGGATTACGAAACTGCACAGACACAGTGCTGGGCAGGTCTGAGGTACATTTACAGGCTGCTCATATAGGTGATACAATCAGTGCTGCAAGCCCACTAGCAGCATTTGGTTTACAGGCCTTAGGTACACACATTGCACTGTACTAGGGACTTAATAGTAAACCAAATAAGCCAATTATGGAAGCACTAATCCATGACAACAATTTACAGAGGGAGCACCTGCACTTTGACACTGAACAGGAGTCACAAAGTGCCCAAAGCATGTAGAGCAGCAAAAACAAAGTCCAACACACATTAAAACACAGAAGGTAAAGGCAGAAATACAGGAGAAACCCACGCCAAGGATTCCAGGCCAAACATGTGTCCCCTCAAGCTGAAATGTGGGGAGAACTACCAACCCTCTTGGGAGTTCTCTTCACTAATGCGGACACATCTGAACAGACCAATAGCATTGGTGTGTTCTGTACCAGGGCGGTGTTCCACCATTAAGTCGATGCCCTGTAGGGAAATGGACCATATCAATAACTTTGGGTTTTTACCCCTCATCTGCACCAACCATCTGAGGGGCCTCTGGTCGGTCTGAACCCAGAAGTGAGTCCCAAACAAGTAGGGCCGCAGCTTCTTCAGCGCCCAGACCACAGCAAAAACTTCACGCTCAATCGCACTCCACCTCTGTTCCTGTGGAAGTAACCTCCTACTAATGAAGGCTACGGGTTGATCTAGGCACCCGTCATTCAGTTCTGAGAGCATCGCCCCGACACCATGCACTGAGTGCATCACAAATTCCTGTGAGAAGTTGGACAGCTTGAGCTAGGGCACCGTGCACATGGCAGATGTCAGGGCATTAAAAGTTTTTGATTGGCATCAGTCTAATTCACCTTCCTGGGCTGCTTCCTGGAAATCAGCTTTGTCAAGGGGGCAACAATGGCACCATATCCCTTGACAAACCTCCTGTTATACCATGTAGGGCCTAAGAAGACAATAATCTCTGTCTGTGCCTTGGGGGTTCCCAAGCCAGAATGGTATCAATCTTTGGCTGTAGGAGTGCCACTTGGCTGCTCCCTACATGGTGTCCCAAGTACACCATCAATCCCTGCCCAATCTGGCAGTTACTGGCCTTGATCGTGAGGCCTGCCCTCTCCAGAGCCTTCAACACTTCCTAGAGATGGTGCAGATGTTCCTCCCAAGTCGCACTGAACACTGCGATGTGATCCAAGTAGGCGGAACTAAAGTCCTCCAGTCTGGCCAACACCTGATTGACCAACCTCTAAAAGGTGGTAGGGGCATTCTTCAACCCAAAGGGCATCACCCGGAACTGGTAGTGCCCCTCTGGTGTTGAAAATGCAGACCTCTCCTTTGCCTCATCAGTTAAAGCAATTTGCCAGTACCCAGATGTTAAGTCAAACTTACTGAGGTACTTGGCAGCTCCCAACCGATCTATGAGCTCATCAGCTCTGGGGTTGGGATGCGCATCAGTTCTCGTGACTGAATTGGGCCCTCGGTAGTCCACAAAGAACCCAAGTCCTGGCATAGCACCGGGTGCCGCAACCTTTGGGACCAAGAACTCTGGGCTGGACCAAGGGCTGTTGAAGGGCTCAATCTTCCACAGAGCAATCTTGAAGACTTCCTCCTTGATGCTAGCTTTGACCCTGTCTGTTAACCGGTAAATGTTGTGTTTTAAGGAGGACTGTCCCCAGTGTCCACATCATGGACAAACCACTGAGTGACACCAGAGGTCCGGGAGAACAGAGCAACAAACTGTCCCAACAGTTGGCGGCTGTCACTCTGCTGTTCAGGAGTCAGGGCAGGGGAGAGGTTTACACCATCCACTGATCTATTGTGCTAATTAGCAGACAGGAGATCAGTCGGAGAATCCTCTTCCATTCCATCATCTGTCGTTATGAGCATACCCACTTCGGACCTCCAAGTAGAGACCTCCAAGGCGGTTCACATATAGGACCCACAAAGGGTTCCTAGGAGACTGCAAGTCCGCTAAATAGGTGACTTTACTCTTTCCCACCACCACCTCAAATGGCCCAGTCCACTTGTCCTGGAGTGCAAAAGTCTGTTCTCGGGCTATGACCCACATTTTCTGGCCAGGCTGAAACTCGATCAGAGTGGCATTCTGATCATACCACTTATTTATCTCTTCCTGGCTGGCTTCCAGATTCACCTGAGCGAGTTGTCTGAAGCGCTGAGTCTGGTTCCTGAAGGCCAGCATGTAGCTATGTACATCCTGGGGAGGTTTACTGGGAGCTTTCTCCCAGCCTTCTTTGACCAGACTCAGATGTCCTCTTACAGGTTGCCCATACAGGAGTTCATAGGGACAAAACCCTAAGGTCTTCTGCGGTACTTCCCTGTAAGTGAACAACAGGCATGGCAAGACTACGTCCCACTTAAGCCTCACGGGTTCACCAAGACCCATAATCATACCCTTCAGGATCCAGTTGAATCTCTCAACCAGCCCGTTGCCTTGGGGGTGGTAAGGAGTAATGAACTTGTAATTAACACTGAACTCCTGCCACAGGGACTTCATATACCTGGGTATGAAGTTGATAGTCCGGTCAGACACCACCTCTCAGGGGAATCCCACACAGGAGAAGATCCACATTAATGACCAACCCAACTTGAGGGCCGTCAGTCTGGAGAGGGATGGCTTTGGGGTACCGGGTAGCATGGTCTAACAAGACAAGGAGGAACCTGTTGCCCATGGCTGTGTTGGGGTCCAAAGTCCCCACAATGTCAATGCCTACCCATTTAAAAGGGGTGCTGACAACATGAAAAGGTTGGAGAGGAACTTTGCACGTCATCCAACTTTTATCATTTGCCTAGCAATTCTGGCAAGTCCTGCAGTGAGTGTCAGAATCCTTGCACATTTTGGGCCAGTAAAAGTGGGTGACAAGCCTTTCAAAGGTCTTGTCCTGCCCCAAATGCCCTGCTAAAGGCTCATCATGAGCCAGACCTAGTAGGAAGGCTCTGAGGTGCTGGGGTGCCACCAGCACAGAGGCTGACCAAGGTTCAGCAACCTTAGGCTCATTATAGAGGAGACCATTCTCCCAGTAAATCCAATGTGACCCAGACTGTTGTTCACCTGCTGCCTGACTTTCAGCCTGGTGCTGCAAACCAACAGGAGAGGAGCATTCCTGCTGCTCCTTGCAGATTCACTCTCTGGAGGGGCCCGCTTCCTGCTGCCAATGGGTCAGATCAGGAAAGTCCTCCAGTTCGGCCACTTGCTCCACTGTAGGTTCCAGGGTATCCCCCTCAAGGTCTGGCTCCTGCTGGATTATGGGAACTTCCGGGGCTGGTTTCTCACGTCACCTGCCTCCTTTCTTTTTGGCAGGCATCTGGGCCCTTCTTCCAGGCTACCGGTCCTCTTGATTGCCCTTGCTGGCTGACACAGACCGAGTGGTTACACATGCCTACTCAGGCGGACACAACATCTTCAAATGAGACTTACGCTCTTACTTCTCCCAAAGGGGTACTCTCCAGATCATTTCCTAGCAGACAGTCAAAAGGCATGGCTGGCCTCACAACTACTTTCAAGGTACCTGAGACCCACCCACTCAAAGGGAACCTGTGCCACTTTGCGTGGGCACTCTGAGTTGTAAGCTGCAACTACTGGGTAAAGTATGTTGGGGTCTATCTGCTCTTCAGACGTTAGCCACCAACTGACAGCTGCCATACTGGCTCCAGTGTCTCTCAGACCCTGCTCCCTATGGCCATTTATGGTCATCCACTGCCCGTATTTCTTAGTGTTAAAGAGCAGGTGGGTCCTTGGGACCATCTCACTGTCTCCTACTGAGACCAGGGTAAATTCTGATGGCTCCCACCCCTCCTGAGAACCCAACCCCTTCCCCAAGGCTAAACTAGCCAACTCCAGAGTCAGTGCACCTGTGGATACAGGGGTAGTCTTTTTAGGACACTTAGGATACCCTATGAAGTTACCCACTTGGTCACAAGAATAACAAGAATAACATACCTGTAGGGACCCAGAGCTTCTTCTCACTGGCGGGCTGCGAACCTTTTCCTTGGTTCCCTTGGGGAGTACTTTGGAGCCCTTGTTGGAACTCCTTTTGTTTACCCTTGTGCCCTCCACCTTTCTGCTAGGGACCCTGCCCACCTTTGGTGGAGTCTTCCACATGACCTTTGTGGACCTTGGTACTGATCCGGCGGACTGCCTCCACAGCAAGCTTCCTGAGGTCAGTCAGCTTACTATCAATCAAAGGCTGGCCTAGCTCTAGAAAACAACTACCAGACAAGTGCTCCCATGCAACCAAATCTTCGAGCCCCTGAAATCATTTACCTGGCTACCCTTCACTCAACCATCCAGTGCTCTGTAAAAATAGGAAACATACTCGACCCAAGTGCTTGACTCAAGCTTCTTACAGGACCTCAACTTCTGCCTGTATAGTTCTGGGATCAAACCATACCTTCCTGCATAGGGCACAGGACATCTGATCTTCGCTGGGCAAGGCTAGCAAAGTTTCTCTCCCTTCTGTTATGAAGCGGCCTCACAACCCCGCTCCCCAGTCTCCTTCAGGGATTCTGTGGTAACTCAGTGCTATCTCGTATGCGTTAAACCACTGACCAATGTCCTCACTCTTCACGAAATCCTTAATCACGTCTTTGGGGATGTATACTATCCCTTCTCCAGGCATTGGCAACAAGCTGCCACAATTGGAACTGGACTCTGCACTCTTGGCCTTTATGTCCAGATCCTTTAAACCTCGTTTGTGCTCTGAGAGCATCCTCTTTTCTTCTATAGCCAATTTCTGCCTTTCCAACTCCAATTCATTATCCTCCTTCCTCTCCTTGTGCTTAATAAGCTCCCTCCCATGCACCCTATTTCTCTCTCTGTTCTCCAGCTCCTCTGGAGACAGACCTCTTGAAGACACACTGCTTCCATCTCTGGAAGCCTCCCCAGAATGATTCAACAGCCCCTCCTGCTGTCCATCCAATCCTACTGGCATTTCTGGATTCTAACCAGGCCTTCAGCGCCTTCTGGTGTTCATCCTTTCTTGTAAGACCTCTCAAAGAGATTTTACATTTCTTGCAGAGGACTTTAAGCTGAAACACAGTGTAGGTTTCCACCTTATCCTCTTCAAATGCAATGTCAATAGATGCAATAGTTGCTGTATTGGTCATGAGGAAAGAAATGGTAAACTGTATGTAAGGCACAAATGCAAGTCTAGAACATCACCGTTGCCTGCCAATGTTAGAAATGGAGGTCTCTAGTTGGCAATGGTTTGCACCTTTTTCCAAGTAGGGACCCATTCTTCCTAGTCAGGGTAAGGGGATACACTTCTAAAATAACCCTTGCTCACCCCATTGGTAGCTTGGCACGAACAGACAGGCTTATCTCAGAGGCAGTGTGTAAAGCATTTGTGCACACATACAATAATACAGTGAAAACACTACAGATGGACACCACACCAGTTTAGAAAAATAAGTAATCTTTATCTAAACTAAACAAGACCAAAAGAATAATCCACAATACAGTAATCAAAATATGTTTATAAAACGTAAAAACAGTACTGTCCATAGAAAATAGTGGATGCAACACTTTCAACACAAAGAACCTTGGATGCGCCAAACCCACAAGCAAAAAGGGTTGCAGGGAAGGTGATGCGCCAGTTCCTTGCACACATGGAAGGTGACACGTTGCGCCAGAGTCGGTGCAGTGATATCAGAGATTGGTGCACAGGACTCGTGGCAAGGTAGACACTTCAGCCGCGGGCAGCGATGCATTGGAACCTGGTGATGCATCGATTTTCACTGTCCTTTAATATTCTGCACGTCCCAGCCCCAGAAACAACCTCCAGAGGCCCAGAAAACAGGCAGGCACCTCTTCGCAGGTCAGAACTCTCAGCAAAGTAGGTGAAGTCTTTGTATCCCTGAGACTTCAGAACCGGAGACAAGCTCTACTTCAAGCCGTTGGAGACCTTCCACAAGCAGGGGACACAGCACACAGAAAAGTCCTTGTCCTTTCCTTGGCAGACACAGCCACCGCAGGCCAACCCAGACAGCACACATCAAAGGGACAGTACTTCTGCTCAGTTTCTCCAGCTCTTCTCCTTGGCAAAGGTTCCTCTTGAATCCCAGAAGTAATCTAAATGTCTGGGGTCTGGGCCCCACATTTTTTTTATAGTACAAACTCCTTTGTTCTCTGGAGGCAGAGAGTGTCTTTGCCCAGCCAGAATCAGTTCTGGCCTCTCTGGAGGAGCTTCCAGGCAGGAGGTGGAGACAGCATTGTCTAAGGCAGACCAGGTCCATTCACGCGTGAAAGAGAGCTCCTCCCCCTACTCTGAATGCAGCCCAGGTCTATTCAGCCCAGCCCTGACTCATTCTGGAAAGGCAGGGCACACCTCACCCCCTCCTATGTGGCTGTCTGAACAGAATGCACATCCCCAGCGCCTGTCACTCCACGGCCAGACAGTCAATACACAAACCTACCAGAGGCACACTGGATGGCTAAGCATGAAAATACCCACTTTCTAAAAGTGGTATTTTCAAGCCCAGAATGTAAAAATCATCCTTACTAAAAGATGTATCTTTTGATTCTGATTTCAGGCATATTAAACTCAATTTTCCTATGTTGTTCTCAGTGCCAATTAGACTTATAAGATGTTATAAGTAATTTCCCCATTCTTTCCTAGATGACAGATAGCCTTTCAATAGTGAAAAAAGAATTTGGCAGTATTTCACTATCAGGACATGTCACACACATCTGGACATGTCTTACCTTTCACATACACTGCACTCTGCAAACAGGGGTACCTTTTGCCTGCCTTAGGGGTGACTCACATGTAAAAAAAAAGGGAAGTTTAGGGTCTAGTAAGTGGATGCACTTGCCAGGTCGACATGGCTGTACCAAAATGCGCACAGACACTGCAGTGGCAGGTCTTAGTTACATGTACAGGCTGTACATGTGAGTGGCACAATCAGTGCTGCAAGCCCACTAGCAGCATTTATTTGGTTTACAAGCACTGGGCACACACAGTGCACTGTATTGGGGACTTAATAATAAACCAAATAAGCCAACTATAGAAACACTAATCCATGACAACAATTTACAGAGGGAGCACTTGCACTTTGATACTCAGCAGTGGCAAAGTGCCCAAAGCATCTGGCTGCAAAGGCAAAAATACAGGGGAAACCCACGCCAAGAAGGCCAGGTTGAACAGAAATTATGATCGGTAAAGCAAAAGAGGACAAAACTCCTTCCACCACAATGTACATGATAACAAAATCAAAAAGTCACCCAAGTGACTGACCACCCACACCCTGGAGCACCTGAAAGAAACAAACCTCTTCTAGTTAGAAGAAACAGAAGCATGTTCATACAATTACAAGAAGAAATAACTAACGCAAATTCAACTGAAACTGCTACCATCCTCTATTGCCTACTACATCAAGATCTGGGCATTTTAGTTTAGGTAAGTCAAAATCTTTTCACATTTGTTTACATTTAAAGGCAGGAAGAAAAAAAACCCCTAAGGGACATTTCTGTAACCTGCATAAAAACCTAGGGGCATGTTAGCAAGAACCTCGTTAAAATTATTGCTGTTTTAGCGGCAGGAAACTGCCGCTAAAACTGCGATATTGGGCTTGCTAATATGCGTTATAGATTTCCAATAGTAGCCCAGGTTAGATGTGCAGGACATCTAACCTGGGCTTTTATTGGGATTCTTTAACGCATATTAAAAAGCCCAATATCGCCGTTTTTGTGGCAGTTTCCTGCCGCTAAAACGGCGATAATTTTAACGAGGTTCTTGCCCCTAGGCATTTTTACAAAACAGATAACTCTTCCTTACCCTGAAGCTCAGCCAATTACAGATCAAGCCTGGAATGGCAGATTAGTTCAGCTCATTACACACACCAAGCGTGCATGTAAAGATGTTTTCACTACAAGGTATCAAAAGAATGTTGTAGAGAAATTGTGTGGGCCAGAAGACAACAAGCACACCATGTTGCAAAAGTGTTCGTCGTCTAAATCAGAAAACCAGCAAGAATGTTGTCTGTAATATGTCGTGTTTTGGGAGGTTGTCAACTTGTTCATTACTAGTAGTGGGATGCGTTAGAAATCCTTTTGTGCGGGATAAAACTTCGATCTGGAAATACATTCGGGAGATCTACTATCAATTGTTGGTAAAACTGATTTGAAAACAATTTAAGCAACAGACCGTAGAGCAAATGCGGCCTGTTTAGGAATGATGCTCTTCACTGGTGATGGATTGCAGTGCACAGCGATGGTGTTCCTGACACGGTAAATTGCTTTAACAAGTTACAAAGAGCAGAAGGTACTATGCCAGAGGCTGTGCATGCTGCACAGTTACACCAGCTCTTGATTTTAGAGACCAGAGGGAGCTAATCCGCTGTACTGAGAGAAAATACTGCATTCAACACAGAATGGAACTCTCTTCACACATATTGATTAATCTTTATTACTATGATAATTAAGGAAAGTCTGGAGATGTTTGAAGGAAATGGATTATACCCATTCGATTGTGTGAAGGAACACCGACCGACTCACTATTCTCAGACTGAAAAGTTTACTTTATTAAATATAAAATCAGAAAATGGTTTCTTTAAAAGCTGTTAGAAAAATAACTGGTGAGTAGTACAAGGAACAGCTGTGTAGTGAAGCCAAATACAACCTCCTGCATCACCGACGTCATCAGTAGAAAATAAATCGAACAAAGTTCTACCTTGGGTATGAATAACTGTTTCGATCTCTTTTTTGCCTGCATTTTAAGGAACTGATATATTTACCTCAGGCAACCTCCGCACTGAAGACTATTTGGAGCAAAGCATGTTTACCATATCTGCTGTTTATCCATTATTGTAACTCTCAAAAGCATGGACTTGTATTTTGTGCATAGCTACCACTGGAATAATTGAAGAAAACGCATTTGTTATTTGAACACTCAACATCAAAAAGAGGTGTGCTGGGGAAGAAAACGATTCAGAAAAGGGAGTGGTGATGGACAGAGCATCTGAATTAAGCAGAACACTCATACCCAGTCAAAAGATCAGGGCTTGATCCATCACCGTTTTTTAGCTCACTGCACCATCCCAGTTCAGAACCTGGCTACATGCAAATTAGTCTGTCCCTGGCCCAGTGCATCATGGGAACAGGGCAGACCAAACTACCAAGCCAATTCTTTACTGGAAAGGAAACAAGCTTCCGGGGACCAGTTTCTGGCATTGCAGCCGTCTTCGGCCCGGCTTGCTTGAATCCTGATGGTGCAGTGAGCAAGGGACTCATGTCTGAGCATACCCTTCCACTCCTATAGTGGCCAAAACGATTCAGAAAAGGGGGTGGTGATGGAAGAAAACATGCACTGCATACACAACTGAGTTGTTTCGTATTGATATTTTCCTCACCCTTTATGGATTGTTAAGTCAGTAGCTACTTCGTATCTATCGTTTGTTTTCATACACCTGCTGAGGTCATAGAACACTCATTCTTTTTTTTAGACCCTGGCTGTCCTTTAGGTAACCTTCAAGTGCGTGGTTGAAAGGTTCATGATTGTAGGTTGGCCTATCTGTGATCTTTTGGGTGAGATGTCTGAGGATGGAGGGTGATAAAAGCAGCCATGCATGCATGAAATTACCATTTTTCCATGTGACTGTCAGTAATGGAAATAGCTGCTGGGTAGGCACTGCTGCAATCAACACAATGAATACTCTATAGATTGCATCCAGTGACAAGAAATAAAAAAACACCTCTACTATCAAGACCTGGAGGCCTGTCCCACTGCGGCACTGGAGAGACATCAAGGCGGCACTTTCATGTGTCTTATGAGAACGTCAGAGCTCAGACCAACAGGAGGCATCTAAGCTGCCAGATATCGTGGCCTGCTCAGCACTGATCACAGGATCAGCACAAGCAAAACAAAAAGCGGACATATTAGGCGTACCTCGGCCTCCTTCACAGTTAACTGGAAGAAGGTGACTGAACGCATAAAGCAGGAGTCAAAATTGCTACCTCTATCTCCTAAAGTAACTGGAGATGTTGAAATTGACTCTCGCAATTTTCATACCTGGATGAACCAAATTGTTTTGGCCAATTCCGAATCTAAAAACCATCAGGTAAAAGGCCCCAAGAAAAAACCTAATGCTCCTTGGTTCACTCAGATTCTATCTGAGAGTCATCTTCTCTGTCGGAGATTAGAAAGACAATGGAGACAAACATATGACAAGGCCTCTAGAATACGTTATGTACAACAGAGGAAACTATATCTTGCCGACATTAAAACAGCAAAAAAGGAATATTTTACTAAGGTCATAACTGAAGCCCAGCAAAATCAAAAAACTATTTTTACAATAGTTAAGTCTTTCACTCATCCGAAAGCCCTTATGATTGAAATACCTCCTTCAGAGAGCTTATGCAACCAAATTGCAGACTTTTTTGTTGTTAAAATCGTCAACATTCAGAAAAATGTTCCCCTTTCTCCGACTGATCGCTCTGAGGTAACAGATAACTATCCCCCCCTCTCCAGTTTTAAACCTGTCTCCCTGCAACAAACTAGCAAGGCAATTCGAACCTGTAAATCAGGAGCACCCACTGATTCCTGTCCTCCTATCATTCTACATCACCTGATTGAGGCAGTCAACCCCTTCATAAATGCCATAATTAACGAATCCTTCAAATCCGGTCTTGTACCGGACGATTGGAAGAAGGCCATTGTAAAACCCTTGTTGAAGAAGCAGAACAAATCGCCTACTGACCTCACAAACATGCGCCCCATCTCTTTACTTCCTGTCCTTAGTAAAATCGCAGAGCAGTTAGTACATGAGGAGCTAAAAACATTTGTAGAGGCCCATAACATCCTGCATCCTCAACAATCGGGTTTTCGTACCGGTCATTCCACCGAAACAGCCCTGATCGAACTTGCTGATTCCATCAAGTTCCTGCAGGATGAGGGTAGGCTAGCTGTCCTCATCCTGCTAGACCTGACAGCAGCGTTCGACACCATCTCGCATGCCATCCTGATTAACAGAATGCGAGAGATTGGCGTGACAGACACAGCCTTGGCTTGGATTTCATCTTTCCTATCTAATAGGTCCCAGACTGTGTCCCTCGGTCCCTATCTATCCTGCGAAAAACCCATTACATCTGGAGTGCCCCAGGGTTCTATATTAAGCCCTCTTTTTTTCAACATCTACATGGCACCCCTCCTCGCTGTGATAGAATCACATGGGATTCTTGTCACGTCATATGCTGACGACACCCAATTGGTCGTCACTATCGACAAACAGTGGACAGACGCAGACCTACGGTTCAAAAACTGTCTCTCTGATGTATTCAAATGGTTAAATACAAACCACCTAAGATGTAACAGTGCCAAGACAGAAATCATTCCACTGGGCAAAAATCTGTCTTTTCGTCCGAAAGACTGGTGGCCCTTAGGATCAGAGGCCCCTCCCAGTGCAGTATCTTCAGCTCGGAACCTGGGCGTACAATTCGATTCATCCCTCTCCTTTGATGACCACGTTAGGATCACCGCTGGTCGCTGTTTTGGCCTAATTAAATCTCTGAAGAAATTTTTTGATTTCCTCCCCATTGCAGCCAGAAAGTCAGTCGCGGTAGCCTTAATTCTTTCCCGACTCGACTACTGCAACGGAAAATCCACCCTCAGAAAGCTGCAGAGCATACAACATGCAGCGGCCAGACTGGTTTTACAACTCCCTAGAAGGTCATCAGCGTCAGCAGCATTAAAATCTCTGCACTGGTTACCGTTGCATAAAAGAATTCTTTTCAAACTGCTCCTTACAGTTTTCAAATCCATGCATAACATAGGGCCCCACTATTTTGCAAATCGCTTCACGCGCTACAACCCCCCGCGTTGTTTGAGATCCTCTGGGACAAATCTTGTCATAATCCCCAAATTCAAATGCAAGACTAAAGGTGGGAAATCTTTTACCGTCCTGGCGACCAGGGCCTGGAACAATCTACCAGTCAACCTTAGACTCATTGAAAATGAGAATAGTTTCAGAAAACTTCTTAAGACATGGGTCTTCCAACAATCAGACACCTCTGTATTGGCTGCCATCTAGTTCTTATTTCTCATTACACCCCACTTTTCAGCTATCCTCTGCAGTCTGCTTACCGCCATGATGCTCCCTTGGGTGCGAACGTTTGCGCTTTATAAATACACATAAATATCAACAAAAAAAATATCAAAAACATATAGACTTATGGCTTGTTGATTCATGCTTTAGGGAAAAGGCAAGTTGACATTTTATTTCTAAATAGGTGGTTGTTGTTCATCCTTATTTTCCTAAATTTACTATTACTTCTATGCGGGTTCCTCCGAAAGGGGGAATGATCAAGAGGAATTACTCTCTTAATCCGAGGTATCTTTTTTAGTGCAGGTCCTAGATTTGGTTCATTTAAAAATGTTGTCCAGTACCATGGATTGCCTGGTAGGAAATGCAGAGATGCAGAGAGCTTTAAAAGATATTCTTAGATATTCTTCCTTCAACATGTGGCCAGTGGAAGGCCTCATTGGCAGGCATTATAGGGTTGCATTGTTCAAGCTAGGAACTTGCTTGGCATCAGCATTTAGTATGTGTTGACTATTATGAAATAAACATTCTTTTCACCCAATGTAAAGTACATTGGAATATTCAAAGCATGACAGCATTGGAACTGTTGCGGTCCGGACTTTACGAGGTAGACCCAGTGAAATAAAATATTTCTGACAATATTGAAAACACTTTTTGCTGACCTGATTTCAGATTACCTCGGAGTCCGTAAATAGATCCACATTTTATACTCTTGCTGGTGTGTTGAGGGAAATCCTGCCTCCCCAATCCAATCTATTATAAAGTCATGTGTTTTCCATAATGCAGTGCTGAGGATCTCAGTTTTTGAAGGGGTGAGTTCCAAGTTATTTCGTATCATCCCCTTGTCTGCACCTGCAGGCATTTAAAGAGTCTAGATGTCTCAAGGTCTCATAGGTTTCCAGGTTTAGAATATTCTTTTTCAGGCTGGCATGGTTGTACCAGATACTCTTTAAAAAGATCACAAGTTCATGCAATGCAGTCAGGTATGTATTGAAGAAAATATAGACAATCATTGAACCTTGCTGGGAAACCCTTTGTGAATATGGTGATTGAAGAACTGGAGACGGAGTTGCAATTGGTGTCCTGTATCTGAAATTTAGTGAGCTGCCCTGTACTTCTGTCTTTTTTTGTTGTTGGAGTTGATAGTCCACAGTGTCAAAAGCCACTGAGAGGTCAAACTGGAGCCTGCAATGTTCTTGAGGATGTCCCAGACTTCAATTAACACAGATTTGGTGCTTCTAACATGTGGAAAACATGTATGCCTAAATAGGAGGCAGTTGTATTGATCAAGGATATATGAGATCTCAGCGATTACTGAGGTCAAACCAGAATTTTTTTTTTCCCAATCTGTTTTATTGAATTTTTTTAAAATACAAACATGAATCACATATTAGCACAATAAAATGTCAGTATGTTTGGGAGCACGATCACCTTGCATTACAATAGCAAACAAGCCAATACGTTCTGAAACATCACATGCAACTGCATCCTCATGTTAAGACATATGTCTCATGGCGCTTACTCGTTACCTGCCATCGCTGATTGCAGTGGATATCATTACGTTGTATATTTACATCGTAAATGCAACTACCAACTGGAAAAAGGGTGCTATTGGGATATTATATATGCACAGGAATCTGTATTTGGATATTGCTGTGTTACGCAATGTCCAATGATCTGCTGCAGTGTTGATGCCGAGAGGCAAAATATCTCTATTTTATGCTAAGGAAAAAATACTAATTGTGAAACAACAAGACCCAAAAGAAAGAGAAAGAGAAAAAGAAAAGAAAATCATATGCAAAATCTGAATGATCTCCAACTAAGACTTGACGAGGGCAAGTTGGGATTCGTGCTTCCAAGTGTGTTGAATCCTGTGTTGGATTTGTGTTTGTGTTTGTGTATGAACTTAGGAGAGTTGTGACGTGGCAAGCGCTCCTTGGGTGACACGGGGGGTAACTGACTACATAATATATCTGGAGGGAAAAGGGCTTCTGGATAGAGCATTCCTGGCGAGAGTGGGGGCATCTAGTCACTGGCTGGTTGTGAAGCTGTAGGACTATCCGTGCCGTCGGGATGCATGAGCGCTTTAAGAAAAACTTCAAAGGGCTACGATATTGAATACTGGTGCAATCTTACAGTTTTAGCAGGCCCCCCTTCACCCATAGGCCTCCTGATGGGGCCCGTGGGTGTACTTAAGGGACCCCACTTCCCAACCAAGCACAGTGTAGTGGGCACTATGGGGTGCCCACCACAAGGTGCAAGGTTTATGGGAACTTGTGTTCTCGTTCGGAACACAGGCTCCCATTGAAGTCAATGGGAGTCCGACCAAACCGAGTCCTTAGGCATCTGGACACATCGTAATCAGTCAGTAGGACTCCCAGAATTCGAATCATTTATTTTTCGCTGTTTGTAGGCTATCTGGCTAAACTTACTGTTTTTATTTGTGAGTTAACCCCTTCGATGCTCATGACGAGCTCAGCTCGTCATGAGGTATACCTCTAGGGTGCTCATGACGAGCTGAGCTCGTCATTACCACACCCGTTTTTATTGCTGTCCAGCACAGCCGAGGGATTGCTGCAGCAGGGATGTGGTTAAAGGGCTCCATTTCACTGCTTACCAATTTCTGACAGATCAAGGAGTTACTGTCAAAGAAGAACATCTCAGATGCTCCAACAACCTCTTAGATACTCAAAGATGACTGATTTGCTTCTGTGAAACAAAGCTTTGCTCAGAGAAGAATGTAATTTCACCCTCTATATTTATACACTGGCAAGATCCAATGTTATGCCACCTTTCAGGAACTCTTCCATTTACGTATCACCAATTCGAAGGGACAAGTTTTCTAAGTCAATTCTTTGTCTGGGTGATTGCCACACTCTATAAATTCCATCAGATTAGATCAGTTTATATTGTTTATTTAGACCTACTTTCCAATATTTAGCTCCTCATCTGTTGGGTAGCTGTGGAAAACAAGGTGTTTACCAATGTTGCTCAGCAGTTAAGGGTTGTTACAGTGAGCCGTCGAATGCTACTCTTGGCTTGCTTTATGAATTCTTTTAAATAATTATATTCTGTGCTGAAATCAGGGCTAACATTACATTTCTGAGTTTGCTGGTGTTACTTTTGTTTAATTTGCAGAAAGGTTTGAGGTGGGGTATGGTTCTGTATTATTTGCTAAACTAATATACAAACCCCTTACAAAAAATTAGGCTTCAGTTCTCTCATTTTTAAAAGCATTGATGTGAAGGCATGGGCTGGGTAATGTATGTGAAGTTATGCCTTCAATTAGAGATGACTGTGTCTCAGGTTTCATATAGAGCCTAATGCGGTAAAGAACATATAAGTTAATAATAGTCCAACTAGAATACCTCCATGTTTAATTGGTAGTACCATTTCTCAGGTGCATCCTTTAAAGACAATATGATAGTGGATATGCCTTTAGGAGTATAGAGTCATTCTCACTTGGTTAATTACCATTAATGAAAAAGATAAACATTCCAAAGAAGCAAAAAAGAGCATGTTTTACAGAGAACATAAATACTATAAATTACTTTTGGAAACTGGAGTGATTACTCAGGAGAGAAATGCATCAGTCTTTTTTATATATCTGTTTATTGATTTTCAGATAGCATAACAAAGGAAATACAACAACCAAAATTAGCATCCAGCTAGCAAAGAGGTGGAAGTATGTAGTAGCAAATTCACTTTGTAGAAGTCAGAGATTCTGAATATGGCAAACAGTCGCCCCATATTTTGTGGTGTTTTTCCAGACATCCCCTGTATCAATCAGTCAATCAAAAATAGCTTTATTCGATTGTTAAATAGCAATCATAAAAGCATACAATTAAAACTACCACATTTCATTACATATTATAAAATCACAATATTATAAAAAGAGACATATTAAAAACATATACAGGATTTCATTATTAACTGGTTTCAACTCAGGTCATCATCACTATACATAAAGTGCAACTACATTACTATGCTTTTTTATTTATTTATTTATTTTTTCCATTTATTGAGCGCACTGTTACCGGGCAGGTGTCCTGGCGCTAAAATGATGTACTTTCTCCATGCGATGTTAGTCCCTATAGATTGAAAAGCCATGTTTTAGTGTTCTTCCTAAATGTCATTAGGTCAGTGCTTTGTTTTAGGGGGAGGGGCATCTTATTCCAGATATCAGCTGCTCCGGAGATAAAACTGCGGCCTCCCCATCGGACTTTCCTAATGCGATCAGTCTTGACAAGCCATTTGTTAGATGATCTTAAATGTCGGCCTGGCTTGTACAGCTGGAAGTGTTGTTGAAGGAAAGATGGACCTAGTCCATTCACTGCCTTGAACACTATGCACAACGCTTTGAACATCATACGTTTCCGTACTGGGAGCCAGTGCAATTTCCTCAGTTCCCCGGAAACGGAGGCAAACTTGGGTAGACCCGTGATTAAGCGAACAGCAGCATTTTGCAGCGTCTGTAGCTTATTCAGGATCCCTTGCTGTGCTTGTAAATACAGACTATTGCAGTAGTCGAGGCGTGACAGCACTAATGCTGTCACGACAGTTTTCCTACTGCTGATGGAGAGAAAGGGGAGAATTTTCCTTATTGTTTTTATTATCCAGTGGACTGAGGAGGAGAGGGCATTGACTTGTGTCTTAAAAGTAAGTTGTTTGTCAATGAGTATCCCTAGATTTTTTACTGTCGTGGCAGGTATGGGAAGATCTCCCATTTCTTGCGGCCACCAGTTGGGGGTCCATAAGTTGGTCTCATTGCCAAAGAGAAGAACCTCCGTCTTCGAAGAGTTCAATTTAAGGCAATTCCTGGCCATCCATGAGCTTACTGCGGTCATGCAGTCCTGAAATCTTGCTGCTATTCCCTCCTCTCGACCCGGGAGCAGAGATACCACAATTTGTGTATCATCTGCGTAAGATGTAAGTTCAAAGCCAAATGACCGAATCACCGGGGCGAGGGAGGAGATGTAAATATTAAAGAGGGTAGGGCTCAGGGAAGAGCCCTGGGGAACCCCTCCTGGGAGTGTGAAAGGAGTGGATTCAAAATCTCCCAGGGCCACCACCTGAACCCTATCCGAGAGGAAAGACCTCAGCAAGCTCAGCGCAACTCCCCGCACTCCGCAGCCTTCCAGGCGGTCCACCAAGATGTTGTGGTGGACCGTATCGAAGGCCGCGGACAGGTCGAGAAGCACCAAGATCGCCCGTCCGCCCATATCCATCACCTTCCTAATTTCTTCCGTGGACTTGATGAGGGCAGTCTCAGTGCTGTGGCCCTCCCTAAATCCATGTTGCGCCATGTCAAGCCCCTGAGAGGATCTAAGGAAATCACAGAGCTGAGCATTCATGGCCCTCTCAATAAGCTTGGCCGGTAATGGGAGTCTAGCTATGGGCCTGTAGCTGTTGGGATCAGAGATATCCAAAGTAGCCTTTTTAAGCAAAGGTGCAATAGAGACCTGCTTCCAACACAATGGATATTCTCCTCCTTTAAACATCATGTTAAAAACTTCAGTCAACATAACTGAGATGGGAGTGGCTGCGAGTTGGGCCACGGCAGCTGGACAGGGATCGTGGGGTGAGCCTGATTTAGTTTTTAGCAATAACTTTATTATTTCTTCTACTTTTACTGGGCTAAACTCCACGAATTCCGGGGACTGCGAGTTCTCCTGCATGGACTTATGGGTTCTCTCACTGAGAGTGAGCCTCACTTGATGTTCCAGGGCGGAGAATATTAGCTCCAATATACCACTTTTTTTCAGGAAGACTGTAATTATTAAAACACCTCTTTCATTATCCAAGTACTGTAAACATAACAAGGCTGGACGACATTGGCGCAATCCCATCTGTTTAAAAAAAGCCACCAATATCACGCGCCTAACAGTAGCATAAAATTTACAAAATAAAATAACATGAATGGTGGTTTGGGGAGACATATCATCACAGGGGCAAGGCTGGAGGTCTCGCGACCAGTCATTAATAGCTGGAAAACTAACTAATCTGTGGAAGATCCCCAGCCTAAAGCGAGTTAATAAAAATCTGTCATAATTGCCAGGAACAAAATTCAAATAGGGTTGGATATTAAAAGTTGTTAATAACAATTGATGTTGCAGGACAGTTGATTTTAAAATCTCTGTTGACATTCTTAAGGTATCCAACATAGTCAAGCCCTCTTTCCTCAGGTCTTTTCTAGTTACAGCCGAGATAGTTAGAGGATTTGAAAAATACTCTGGTTTGCCAAGATCCTTACAAAACGTATACACATATCTCAACCAGGGGATCCTCATTACTCCTTCAAATTTCAAAATATCAGACAGAATATCCCTATTCAGCTTTGTTTTCTCTTTTGTCCACAGCCTGTGCCATAATAGCACAGGCTCAAGCTTAATTAAGTCAGATATGAATGGAAGGCCTAATTCTGCGTGGCAGATATACCCTGAGGTACTGTTTGGAACAGCTAAAATATATTTTAAAAAATAGTTTTCAACTACCTGGATGGGTGTAGAGTTGCCAAACCCCCATTCCCCACGCCCATAAATAGCAGCAGATACACATTTTGCCTTATAAATTTTAATTAACTCAACGGGTGGTATTTTACCAAATTTTTTGGCAAAAGTGGTGAGGGCAGAAGTAGAATGTAACATCGCTAATTTCTTCGCTGCTACAGCTTGGGCCCAGGACTCATTCTGTGTGAACAATATGCCTAGATAAGAGAATTGTTTGGTTGCCTCAAGCTTCTGTCCTGCAATAAAAACAGCCCTATTGACCTTAAAACCCTTGTCTCAGCGCATAATGAATGTTTTAGAAGAGTTCACCCTCAATCCGAGGTCTTTCATGAAGAGGGTAAAACTATCCACCACGTGCTGTAGACCCACTTGGGTACGAGACATCAGCACGGCATCATCTGCGTACAAAAGGGCCAGGATTGGGCGGCCTGATACATACGGGGAGTCTAAACTATCTCTGCACAGGGCTGCTTCCAGACCATTTAAATACAGATTAAAAAGGAATGGGGCCAGGACACATCCCTGCCTGACTCCACTCCTAATCGGGATCGCGGCCGTGCGTTCACCCTTCAGGCCATAGCGGACCCGGGCTGATGCATCACTATAAAAACATTTAAGAAAATAAATAATATTTTCATCAACCCCTAGGTGTCCAAGCAAACTCCATAATTTAGAGTGGACCACACAGTCAAATGCGGCCGAGAGGTCTACAAAAGCTAAAAACAGATTTCCTTTCTTAGCCCTTGTGTAATTTCCCACCAGCATTAAAAGATTCAAGCCTTGCTCTACCGTTCCTAGGCCGGCTCGGAATCCATATTGTAAATCAGATAACATGGAATTGTTGTCAGCCCAGTCCAGGAGATGCTCCAGGATTATCCGCCCAGCTATCTTTGTGAAAGAGTCCAACAGGGAGATTGGTCTATAGCATCCCGGATCATGTCTATCCCCCTTTTTGAAGAGAGGCACGATTATGGACTCCACCCAAGTAGATAAAAATCCAGTATTACAGCTTGCGTTAAGCACCTGGACCAGAAGAGGCCCCCACAGATGGATACTTGCCTTAAATTTGTCTATGGGGACACCATCTGGGCCAGGAGCCTTACCACCCTGGCTAGCATGGCGGGCCCTTTCAACTTCCTCCAAGGTAAACGCCAGGTTCCTTGATTTAGAATAGGAAATAGTGGGACAAGAGGCAAGTGATAGTTCATCTCCCTCGTAGACCTGAGCAAAGTGCCTAATCCAATCCACTTCTGGGATAGCTATCTCAATTTTAGGACCAGTCTCTTCAGCTAGAAAGGGAGTTCTAATAACCTTCCAGAAGCCTGCACTATCGTTATTTACAGAAGCTACATGCAAAGCATCCCGAGCCTCTTGGTTTATCGTGTTCTTCCTGTCTCTGACTACTAATTTATATAGATTCCTCAGTCTCCTCACCTCAGAAGTACTTCTTGGGTTTTATGTAGTTCTTTTTTTAAGAGTGCATAGGCATGGGTGCATTTAGAGCCAAACCATCTTCCCTGAGCTCTGTTATTTTTATATTGCCTAATAAGAGAGTTCCTTATTGTATTTGTAATTGTTAAAAAAGAGGCAAGAAGAGTTACAGAGGCGGTATCTTCACCCAAACATATCGCAAACTCTGACATACATTTACCAATTACTGTTTTAAGTATTTCCGATTGGTCAACCATGGCCCATCGTAAGGAGTAACTATTAGTACTACCAATAGATAAGTTCTCTCGAACTCAATCTCTTTTATTAATCCTTATAGTATTCTTCGTTGGCAGTAGGATGGCCAGGCAGAGAGGAAAATTGTCACTAAGTGAATCATCAGAGACTTTGAAAGAATGAATTCTATGAGCATGATTACTAGTGGCAAGAACATAATCTATAGTAGAACAACAACTCCTGCCATTAAATGTTGGAGGGAAAGGAGATCGCAATACACATAATTTGTTTGCAAAACCAAGATCAAAATTGTTAAGTACTTCATTTAGTTGTTCACCCAGGGCAGTATGATTAAAATGAGATGGACACGTGCCCTCTTCCCATAGCGCTCCGCATCGGTTATCTTTAGCCTTTCTGCATAAAGTACAATTGAAATCGCCTGCCAAAAGAATCATCACATCTTTCCTTCTACTTTTAGCCAGGCAGGACAATGCTTTAGACATATTGTTAATAACATTCCATACTTCACCCAAGGGGATATTATTATAAAAAAAATGACCAAGGCAATAGAGGTAACAGAGTCCAGATCAAGTACTAGAAGTTGAAAGTAAACATATTTAACAGGCTCTGTAACCAGTTTTAAATTCAGATTATTGGAAAGGTAAACACTCAGCACCCCCCTTAGCTGTCCCACACACACCCTCAACAGCCGGGGTGTGAAACATCCTATACCCATTTAAATGGACCGCTTTCTTAGTCCAAATTTCCAGGAAACAAAGCAGTTCTTGGGACTGAATAAAATCCCGCCAGAGTGGATTATTAATTTTTGATTTAATTCCAGCAATGTTCCAGGAGACAATGTGACATATTGAGGATTCAACAGGGGTTGGAGCAGATACAGGAGGACTAACACCTTCCAGTGAAGACCCATTGAGGTGCACTATCTCAGAAGCGGCTTCAAGAACCACTTGCCCATTATTGGTACCCTCAATCCCAGCAATCCTAGACTCCTCCACCCTCTCACTCGCAAGGTCCCCTTGATTGAGCATATTTTTATGCTGGACTACTTCACTAGGTAGCTTTACAAAGTTCTCTATCTGCAGTCAGTCGTTAGTTTCCAGGCCACTCAATACCTCAAAATGGTTTGATGTCGGTATACAGTATCTTACTCGTCTAGCACCCAAGTAATTTTCGGCTAGACGCTGAGGGCATGGGTAGATTACAGAATACATGGGACGATAAAAGAAACCCAAAGGTAGGATGTTAATATCATCGGTGTTAACCACCCCATTAAAACCCCTCTCAATGATGTTACGTACAAATTGCGGGGCCCAAAAAGTTAAGACAACACAGTCTCCATTTAAGGATTTGGGGGATGTACCTACCCAGCTAACCCTTCTAGCCATTTTAAATTCATAAAACAGAGAGTTTTTAAATCCTGTCCTAGTAGTTAGGAAATGAAGGGATTTGTTCCTCAGCGTTGACCAGTGTTTCAAAACATTGGGGGTAAAACTGGGACATTAGCTAAAACAACTGTATACGGCGTGGCTTCTGGTGGTAAATTTAAAGTTAATGAAGGGTTGTTTGAATTATCCCTTTGGCCAAGTTGGTTTCTGCCTATATCACTGTTAATGTTACTGTTAATGTTACCTCCCCTGTTTGGCCCTTCTGGATTTTCTTCACCGGTTCCAATGTTACGTGCTGGGTTATTATGTTCTAGTATGGTATTAACCTCCCTGCTTTTTGATTGTCCGGGGTTAGCCATAACCGAAGTCATACCCTTGGGATTTTCTATCATTTTATCAGGGGGTGGATGAACTAATATGTTGGTATGAGCCATCTGGGCAGATGGACAGGTGTTATGCACCATCTCCTCTATTTTAGCTTCACGAGCTTCAATAGTAGTAATTTTTAAGTGCATAGGCTCTAAAAGAGTCGACATCAATGTCTCCATTCTTCCCCAAAAGTTCTCATCCTCATTACCCGGACTATTTTGGTCAAGATCGCTAACTGCGTGGCCTTGGGTTTGCCTGCATTTATACCCCTTTTCCCTTTCCTTCCAGGAGGATTAGCAATAGCTTTGTGTTGATTTGGATTACCCTTCCCTTTAGAATTATTTGCGGGGGGTTCCTCATTATTTGTATGATTGCGTTTACATTTCGCTTTTGGCCCTCTAGTTATTACGTGCGGACTTGCATTGTTATACCCGGGTAATGATACTAAAATAGTACTTAAAGGGGAATCTAGTCCCACCTGATCTGGAGAACCAGCAATTAAAGAGGGGGTCTCATCATTGGCTATTACATTCGATGCCAACATCGTAGGTGTCAGAGAGAGTCTACTGGGTAGGAGAGGAGGTTCAAGGGACAGTCTTCACTCAGTGCGCGCAATTTCGTGGTTAAGAACAGATTCTGCCCTTAACAAAAAGGCATCTAAGGTCCCTACCACGGACCTTTTTTTAGGAGTATTGTTCTTGTTCATACTTTAGCCAGTAGTGTACAGGACAATAATCAGTAAATTAAACAGTACCACGAAACTAATAAAAGGTACCAAGTCCAGCTTCTTAGAGGGGTGGCCCAGCCCAGCCTCTTCTGGCCTCAGACAGCCTAAGATGGCCCGCCCTTGTCCCGGGCTTCTACCCGCGCTGCCCGCGCGCATCCCGCGCCGCGGGAGGCCAAGCTTCCTTTTATTCGCCTCCTGGTGTTCTGATTGGGCGTGCGTGGCGTGCGAGGCACTAGGGACGCTGGGAGGTGTAGTCCTCCTCCCCTCCGGCATCAGTTCGTGTGCGGCGTGCGCCCAATCAGAGCGCCAGAAGGCATACAAAAGGACGCTTGGGCTACCGCGTTGTGGGAGCTCAGTTTAACGTTGCCGACCACCGCTGAGAGTCAGTTTGGAACTTACCTGCTGGAGCACCTCTGGGGAAAGCAGCGGCCACCGGCGAGAGTCACCGGGGGCCATATTACCACGAACTGATGCCGGAGGGGAGGAGGACTACACCTCCCAGCGTCCCTAGTGCCTCACACGCCACGCACGCCCAATCAGAACACCAGGAGGCGAATAAAAGGAAGCTTGGCCTCCCGCGGCACGGGATGCGCGCGCAGAAATCGCCCCTTCCTCCAGGAAAAGCTATTCCCCTCAGGTACTTCAAAATCTATGGGTCAAACAAATGCACGATTGTGTTACGGGAGAGAACCCTTATGTGGAGGGTCCTTTTTCTTGCTGCCACTGTCGTGCCCAGTTCACTATACATATTCAGGAAGTTTGCACTAATGGGTGTTCCACCGTTCATACACCCACCCCCAATGTCACTAATAAAACCGCCAGCACTCTCATTGGGAGGAAAAATCTTCTTTGCAACATAAGGTCGCTACCCAAACACACATCTGAGGTATGGGACCTAATTTCCTCTAACAAACCAGATTTATGTTTTCTCACTGAAACCTGGCTCAAGCCTAATTTGACCCCCTCCATTACACTAGTAATCCCGACTGGTTACAAAATAATCAGACTAGACCGTCCCACAAAAATAGGAGGAGGGATCGCGATCATACATAGGCAGGAAATGAACTGCTCCATAGTAGCGGAACTGAGCACCCCAGACATCGAATTATTGATTTTCAAATCTGCTCTTTCCCCCAAACAAAGCTGGATGGGAGCTCTGGTCTATCACCCACCTGGACCTTGCACAAACTTCTCCAACACACTACTAGAGAAACTTGCCCCTTATGTAAACAATGACAGGGATTTTGTACTAGTAGGAGATTTTAATATACACAGCGAGCAGAAAGACTGCAAGGAGGCGCAATATGTATTAAATGACCTATCCCTACTAGGATTAATACAACGAAACTTGGGACTTACACACCGGGCAGGTCACACCCTAGATCTGATCCTATCTAATTCCCCTACAGTAACATGCCTACCCCCTATCCAGGTTAGCTGGACCGACCATTTTATCATCGAAGTTTACACTCCTCACTCCAAACCTGCCCCCTCTGGGCCAATTTCCCTTCCCAGCGAATGGCGTCAATGGCACAAAGTCAATGAAAGTGCATTTAAAAAAAGATTTACTGAACCCTCCCTAACCCCCTCTGAAAATATAGAAAGTGCCCTCAAGAAATTCGAAATAGTATCTAGGACTGCCATAAACTACATAGCCCTCTTAAAACAATTTAGACCCCGACCAGCCAATAAGCAAGAAATCTGGTTTTCTGATGACCTCAGGGCACTGAAACAAGCAGCTAGGAAACTAGAAAAGAAATGGAGAACCTCTCGCCTGACGACTGACAGAAACCACTACTGGGACTCACTATCCACCTACCACAAAGCCATCCGTACTGCGCGAAAAACCCATATTGCATCCCAAATCACAGCCGCAGGGAACTCCCCCAGGGTCCTATACCAAGTATTACAATCCTTTGTTAAACCTGTAGCATGTGCAAGCTCTGAGCTGGCATCACAACAACTCTGCGACAAAATATCTCTATTTTTTACCAATAAAATAGATACCATCTATGAGAAAATAGTCAACACCAACAAAGCCATGATCACTGACATAGCCCTTGTCCAACACGATACGGAATATAAGCAAAACATACACACCCTGGTTATTTTCCCCCCTATCACCCCGAGGAGACATCAGCACTGATCACGCAGCTCAAAAGCGGCAGTCGGATGACACTATTCCAGCCAGACTAATGCCCACTCTACTTAGAATACTATGCCCGATGATTGAGAAACTCATTAATCTGTCACTCAGCACAGGCACCGTCCCCAGAGAATGGAAGCGTGCCCTAGTAAGGCCTATCAGGAAAAACACTTTCACACCATGGACCGAATTGGCCAATCTCAGGCCCATCTCCCTGCTACCCTTTCTAGGAAAACTGACTGAAAAGCACGTCAACCGTCACCTATCCAGCTGTATCGAACTTGCTGGCTGCCTGGACTACTCCCAATCTGGGTTCAGGCCGAAACACAGTACAGAGTCCACCCTTCTGTCTGTTACTGATGACTTGCACATGTACCAGGACAAAGGCTACTCAGTGATCCTGGTATTATTGGATCTGTCGGCAGCGTTCGACACCGTGTCTCATACCATCCTGATTGACCGGTTGGCGAACGTGGGAATCAAGAACAAAGCCCTTGCCTGGCTAAGGAGCTTTTTATCCGATCGCACCCAGACTGTCACCATGGGTGCATATTGTTCAGCGGAGGTAGAGATTTCAAAAGGGGTGCCACAGGGCTCATGTCTGAGCCCAACCCTCTTTAACATCTAAGTGGCACCCCTGGCAAGAGTGATGCGCAAATTTGGCTTCATTCCCGTGTCATATGCTGATGACACGCAGCTCCTCTTCCCCTTTAAGACTCTCTCTGCTGAAGTAAAGAGCTCCTTCTCATCAGGCATGAAGGCAATAGCACAATGGATGTCCACTAACTACCTACAGTGCAACGTCAGTAAGACAGAGGTCATGCTGTTCGGAGAGGCAAAAATATTATGGACCCCAGACTGGTGGCTGCATGACCTTGGAACTGTCCCAGAACCTAAACAGGTCGTCAAAAATCTGGGGATCTGACTTGACCAGGAACTATGGCCAAAACAACACAGTAATTACGTAACAGGCTCATGTTTCCACACTATCAGCGTGTTACGTAAAGTCTTTCCCCTGCTGCCAGACTCCTTCAGGAAAACCTTAGTCCAAGCCCTTATCTTAAGTCGAATCGACTACTGCAATGGCCTGTTTCTCTCCGCCAATGAGGGAGTGCTGGCCAGACTCCAGGTAATTCAAAACACGGCGGCCCGCCTAGTCCTCAATGCCCCCCCAAGAACTGCATCTCTTTGACAAACTGCACTGGCTCTCAATCCGACAGAGGACTAAATTCAAAATATGCTGTCTGATACATAAGAGCGTTAATGGACAAGGCCCCACGTACCTGGAAAAGAAATTCATTCCATATATTCCCCCCAGATCTCTCAGATCCAGTAACAGTCATCTACTGGTAGTGCCTCGTGTCAAGAAGGCTAGACACGGAGGTAAGGCACTCTCAGTAGTGGGACCCACACTATGGAATAAACTACCTCTGACTCTCAGATTGTGTTCTGAACATCTGAAATTCAGGAAACAACTCAAAACTATTCTGTTTAAAAATGAGATCTAGTCCCAGCCAATACGGCATCCTCTGTTTATGCTAACTGGCCCAAAAGCGCAGAGATACTCCAGTTGGAGTCGATTCAAGCGCTATAAAACCCCATAAACAAATAAATAGTTAATTTTAAATAGCACTCCCATACCAGCAACATAAAGAGGTAGAGTGGCCCAGTGGGCCATGTCCCTCCTAGCACCGACGCTGCTGGAAAACGCTGATCTGTATCTCGAAATATCAGAAGTGTTACCTGTAGACCACTGGAACAGGTTTATAACCCTGATGTCGTCATGAGAGCTAGAACAGGGTATAACCATGATGTCGTCATGAGAGCTCCAGAGGGAAATATAGGTAGACTTGGACCAGTGCACCATTAGGCCGGGAGCATCTGTGTAGATTTGCAGCATGTGTAGTAGGCTGTGGATCGAGGTCTCGGGGTCACCCACATAGACAAGAAAGTCATCCTCATAGAGTAAGACCAGGTCCTCGAGTTCAACAGGCCAATGGAAGCCACAGAGCTGTGCATCCCATTGGATGCATTCTGCCAGTGGTTCCATTGTGAATGAAAATAAATAGAGCAAGATAGGGCAACCCTTTCTGATGCCCCACTCAATGGGGATAATCTAGGTGTTTACTCCATTTACATAAACATTTGCCCAGGGGTCCAAGTAGAGGAATGTCTGACAAATTATCGAAATACAGAATATCGTAGTACACTAATATCGGAACAAAAATATCGACTACACTATTATCGACTTCCTATACTTAACTATAGATATACAAATATATCGGATACTTTATATCGATATACACAAACATCGTTTTCATTTATATCGACTACTTTGATATCGGTATACATAAATATCGATTTCTGAAAAATACATACACATTAAATAAAATATCGACATCAAAAATATCGTCAACATTAATATCGGTTTTTCAGATATATCGACAGTTTATATACATATATTTGCACATTTATTTAACATATTATTATTTTTTTTGCAAATAAATACACACTACTTAATTATATACTTTTATTTTTCTTATAAAATATTCAAAACTTTTCTATATTATTTATTATATAACCTACACATAGAAAATTATTGTCTGCTATTTTTATAATTATATAATTATCTTTCTTTTCCCTTCTACTACATAATACTCACAACTGAAATTCAAAAATACTAACTAACCAATCAAGACACAGATTTTTTAAAACAACCAATAGCAAACTAATTACTAATGACACTCCTCTATATAAACAATTAAACCCAAAACACAAACTACTTGCTAAAAGTCACGGAAGGAGATACATCTCTGGATGAATTGCAGCACACCTACAAGAACATCACGACTATCAACATATAATCAAATCTTCCAAGTAAGTACATAAATTAAACACTAAGTAAATAGCTGCTACTACATTACTTACCTGCTAAATACCCATTGCTCCTTTCCTATTACTACTACTGAACATGCTAATAATTTATATATACAAATGTTTTTATAGATACTACAACTAGAGAAAATTCTACTAAGAACAACTGTGAACAAGATAAAAAAACTACAGATAATAATAAGTAAGTAAGTAAATTATCACTTTTAATTTACTTTTTTTCTCCAGATTCTACTACTGAAAACTACACTACAAATGAACCAAGAACATTATTCCTATTTCTACATTAAATATTACTAAGTATTTGTAAACTGAAATCAATGTGGTAAAAACCAACAAACATTAGCACTTGTTCTAATTAGTTGCTATTATCTATTTTTTTACACAGCTAACACTACAGATAAATATACTGGAAATATTCAGATCTCCAAAATAGGAATACCAAAAATACAACTCACTAAGTATATTAAAGAACATAATTAACTGCTAACTTGTTGAAAACCTACAAACATGGTGAATGTTGTAACACATATGTACCTTTTATTTTTTTAGATAACACTACAAACTACTCTCCACAAAAAGAACATACAACTATACAGGAAAACCCTACCTAAAACAAAATAAGTAAGTATCTTGACAATGTAAACTAAAATCCTACACTTATTAGGATCCACTTTTGTAGTAGAAATTAGCTGTAACATTGTAAATATACACAAAATTGAGTAATAATATTGTCTTTTTATGTTTTTCCTAACAGCTCTAACAACATCAGAAAACAGTATCCACAACGAAAGAATAAAGCATATCAAAAGATTTCACTGATTTCTAAAACACGTAAGTATATACATTACTAATAATCACTTACTTAAAATTATAAACACATTTTCCTTGACATTAACTATTATATATATATTTTCTAGATATACAAACAACAAAATGACAGAAGGAGCAGAATTTGTAACCAGCCAGAAAGGAAAGCTATTACTGTGCTACATGGGTTACACTTATACACAAGAAAAGCAATATGGCATGAAAGTTAATTGGAAATGTTGTAAATATTATTCTAAAAATGTTATGGAAGGGCAACAACAAGAGAAGCTACTGTACTGTATACTAGGGAACACCAAATGTTACTGAAATTGAAGTTAGAACAGCATTGGAAAATATAAAAGAGGCAAGTACAGGTTCCCAAAAACAAACCAACGTCATTTTAAAAGAAGCAATTCCTAAAATCCCTAAAACTGCCACAAGCCAAATGCCAAATATTCTTTCTCTAAAAAGAACTATAGCACGAACTAAACAAGCTACTACTACTACCACACCAGCTCCCAGAACATATCATTATATCAATTTAAATGCCAACCAAATTATAACTTTAAACAAGCAAACATTTATAATTTATGACAATGAAAACAATGACAAAAGACTTATTATTTTTGGGACCAATATGAATCTAGTAAAACTTCAGCAAAGCCAATATTGGATGATGGATGGGACTTTTAACATCTGTCCCAAACCATTTTTCCAATTATACACAGTACATGGCCTCTACCAAAACTGCAACATACCACTACTATATGCACTACTACCAAACAAAAATAGTTCCACATATATGGAATTATTAAATATAATTAAACAAAAAACTAATGATTATTCTCCAGAAAAAATAATTCTAGACTTTGAGCAAGCAATGCTTTCAACTATCCTAAAAATCCACCCACATACCTGCATTCAAGGCTGCTACTATCATTTAAACCAGTGTCTATGGAGACATCTACACAAAACTACCTTAAGTGTAGAATATGCTACTAACTCATCTTTTGCATACCAAATTAAAAAACTCATAGCACTGGCTTATGTTCCCGAAACAGACGTAGCAGAACACTACAACATTCTTATAGACAGCCCCATCTACAAACAAAATGAAGCAAAGTTGAGTCCATTTCTGGACTACTTTGAAGACACCTGGGTAGGCAGACTCCATAGATCTGGCCACAGAAGAACCCCCAAATTCCTAATACCCTGGTGGAACGTTTACAGAAGCACCTTAAATGGAGAATCTAAAACTAACAACGCAGTAGAAGGTTGGCACAATGCCTTTATACAATCAACTGGCAGAACAAAACCAACTCTAGAACATTTTATTAAGTGCCTACAGAAAGAACAAAGCTACCAGGAATTCAGAATGGACCAATCCATAACTGAACTAGTCCCAAAAACATCAAAACAAAATAAGCAAATGCACAAATACCTAGAAGAGCAAGTGAAATTATACCCTAGTACAAAAGGCATTGAATACTTAAACATCATTGCCAAAACTCTACTCTGAATAAATAACAACACCAAAGCAATCCCTAAAACTATCACCTAAATATGCATAACTGTTCAAACTTGATGTTTAAAAGTATTTAATGTATGCAATATATAAAGATATTAATCACATATATGCACACATTAAATAAACATAAGAACTATTAAACAATGCAATATTAATAATCACATTACCCACCCACAAAAGATCAAAAATAAATCACTTACCAATCATGTTGTAAATCCAATAACGTCCTTCTCCACCAAAGTAATCCAGGTAGTGCAAATGTAACCCAAAATAAAATGGAAAAATACAACTGTTCCAAAATAACCAAATCCACGGTGTGAAGAGCCATCGAATAACCATAAAAAACCCGAAAAATAGTAAAAAGTTTAAGAAACGCTCCAGGAAAACCGAAAACTTAAAAGAAGTGTTTGCAAAGCAGTGGTGAATAAAACCAACAAACACTTCCTTTAAAAAAAAAAAAAACGGAACTTCCGATATAGCGAACACCTATAACAAAAACATAGAAAACAGACATTCCCACCCAGATTAACCAACACATAAATAAGTACTAACATTAGTAAAATCATTATTTTGCTAGTACATAAACTTAAAACCTAGATAAATTTACTCTGTAAACAATCCTATAACAAAGTAAAACTACGTGTATCTACCACATGGAAATAATCGTTATAAAAATCTAAAACACAACTCACTCACATATAAGAACACTAAATAAAAGCACACTACTCTCAAAAGTACATTAAAATACACATAAAACATATAAAATAAACCTTACCTGAAGCGACGTGAAGTCTCTCCCAACCGCGAGCTGCTCTTCATCCAAATGACCCAAAACGACCTAACCCGGTTACAAAATAAAGAACCCAAAAGTAATAAAATAGTCCAAAGTAAGAAATATAATAGAAATTATTTTGACAATTACCTGAAATCATTTAAAAATTGCTAATATTTGCTAAAAAATGTTACTTTTTTGCTAGTATGAAATTATTTAAAAATATGTATAAAAAGTTTAAAAATAAATATTATGAAAAAAATAATATTTATGACAACAATGTATAGAAATGTAAAAAAAATGTCACACAATCTTTAAATGTACTAATTATGTTTACAAAAAATATCCCTTTTTCAAAGAAACTGAAATGTAAAAAATTTAAGTGTTTAAAACATTATTAATAATATTATTAATATTATTATTAATGTTTTATTTTATTTACTATATAATATGTAATACTATAAAAAAATAATATTACATATTAAATATAACAATTTTATTTTATCTTCTTCTTCTGTTAATTTTATTGTAATTGTATTTGGAAATTATTATCAGAAATATAAATGTTTCATAAAAGTGAATTAATTATGATTTAAATTGTTATCTCTGCTAAAAATACAAAACATAATAAATGTTTTTTTACAAACATCTTGAACATTTTCTATTTTGTTATTACTATAATATCACAATATTATTATTGGCAAAATCCAATTAGGTACAAGATATTAATAACATTTAACTTACTATTCCCACTCCAATCTATATGACATTATAATTGATGCTGGACACTAATTTAATAAAAATAATTATTCCTACTCCACTCTACTTAATATATAAATAGTTCCTAAACACTAAAAAACATTACTTACTATTCCCACTCCAGTGTACATTAAATAAAAGTAGGTGCTGGACACTAATTAATTAAAAATTACTATTCCAATTCCAGTCTACATTAAATTGAAGTAGGTGCTGGACACTAATTAATTAATAATTACTATTCCAACTCCAGTCTACATACATTTGAAGTAGGTGCTGGACACTAATTAATTAATAATTACTATTCCAACTCCAGTCTACATTTAATTGAAGTAGGTGCTGGACACTAATTAATTAATAATTACTATTCCAACTCCAGTCTACATTTAATTGAAGTAGGTGCTGGACACTAATTAAATAATAATTACTATTCCAACTCCAGTCTATATTAAATTGAAGTAGGTGCTGGACACTAATTAAATCATAATTACTATTCCAACTCCAGTCTACATTAAATTGAAGTAGGTGCTGGACACTAATTATTTAATAATTACTATTCCAACTCCAGTCTACATTAAATTGAAGTAGGTGCTGGACACTAATTATTTAATAATTACTATTCCAACTGCAGTCTACATTAAATTGAAGTAGGTGCTGGACACTAATTAATTAATAATTACTATTCCAACTCCAGTCTACATTAAATAGAAGTAGGTGCTGGACACTAATTAAGTAATAATTACTATTCCAACTCCAGTCTACATTAAATTGAAGTAGGTGCTGGACACTAATTAAGTAATAATTACTATTCCAACTCCAGTCTACATAAATTTGAAGTAGGTGCTGGACACTAATTAATTAATAATTACTATTCCAACTCCAGTCTACATTTAATTGAAGTAGGTGCTGGACACTAATTAATTAATAATTACTATTCCAACTCCAGTCTACATTTAATTGAAGTAGGTGCTGGACACTAATTAAATAATAATTACTATTCCAACTCCAGTCTACATTAAATTGAAGTAGGTGCTAGACACTAGTTAGTTAATAATTACTATTCCAACTCCAGTCTACATTAAATTGAAGTAGGTGCTGGACACTAATTATTTAATAATTACTATTCCAACTCCAGTCTACATTAAATTGAAGTAGGTGCTGGACACTAATTATTTAATAATTACTATTCCAAATCCAGTCTACATTAAATTGAAGTAGGTGCTGGACACTAATTAATTAATAATTACTATTCCAACTCCAGTCTACATTAAATTGAAGTAGGTGCTGGACACTAATTAAGTAATAATTACTATTCCAACTCCAGTCTACATTAGATTGAAGTAGGTGCTGGACACTAATTATTTAATAATTACTATTCCAACTCCAGTCTACATTAAATTGAAGTAGGTGCTGGACACTAATTAATTAATAATTACTATTCCAACTCCAGTCTACATTAAATTGAAGTAGGTCCTGGACACTAATTAATTAATAATTACTATTCCAACTCCAGTCTACATTTAATTGAAGTAGGTGCTGGACACTAATTAATTAATAATTACTATTCCCACTCCAGTCTACATAAAATTGAAGTAGGTGCTGGACACTAATTAATTAATAATTACTATTCCTACTCCAGTCTACATTAAATAGAAGTAGGTGCTGGACACTAATTAATTAATAATTACTATTCCAACTCCAATCTACATTAAATTGAAGTAGGTGCTGGACACTAATTAATTAATAATTACTATTCCAACAACAGTCTACATTTAATTGAAGTAGGTGCTGGACACTAATTAATTAATAATTACTATTCCAACTCCAGTCTACATTTAATTGAAGTAGGTGCTGGACACTAATTAAATAATAATTACTATTCCAACTCCAGTCTACAATAAATTGAAGTAGGTGCTGGACACTAATTAAATAATATTTACTATTCCAACTCCAGTCTACATTAAATTGAAGTAGGTGCTGGACACTAATTATTTAATAATTACTATTCCAACTCCAGTCTACATTAAATTGAAGTAGGTGCTGGACACTAATTATTTAATAATTACTATTCCAACTCCAGTCTACATTAAATTGAAGTAGGTGCTGGACACTAATTAATTAATAATTACTATTCCAACTCCAGTCTACATTAAATAGAAGTAGGTGCTGGACACTAATTAAGTAATAATTACTATACCAACTCCAGTCTACATTAAATTGAAGTAGGTGCTGGACACTAATTAAGTAATAATTACTATTCCAACTCCAGTCTACATAAATTTGAAGTAGGTGCTGGACACTAATTAATTAATAATTACTATTCCAACTCCAGTCTACATTTAATTGAAGTAGGTGCTGGACACTAATTAATTAATAATTACTATTCCAACTCCAGTCTACATTTAATTGAAGTAGGTGCTGGAAACTAATTAAATAATAATTACTATTCCAACTCCAGTCTACATTAAATTGAAGTAGGTGCTAGACACTAATTATTTAATAATTACTATTCCAACTCCAGTCTACATTAAATTGAAGTAGGTCCTGGACACTAATTATTTAATAATTACTATTCCAACTCCAGTCTACATTAAATTGAAGTAGGTGCTGGACACTAATTATTTAATAATTACTATTCCAACTCCAGTCTACATTAAATTGAAGTAGGTGCTGGACACTAATTAATTAATAATTACTATTCCAACTCCAGTCTACATTAAATTGAAGTAGGTGCTGGACACTAATTAAGTAATAATTACTATTCCAACTCCAGTCTACATTAAATTGAAGTAGGTGCTGGACACTAATTATTTAATAATTACTATTCCATCTCCAGTCTACATTAAATTGAAGTAGGTGCTGGACACTAATTATTAATAATTACTATTCCAACTCCAGTCTACATTAAATTGAAGTAGGTCCTGGACACTAATTAATTAATAATTACTATTCCAACTCCAGTCTACATTTAATTGAAGTAGGTGCTGGACACTAATTAATTAATAATTACTATTCCCACTCCAGTCTACATAAAATTGAAGTAGGTGCTGGACACTAATTAATTAATAATTACTATTCCTACTCCAGTCTACATTAAATAGAAGTAGGTGCTGGACACTAATTAATTAATAATTACTATTCCAACTCCAATCTACATTAAATTGAAGTAGATGCTGGGGACACTAATTAATTAATAATTACTATTCCAACTCCAGTCTACATTAAATTGAAGTAGGTGCTGGACACTAATTAATTAATAATTACTATTCCAACTCCAGTCTACATTTAATTGAAGTAGGTGCTGGACACTAATTAATTAATAATTACTATTCCCACTCCAGTCTACATAAAATTAAAGTAGGTGCTGGACACTAATTAATTAATAATTACTATTCCTACTCCAGTCTACATTAAATTGAAGTAGGTGCTGGACACTAATTAATTAATAATTACTATTCCCACTCCAGTCTACATTAAATTGAAGTAGGTGCTGGACACTAATTAATTAATAATTACTATTCCAACTCCAGTCTACATTAAATTGAAGTAGGTGCTGGACACTAATTATTTAATAATTACTATTCCAACTCCAGTATACATTAAATTGAAGTAGGTGCTGGACACTAATTATATTATAATTACTATAATTTAGTTAAAATATTTTTAGTAAATGTTTTATATGACACTACCACCCTTATCCCCTATAAACACAATGGCCCTCTCCTAATGATTTTTATGTAATATTAATAAATTTTTATAAAAAATATTTACATATTTAAAATTTCTTGTATCAGCAATACATATGATTCTAATATTTATTAATTGTAATACATTTTAAATAATTTGTATAGATATATTTTAAAACACTCCCCACCCTTATCCCCTATTAACCCAATAACCCACTCCTAAAACTAGATATGTTTATTTCATATTATTTTTATTTACAAATATAAGATTAATATTTAATAATTTTGTAATTTTTAAAAAATATTTTTACATATATTTTAAAACACTCCCCACCCTTATCCCCTATTAACCCAATAACCCGCTCCTAAAACTAGATATGTTTTTTTATTAATATTTTAATTAATAAATATAATACAAATTATTAATATTTTTTTTATTTTTTATTTTTTAAATATATTTTAAAACACTCCCCACCCTTATCCCCTATTAACCCAATAAACCGCTCCTAAAAATATATATGTTTTTTATTAATATTTTTATTAATAAATATTATAAAATAAATTATTAATAATTTTTTTATTATATTTTTTTAAATATATTTTAAAACACTCCCCACCCTTATACCCTATTAACCCAATAACCCGCTCCTAAAACTATATATGTTTTTAATTAATATTTTTATTAATAAATATTAGAAAATAAATTAATATTTTTTTTAATTATATTTTTTTTAATATATTTTTATTAATAAATATAATAATAATAAATAATGATTTTTAGTTTTTTTCGATATTTTTTTTATTATATTTTAAAACACTCCCCACCCTTATCCCCTATAAACCCAATAACCCGCTCCTAAAACTAGATATGTTATTTTAAAAATTATTTTATTAATTATATATATATTTTTTTAGTATTTAAATATTTTTGATTATTACTTTTTTCTAATGGCATTACATTTTTTTACTACTTTAACTTTTATTCCCCACTATAAAACGATATTTTTTATAGTCGATATTTTGTCTAACGATATTCTTGCTTTCGATATTTTGTTATACTTACTGATTACGATATTTTTGTAGTCGATATTTTCATATTTCTATATTATCTACCTTCGATATAAAAACTTCGATATTATGTCTTGTCGATATTATTTTTTCGATATTATATCTGATTACCCAAGTAGAGTGTTCGGACCCAGCAGCAAAAGAGAGGACCAAAGTTCATCAGCTCCAGAAAGCAGGAAAAGAACTGCCATAAAACCGAGTCAAAGGCCTTCTTGAAATCTAACAATACAAGGGCACAGCGGTCTGTCTTGTCTTCAGAAAGCGTAATTGCGTTGTGTACCTGACAGAGGCAGTGGCGAGTGCTGCGTCCCGTGTGTATGAGGGAGGTGATGACATTCACTAAACGGTTTGCCAGCACTTTGAAAATAATATTAAATTACATGTTTAGGAAGGTAATGGGCCTAGAAGAGTCCCCAGAGGGTTTCCATGGTTCGAGGATAACAGAAATTGTGGTGCCACAGAGATCCTAAGGGAGTTAGCCCACTCTCAGTGCTTATTTGTACCTTTCAAGCAAGGGGGTTGACACGAAGCAGGCATATTTCATATACATTTCCAGTCTGAAGCTATTGGGATCTGGTGATTTTCCTGTGGGGCGTGCCCCTATTGCTTCTGTGATTTTGGCTACCCTGATGGGTTCCTCAAGGGCCTGGCTGTTGGTGTCAGCTGGGCAAGGGAGAAGTAGGCCCTCCACGATAGAGTGGAGTAATTTGGTCTATGAGTAGACGAAATATGTGTTGTCAAATTGGCAGATTCCATGCTGGAAGTACCACAAAAAGAATAAATCTTCAATTTGAATTTTTGGGACTTTTTGGGACTCTGTGTACTTTGTGCAAAGATATTATTGGTCTCCTCGGAGACACTGTACGTTAAAATGAGTCGGAATATGAAATCTGAGATGGTTATATATATATCCAATACACTCTGAAATATTAGAATCACTTAGGGGAGTGCTAACTATAGCTCTATGTTTATATTTATGTACACACGTTAGTTTCTAATGTGTAAATAGCACTTTTGGTAGTAGGTGTGTTCGAGCTAAGAGAGCACCTTAACTTAACTATAAGTGAACAACTTATTTATTCACACAACATTGATGTATTTGACATTCTATAGTACTGATTGTGTGGTAATCAAATGTCAAAGTCAAGGTCCCTAAGTGGATTGGACAACAGGAAGACCATGCACCCTCTTGAGAGGAAGTCAGTGGGGAACACTGGCTCAACAATAGCACAAACAGCCAAAAGGAAAAAGGTTTGTGGCATGTGGTCTGTTGTGTGGCGCTGTAATAAACCCTTTTCAGAGGGGCGTAGGGCGGCGTATCCCATCTCAGGGTCCCACCAGCCGCAACCGCTGTCATAAAGGTCCTCCAGGGCCCATGTCTATTCCCTTTCCCCATTGTGGGTAGAAATGCTGGTGTCTGTCACCATCTAGCAAGATGCATGACCTTGATAAAGCACTCCCGGCTGCTACATGAGAGTCCCTCCACAGGAAGAAAGCAGGCCAAGGACTGAAAGCTGGATATACCCCGAGGCCCAGCACAGCAGGGCATGCCCAATGTTGAAAGACCCATTGCGGCAGTGTCCCTCTGTGTAATGTGGGCCAGTGAAGGGATTCCAGACCCACCATGTGGATCTTCGACTGGTGGGCTCGTATCCCCTGTGTAGTAGTGGCTGACACCTTCAAGCATTGCGGTGGGCTGAAAAAAGTTCAACATTCGAGCCAAAAGTCTTCTCCGCAGTATAGGAAGTGCTAAAAGGATAGATGAGTCTCAAAGTCCCCGACAGGCCAAGAATTTCGGTCGCACCGGTGAGATGGAGGGGAAATCTGCAAGGAGCATCCACCATCTTAGCCTGGTTGGCCATGCCTCTCAAAAGAGATCGGTCTTGATGTGAGATGTGTCAGACTTCCTGCAAAGTTAAACAATCTATGACCCTAAATACAAAGCAGATTTCTGTGATGAATCCTGGGCTTTACCCATGGAAGTTTAGCATAAGTGGACATGCTTCCATCAGAGTAAGTGCAGGTGATATAGGGTCAGATGTATGAAGCTCAAATGGGTTCGCATTGCGAACTCATTTTCACAAAATGGTATGTATGTAGCAAATTTCAGTGCAAAATAAGGAATCGCAAATTTGCGATTCCTTATTTTGCAATTGCATTTAAGGAATCGCAAATTTTGCGATTCCTTAAATGCAATGTATGAAGCACCCAAGTTGTTCAATTTCTCATTAAGAAATCGCAATTTACCACCAACTCGAAGTTGGTGGTAATTTGCGATTTCTTTCATGAAAGCACTTTTTTCCATTTGTGAAGTTGCCATGTGGCGCACATACATGCCCTTAGGGCATGTATGTGCACCATATGCGCACACATGGGAATTTCAGGGGTGCATCAGGGTGTCCTTTTGACACCCTTGCACCCTTGAAATTATTCTCAATTTGCGATTCTCAAATTGCGAATCGCAAATTGAGAATAACTTCCCATTCATTCCTATGGGCCTCCTGACCCATAGAAATGAATGGGAAATTATTTCTTAATTGCGAATTCGCAATTTGCTATTCGCGATTAAGGAATAATAAGAAATCGCTAAAAAACTGTGATTTTTTTTAGATACATACCATTTTGCAATTCTCAAATAGCGATTCTCTAAAAATCGCTATTTGAGAATCGCAAATAGGTATTTTGATACATCTGCCCCATAGGAACAGCAATACTGAGAACAAGTTAGGAAAGAAACACAATAAGACCCCCAAACAAATTTTGTAAAAAGAAAAACACTGAATTACTAAAATAGCGCTGGTAGTAAGTATATATGTTATCGGTATCATATGATGTTAAAACAATGAATTTACAATTTTTGTGTTATAAAAATTTAATCAAACAGAGACACCTGGATTACCTTTTATTAACTTCCCCCTTGGTCGAAGCAATGAATTTCGTTTCAGTACAAAAAAGAGGAACTCCCTAACAACTAGAATGAATTGTCTAAGCATTTCTTCTCTTGCCAAATTGAAAGGCTAATAAAAACGCATGTCAACTTATAGTAACATTTATTTCTGTGACTCATCTTCTGATGCTTCAACTGAGCCCTCCTCCTAGGGACTGTTCCTTGAATGCCTCAAGTTTCAGTGGGAGAAAAGCTTTTAAATATCACTCTTCAAGTTTCTGTTGCCTCTGCTATTTTATTTTCAGGTCAGCCAAGTATTCTCTTTTTTTTCCAGTACTAGGAAAAGTATTCCACAGAAGTATGTTCCAATAGATATGGCCTGGGACCCCGTTTGCATTTGTGGAGCCAACTCTCCTCGACCAGAAAATAACCCTTATAAGCAGGGATTCAATGTGAACGATTATTCTACAGGCCTCTTCCAATGGGAGCAAGTATTCCTTCTGTTTTTTTCTACTAGAACAACATCTTGGGTTTTAGGAGGAAGGATCTTTACTTTACAGTGGAGGCATCACTACTGATCGGAAACGTGACCTAAGACTATTAAAGAACATTTCTCATGCTGTCGCCATATAACCTTTGCAGTACTTCCTGCATTTTATGGCACAAAGTATGGAGAACCATTTTTACGTTTCCTAAAATATCAGATGAGAGGCTTAGACAAATATCCCTCACTAGGCTCTCTAAGGGAAACTCCCACTTTTCTCGTGCTTATTAGTCCAGCCTGGGTGTGATGAATAAGAAATAGATCCAACCACATCTTCATCTGTCTCTACCATGGAAGAAGATTTCATGATACACTTGGGATCATATGGCACCAAAAACCTTCTCTGCAGTGTTTTTTTTATATGTAACTAGCTTACCCGTCGCGCGTTGCTGCGATCTCAGAAGAAAGGAAATTTAAGGAAACTTGTTATGATAACATTCAATTTACAGTGTGTCATTTTTATTGAAACTTATTCATTTTAATATGGAAAACATTTTAAAGTGTTGATTTAATTCTATTTATTTATTCAAGTGCATGTGGATACACGGTATTTTTTGTTTTTCCGTCTGGTGCGTACACGAATAAATCAGAAGGTTTTCCGACACGTGAGCTGGCCACATACAGTTGTCCATGTGAGAAGCACGGATTCTCAAATTCTAGTCCACACACTTGCAGCGATGGTCCTTGTGCTTTGTTGATGGTCATTGCAAAAGCGAGTCGCACCGGAAACTGTAAACGTTCAGTATTGGAAAGATTATGAGGGCCCTGGGTGGCCTGGGGGACGATATTTAACACATTTTTTTTTTCTTTGCCAGAAACCTTCGCGGGAGTGTACCCAACAACTTCCCAAAGTTTCATGACAATTGGATGAATGGTGTAGTAATGCATAAAGGACAAACGGACATACTTTGGTTTTTATATATATAGAAACATTGTTTTTGATTAAAGGCAGGACATGCATTTGTGTGGCTAAGGCTGGGCTGCCAGTAAGTGTCAAACCTCTGAAATCAATTGCTCTTGGCTTCCCTGCGTAAGTGGCCTGTGTGTCAGAAGGTCATTTGTCTCTGCCAGAGCATTAATTATGTAATATCTTCATTCTTAAGATAGTGCCCTTGAGGTGGTGGACAGCTAATTATAATTTGAATTTCAAGCAGGAATCCTCAGCAACAACCAAACTTATCATGCTGATTTTAAATCCTGTTTGGAAAAGGACGACTTCTAAGAACATTTGTAAACCTAATTGTTGTGACATTTGTACTGAATACCTTATTTCACAAAATGACTCGATTCTAACTACCTGGTACTGTGTCCCTAGGGGAAGTTTTAAATATCCTGCACTTTTTTGTGCCGGGCAGTATTTGCATCAAACAAGGACTGATTGTATTACAAGTATATCGTTTCCCTCGCCATGACAAAGTTAAACCGGCTGTGATGAAACATGTGTTAGTTTGCTGGAACATTACTGATCGGAAGTACAGAATAAAAAGAACTAAATGAAAGACCACTGTAGAACTTGTCGTTTGTGTAGTGGTGTGTGAGCAACTACTTAAAACATATTTCTGTGAAGTTTCTGTTGTAAGCTATTGAGATCATATTTGATGCGGTATTCAGTTTTGATTAAAGTTTTGAGAAAGAATTGATTCATGTTTTTCAGTCTGAGAAATAAGAGATAGTGAGAATTACAGAGAATAATTACTTCATCCAAACAAGAAAAAAGTCTTATGACCCTATGTGAGCTATCTTACTATGTAATTTGTGTTCATGTTCAAAGCACTATGGACATATGTTTTATATTAGCTATAGGTAGTATTCTGAACTACACTTACTCTGTTGAAGAAGTGTGATTTGAGATTTGTGAAATATTTCTGGACTAGGAGAACACCCAGAAAGGTGTCCTGGCACTGCAAGACAGGAAACAAGGATTTCAGAGAAAAAAACAGAATGGCAGGAATCAGTTCTGGGTACAGAGTAAATAAGGTAGTGATGCTTACATATTTGCAGCAGTGATGGAAAAGACTCAAACACCAGCCCGTACATGACGAAATCTGTGGACAGACTGTTGAAGATCCGAGGGACCATGGGAAAAAAGGTACAGAGGGCGCAGGTGAATGTAGGCTCTGAAGACAATAGAAAGTGACTTCAAAATCATCTGTTCGGCGACTGAAATCCACAGTAATGATTTCAGTATCAGAGAAGATGATCGAAGGGGAAGGTCACGAGTAAGGAAGGCATAGGCATTTGGAAAGTGCTGAAGGCGTATATGAATTAGGGCTTGGGGGGCATATTATCAAGGGGGTTTATCTCCGCTTTTTTGGCTTTAAAAGCCAAGAAAGCGGAGATAAAATTATCTCCCTATTACCAAGCTGTCGCAAACACCAGTTAGCGACAGCTAGTAGGAGATAGCGACCATCTTCGGCCCCACTTTGCAAGTCAGTGATATTTATCACTAATGACATGCAAAGTGGGCGTGCCAAGATGTTAGCGACTGGAAACAGTCGCTAACATCGCTATCTCCTATTACCAACTTTTGGAGATATTCGCGCTAAGCGCGAATATCTCCAAAAGCTAACACCTGCCCCTGAGCAGTTCTTAGCCATGTTATCCAATGGGAGGTGGATAACATGGCTAAGAGCATTAGCTCGATAATGCATGAATATCGCTGACTTTTCAGCGATATTCATGCATTTCGGCCGATTTTTATCGCTTAGGAGATAAACCTTGATAATAGCAAGGTTCCTAAGCGATAAAAATAGGCGATGCTTATCGATACTTAGCGATAAAAAAATTGTCTCTAACCCTACTTAGCGATAAATATCGCTATTTGTTGATAATATGCCCCTGGGAGCCCAGGAGCAGAGAGTTACAGTACTCAAGGTGGCTTCAAATGGTTGCTTGAACAACTAACCAGTAGGTTTGTGGAAATACTTGAGGCAGAATTGTACTCAACAGCTTCAAAAATAGAAAGCACGCTGATATTGACTGGTCCAGTCCAAACTGAACACAAGTTCCCCATGCAAGGTAGATGATCTGTGGCAGAATCTTACTGGTGGGGCCAACGATATACAGGGATGCTTGTGAAGTGTTGCAGTCAGAGTCAATTACATTATTAGTTTTGTTGGTGTTAAGTTTGAGAGAGTTAAAGCTCATACATTTAACCACTGGGAGCAAGCAATATTGAAAATGGTTAGCATCACCAGAATTGTTATCCAGTGAGAAAATAATCTGTGTGTCATCAGTGTAGCACATAAACCTAAGTCAAATGGAACAAAAGAGATGGGCTAGGGGTGGGCATAAAGATTAAAGAGTGGGTGGTTTAAAGAAAAGCACAGGGATCCTTAATGTGATAGACATTTATATTCTGAGTGGAAGGGGGCCAGATGTACTGCTTGAGCCTGATGGGAAGGATACCGCTGGATCCAAGCAAGAGCATTGCCTTGGATCTCTACCTCGAGTGCTGGTCTAATAGAAGATGGTGTGAGACCACGTCAAATGCTGCTGAGACATCCAGGAAGACCCACAAACATAATTTTAACTTTTCTACCACCTTTGTAAGTCACTGAGAACAGGGACCAAGGCAGTCTCACTACTAAGAAGGGGGAATTGTGGGGCATATTATCAAGGACAGGCGATACATTATCGCCGCTTTTATCGGCAGGAAACCGGCGATAAAGCGGCGATAATGGCCTTGATAATATGCTCTATGAATTCCAATCGAAGCCCATGTTAAATTTGGTACAGTCTGACAGTATGGTATGTGTCTGCCAGGGTAAAGAGGGGGAGAAGCAGCACATACTCAGGGGCAGGGCTCAGAAGGAGAACTAGAAGAAAAAGAACACATTAATTGAAAAAGATCGGAGAGAGAATGAAGGGCAAACTCACTGAGAAGAGAACATTTGCAATTTCAGTAAGGAAGGTCGTGAGTTTGATCGATTTATCTCTTGGACATCTAAAGGAGAAAGAGAGGCAATCTAAGAGAGAGGAGGAGAGACGTTAATATCTAGCTGAAATGGATTACAAAGAAGTAATTTGTGGAAAAAAATTGCAAATGGTTTTGATATCATCAAAAAAACAGTTGGATACTTTCTCACGTAATGGCTATGAAAACTCTAAGCTAGAGACAGTGCGCTCAGATAAAGACAAGGAATGAAAAAAATCCTTCTTACCATGTTTTGATGCCTCTTGGTCTAATATTTTGCTATGAATTATGGCATAAGCAGGGTCGTATCTCCAGAGGGGTTGTTTGGCAAAGAACACCTCCAGAATAAACTTTCAGTGTCAGGTCATGACACCTCTAGTCGGCTGTATAATGATCAGGTTCATTTACCACCATCAGGCTGGGAGTTTTGAGATAAGCAACCAGGGCACACAGAAACTGGGCGCGATTCTGAATTAAAAGTATTCACACAGGACCCAAACTTTGAGTTCATTCTTCAGTGACTCGATGTACACCAGCAGGGCGGTGTGCCATGTGGTGGTGCTTGGTTCAGAAATCAGGACACTCTTCTCGTCCCTCAGCCAGTTGTGGTGTCAGAGTTCAATTTGTAATTTATGGCCACACGTTTGAATTCTCAAAAAATCAACCCCCAAGCTCAAATGCCTTTCAAAAGTATTGCATGTGACTTAGGTCCTTGATTTGTATTATACGTAAGATACCTCCGTGGGTTAAAGCTTTGTTGCAGTGATCCACATTCAACCTGTGGGTCACAAGGTACGATCCTGGTAAAGTAACTCAGGGAGTTCTACACCCACCTCAAACTTCTGCATGTGATGCATAAGGCATAAAGCTGGATCCCTGCCGCTTTTTTCTTATTCTTTTATTCTTCCAATGTGCATACAATTGATAGTTATAAATACAAATTAGTTAGCATTGGTATTTATAAATGGTTATTATTGATATAACAACACCCAGAGCTGTTTTAACAGGTTCCATACTTACCTGCCTCCCTCGTTTGTGCTGGATCCCTCTCTTGGCCTGTTCCGTACAGACACTGGATGAGAGCTCCTCGTCACAAATCCATAGTGGTGACAGTGTAACAGTCCTTCTTTTGTTCTGGGAACAGGGTGGGGAGAAAACAACTCATTCTACTGACCTTCCTTACTCCTTGGAAGAAAGATGGTCAGAGAGAGGCTTGATCTCTTCCACCACACCATCATCTGTCACCAGGACCATGGTTACTTTGCTCCTCTCAAAGTGGGGTTTGTGTTGGTTTTCATGCAGGACCCTCAAGAATTCCTAGACATCTTGAGGTCCACCAAGTAGGTAACCTTTCCCTTCCTCTCTTTTACCACAAGGGACCCAGTCCACAGGGTCCTTTAAGGCCTGGGCCTCCACAGGCTCCATATCTGACACCTTTTGGTCAGGTTGTTAGTCAACCAGAATGGCCTTCTGTTTGGATAAGTGCTTCACCACTTCCTGGCTGGCTTCAAAGTTCCCAGTGACTTATTTCCAGAAGGGGTTCATCTGCGACCTGAATACCAAAATGTAGGTCACTTCCTCCTGGGGGGGATTCTTAGGAGCTTGCTCCCATCCCTCCTTGAGTAGACTGAGAGTTCTACAAACAGTGTAGCCAAAGCAGAGGTTCAAAAGGACTGAACCCCACCCCCTTCTCAGGCACCCGCCCCCCCAAAAGTAGGCATGGCAAGAGGACGTCCAACTCATGCAGCATAGGATGTTTATTGGGCTATAATTATGCCCTTCAGTTTCTTGTTGATCCTTTCAAAAAACCCATTGGTCTTAAATTGCTATAGTGTGGAGAACTTGTAGGTTAACCAACACTTTACCCATATGAACTTCATATAGGAGGACATGAAGTTGGTACCCCAGCCTGATACAACCTCCAGGGGAAAGCCATTTGGGTAAATATCCCGACCACTGCCCTGGCCTTTACAAGCGATATCACTGTACTCAGAGGGATAGCCTCCAAGTACACTGTGGCATGGTCCATCAAGATCGAGATGAACCTGTTGCCACATGCAGTCTTGGATTCCAGGAGTCAAACATCATCTATATCCACCATCTGTAAAGGGTGTTCCCACTTTGCAAAATTAAAGCAGGGGGTGTTCTGCATTGCCCTGGGCTCCCACTGGCCTGGCAAGTGGGACAGGATCTGGAGAATGCATTAGTGGTCATTCTCATTAGGGGCCCATAATGTGGAACATGTTTTGACCTGCCCCAGATTACTTACAAGGGTATGCCATGAGTTAACCCCACTAGTAAGGAACTGTAACATTGGGGGACCACAAACACATGGGCTACTCCAGGCTCAGGAACCTAAGGCTCACTTTACAGGAGATCTTTCTCCCAATAGATCAGGTCATCACCAGAGGAGACGAAAGCTGCCTGGGCCTTGGCCTGTCTCTGCAGGCTCCCTTTATGCTTTGCAGAACTCTGCCTGGGATGAGCCTCCTTCAGTTTGCCATTAGGCCAATTGGGGTGAGTCCCCCATGGCAGCAATGTTTTCCCTGGTAGGTTCCAGGACTTCCCCCTCAGGTTCAGCCTCCTCCTGTACCATGAGAATCTCACAGGTGGATTTCTCACACTCATGCACTTTCTCTTTTCTGCAGATACTGTGGCCAATTTTACAGGCTCTAGGTTCTTTTGACTTCACTCTTGGGGTGCCATGGACCGTATGATCAGGCACACCCACTTTGATAGTGCTAACAAGTGGCACCTGTGCCCCACCTCTTTCCAGATGATGTGCTCTATGTCATTTCCAGGGAAAGAATCCACAGGCATGGCCGAAATAAAAGTTACCCTTATGAATCCTGAGACACCTCCAACACCTCATTCAAAGGGAACTGGAGTCTCTGTATAGTGACTCTTGTGACCTGTCAGAGTAACAACCTTCTGGACAACATTATGGATTGCATGCTCCAAGGCACCATATGACATCTAACAGTACTCCTGCTGCCTCCTCTGTCTCTCAGAGCTTCCACCCACTGCCCATTGATGATGATCCACAGCCTGTATTTCTTAGTATTGGTAGACATGTGAGTATTCGGCACCATCTCTCTGCCACCCATGGAGACATGGGTAACCTCTGTACTCCTTCACCACTAACTGAGGCAACCTCTTCCATGATCACACACTTGCCATAAACGGGGTCTGCCCACCAGTGGGAGGCTGCTCCTTTTTAGGCAGTTGGCATCTCACTTGACATGCGCATATTAGTATCACTCATAGCACTTCTGGGCTGAGGGCTTATTCTCAAGAAAGTCTCCTTTCCTCTGTTTAGGATGGGATTGGGAATCCTTTCCCTGAAAACTCTTTTGAAGTCCTTGAGAGAACTCTTTGGTTTTATCCATACCACATCCTCATTCTTCGAGTGGGAACGCTGTCCATCCTTGTGGTGATCTCCACCCACCCCATGCACCTTCTTGGACACTATGGTGCTGATCCAAAGCTATGTTGCAAGCTCCGTGGGAGCAGTGAACTAGGAATTTATTAGGGGTTGGTACAAATCTGTAAACCAATTACTGAGCCTGTGCTTCTTCAGAAATAGATTATACAGCCCATCACAATTGCTCACTTTGCCTCCTGCATCCGAGCACTCTGTGCCTTACCGGAGTAATCCACAACATCCACCCACTGGTTAGACAGTTTGTGACTGTCCTTGACCCTTAGCCCAAACTTCTCTGACTTGGGACTGAACTTGGTGATAAGGTCTGCTTTCATGGAGGCATAGGCTTTCTTGTCAGCTATCTCTAGGCTCAATAGGGTATCCCTTCCAACTGTGGGCATGTGTTTCAACGGACTAAAGGCCCAAAACTCCTCTGGGATGCTATGCTTTCTCAGAGCTTTCTCAGAGGCTGTGAACCACATATAAGTATAATGCCCCACTACATAATTAGGCACCAGATCTTTAGGGATGTTGACTTTCTGATCCCATTGAGCACTGCAGTATCGCTGCCACCATTACTGCTGGACTCTGACAGCTGATTGGTTTTGAGGGCCAGCTACTTTTGGCTAACTTCATGAGCCAGCAGAATTTTCTTTTCCTCAACATCTAGCTTTCTTTCCTTCAGTGACAACCTTTTCACCTCTGCAGCTGTTTTCTTTTCTTCTGCAGCCAATTCCATCTAGGCCATTTACATCTTGACGTTTCTCTGAGCTCTCCTGTTCTCCAAGTCCTCAGGGGACAGATTATGGGAGTTTACACTGATCCCTGTCCTGGTAGGGAACTCACTCCTGTGTGCAAGTTGTCCTCTCTGCCTCATGCTGCAGCACTGGGCGTGTGGGAAGACCATTTCCTTAATCAACCTCATCCTCATCATTATCGTCCATATCCACCTCCTCATAGTAAGCGCCATAATACTCCTGCTCCTCTGTTGCAGCTTGCATTCTGTGGTCCTCCTCAAAGGGGATGAGGGCTATCTAAAGTATACTTTTGTGGCCCACTCCATGGTCAGACCTCACTTCTTGAAGAACTTCTTAAACTTTGTCTACCTGAGGTTATCAATGCTGCTGATCTCTAACTCTGTCTCTGCAAGCAAGAGTCACATGTGCACAAAGACAAGAAAAGAGTTATATTTTGGAAAAAAAGTATATCCAGTCAAAGTGAATTTAAATAGAAATCACTTCTGATGTGAGATTATTATTAATGATTTTTATAAAAATCACTGCGTGGCACTGCATAAACAAAAGTACTGCATCCCACCACTGAGCACAAATTAAAAAAATCTGGGGGCATATTCGCAAGGAGCTATCACTGAATCAACAGCACTTTAGTGCAGCCAAAGTCATGGTAAATGTACCCCCCACCCATTCACAAGCTGGTGCTAAAAGCCCACAGCACCAGTTTACATGCGATAGCAGCCGCAAAAAACATCGCCACAGAAGTGCCCTGCAACTATCACTAATGAGATGCAGAGTAGGTGTTCCCGTGCCAAATGCCACAACAACACCACACCACAACAAGAACACAAAACAGGTGATAAGGCGCGTTAGCAGCAGGAAATTAACACCTGCTATGACCTGGTATAAAGTCAGACAACAGTCTGCATCACAAAAGGGAGCACAGCCCAGAGCCACACATGAAGAACAACAGATGCCCTTGAGCAATTGAACATGCAGCACGGACACCCAAGTGGGTCACAACACCCACCGACACCACATCCAGGCACGCAACACCCCCCACGGGCCCACCCCCAACTCCAGACCAAGAAACTGCACACCAACACCACAAATCCCAAAACAAATATCTTGACTGATGTCGCACAAGCACGAAAATCAACATACATGCATGGCCAGAAAATGGAGAATCAGTCATATAGCAATGCAATCACCAACACAAAACACCATACAAACAAACAAAAGCCAAAACAACCATTCGGATGAGTCCTAGTGCGTCCTCACTGGACAATCCGTCGGACACAGGAAAGAGAGGGAGAGAGCGAGGGAGAGAGACAAAGTGAGATTGCACAAGCAGCGCAAGGCCTTGCTGTGCACCTGGCTCCACATGCCAACTTGTGTGTGCATGCAAGGCCGTGTCCCAATCTCAGCACCAAAGCCACATCACATTCCAAAAACGCACCTAGTAGTCAGACAAACATCAGGGATGAAAGCTCTATTGTTCCGATGCAGAAGGCGGGAGGACACCTGCACCTCTGACCTTGGTCCAGAAAGCGCCTGGAACACCCTGAGAGAGATGCCATGGCAGAAGTGGATGGCTCCTACACCACGCATAGTGCAAATGAACTATCCAACTTATCCACACCCCACACACAGAAGCCCCTGCCTGAGGGACCTCCATATGGGATGCCCTTGACACTCACGGAAACAGCAACCAATTCAGCCCAATGTTGCACACACATTTAAATCATTGCCCAGAGTTGTGGCATATCCTCCACACAACTGCCGCAGTACAGAAGTGTGCCGGTTCCACGAGACGCACCAAGGCAATGGCAGGCCATACCGTGGACATGCACAACCCCGTCACGTAGAACACTACCATCTATCTATGCTGCATTTACTGGGCGCAATGCCACTGGCAGTGCTGCGGATCAATTACCCGCGCAGCTTCCGCATTGCCTACGTCAGCCGCGTCCAGCCCTTGTTCCTCTGCCGAACATGCACATTCGAGTGTCCCATGGAAGTCTGCCTATCCAACACATCTGTAGATGAATTGGACTATGACTTGTGTCTGCGCCCCCTGTTGGATCATGAACAGGAGTGTAACCGAGACATCGGTGAATGGGATGCCTTGACATACTGCTTATGTATTTGCAGTTGTGCATGGGAGATTGCACAATTCCTCATGTGCAGTGACCACATTGAGGTGCTTCCCTATTGAAATGTGCTGCATATTGGTGAAAAGGCCTGAGCTGAGCACACCTGCCCGGACCAGTTAATGGATTGGCTCACCCTGGTGTCCCTTGAACACAACAACGATGTACTATTGGAACATATTGCGCATGAAGCTGCGCGGGCATTCATGGATGAGTAACTCTGTTCTTGCAGCCACATCCGATTGTTACCCACATCACAGGTCTCAACAACTTGTTGCATTGTGGGGATTGCTCACATATCCCACCGCAACAGTGGACTCGTCTGCCATCGTCCAGACACTGGATGCATGTGCGTGGAACAACGCGTGTGTATACACAAACATGTGCAAGGTGATGCAGGTCCATGGTCGGAGCAACACAGCGTCGTTTTGCAACGTTGCCAATTTGGACACACTGCTAGCTGATTGCTGTGGGATTTGACTTTTCTGAAGATTTCAATGTTGAAAGGTCTGTAATTTGGTACCTCTCTTTCTTTTAAGCGGCTGTAGTTTAGCTTTTTTGGAAACTGCTGTTGGGGAGGGTGATTTCAAATCGGTGTCTTCCTCCAGACATATCACTGAGTCCTGTTCAGGACACCCTTGCCTTGTTCTCTTTGATTACTTTTGTTTCCCTGTCTTGGAACCCCTCTAATCTTTCTGGAGCGCATTGTTGTTCCCTTTGACTCACTTAATGCACATTTTCTGATGCCTGAGTGTCCGCCCAGTGGGGGCGCTCTCCCTGTAGTGCTGATGGCTGATATGTTTTTTGATGAATTGTAATGTATTCTATGCGCCCTTATTTACCGTTGCCTTGCCATTGCAGGACTATGCAGCTCTAAGGAGGCTGTTGCAAATTTCCTTCAGCTGAGGCTTCTTTCTACCCAAAGACCACGTTTAGCACCTTTGGCAGTGTACAAATGTGCCCAGTTCAGGGATACTCGAGCACCCTAGCAACGCATGCCCTCCAACCTGCCATGCAGGGTTTGGCAATCATTCCCCCTGGTATCTGCCCCATTTGCCAGTGATGCAAATAAGCTTTAGTGTGATTTCTAGGCCTCGCTCCCAGTGGTGGCTGGTGACATTTGAAAGTGTTGGGACGTAAAAGTTTGGGATGAGTGCCCTGCGGCGAGCGAGAAATTCTAACTATAATAAAGAGGGTTCAGGTGGGTTCTCCCCCTGAGAACATTTTGAAGAAAGACTGGGCAAATGGTGTATTTAAAAGAAAATCTGAGAAACGAAGAAGGTTAATGAAGCAATTTGTGAAAGTGTAGTTATGAGCCATGACATTAATAAAGAAATTTCATGTGATAATGATGTGGGTAACCGGTTATTCAGTATAACCGCAGAACTTCATTACAAACTTTAAAATAATAATGCTGAAGTTGGTAATAGAATGTTCATTGTTACCAGCACAGGAATGAACAGACGTGGCACTATGTGTTACTGCAATATTTAAAGCCTAAGGCTTTAGATATTGCTGCAACTATTATTTAAAAAATGAACACAGAAAACACAATCACTGCAGGTCATTCTTGTGGTGCAAAAAATAATGTGCTTTTTTCTGTTTGCTGTTTATTTCATGAATGTATGTGTGAGCAGCAGAGGCTCGGAGCACTAAAATTAACAAAGAATTCACAGTGTAGTTAGGCAAGAACCGAAAAACGGAGGCCCGTCGGAGTCCGCAAGTGCGTGCATGAAAAATAAACAATTTAGTGGTGTATTGCTTGGAGAAATAGAGACAGACAGACATACACTGATGGACATGCTCGCGCCAATCTCAGAGTGATAAATTACCGGTGATACATTACCGGTGGCTGACGAAGGTCGGGCTCACTTATCACCACTTTTGAAAGGGCAATCCTGGGCTACTAGGGTTTTCCTTGGGCCGGAGCCGGTTCTACAGATATGCTGCCGGACGGGAGGGAGTTGTAATCTTCGGACTGCCAAAGGAAGAAGAGAGAGTGGGAAGGGTGATGTGAGGCAAGGCCACAATATATATATTTTTAAAGGCGGCGCAATCAAAAAATAATCTTTGTTTTAAAGAATAAATAACACCTGAAACAACATGTGAAAACTCTGGTGCTCGTGACAGCCCATGGATCGAGTCAGTATCTGGCTGCTCTGGAACACACATGGGTGAAGTGCTGCAGCTTAAAAGCTCAATATAAACAATGGTTCTGTTGGGTATGTAACCTAATTCCTTCAATGCATGAACTAAATTCCTTATTCATGCAATTTAGCCTTCTAGTTATTCAGGACAAAGCTCCCACCAGAGAGCTTGCTCACCTTGCAAGTCCAACACAAAAGAGGTTCAGGGTAAATATACGTTTTTAATCTATGAATTAATCTTTTCATTCAGAAATACCCCTTATACATATCAAATTTCTAATTAGGACTTATTCACAATTCATAAATATTCCACAACAACGGCGCAGAACATACAGTGATTATATTGTGACATTAAGTGAAATGGTGACATTCAAACGTGTTTATATACAAGTGAGTGAAAAAGGAGGAGGGGGGAAAAGCAAAAAGTCTTTTGGCCAGTTTCAGTTTTTTGTTTCAATTATGCCAGTAATCCACTTCGATTGATTATCATGAAAATTGGATATTATATACTGGTCGAATAATATCAGTCTCGTCGACGTTTCGACCCTATGGACGCCTTATTAGTGGGTCTAAAGCGGGTCTTCTTCAGGACATGGGGCTGTGGTAAGGCACCTGCAAATTAAATAAATTCATTGTCAGAGTCTGGACTTGAAAGATTGTGGTGAGACATATTGCGACGAGTGACATTAGTTAATTAGTGCACTCACCGATGGGCCTTTGTGAGTTGGACCCTGTATTAAGCGTTAGGAAATTAATTCAGCCGCGATGAACTTTTGATCTGTTGAGTTAAATCAGTGTTTAGATGAGTAATAGTCCATATTTAAAGGAATTGAGTTCCTGATACATGCCCACTCATTCCAAAAGGTAAACGTATAAAACTCACCCCTTAGTTGACACTGGTCGTGTCCACAAACATTTTCCAATGAGGAGCGGGAAAGGGGAACCCCGCATGGCTTGGAGTAATTGTATCGCTCCTTCCAATCAGACACGTCGTACTAGTCCGACGATCTGGAAGGAAGAGGTGCGCATAATAAGTAAGACCTTCCACGAGCATTAAAAAGAGCCATTCTACATCGTATCGGGTATACACTCACCCAATAATCACTAATAGTGGTTCCCCCACCACATAGGGCTTTTATTGAATTTTTCTTCTTAGGGTCGCCGTATTAATCGGTCGTTCTGTAGGGAAAAGGAATGTGTCATAAGCAGGATATTCTGCTTATTTAATAAAATTAAGTAATTGAGCCAGATCTTCATACCCATATTAAAAACATTGGGGTGGTCTCATCTATTATCACAATGTGGTCTCTTAATCCCGGTCAATCAGCGTGATTGCTATTAATCTCCTCGCTCCTTCCGCGTTCACCTCGCGAATGAGCCTGGACTCAGCCCGTAAACAAACATTAATTCGTCTTGAGGACGTTAGGGCACGCGAGCGTCATATCGTCACTAGTCAGCTGATCAGTTTGCGCATTACAGCGTGTACGCGTTGTTGGGTTACCAGGCAACCCCTTGGCTACCCTCAGACCCGTCAGAGTAGTTACGAGGCAGAATTCACTTCTATCATGTCATCACGCGATATCATTATACAGTGCAACCCACATTGCCACTAGAGTAGTAATGATGAAAGCAGCCAAGTTAAAATGCAGTATTTTCTTAAAAGCATCACTCACAAAGTACAGCGCGGGACGCATCCACCTTGAGTCTGCGCACACTCGATTTCTCGACTTCCAGTCTGTTTACAACCTCTACCCGACCCTTTCCCAACTCGTCACAGTGAAGAGTTGGGAAAGGGCAGGGTGACCATATTCTCCACTCCCTGATTGACGTGAAGCCCTGGAATTACAGGGATTTTCTGTAAAACACCTGGGGCTAATCAGCCGCGGCCGGTAGTGGGAATACCAGCCGGGTGGTGATGTGGGGAGGGGGAGGGGCAGGGTAGGGGGTAGTAATGTATCGATTACGGAGTTTAACAGGTAAGTAAACATATAAATAAATAAAACGAATTTTGTTGCGTGCACTGCATCGCATTTGGTGATACAGTGCACACAACTAAATCCGTTTTATTTATTTATATGTTTACTAACCTGCTAAACTCCGTCATCCATACATTACTACCCCCACCCTGCCCCTCCTCCTCCCCACGTCACCGCCCAGCCGGTACTCCCACTACCGGCCGCGCTGGGGCTAATTTTATCCCAATGACATTAGGGGGTGGACACTGTTCTGCAACTCTATGTCTTTGCTGAGCTGATGACCTCACAGGCCTCAGGGCTGTGAGATCGTCAGCCCGGCAAATACTGAAGACTTTGCTCACTGAGCGTCAGCATCACTGCAGACTGCAGTTTCATCGCACAGTGAGTGGCAGGCAGTGTGCAGCAGCCCCAACCCTGAAGAAATAAAACAATGATGTGTGTTAAGGTTGTGGCTGTGTGCATTTTCTTAAGATAAAACACTTTGCCTTTATATTGGCAGTTCCAGCTAAAGTAAAGGGGGCAGAGCTTCGATGCCCTCAATGAGAAACCGCTGCTGCTCACTCCGCTGTTCCTACACTGTGAAACAGTGTGAGGCAAAGATTGGAGTAGCAGCAGGGAAGGGTCAGTTAGCAATCAACTATGATGGGAAGGAGGCAGGACAGGCACATGTGTAGGTAGGGAAGGCAAGCCGGCAGGTCTGGCTGTCCAGTAAAGCAGGTAGGGTAAAATAATTTTGATGCTTGGTTCAGCTGGTCTTGGCTCCAAGCTCCCGTAATTCTGCAGCCACTTTGGCTCTATCATCCCCCATCTCTCTCCACGGTATAAACACTGCCTTTCCCCTCACCACCATGCCTTGCCCCCCTCTGCTCCTCACCAAGTGTAAGTGCTCCTGGAGTGCACAGCCAGAGCAAGCAGCAAAAGCATAGTATGCCTGCGGTGTCAGCTGGTGTGAATGGCTAGGTACGATGTCCTCACCCCCTCCCCATAGCAGCAATTCAGCGTTTTTGCTCCACAGCCTCCTGATCCTTGCCCCTCCTTGCTTCTTGCTCTCCACTTCTTGTTCACGTCAGACTCCAAAAGCAGTTAGGCTTAACTCAGAGGCAATGTGTAAAGTATTTATACAGCACTCAAAGAGTAATAAGGTGAAAACATGAACAAAGGAAACTACCAAACCAATTTAGAAAACATAGAGTAACACTTAATAAATAAAATGACACCAAAACAATCACAATCAAATTAATGGAACTGGAAAATTCTCTGGGTTAAAATAGCACAGAGAAGCGCAAAGTGCCACTTGTTACCTTCTCAAGTCTGATGCAAAGGGTGCCATTCGCATTACGTGGAAGAAGATGAAGCTGCTGGTGCAAGGAGCAGATCTAGTGTTGCAGATGGTTGTTGTTGTACCACAAAGAGACAGTCATTGCTGGAGCTTTATATAGGTTGATTGTTGCCACCAGTAGCTGTCGCCTAGAAGTGCAAGTCTTGTGTTGCCGGACCCACTGGAGTTTTACACTGGTGATTGTTGCAGGACGATTTCAAGGCCAAAGAGGTCACTTAGCATTTACAAGGAGCCCAAAACGTTTGTACCTTCACCTTTTTTTCAGAAAGGGTTCACACTGATGCCAGTCAAGGTTATGGGGGGGCACCTCTTTGGGATCATAAACCACCCCAGCAGAGGGCAACAGCAATGCTCAGGCAGGTCCTGGAAAATTCAATTGGTGCTGGTCAGCTAGGCAATTGCAGCAAGGCACCTGGGAGCTTGTTGCGTCCCTGTCGCACACAAAGAATGTCAGCCAACTGACCCTTGGGGTCACTCTAGGTAGACTGGGTTCAAGGAAAGCAGGTACAACTCGTCTTCCATCAGCGGGGCAGTCCCTCTTCCTCAGGCAGTAGTGCAGTCCTTCTTCTGACTGTTCCACAGGTCAAGGAGTGTTTGAGGAGAGGTTCTGGAGGTCCCACATTTAGACCTGGGGACAGCCTTTGTGTGGGGGAATTACCTGACCCATCCAGGAACCTGGCTCTGGTCTGATCTTCCACTCCCCCAGGTCTTGATTCCAAACATCTATTTCAATAGGAGCCCAGAGGGAAAAAGAGACGCAGGGTTGCCCTCCACTCATTAAGCATCAACACAGAAAGAACCCTGTCTCTCAGGCGAAGGTAATTTCAAAAGGAAATACCTCCCATCTATTTCCTCTAATGTAACAAAACCCTTTAATTACTGTCTTCTATGTGGTAGTGTGCACTGCTCTTTGCCCTTTATTAAGATACACAAACATTTTCAATAGACAGTCAACAAGAACCACAGCAGGGATTGAAACTCAATAGTTCAGTACATCTGCAACCGTGAAAAAAAAAGTGCGAAGGACAAAATGACCCCTGACAGGCGCACCACCATCGGGGTAACCTCGCATACCAATACCCACTGCCAACATGTTTCTCTGTCACATAATTTTCGGCAAATTCTTCAGGGCTAGACACTCTGTCACAGCACCAATGTTGGACACTTCGTTCTTTTAGACTGTCAATTGAAAAGGGAGAAAACACACTCAATAAAAACATCACACCCACTTTAATATGTTGTAAATCTTCATACTTTTGATTTTCAAAACCAAAATAGTTACCCTCAATCAGCTCATGTTTCTCATACCCGCTGCAGAGGATGACTTTTGCGTAGCGAACTCCTCATGTGAGTCCTCTCAGTGATTTACCATTCAATTGTTTTATCAATCTACCACATACCCCAAATGAAAAATAATACAGAGTTTCAGGATAAAATGAAAGCCAAATGTTTAGAAGGTGCATATTTCTAGATGAGACCCACAGTCCCTCTATGCTCATAACGTTATCGTTGTGCTGCTGAAAAGTTTACCCATTCATCAGCACCATTCCTGACGCGATGATCATGGCATAATAATGATGAAGAATCCATTCAATTTGCCAACTATTAAGCTCAGTGTGAGGAACGCGCACAAACTATAAAATAGGGATAATGCCGCCAGGGACCCATCTTTAAGTGACTTCTTAAAAAACATGTACCGGTGTTTCTATGTGCATGCTCTACATGTTCTACTAGCGGCCTGTCCCCTATATAAAGAATTGCTGCCCTCTAACCAGGATTAACCACTATCTGTTATGTCTCTTGTTCACCTGGACATCCCAATAGTTCTGCTGAAGAGAAGTGAAGACTATTCGTACCCACCCTTAAATCTCTAATCTTCCAACACTGGATTTATACAGTGTTTTAAGAAAAGAAACCCAAGGGAAGGGGGAAGTGGATAAAATATTAAAAGAGAGACAAACACTGCTCAACTCTGATTTCTTGTGACGTTCTCGGATTCTTTACCGAGGTGGGAGTTGTCCGTTTTGTCTATTAAAGAAAGAAATAAAATAAACAATAAAGAACATTACTTCACTGTTCTTATGGATATGTACATCACCTTCTTATCTAAAGCAATATCACTGTATTATCACTTTTATTATACCTCTTTAACTTCTGGTCTATGCTTTCACCAGAGAATGGGTTTTTAGTATTAGGAGATGATCTTCTCTAAAAAAAAAACTGAAAAACAAATATACAAGTTATTCCTTAACCTAAGAAATATGGTGTGACATAAATATACTGAGAAACATATGACTCAACTCACTGTCATCTCTATTGAGATATTTTCTAGTATGTCTCACTTTTTAGTCAGAGTTAAGACAAGCACTCTTAAAACTATAAGCAAGGAAACGTCCTTTTAGTCTCTGTTCAAGTGTTGGCAATCGTACAAAGTTCAGTATGCAAAAATGTCAAATAATTAGTCTTCAAGAATTCACTCACGAATGTCTTTTTTCCTCAGAAGAAACATTTTACATCATCCGCTTGGTTTTGAGCTTGACGATTCCTTTATCCTTATTTAAATAGAAAATGTACTTACTTTGATTAGTTTATGCTTTCTCAATATAATCTTGCCTTTTCTTTTTTTTGTTGCAGGTGATGCCGGAAATAACATGGGACTCAACGCCACAGATGGCCCGGAATCTCAAGGGAAGACTTGCGGAGGCGGACCGGAAATCAGGGAAGTCTCGGAAGAGCAATGCCGGCCGCCGAGATCCAGAGACCGACGCAGGATGCGGGACCCACAGGAAAGAAGGTAAGAGTGAGGACAGGTCCGTGCGCCGGCTGAACTAAAGAGGGAGAAGGTAAGTTGCGCGGTATGATCAGGTGTCGAAGAATCTAAAACGAGCAAAAGCAACCACGAGTGCTCCGTTCTTCTTTTTATAGCAAAGTTGCGGGTGGGGCTCACATGCGCTGCACGTTGCACCAAGAGCGGTTGTAGCACGTGCAGCGCTTCATTAAGAATACAGTTAACCAATTTTGAAACGTGCACAAGAGTTCCTTTTCTATAGTCATGGGTGATACGAACAAAACAAACAAGCCTTGGTAAATGTAAGGGTTCAAATTGAAATGCAATATCCAAAAACATTCCTGCTGGTAAAACACTTAAGTTGAATCAAAGCGTAAACAAAGGGCATGCTCTCTGCACTAAATAATTCCTTACACTATCCACTAGCTGCCCACTCCTCACCGTGCGAAGCCTCACGGAGCTCCTCGTCTCCTCCTCTATGTCGCCGCTCCAGATCCTCGAGTATAAACATTGCGGAAAATGGACAGGTGACGGCGTGGCCTGCGTAAAAACACCGCCCGCCATATTTGAATGGGAACCCTTCATTACCAGGAATCCCGGAATCCAATACAAATAATAATTTTTTGCATAACGGACCCGGTTCCCTGAAGAACAACTGTTTTATGACGCAACTAAAAATGCCACTAATTCACAACTGGATGCATAGAACAGTTTTTATAAAGTGCCATGGACAAAATGACTCCTCACAGGCGCACCACCATCGGGGTAACTGGCAGGCACTCACCAGATTAAGCCCCTTTTCACATCATAGGCAGTCATTTTTTTGTCCCTTAAAAGAAAAGAAGAAAGAAAAAGTGTCCAAACAAGGAAAGGAATGTGTGAAGTGCAGTGGAGTGATCAATAATCACAATCCATTAGTGAAAAAAAGGGATTTAAAATTGGCAGACACACCTCTCTCACAACTTTATTATTAATTTTTAGGTGTAGTCTGTCAAATTAAAAAGAGGGGAGTGGTAGCTATCCTCGCATACCAATACCCACTGCCAACATATTTCTCTGTCACATAATTTTTGGCAAATTCTTCAGGGCTAGACACTCTGTCACAGCACCAATGTTGGACACTTCGTTCTTTTAGACTGTCAATTGAAAAAGGAGAAAACACACTCAATAAAAACATCACACCCACTTTAATATGTTGTAAATCTTCATACTTTGGATTTTCAAAACCAAAATAGTTACCCTCAATCAGCTCATGTTTCTCATACCCGCTGCAGAGGATGACTTTCGCGTAGCGAACTCCTCATGTGAGTCCTCTCAGTGATTGACCATTCAATTGTTTTATCAATCTACCACATACCCCAAATGAAAAATAATACAGAGTTTTTAGGATAAAATGAAAGCCAAATGTTTAGAAGGTGCACATTTCTAGATGAGACCCACAGTCCCTCTATTCTCATTACGTTATCGTTGTGCTGCTGAAAAGTTTACCCATTCATCAACACCATTCCTGACGCGAGGTTCATGGCATAATAATGATGAAGAATACATTCAATTCGCCAACTATTAAGCTCAGTGTGAGGAACACGCACAAACTATAAAATAGGGATAATGCCGCCAGGGACCCATCTTTAAGTGACTTCTTAAAAAACATGTACCGGTGTTTCTATGTGCATGCTCTACATGTTCTACTAGCGGCCTGTCCCCAATATAAAGAATTGCTGCCCTCTAGCCAGGATTAACCACTATCTGTTATGTCTCTTGCTCACCTGGACATCCCGATAGTTCTGCTGAAGAGAAGTGAAGACTATTCGTACCCACCCTTAAATCTCTAATCTTCCAACACTGGATTTATACAGCGTTTTAAGAAAAGAAACCCAAAGGAAGGGGGAAGTGGATAAAATAATAAAAGAGAGACAAACACTGCTCAACTCTGATTTCTTGTGACGTTCTCGGATTCTTTACCGAGGTGGGAGTTGTCCGTTTTGTCTATTAAAGAAAGAAAGAAAATAAACAATAAAGAACATTACTTCACTTTTCTTATGGATATGTACATCACCTTCTTATCTAAAGCAATATCACTGTATTATCACTCTTATTATACCTCATTAACGTCTGGTCTATGCTTTCACCAGAGAATGGGTTTTTAGTATTAGGAGATGATCTTCTCTAGAAAAAAACTGAATAAACAAATATACAAGTTATTCCTTAACCTAAGAAATATGGTGTGACATAAATATACTGGGAAACATATGACTCAACTTACTGTCATCTCAATTGAGATATTTTCTAGTACATCTCACTTTTTAGTCAGAGTTAAGACAAGCACTGTTAAAACTATAAGCAAGGAAACGTCCTTTTAGTCTCTGTTCAAGTGTTGGCAATCGTACAAAGTTCAGTAGGCAAAAATGTCAAATAATTAGCCTTCAGGAATTCACTCATGAATGTCTTTTTTCCTCACAAGAAACATTTTATATCATCCGCTTGATTTTGAGCTTGACGATTCCTTTATCCTTATTTAAATAGAAAATGTACTTACTTTGATTAGTATATGCTTCCTCGATATAATCTTGCCTTTGCTTTTTTTTGTTGCAGGTGATGCCGGAAATAACGTAGGACTCAACGCCACAGATGGCCCGGAATCTCCAGGGAAGACTTGCGGAGGCGGACCGGAAATCAGGGAAGTCTCGGAAGAGCAATGCCGGCCGCCAAGATCCAGAGACCGAAGCAGGATGCGGGACCCACAGGGAAGAAGGTAAGAGTGAGGACAGGTCCATGCGCCGGCTGAACTGAAGAGGGAGAAGGTAAGTTGCGCGGTATGATCAGGTGTCGAAGAATCCAAAACGAGCAAAAGCAACCGCGAGTGCTCCGTTCTTCTTTTTATAGCAAAGTTGCGGGTGGGGCTCACATGCGCTGCATGTTGCACCAAGAGTGGTTGTAGCACGTGCAGCGCTTCATTAAGAATACAGTTAACCAATTTTGAAACGTGCACAAGATTCCTTTTCTATAGTCATGGGTGATGCGAACAAAACAAACAAGCCTTGGTAAATGTAAGCGTTCACATTGAAATGCAATATCCAAAAACATTCCTGCTGGTAAAACACTTAAGCTGAATCAATGCGTAAACAAAGGACATGCTCTCTGCACTAAATAATTCCTTACACTGGAAAATGGACAGGTGACGGCGTGGCCTGCGTAAAAACACCGCCCGCCATATTTGAATGGGAACCCTTCATTACCGGGAATCCCGGAATCCAATACAAATAATAATTTTTTGCATAACGGACCCGGTTCCCTGAAGGATAACTCTTTTATGACGCAACTAAAAATGCCGCTAATTCACAACTGGATGCATAGAACAGTTTTTATATGTACTAGAAAAATCTTTGAACAAATTTAACTTTATCGCACAATTGCACAGGGAGGCGTCATTGGTTGTCAATTATTACACTGAATGCCAGCTCCTTAAGTGTTTGTAACAATTCAATACCCTTAATATAAAACCTAGGTCTAGGAGTTCGAATTTTATTTGTTTACTCATCTTTTATCAGGATGCTTTACATGCGGAGGACTGTTAAATACCATTAAAGCATTCAAAACCACCGCCAGTTCGAATCTTTTTTGCTTCTTTAACTTTGTCAAGGTGTAATATATACTGGGAAACTGAAAGGTTCCGCCAAAACATTTTAAGAGCCTCAAAAAAAACGGGGGGACACTACCCTAATGGATGTAAGTTACAAGGGGTCCCCTACTAGTACTACAGTGTAAACCTAGCATGTGTTTTATCTTCATGTCCTTTCATATGTCTTTTACCAGATGCTCATTCGGGCATGTAAATAGATGGAGGGGTAGGCATAATAGAGCTAAAAACAGCAAGAAAAAACGTATTGTGTATTTTCAAGTCCCTTCTTGTGTTTCTTCCCAGATGCCCATTGAAACACATAAAAAGGACAAGCAAAATCTGGCTGATACCAAAGAGCAGAATAGCCAAGAAGAGAATGTGTTTAATTAACCCTCGCCCCACGCCCTTAAGCAGCGTTACCTCAACAATTTCTCGGCACCTCTGCCTTTTTTCACTTCTTCATTGTAAAGACGGGACACACACCCTTGACCCTAAAGCCGGCCCTTCCCTGGCTCTGAGCGCTAATGTGCACTATCAACAACTCTCAAAGAGGACTGCGTTAACAGTGCATTGTTGTGAACCACACTCTATGCCTGTGCCTCATGACTAAAATGACAGTAAGGAGTTGAGTATCATAATACTTTGCAATGGGTGATATGCTGCCTGTCTTTGCAGCAAATTCATTTTCGGTTTAAAGATTTTTGTTGTACTTGTTCTAAAAACCGGTGGTGTAATGCTTTGGGTGGGATTCAGATTTCGTTGTAAAGGCTGATCACTCTTAAGCCTTCATTGTAAATGAAGTTTCTCGTTAGGAAAATTAGGGTTCCATGTTTAAATATCGATTTCAAAAATATAGATGAAAAAAATATCGATGTAAAAATATTGATTACAAAAATATCGACTCCCTATACATAAACAGGTAAGTACAGTAATATCGACTCAAAAATATGGATGTAAAAAATATCGACTTTAAAAAATAACATAACTTAAAATAAAATAATTAAATGATATTATTATTATTAACAAAATTAATTAAATGTAATATATTTACCTAATTGTAACAAATAAACTTAATTTAATAAATATAAACACAAAAAAGTGTACATATACATATATTTACTTAAATACAGTTTATTATCTATTATCTTTATTTAATTTATACACTTTTTAAATTATATAAAAATTAAATAAACACAAATATAAATAATGTAAAATAAAATATTCTATATTTAATTAACACATTAAACTATTTAAAAAAATAATACATACATTTATAAAAATAAAAACATTAGTAGTTAAAACGTTGGATAGCGAAGCGTTAACATTACTATTCCCATTCCAGTGAGTGCAACAGTAGGGAAACCGCTGGATAGCGTAGGGGTAAAAATTACTATTCGCACTCCAATGAGTGTAACAGTAGGGAAAGCACTGGCTAGCAGAGGGGTAACATTTACTATTCCTACTCCAGTGAGTGCAACAGTAGGGAAAGAGCTGGATAGCGTAGGGTTAAAAATTACTGTTCCCTCTCCAATGAGTGCAACAGTAGGAAAAGCACTGGATAGCAGAGGGGTAAAATGTACTATTCCCACTCCAGTGAGTGCAACAGTAGGGAAAGTAATGGATAGCGGAGGGGTTAAAATTACTATTCCCATTCCAATGAGTGCAACAGTAGGGAAAACGTTGGATAGCGTAGGGGTAAAAATTACTATTCCCACTCCAATGAGTTCAACAGTAAGAAAAGCGTTGGATAGCGTAGGGGTAAAAATTACTATTCCCACTCCAGTGAGTGCAACGGTAAGCATGGGCATAAAATCCGTTCCGCTCGCGGAATTTGTGAATTTTTGACAAATTCGCGTTCCGCGAATCGCGCGAATTTGTCAAAAAATTCGCAATTCGCAAGCTTGCGGATTTTTTTGCTTGGTCGCAAGACTTTTTGTCTGCGTGCACGCAAAAACGGACGCGAACACGCAATTGCACAACGCGCGCATGCAACTAGCCCATGTACGACCGCATGGGTAACCACGCGGTAGCCGCGCTGAAAAAAATCCCGCAAACATGCAAAAAGCCTTGCGAACACGCAAAAAGCCCCGCGAACACGCAAAAAAGAAAACATTTGCATATTCGCGGATTTCGCGGACCGCGAATTCGCAAATTTCGCCCATACTTATGCAACAGGAGGGAAAGCGATGGATAGCGAAGGGGTACAAATTGCTATTCCCACTCCAGAAGTGCAACAGTAGGGAAAGCGCTGGATCCCAAAACAATAAAAAACAAAACCATCAACATGCTTAATAAATTACATTTCCAATATTAACATAATTAATATATATATTGAAATATATTATTATTAACAAAGATAATAGAAAATAATTAATTACACATTACTTAACACTATAATATCCACAACAAACACCTACAATCAATTACACAATTACAATTAGTAATACCTAATTAATTAATGGTAATTAATGTGAAAATATTTAATAATTAATCAATAATAAAAATTAATTACTTGCCACCCTTCACACAATTTACACAGATAAACACCACAACACACACCTAAAATTAATTACACAATTACAATTAAGAATGACTAATTAATTAATGGTAATAATTTAAAAATATGTAATAATTAATCAATAAAAAAATTAATTACTTACCACCCTTCACACAATGTACACATTGTAGGACACCCCCGGGCCGCACGGCCACCAGCTGCTGCGTGTGCCCCCTAGCCTCGCTGCCTGCCTCGCTGCCGCTGACCACGCCCCCTCCTTCGAGCGGCGTGGTCCGTGAGAGCCTGCCGGTTTCTCCCGACTGTTTTTCATTTGTTTTGTCTTTTCCTTCCTTTGTGCCTGTTTTTATTTGAATCTGTGCCCGTAATTGTGGTTTTCCTTCCTGTTTGGCCGCTGTCTCGCCGTCCCCGCTCTCCCTCCCCGCTTCCCGCCACCGCCGCTAACCCCGCCCCTTTTTCCCTTCTGTACCCTCCCCGCTCCCGCCTCCCAGCTGCTTCGCCCACCCGCGCACTTCGCCTTATATGGCGACCGTGCGAACGCGCAGCGTTCACGCGCAGCGGGCGCGCCGAATGTGCGCCGAAGGCGCGCCAAAGGTAAGCCCGTCTGCGCCCGTCCGCGACCGGACCGCGCCCAGCGCCAGGACCCCTGGCCCACGAAGACCCCGAACGACCCGCCTGACATACACCGCCGCCACCCTCATCGCTCTCAACACCGGCCGACTCCCAGGATGCTACCGAGCCACTCCGAAGCACACCCACGGACCCTTCAGCTGCCACGCCTGCAAGTTCTCCTGCATCCGGACCTGCCTCGCACCAGCACCAGCCAAGCCGAACACCAGCAGTAACCACCTCAAGTGCATCCTGCTCAACACCCGCTCCGTCCACAGACACGCCATCGAACTCTGGAACCTCCTCGACACCACAGCTCCTGACGTTGCCTTCCTCACGGAGACCTGGATGAACGCCTCTTCAGCTCCCGACATCGCCATCGCCATCCCAGAGGGCTACAAGATCACCCGGAGGGATCGCACCGCCAACCAGATGGGAGGAGGCATCGCCATCATCCACAGGAACACCATCCGTCTCACGACCAGCACCGACAACACCCTGACCACCGCCGAACACCTGCATTTCCAGATCCACACCGACCCGAAGACCACCCTCAGAGGCACCCTGATCTACCGACCTCCGGGACCACGCACCCAATTCAGCGAGGACATCGCCGACTTCGTCAGCCCGCATGCCCTCCCCTCCGCTGACTACATCCTCCTGGGGGACCTCAACTTCCACCTGGAGAACAACAACGACCGCAACACCAGCACCCTGCTCGACAACCTCGCCAATCTTGGACTCAAGCAACTGGTGTCCACCCCCACCCACCTCGCCGGACACACACTCGACGCAGTCTTCTCATCCAGCACAGACATCGCCTTCAGCCACGCCACAGAGCTTCAATGGACGGACCACAGCTGCGTCCACTTCACCTTCAAAAGAACGACGACCCACCACTACCAGCAACAGGCTGCCCGCAGAAGCTGGAACAAGATCACAGCCGACCAGCTCGCCACCTCACTGAGCCAGCACCCGCCTGCCAGCTCAGCGAACCCCAGCCAGGCCGCCGTCAACCTCACAAAGTGGATCAGCAACTGCGCAGACGAACTCGCCCCGCTGAGGAGCCCGCCCAACAGACCCGGCAGCAAGAAAGCCCCATGGTTCACCGACGAACTCAAGAGCTCCAAGAAGAACTGCCGAGCCCTCGAGAAAGTCTGGAGAAGGGAACCAACACCGGACAACATGACCACCTTCAAGCTTGCCACCCGTAAGCACCACCAGCTGATCCGCGCCGCCAAGAAAACTGCATTCAAGGACCGGCTGGACAACAACGCACACAACAGCAAGGAACTCTTCAACATCGTGAGAGAGCTTTCCAACCCCAGCGCAGGAAACAACGACATCACCCCATCGCAAGACCTCTGCAACTCCCTCGCCTCATACTTCCACAACAAGATCGCGGACATACACAACAGCTTCAACAACCAACCAACGCACACCAAGACCGAACAACCACCCCCCACCACCACCCTCCACGCCTGGACGCCGATCAGCACCGAAGACACCATCCGCACGATGAACTCCATCCACTCCGGATCGCCGACCGACCCCTGCCCTCACCACATCTTCAACAAGGCCGACGCTGTCATCGCACCCCACCTGCGAGACATCATCAACACATCCTTCGATACCGCCACCTTCCCTGAGAGCTGGAAGCACGCCGAACTCAGCGCTCTACTCAAGAAACCCACAGCGGACCCCACCGAACTCAAGAATTACCGCCCCATCTCGCTCCTCCCGTTTCCAGCCAAAGTCATCGAGAAGACCGTCAACAAGCAGCTGGCCGCCTTCCTTGAGACGAATGGATCCCTCGACCCCTCACAGTCTGGCTTCCGAGCCAACCACAGCACCGAGACCGCCCTCATCGCCGCCACCGATGACATCCGAGCCCTGATGGACAAGGGAGAAACAGCGGCCCTCATCCTCCTAGACCTCTCCGCGGCATTCGACACTGTCTGCCACCGCACCCTAGTACAGCGCCTCAGCAACGTCGGAATCCAGGAGAAGGCTCTGGAATGGATCATCTCCTTCCTCGACGGAAGAACACAGAGAGTCCGCCTACCACCGTACAAGTCAGAGGCCACCGAAGTCATCTGCGGCGTCCCTCAAGGATCCTCGCTGAGCCCCACCCTCTTCAACGTCTACATGAGCCCCCTCGCGGCCATCGCACGACAACACAACCTCAGCATAATCTCCTACGCCGACGACACCCAGCTGATCCTCTCCCTGACCAACGACCCCGCCGCCGCCAGAGCCAACCTGCACGAAGGGATGAAAGAGGTAGCCGAGTGGATGACGACCAGTCGCCTGAAACTGAACTCGGACAAGACGGAGGTCCTCATCCTGGGCTCCTCACCCTCTGCCTGGGACGACTCCTGGTGGCCTCCCGCCCTGGGCACCGCACCCAAACCGACAGACCATGCACGAAACCTGGGCTTCATCCTGGACTCCTCCCTCTCCATGACCAGACAAGTCAACAACGTCTCCTCGGCGTGCTTCAACATCCTACGCATGCTACGGAAGATCTTCTGGTGGATCCCCACCGAGACCAGGAAGACCGTCACCCAGGCCCTCGTCACTAGCCGACTGGACTACGGCAATGCCCTCTACGCCGGTACCACCGCCAAGCTCCAGAAGAGACTCCAGCGGATCCAGAACGCCTCAGCCAGACTCATCCTCGACATCCCACGAACCAGCCACATCTCCGGACATCTGAGAGACCTACATTGGCTCCCCGTCAACAAAAGAATCACCTTCCGCCTCCTCACCCACGCACACAAAGCCCTACACGACCAAGGCCCGAGCTACCTCAACAACCGAATCAACTTCTACGCTCCCAAACGCCACCTCCGATCAGCCAACCACGCCCTCGCCGCCGTCCCCCGCATCGGAAGACCGACTACAGGAGGAAGGTCCTTCTCCTACCTGGCCGCCAAGACCTGGAACTCCCTCCCGACCGACCTGCGCCTGACCCAAGACCACCTCTCCTTCAGGAAGAAGCTGAAGACATGGCTGTTCGAGCAGTAGCGGCACCCCCCTCCCCCCAGCGCCTTGAGACCCTACGGGTAAGTAGTGCGCTATATAAATGTCTTTGATTGATTGATTGATTGATTTAAACACCACAACACACACCTAAAATACATTAAACAATTAACCTAATTAATTATTAATTGACTAAATGAAATTAATTAACAAGTAAATATTAAACTATTATTAATTAATCAATTAACACATTCATTATTCAATACATTTTTATAAAATTAAATTACTTCCTACCCTAATCCCCTTCAAAACCCACAACCCGCTACAAAGCTAAAAACGCAGAATTAAACTTAAAATAAATTAATAACTGGTAAAACTCTAAAAATTAAAACAATTCTCATTAACAACACTAAAATACATAAAATTATTAATAAATCGATATTTTCGTCAATTTTATTTTTGTAAACGATATTTATTACAAAGATGTTTTTGTAATCGATATTACTTACCTGTCAGTCGATATTCTTATCAACTATATTTTTGTTGGTGATATTTCTTCCCCAAGATATTTGTATGGCAATATTTCTGTCCCACGATATTTCTCCGTCAATATTCCTACTCTGCACCAAAAATTAGGCCTAACACATGAAAACTCTCCGAACAACCTTGAGTAAAACACCTAATAGTTTCAATTGCATAACTCACACTGAATTATGTGCTGCTTACATTACTGAATAGATATTAAAGAGAGAGATTAATGAAAACCACTGAGCTCAGAATAACTTTTTTATATCCTAGTTTTTATCTCTCATCATGTCATTTTAAGATCACAGTCCTGATATAATTCCCTCTAATATTGTCAATGTCATGTGATGGAACCTTCTAATCTTCCTGTTTTAAAATCATCAATCTGGAGGTCAGAGTATCTTGTCACAGTAAAGCCTTATTCGGCTAGTTTGATTTTTTTTTTTTTTTTTAAAGGGAAACCATCTATTTTGGTCACAGGATGTTGAGTATACACACACTCACATCATACATTTTACCTTGAACACTGACCCTCTCACAAACATACCTAAACTATGCATATTTGATTTAATATCCCTCAACGCCTTACAAAAAACCTCAATTCACTACTCACTAGAACATGACTTGAAGCGATATAACTAAAGGCAAGGTACAAAGGAGAGAAGTTGGGAAACAGGGAGTACAAGCTAAGAGCCTGTCATCGCCCAAAACCTTAAGCAGAGTAGATGGAGAGAGGGAGTTAAAAAAAGAATTGACAGGAGGATTCAGATGTTAGAGCAAAGGACAGGGGATATGATTTAATCTGCGGCACATTGTATTCTATTGTAATTGCATTTATATAGCTCTTACTAACCTTGATGAGGTGTCAAAGTGCTTTTTCGGCGAGTAGCACGCTACTCTGGAACCAATAAAGGATTAGTGGTGAATTAGTATAATGAAAAATGAAAGTAATTTGAGTGGTGGATTTGTTAGTCAGTTATTTCGGAAGGATAGTGGAGGGATAGAATAGGGAAAAAGGTTTGAATTTATATATTAAGGTAAATTGATTGGTAACCTGGAGGAAAATCCAGACAACTTTTTGCAGGTGGTTTCTACTTGATATAGTTGGTGGGGTACAGCTTTTTTGATAATCTATGGAACTGCTATAGAAAAAAACTCTTGAACCCAGTTACATCTTGTATCTGGTTACTAGTGTGCAATGCTGTCCATTGTATTTTTGGTTGAACATTTTATGTAACTAACCTGACTTTCATCAGGCATGTATATCGTCATTAAAGAAATGTATCTCACTCCAGAGAATTAAATTCCAGTCATGGGGAAGAGAAAACGGGACAGGTTTCCCTACATCTAGAAAACGTCTGCCCAGCACTGAATTGGACACCCAAGCAGAAATGCCTTACAGTGGTAGATTGGGGCTTTGTCATGCTCCTGAAGAGGTACAGACTTGTTTGTTTGTTTCTTTAGTTCTACGCCACGTCCCATTGTGCCTCTGTGAGACCCAGTAGTCCTCCAATGCACATCGTCTACAAAAGAACCAGTTAAATGCTAGTCATTAGGGTAGTGTTCAAGATGTGCTTGCCAGGTACTCTTAGAGATTCTGAACTTGTACCTTATGTGCAGTTGGGGCAAGACTGAATGTAAAAGGAGTACAACCTTCAGATTAATCAGCTCCCATTAAGTTAAAAGTCAGATAGGATTCGACCAATAAAAAAGAAATGAGAGGGGTAGTTAAGTCTATAACAGCATTTTCTTGGGAACAATGTTTGTAACTAAGAACATGCTGTCTCTTAATCCCGAAACACATCAGAATGGAATTCTGCATATATACTAGAGAACAGTATTGAATCTCAGCAAAGTTTAGAAAGATCAACAATGAGCACAAAACCAGGTCTGTGGGTTTATGCTTGAGTAGACCTACTCTGGGTTGATGGACTTTCAAGTTAATCCCTGGAAGAGATGTTAATGGACTTTACGCATTCAAACCTGACGCATAATTTACGCAGAGCCATCTAGCAGCATTCACAGGAGAATGTTAATAGTAAATCTTAACGGGCTTGCCTTGAACATTAACATTTATGGAAAACCTTCAACCTCATTGTGAGCGTAGGTGCACGCTTCCACATTGAGGCAACTAATTCAATGTGTACATTTACTAAAAGCAAATGCAAATCATAGATGCGAGTCACAAAGAAGAAGCTCTTTTCCAGCAAAACCGAATTGACTACAAGATGGCACTGTGTTGCTATATGCATTTGTTCTTTACTTGCAATCTGCAGAGGTTGCAATGCTTTGTCCTGATGCTACTAGGAAGGAGAATCAGACAGGAAACGGAATACTGTCATCAACATATAGAGCTAGGCAAACAGAAACTCCATTAAACACCAAACAGCAAAAACCACAAAAGGTCAAAAAGCTGTAAGATTCTGTACAACGCGTAAAAAGAGTACGAAAACTCGCAGGTATTGGCTGAGAACGGTGGTGCTCCTGATACAACCAGCCAATCAAATCATGGCCAGGGTGCATATATCTCTGAGAAAAAGAGAAAGTTTTAAATCATTCTCTAAGATACACATGACTCAGACCATTTGGTGTTGCTACATTCTAAATGTGATATCAACATAACCATTCCGCTCTCCACTCTTGCCTCGCTGCTCCTTTTCACCCCCACCCCATCACTCCCGGTGTCTAAAGCCCCCTCATTATACCCTTTCATCTTCACTCACACATCTCTTCTGCCTCCTCACTTCCACTTATATTCTTGCAAGCCAGTTGGTATGTATCTGCACTATTTCCTAGATGACTCCTTGTGCTACGACAAGGCTGCATTTTGGCACCTTTTCTTTTTAACCTTTATATTATTAGTGTTGTGGAACACTTCCTTAAATTAGATGTGGACTACCCTCAAATTGAGGGTGCCGCAATTCCGATTTTACTGTACGCTGGTGATGCGGTTATCATGGCTAGAACCCAAATAGGCCTCCAAAGGGCGTTAGTTAGTTTTTCTGTATATATGGGATCTAGAGGCCTTAAGATTAATACTGGGAAAACTTTTACCATGTGCTGCTCATCAAAACATAATGTTCCTTGTAACACCTTTTTAGATCAGTAAAAGATAGAAATCACCGATACTTTTTCTTATTTGGGGGTTGTTTTTAATAAAAAAGGAACCTGGACTACAGCTATTACCATCAGGAATCTAGCTTTTTCACATGCTATTGGCGCATTAAAACACTTTGCCAATAAGCTAGGAGGCAGGCCAACACGTATCTTACTTGATATCTATAAAGCCAAATGCGTGTCAACTGCCATATATGGGGCCGGCATTTGGGGCACTGCAAATTGTCAGGATATTCAAGCAAAAGAAAATGCTTTTCTTCGATACTTGCTGGCTGTCCCCAAGTCTACCTCAACCTATGTCTGTCACAAGGAACTCGTCCTGGTATATGTATCAGATCTAATCAGGATTAGTCCAGTGCTGCTTTGGCACAAGATATGGACTTCTACTGAAACAGTCTTTAACAGGGCAATTATTGCGGACTGTATGAAACTTGAGAGGTCTAAAAACATCCAGTGGCTTGCCTATATTAAGGATTTTTTAAGAAATTTAGGGCATCCAGAGTTCTTCAATTCACCTGTACTATTATCCTCTATTTCAAAAAAAACTTTGAAGGAATTATGTTCTGCTTTTTTGGATGATCAACGCTGGCTAGTGGAGGGGAAGAGGGCCTCCGTTATGCAACACAATTTATTACTCCAGGGCCACGGTTTGCAGCTTTACTTATCCCTTGAGCAGTCTAGATATGATAGAATGTTATTAGCTCGGTTGAGAATGGGCAGTTATTTTAGGATGGTTACCTTTCCAGTCATTAATGACTGGTCTAAAAACCTAATTAATTGCCCATGTGACGACTCTTCCGTTCAATCAACAATTCATTGTATACTTTTCTGCAAATTCTATGCATGGGGAAGGACAAGATACCTTTGCTATAGTCTTGGGGCCTAAGACAATGTAGACCGGCCCTACTTAAGATCCTCCTGTTGCAGGACGAAACAACTATCAAGGCTGTATCAAAGCTTTTAAAATTTACAATTAGATGTAGATCAACTATGGGATAAATGAAATTTTGTATAGTAAACAGGATTCTTGTTTATGAGTAGTATAGCTACACTAAATGTATTATAGATGAAGTCCGAGTACGCTTTTTTCTATTCTGTTGTATATTCTGTCTTGTATTTATTATATAACTGAATTTTAAATTGTTCATATTGTTTTGTATGTACTTTTATGGTTTTTATATGAAATCGAATAAAGCTATCTTTGACTTGACTTGACTCCTTGTGCTAAAGCTTTTGATCACATGTGGGCATAGCAAAGTTTGGATAGCTCCTGCACAAGAGCGGCTAACTAAATGCACCTTGTGTGCCATCGCTGACCCCGCTGCTACTGAACTGATCTTGATATGCAGGACAGTGTGCTACATGCTCCACAAACAAACCTTTAGGTGGATTGGCAATAGCTTTACTACCGCTATGCCACCCCCTCCTTTAGCCTTCTCTTCCAACCCTTTGACTCTATGGTCTTGTATGACAGCCTGAATATATTTGCATTTGATGTACATACACACATGTTCGGGTGCACATGCACGCTACACATTACATGCACACACACACGGCCAACACAAACATTGTCCTCTCTCTAATAGGATGGCAAGTCAGTTAACAACCAGACCACCAACCACATCCTTCTGTTTGAAAATGTTAGCAAGTGCTGGATAAAGCACGGGGTAGACCTCTTCTCGCCCCTATGGCATTGTTATCAGGAGCTCCTATCAAATGTCTGCACAGAACAGGCCTGAAAGAGGGAACTAGAACAAATGATAGTTTAAAATGTACTATATTTGGTGGCACAATGAGTGCTCCTGCCCACTTACTAGTATTTAATTCACAGACCTAGAGTACATGTACTATCATTTACTAGGGGGTAGGGATCTATAAGTAAATTAAAAGATGCCGATTCGGCATGGGCAGTTTTACAATGGTTTAAGGAGAGAGCATAAGCACTTAAGCGCTGGTTAACTGTCTGGACTAAAGTGCAGAGAGTCATATTGCTTATAACAATTAGTTCAGCAAAATATGGGACTGAAGGCAAAAAGTTTGCATTGATTCATTGTATTGAATTGAAATAATTTCCTTGTCCCCACCATACCTACACTCTTCATCTCTTATTTCCGTTGTGTCTTTATGCTACACTGGGTGTATTTTAATTAGATAGCAACACTTTTGTTTCAAGTTCAAATTGTGGGAAACGGGGATGCATTCTGTTTGGTTTCATCTTTTTTCTCTGGTCTCTTTAAAATAATATTATTTAGGGATGTTAGGTGGTAGTTGTGTCTGCCAGAGTTTCTTTGATGTGGACTTGTCTTTTAATAAATACCAATGCATCGTCCACTTTCTGTGATGTCACTCTTCAAAACATTCAATGATAAAAACATTTCCTGTGAGGAGACCCTTTCCTCTTCACTGCCACCAGGTTTGGGGCTGTTCAGTTCCACTCCCCAGCAAGCACAGGAGCCAATCATTTGTCATTTCCAGGATCAAAGGCACTCAAAGAAGATTTCATGAATGTTTACAAGCTTGCCTATTTTGCAGGCATGTTGAAACTCACTAAGCTAAAAAACATAGAAATATCTACATCTAACCCCTATGCTGGGATTTTCAATTTCCCAATCTGTTAAACTTGTAATCTTAGGGTGGTCTTCCACCAAACCGTTAGTCTTACTCCTCTTGTATTGCTAAATTTATTTTTGTTGGCCTTAGAACTCTACACACCCAAGCACTGCCAATCAATGATAAAGTAGTTGTGCTCTCTCCTTCAAACATGGTGAAACTGGCTTACACCCAATTGGTACATTTAATTTATTTTTCAGTACCTGGTAATGTGGTACTACGGGTACCCAGGGCCTGTAAAATAACTACTACTAGTAGGCCTGCAGCACTGATTGTGCACTCATTTAAGTAGGTTTTAAAACATGTTTCAGGCCTGCCTTTGCAGTTTTAACCCCTTGCATGCTCATGGCGGCCCCCGGCCTTCATGCATTTTGGTGGGCATGTGTTGACGACGGCCGGGGGCCATCCGAATCCCGCCCACTTTTAAAATTGCCCGCACAGCGTGAAAACTCGCGGCACATGCAAGGGGTTAAACCACCATTTATTTTGACATGGCAAAGTAAACCTTCAGCCAGGCCTAAACCTTCCTTTTTAATACATGTATGTCACCTCTAGAGTAAGCCATAAACAGCCCATAGGACAGGGTGCAGGTAATTAAAACATTGGCCATGTAAGTTTAAGTTTTACATGTCCCGGTAGTGAAAAACTCATATTTTGTTTCACTACTACGGTCAGTCTATCCCATAGAAGAACTTTGAGTTACTTTATTACATTTGTACTCCTTGTTCGGGAAGGCATCTCCCATGGTTCGGAGACCCATCTTGTGTAGTTCCTGCACCATTTTCGGTTCCTGTGTCACCGTAAGTTGTGGGTGGTGTCGGAGGGAAAGTGCTGGCGAATATAACGGAAGTTTGTGTGCACATTTTGCCAGTGAGTACCAGGCCCTCGAGGTGCAAACCGCTGGGTGTATCTCCAGATTAGAGGCATACTGTCTGGGTGAGGATAGAAGTGAAAGAAGAGGGTGGGGTGCATACTTTCGTGCTCCACCGCAATATGTGGCACATAGCCGTGTGGCTGTAACCAATAGTGTGGGTGTTGTGCCTGAGTGCAATAGAAGTATAATTGCAGACCGGAGGCACTGAAGCCAAACTGGACATAGGGTCTCGTCAGTTACCCCCTCCCAACCCGTGCGTGTTTCCCGGCCTAGGTCAAGCGAAGCTGCGCTGTGCGTAGTCTAGCGAATTGTACCTGTGGCAACCAAATCGGTATATTCATAAATAGGTATAGAAACAGGGGCAGCAGTACTATTTTCTGCAGTGCAATCCGATCCGCTAGCGATAGGGGTAGTCGGATCCATCTAGTCACTTGATCTTCCAGTTTAGTTATCGCCCTACCGTAATTTTCCCATATCACAGTTTCTGGATCACGGTGTATCCAGACACCCAGGTATTTAACTGGGTCAGTCTGCCATTGCAATGGGTAGTCAAGGGACAATTTGGTCGTCACAGGGGTGAGCGGAATGACACCGATTTGTTTCAATTAATACAGAGGCCGAGAAGTATGCAAACCTGATATATTCTCGAATATGCACATTTAGATTTACATCCGGGTACCTGGTGTACAAGACCATGTCCTCCGCATAGAGTGATATGCTAACCGGGCGCAGCTGGAACTGCAGAGCTGTAGCAGCATGTCTCCGGCGTATCTTGCAAGCTAGCGTTCAAGTGCCAGCGTGAAGAGTAGTTGCGACAAGTGGCATCCCTGTCTTGTCCCTCTGTAAATGGGAAAGGGATCAGATATAATGCCATTGATCCGCAGTCTAGCGCAGGGTGCCGTGTGTGAAAATCCTATCTATTTCAGATAAGGTTCCGAGAAGCCCATTGGTCTCAGGACGTAAAACATATATGGCCATTCGGCAGAGTCAAACACCTTTGCAGCATCCAATAAGGCAGGCGCTGCTGGTAATTCCGGATTTATATGGTGGAACATGCCGAATGTGGTTTGTGGGTTTTGCGTGGTGGAGCGGGTCGGGATGAATCCCGCCTGGTCTGGTCTGCATCAACAGTTTTAATCTGAGGACTATACTTTTGGCAAGGATCTTAGTATCCATGGTGATTAGTGATAGTGGGCAATATTATTCACAGTGGGACGGGTCCTTATCAGGTTTAAAGAGGGTGATCACTAACGCCTCGTATATTGACGGGGGCAGTTTGCCATCCTCGTATGCCTCTTCATACATGGCCACTAGATGTGGTATCAGCAGGTCTTTGTATTCCTTATAAAACTTGGCAGGTAGTCTGTCTATGCCCGGTGCCTTGCTGTTAGGGAGAGAATTGATGGCTTCACGGAGCTCATCCTCCGTCATATGATGACTTAAGTACTCGTGATGTTCATCAGACAACCATGCCAATGCTTTGTTGTCAACGTACTGATTCAATTCAGTGGGATCAGGTATGGTCCCCGCCCTGTACAGGCTAGTGTAGTAATCTAAAAAACATTGTGAGATTGAGGGGGTATCATAACAGTCCGTGTCCTGCGAGTTCAGTATCTTAGTTATGTATGAGGCTGTGAGCGTAGGGTGAATCTTGCTAGAAAGGGCCCGCCTGGCCTACCACCTTCTCCATATGCCTGGGCTGTGCACTTATGTGAAATGTATTTATGTTCATTATCTGAAAATTCATGGTACGTGTCTATTTTCCACCTGATGTCCGCCAGAAGTGCGGGATCAAGAGTAGTGGCATATGTGAACTCCAATCGCTTGATGTCTGCCTCAACCATGGTTAGATGTATATGGATATCGTTAAGGATACCAGCATGTTTACAAATGCAGAATCCACGAACAGTAACCTTGAACACCTCCCATAGTATTTTGGCACTGTCTACAGACCCCACATTGAGTTCAAAGTACTCACTGATAGCAAGTTTCAAGTCGGAATTAAATACCTGGTCTCTCAATGTACTAGGCTGGGATGGCGAGTTCCACCCTAACTGGTGCGTGATCAGGGAGGGTTTTAGGCAAGTGCGTGATGTCAGTTGTCCAGGCGCTTACATCTGCAGTAGTTATCCAGAAATCTATCCTGGACCAAGTATTGTGAGTAGGTGAAATGCACATGCCTTCCTGGCAATGTGGGTGTCGTGTCCTCCATATATCCAGCAGGGCATAGTCTTCCATCCCTTCCCTGAGCGCTTTGGCAATGTTCCTCCCATATCTTTCATTCCCAGTGTACCTAACTACCAGTGGATCCAGGCACGTGTTGAAATCGCCTCCCCATATTATTGCGTAGGGTGGGAGCGATCGCAGCTTGCACCATATATTTGTGAGAAAGGAGGGATCATCGGTGTTAGGGCCGTATGCGATGATAATGGTTTTGATCTTACTGCCAAAATCCACTTGTACAATGAGATATCTGCCCTGATCATCTGAGTGTGATTGGAGCAATGTAAAAGACTGCCTAAGCTGTACTCGTATTGGGCCTCATGTATTCAGAGTTGCTTGCCTCAGCAGAACGCTGTAGTCCGTTATTATTTTCTTCCCTGTTCAAGGCTGTAACTCGACTCACTAACGGACAAATATTCTGCTTCTGCATTCCATTGTAGACATGTAGCTCTGCTTCCACTTTAGGAGACGCTGAGACTCGGCACAGCGGCCTTGAGATGCGGATAGTGCACCCCTCTAGCAGGTGCTTGCTTATCTCTGTGTACCTCCTTTGTCCATGCCGGGCTCAAGCCAGTAGTTTTCCATGAGAGGCATGGCTGAATTCTCCTGCGAGGTTCCTTGTCTATTAGCGTACCCCGGGGAGTCAGTCAATTTACAGACATCCTAGGGTGAAGGTCTGACTGGGCTCCTCTGCAGAGTATATACCTGAATAAATGTAAGTTTTCGTTCATTACTGTCTGACCGACTCTTCATTCTTGGGAGGCATAGCAGGTGGTTTGCATATAACCTACGTCCTCCATGAGCACAGGAGATCAGCATACAAACTGCACACTTTAATTAAGCTGAACATAAATAGGGGCCTGAAAAGGTATGTTGGCCAATAATAATCTTTTTCTGGATGCACGAACTCGACCCGAAGGTATCAGAGTGCTTTACATGAGCACCAGTTGCATTATAGACAGATACATTATTTGTAGGCACTGGGAGATTAAGTGATTTGCCCAGAACAACAGGATGTTTGAGCCTCCCGCCAGACTCAAACCTGGTTCCCAAGCTTCAAAGTCGGCCTCTCCAGCAGTTAAGCCACAGAACATTATCATGAGCTCTGTTAGCAGTTACAAAATCAGGAATGGAACATACAAATGTGAACGAATTATGGCACTTAATTAGGAAATTTAGATTCCTTACCAAGAACGGCCTGCTAGATAAGCTGTTTGCAAAGCATGCATAGGTTGCACTTGTCTTGTTTCGCATCATTAAGAGGCAATTGGACCCTCAGGTGGGGAGATTATCAACAATGTTAGGCTCTGTCTGTCGATATCACCAGGTTTTCCCTTTTCCATCGACCAGTATGTTGGATGCTGTTATTACTGAGTTCAAGTGAGCAATGTCAAAATGGAAACTAGACATTCCTAGAGCATTGTGCAGTTTAACAATGAGGTTGAAATGGATGCCCTTCACAGTGATGGGTTTGGATACCCACCATACACGTGTATAAATCAATCTGTGATGAGAGTATTTGTTTGAGAGAGTCATATCAGCAAGGAAAGATACGACAATTCAGGCCTTCCTGTCCTGTGTTTGAACTCAACGGGCCTTAGTCAGTGATTATTTGTGAATTTCTTAAGGAAATATTTGGAAATCACAGGGCAAGGATTGATCCATGATAATGTTGAGTTTTTGGTGTTTTCCAAACAGGGCCGGACTGGCTACCGGGCATTTTGGAATGCTGCTGAGCTGGGGGCTGATTTCGTTGATGGGGACCTGCGTGAGCTGAATGAAATTCATTTTGCTTTGTTTATTTCAAAGCAAACGCAGGTCTCCATCAACGAAATCAGCCCCCATCACAGTTAAATTAGCCCCCAGCTCAGCAGCATTCCAAAAGCCCGCTAGTCAGTCCAGCCCCGTTTCCAAAGCAGATGAACATTAAGGGGCCAATTACAATATCGTTCGGAAACCGTTCTGAACAAATCGGGTCTTGGGAGTCCAGATGACCGATTACCATACTTCCCAACATTATTTGGTCGGACTCGCATTGACTTCAATGGGAGTCTGTTTTCCGAGCGAGAATACAGTCTCCCATTGAAAAAATGGGTGGTTAGGGAAAACCTTGCACCCTGTGGAGGGCACCCCATGGTGCCTGCCACATGGTGCATGGTTGAGAAGATGGGTCCCTTTGTACCCCACCGGCCCCATTGGGACACCTCCGGGTGAAGGTGGGCCCACAATGGGCCCCAAAAGAAAGTTTCATTCAGCCATTTTGTGTTGGGCAGGCCGAATTGGAACGGCTGTCAGAATCGGTCATCGTATTCGCTCGTCCAGGATCCGTGTCCAAAGAGCTGTAAGATTCGGCTCTGAAAGACTCAGGCTGTCTGAGGGCCTTTCAGAACCGATTCAGACTTTCCGGGCATCGTAATCGTCATTGGGAAATGTTTACAGTTTTTTCAGAAACAAGGGTTTCAAATGAGATTCTGCAATACCGAATCCCGTTGGAGCCCTTCCCAAAGACATTGTAATCGGCCCCTAAGTGTTGTATTCGCTTTGCTATATAAATGCCTTCCAACATTACATTTAGTAAAATGACAAGAAATGGACATGGCCAAGCCAACATTTAGATAAAGTGTAAAAGACCACTGGAACTACATATTTTCCAATTCATTTTTGCTATTTCTCTGATAGCATTATCCAATGCCATGTTTTGTCGTGCTTCGGTATGATGTAAATTATGGATTTTGTTTACCTCACCCTTTTAGATCTTGAGAAAGGGACTTGAAAAGGACATGGGGGCTCATTTTGAGTGTATTTTTCTATTTGAGAAATTGTGCTCATTAATGTCATTGTATATAGTTTTCAGGGGTTCGAAGCGCCAGAAAAATTCCTGCGACTTGAAAAAGAGGAAAACTTGCAATAAAGTTTGCTTTCATTAATTGCCTAGAAGTTGATTCTCATTTTTCTATGGTATTGAAGTACCGAAAAACAAATAATACCATATAGAGCTATACTTACTGATGGCCCCCAATACCAATTACCAATAACCAGTCAGTTGGCAGTGAAGAAGGTACAATCATTTATTATACAACAACTCTGCCAGAGGAGCCTCTCGCGACCTAACCCCTCGAGGTCCGCCGAGAAGACTGCTGGCACATTATCAAGAGATCACATATGTACTGTTACATTTCGAAACCGTTACCTAAGAAGGAAAAATACAAGTTGGTACACGTTGCTAACAAGGAAAGACCATATATTGCATACAAAGCAGCTTCAGTTTAGCTCAGCTCGTTATAGCAAGCTCGACGAGGGTAACTCCCTTCTGCTTGTATCAGGAGGATTCACACAGCATCTTCTGGAATGTGCTTATTCGGCCTACCCCCACCTATAACCTTGACAGGCCTAACATTTAGGAGCAGCAGTTTGTTGCAGTTGTCATGCTATTTCTTGAGGGAACAGCCCTTACCGACTATAACGATTGGATTTTACTAGTGCTATAGGCAAGCTAGGCCACAAAATGGCGCTGGTCGGGTTAAGTTATAATACCCATCAAAAGGCAGAAAGTGTTGAACCATAAGAAACTAACTAATGTGAAACCCACTAATGCCAGGGTACCTATACTGAACTGAATAGATGCATCACGCTAATTTCTAACCAATACTATGTGTCTTCAGCTTACTCACGAGGCTTGATTTTAGACTTCAGTTCCTCAGTATCTTTAATGGTAAACTCCACTATGGCTATTTCCGCTCGAGTTTTCCAAAGACTCGCACAATTTGTTTTAAACTTTAGGGCTTAGATTTTTTTTTAAGCATCGACGTTTGTGGGAATGTTTGTTCTTTCTGTAATACCTTGAAGGTAAGTGTCATTCTAAATTAAAAAATGTAGGAGTGAAATAAAGACGGTTTTAAATGACATGATGTTTATGTCACACTATAAATCAAGAAAATACTATTTTAAAGTAAATGCATCACTCAAGCTTCAGTACTAAATCAGGAGGTAAAATCATGATTTTGACTCTTTTTTCAAATGGTGCATAATGCCGACTTGGCGATACTGTGGTTATGCGTCTGAATCATCATTGTAAGTAGTACTCATATTTAGACCTGAGCATCATTTTCTGTGTGTTTGAAACTGTAAATTCTGAGTTTTGCATCTTCAAACTTGAAAAGTGTAGCATCTCCCCTTTCGACAAGAAGGTCTGACAGTGTGAAGTGAATATCACACCCAGGGGAGAATCACTTTAATGGTAATCACTGCCTAGATTTATGTAAAAGTCAGTACAGAGCAGCAAGTAAACCTGCTACACTTTGTTGTGTGAATATGACAGAGCACAACAGCATTGTATCTATTTAGGGGGGTGTTTGGGAGGGGGTGTTTTGAATAGCGCTCAGCTACTCCGAGGAGTGTCCCGGCGCTTTTTTTGACCTACAGCGGACAGGGGGCAGGAAGGTGCAGATTTAAATATGGCGCTGATCTGCTCTCACCCTAGTTGCCATGCGGCAGAGCAGATACCCTTGCCCATTAATGCAAGGGTATGTAAGTTGTCTGAAGCATAGGTTTTGTGCTGGAATGGATCCTTTCCAAGTACAAAAGACATGCTTGAAGGTTATTTCCTCTTTGTTCTGCGAAATGCAGCACACATACAAAATGCGAAAAACATGCACCTGCACAGAAACAGACCTAAGAGGCGTGTTCCTCTTTCTATGTGAGCGGCATAGAAAAAGAAAAAAAAACTAGAAGAAATTTGGGGGCATATCAACAAGCTGCAGCGATAATTATCGCTGGCCGCTCTTACCGTGGGGATTTTTTTCGCCGGCTATCGCAGATAATTATCGCCTTGCTAGCTCTGTATTAACAACGCATAGCGCAATGGCAATAATTATTCATGTGATAGCGATGTTTTCCATGGAACATCGCTGGTTTCCAGCGATGTTCCAAGGAAAACGGCGATATCCTTGGTGATAGGGCCTGTGGTCTTAGACACACAATCCACCCCCCATGTTAGGTATGCCTTAGTCAGGAATTTAACAGACGTTAAATTCCTGCGTTAAGGCATATGTAACATGATTTTAAATATCGCTAACCCTCGTTGTTAATATAAAGAAGCTGGCTTAGCGATATTTTCCCAAGGGAGTCTTATCAGGTAGGCCTCCTTTGCATCTCATTAGCGATGCGATGGGAGGCGTGCTGTCAAGGGGCGCTAATGCAAGGATACACACGCTAGCGTGTCCTTGTTGATAATGGGATAATATTATCACCGCTTTTCACCCGAAAACAGGCTCTAAAGCGGCGATAATTTTATTGCCGCCCCTTGTTAATATGCCCCAAAGTTATTTCTCCTTGTTACGCCTCACCTTGGGAGGCATAAGGTGTTGGTGCTACTCCAGGTTTACTTGCTCTTATATATCTGGGGAAGTGTTAAAATCCATGGGTGTTGCATGGAAAAACCCACACTGCAACCTATTTGGAATGCCTTCTGTATATTGAATGCCTCCCCTTCACAGAGTAAGGCAATGCAGTGATTTCTACTGATTTGCCTGACTCCACATCAATGAGGCCATTCAAAGCCACACATAGCGACTTTGAGTGGCCTCATAGATATGATTTTGTGATTAGCACTGCCGGAACATCACAAAATGTGATGCTCGGATGGCGGAAGTGGCTCATACATTTGCCCCTACATTTGCATCTATCGCACGGCTGAAGCAGCCTTGCGATAGTTTGTCTTCTGTCAGTTTTTGCGGGGCCACATGGTAATTTAGCATCAATGTATACTTAAAAACATATCAACAACTTTTCGTTCTCTTTGGAATGATTTTGAGACTCCATAAATTCTATGCCTTACTGACATGTTATTGATAGACCGTGCTGATCTATGGATTAATTCTCTGAATGTTTATACAATAATTCCCAGGTTGTGAGGCACCTGTCATGTGCCTGTTCTGATGAGGTACACGCCAAATAACACCTGGGCTTGGAACCATATTCTTATTACTATAAATTGGAAGAGCGAGGCGTTGCGCGAAGGCTCCTGGCTTGTTTTTCTTGCTTCTGAGTTGCACTCCAGTTGGTTGCCATGGTAACACTGCAATGTTTACTTTGCGTTATCTTTATGGAGCGAGATAATATTATCGAAAATGACGCTGTCAATGATGTCACCTGCCAATAAGAGGAACATGATTCTAATTCAAGCCTTCTCGTTTCCTCTCGAGTGTTATTCTTGTTCTTATTAGAGAATTAGTGTCGGTAAACACAACCCCAAGAGACCTGCTGTAGAGAGCAAAATCGCTGAAAATGCCATGATGGGAAGTAAATAGTTACTCGAGGGAATAAGCTGCAGCACCGGGCTCTGAAAAACGAGTTGATTATGTGAAAATAACAAGGATCGGTGCTATGAAAAACTAAATAAGTATAGATACCTTATAAGTTGTGCCTGAATTGCATACACCAGAAACATAACGACCAGTGACCCCAACACGGGTGAGGTGTCGGCGGAGTGGTGCTCCTAGAAGGATGGAGGATAGCTCGGCACCTGACTCTGAATGGCCCGCTGTTCCTGTGTGTGGAAACCCACCCGGTAAAACTATGGGGCTCTAGTCCGGGCAGACGGAGCAGAGACCTGCAGGCCTTCGCCCAACTCCCAGCGCCCTCAGTATCATTCAATGCTCTCCCCGGCAGGACACAACACAACGTGCAAACCCCTGGCTTGCAGGAAGTGATGTTCTTCTCTTCCATTCAATTCAATTATTTTCCACAAATGATTTTCTTTTTCAAGGATTGCATCAAACTTTCCTCGTGATATTATGGGATCGTGCTGATCTCGACTTGGAGGTCTCAGGCATCCAGAATAAGTGTGCAGCTCTGGAGTCCCTCAGGCCAAACAGGCCCACGCCTCATAAGGTGCTAGATGACAGCACAGCCCTTTAGGGGACCTGTGATTCTCTACTGAAGGGGAGTGCGGCCGCATTGCCTTCAGAGAGTCCCTTGGGGTGGCAGTGGTACTTGAGGCCGGCGGGGGAGGCTACAGTAGCAGACTGTCACTCTGGGCCTGAACCTAGCAGATCCTGTGCTATAAGGAAGACTCAAAGTCAAATAGTGTCAACACAAGGTCAAGGGGCAATATTTGGATTGTTTTGGATCAATCCAACAAGATATATTCAAGTTAAAAGAGTCCAATGATAAAAATAAATCATATAGAACTTTAACAACACAGAAAACAGCAATAAATGAAACACAAAGTAACAGAAATACACTCCGTAGATTGTATAAATGTCATAAGTCACACTCTCCTGTAATAAGCATTTGTTACATATCTATCTCTGCACAACATGGCAGAGTGAGGATACAGGGCCCCTTTACAACATAATAGTAAAAAATCAAATCAATGTACACAAACACCCGAGGCGGCACATCAACACTGAAACTGGCACAAGCCAAAAGGTAGCGTTTCCAGCTGTTACTGCAACATGCAACAAGAAAAGCATGCATTGTAGAATACATGAATACATGTTCGTGGCCTACAGCTGTTCATCATTGGCCTAAAAAAAGAGGAAGTCGTGGAGGCAATAAAGTTAGCAAAACAATGAAAAATATATATAATCCTTCAACCTAATACTGCCAATTGGGCATGTAAGACAGAATGGCAAAAAGGCCTTGGGATGCAGAGCAAGAAGACAATGGAAGACCTGGGCCCTGAAGGAGTGCATACAATGACCCACTCAATAGCGCCTGCTCTCCTACAGGTCCATTCAGGCTGCACACCGCACCTGTTGCTTGCATTTAGAGGATGGGATTTGCTATTTGTTGAAGAGCTGAGTGACGTGGAGATTCGCTGGATGAAGATGTGCAGCTGATCATCTCTCCGTGTGGAGGAGGAGGATTCACAAAATAATGTCATTCATGGATTATAAGATCGATGCACGTTAGACTGCATGGCCCCAATAGGACAATGCATGTTCCGAATACAAAATGGCGGCATATACTTTACAGGCTCATTATGAATATGCCCAGGAATATTGACTCCTCAAAAAATCTGTGCAGTACTTTGAACAGTGAACAACTCTGAAGAGTCCCTGACAAATCTCCTGAGCTGAACTGAAAAGTGGACTTTGAGAGGACTAAATAATGCAAAGTGGAAATCCCTTGATCCTGTGCTGACCCAGTCCTTTGGAGAGTTTGTATGGCAGTTCCTTGGTTTAGAGGTGCATTGATAATTATTGCAACAATAACCTGTTTCCTTATAGAGCTTCTTCTTGTTTTTCTATATAGAACTTTTCTCTGGAGTACTGAAGGTACTGTTGTTTGAAGTAGGAACATCTAAGGGATGCAATTGACACAGAATTAGGTAATTAGGCACCAAGCATCGCTCTGATTAACTTATGGTGTTCTCTTTCTTGGCCAGAGAGCGGGTAACCGTCATACTTAAACAAAAATTAGTGGTCCAAATTCACAGGACCGAATTATTTTAAATTAACATCACTTTTAAGTCTGGCATAAGTTAGAGCCTTTTCATTTTTATAAAAGTATTTGATTAATATAGTCATTGGGATTTTCAGCTAGCTCCATCATCCATTGAGCGTGTATTGTGTTAGTCACATTTTAATCCCTGCCCACTTCATCACTCAGAATGGGGAAGTGGGTAAGTCCACTTCCACTATTGGCTAACTTCCCAGTGAGTAATAGCATTCTGCCCTTTCATCAGGACCACCTCCACACTCAAGGTAATTCCTTTAAGTACCAGGGACTACAAGGCAAAATGTGCTTTTGAGACCAAAATATATCTATGTTTTATCTTTAAGCCAATGCTTATATTTTGTTAGCTTGATGAACGGCCGGTATCTTCCTTAACAATCAAGTTTTGCACAAGTGAAGACAAAACAAAATGAGCATTGACAAAGTTAAAAGGCTAATGGCCAAATTGAAGCATATCCGCTTTGACAATGCTTGTTTCTAATTGTCTGTGGGAGACACTAGTCCCCTACAGGCAGCACTCTTTTAAAATGTTCTGAGCGTCCATTCTGCCAGGCACCCCCTCCATAAATCTCACTCACTACGGTATGCCATTCAGTGTGGGGGCTTAAAATCCAGTCTGTCAAATATCGTGCATAGCTCCAAAGTAATAGAAAAAAAAGAACACTTTTCCACCCCTTTAAATTTGACCTGCATTAAACGTTACATACCAAGAGTATGCTAAGTATGTTGCGTACAGATTTGTCAAATGGTGCTAAATATATGAATACATTAAAACAATGCCATTTCACATTTACATTTTCAAAATGTAGCTTTCAGTGTCTGACAATTATTTTCCTGGACACACTTAAACATTTTCTACTCCCCTGGAAACTGCACTATCTCCATTTGTACCCCATTCATGCTCCCCAGGATCTCTTTAAAACATTTTGATTGACTAAATTAATCAGTCGGGGTTTACTTCTTCATCATACTTAAAATATGTTGCCACTATTAGAGTACGTATCCAAACCCTTCATTTTTTGTTAGATAATTTCAAAGTTTGTTAAATGTTTTTTCTCTCCTGGATAACTTTCTATTGCAACATTTGTTAAGTATTTTTGTAGGTAGTGAGATACATAGTACTGCACCTGTTCTAGGTACCACCAATTCCTACTTTGCACTATCTTCCTCCATTAGCAGCAGGTACAGGTCACAACTGACCTGGATCCATGCCATAAACCGACTACCATTGCTAAAGAGCACAATGGTGTGTTGCAGCTCTAGAGTATCGCTGCTGTCCACAGATGTGTCTTGCATCCATTCCATTTACACGCACTATCTACTGCACTTAACCCTCAGCTCTGCACAGCAAGCACAGTGTGTGGCCTGTGGCCGTGCTGTTTTTCCACTCTAAGGCAGAGAGCCCACTGCACATAATTTTCTGTCATGCACAGCAGCCCTGGACAAGACCTTCCAACCTGGCTCATGTACCACTATATTCTCCTGCAGATTGACTTTGGCCACATGTTGTTGGCTCTGGTAGTAAAGTATGGCCTTCAGCCACATCCTACACCTACTCTGGGAGTCTAGTCTGGGCTACCTTCAAATCTGATTGATGACCAAAGAAACTTGCCTTGACCGTTGGCCTTGTTCTTTCTACCTCTTTGTACCCCAAGAGCGTTTGAGCTTCGAAATCAGGCTCCGCTCCCACGGTGAGGAGTGAGGCAACAGCACTTCATCCACTGTTCACCACAGATAGCTTACAAACCTCTATTATTCAACCACCCTTGGATATAGGCAATTGCTTCATCTTCATGGAGCTCCAGAGCTCATTTCACAAGACCTTCAGCTGTGCACTGCAGGCACTGGTTGCATTATGTGGCCTGTACCCATGCCCTGAACACACGTCCCTTATCTGCAGAATCTGAACAAAAACACTAACTACAGGCTCTGCAAATCCAATCATCTTTTTGCGGTTTTGTAGAAACCTTCACTCATATTGGTGGTTCTGAAACAGTTGTTGAAACATTTAGGTGTTCTCAAATGCATGACCCTGAATCATACATTTTTCTGCCAAAAATGGATATGTTCCACACTCCTGAGATGTGACTTAAACTCCATATTGTTTAAATGAATTCCTCTTACCCCTATTTGCTAAGAATTTTGTCCAAGAAACAGATTCTAGAATAGTCTGAAATTGCTTGCATAATGCATCTTGTAATGATGACCGGAGTAGCACTTTCAATCTCTGACAATTGATGAGACAACAGTAGTTTCGAAATCATACTCAGACATTCGAGGACAGACCAAGACACAAAAACCAGCTGTTTCATCCAATTAGAATTGTGTTTGGAATTTAGAATTGGTTCTTGGACTGGCATTCTTAAGTCCTTCTGGAGCCCAAAAGTCATGATATTCTCATCATTCACTCTTCATTATCATTATTAATAATGACTGTCTTATTTGTGGTGAGAGAAGAATATTTTTTCTCAACACCAATTTGTACAAGAGCATGGCAGATGTCTAATTTCCCCCAAAGTTTCAATATTTCCCAAGGGTGGTGCTATATTTTCTCACACACTTTACCCAAGCATGGCGAGATAAGTGTACATTCTGTCTTGCCTAATGTGGGGTTTATTTGTTAATCACCCATCTTGGCCAAGATAGCTTTGACAGCTTGGAGATACTACAGCTTTGATTCTCTATCACAAATATTAGGAGCACTGTAAGATCTCACACCTGTCACTTTTCTGTGGTCACAAGTGTAAAAAAAGAGCAGTAAGCCTTCTGTCACAGCCATCCTTAATGTTTTTTGTGACGATGAAGGAGGAGTTCCACCTTCACTAAGGACATGGTTTGTAATCTTAAGACCAACAAATAGCACCCACAGCTGACTACAAGTTGAGCACCTCAATCTTAGAGTCCCTCAAAAATCCTAAATTCTGTGCAAAAGGCCTCCAGGACCTGCTGTGCTTTGATCCCACTGGATTTCCAGATAAAGACTTCGAACAATGTGGAGGCAGCACCAGATAGATAGTCACAAATTGAAACGTGAAATTGTTTTGAAGTTTCTTTTATTTTTCTTCTTTATATGTAATCCAGAACAAACAGCCAACGCGTTTCGTTCCTACTTGAGGAACTTCCTCAGGGCTGAAAACAACACGAGACATATATAAACATACATAAATATATACAATATGTACAACATTAGACGATACAAATATAGCAAAAGTACATATATCTTGAGGCAGAAAAGGCACTAGTGATGAGGCAAGAAAAACAATACAAACATATATATATTTATACATAGAAAAAGCCAAAGAACAATACACACATATACCAATACATGCAAACTTGTTGGACAAAAAACATATAATTTATATGTAATACATTAGTTTTCACATATAGTTACTTCTAAGTATTGACTAAACAAAGGGAAGAAACAAGATGAAATATGCATACCTTTATTTTAGCAAAGTAAAGCAAGAAAGATAGTACCAAAGATAAAATATGAAATATAGGGGAGGTTTTGAGAAAAAGGAGGGATTTTGGGCATATAGAGAAGAAATATTAAAAAATCTTAAAAAATAGAAAAAAGAGAGAATAGAAGAAAAAGGGAGGTGGACGGGAGAGATGAAAAAGAAAAGAAAAAACAATTCTATCCAAAAGCAGGAGCTGGAAGTGATTAGATGGACTTAACATAGGGAACACCTAATCCAACATGAATAGAATCAAGTTGTGTTGCTCACCATAAGAGTATAACAAATGCAGCATTTGAAGTTTGCCAGGTATCAATAAAAATGAATCAAGGAGCGCACTTGGTTAATGGATATTTGCTGTATTTGAAGACACAAAAAAAAAAAAACAAGCATTGTAATGACAAATATTATAAGGCAAGTAAAAAGCAAGAGGCGTGTGTTCAGCATGGTTAGTATTTAGTCTTGTACACAAAATTGTTGTACTGATAGTAGACTAACCAGTTCAAATAAACAGGACATTGAGTCATAATACTCAGTTTGTTGGTAGAGAAAAATACAATAAACACCTGAAAGCGGTAAAGACAATAGATCAATAATTCGGCAAAGACCACTACAAAGTAACCCAACAACAATAAATGTATCTATATATAGTGCACCCATATACAGTAAAGTACAAGACCTTACCAGAGAATTTTATAGAGTGGCCAGTTTTCTAGAAGAGTTGTTTGCGCTCAGTGTGTTGATAGAGAAAAATACAATAAACCCCTATAGGCGGTAAAGACAATAGGTCAGTGATTTAGCAAAATTGAAACAATATGACCAACGACCTATGGATGTAGAAACATATTACAAATTTAACTTACTGTTTAATTCAAGGTATCAGCAATCCTAAGTTGACTCAGTAAAAGGCACGACATTCAGGGCGACCATAATAAGCCACCAACTTTCCCAATCTGGAAGACATATATTAAATGCCAAAATAAAAAACAAAAAAACGTTAAATTGTCAACAAATATAGCCATGTATACAACATGCTCGTCTTTAGCATGGATTCATAGCTAAATATTCAGAGGGTACAAAAAACACTGAAGATTATCCCGTGTACTAGTGTGTTCAAACTGCCAAAAGGGTTAGTCCAATTCTATAATGCAGCCCCCAAGGGTCCCAATAGTGTCACAACAAGGTGTGGCCATATTAAATACACCATGGTCGTTAGTGTGGGCCCATTAGAAACTGGGGGTCCTAGGCGATTGTTATGATTCCCCATAGGCTACCCCACAAAAATTGGTAACCCACCGATCTAAACGAACACATAACAAATTGAAATAGCAATAGATTGTCAAGTGTGGCATGAGGCAAAAGTCGAAGCCCCTTGGTTGTGGACAGAGATAAATATTTTTAAAGAGTAACAGAGTCATGGGCGCGAGCCCACACGTAAATTTTAACAAGCACATGAAAACACAATCAAAAACCGTGTCGTGCTCGGTTTAGGAAGGGACAGCCCAGTGTTACATAACAACATGTAGGGGTCCGACGGAACAATCTCAAACGTGTATCACATACGAGCCCCCCCCCGGCGGGCAGCAACACTCACCAGAAAATTTGAGTATCCGGTGTTTCCTGCCGTGCCTCGAAAAACGCCAGTCGCCATGTCGAGTTTCTCGTCTGTTATTTAAGGCATCGGCAATTGGTCATATGATTAACCATGTGTTGCTAATACGGACTACCTCATTGTCTTAGCAATACTAGACGACGATAGTATTGTTGGCGCCATATTGTAATGGTTAAAGGTAGATGTTATATCTACTAATGTCGCGTGTGGACAGAGAGGAAATATGACTGTGACCACATTTTACTGGATAAATGGTAATACATAAACTCATAACAAAGATATCTAATCTTAAAAGCAATGTTTTATCGAAATCACGACAAACGAAAAAAGTATTATAAATTCATAAAATATCCAAATAGCGATTTGTTTCAGATTTCAAATGGGTAAGACCATTGGTAATATCTTATTCTAAAGAACCAACTGATCAATGTATAGTTTAACACCAAAAGGAAATGTCAGCGCCATATTGGAGTGAACCACAAAGCAAGGGGGATCATTTTTTCTATCTATGGAGTCGAATCTTGGATTAATGGAATATAATATTGATAATAATTCATTAAAAAGGTAATAATACACCGCCAATGTTGAAAAGGGATAAGGATTATAACAAATAAGGACGTTTTAAACATATTATCCCTTGTCAGATCAACCTAGATGGACACCTGTAATATCAACTTTATTAACAAGGTGCGAGCCATATATGAATCAGAGATACTATATATTGATTAAAATAACCAGTTCTACAAGAAGAAAACTATTGTCAAAAACTCATAATTTTGAATCAAAGGAGGGGGGATTTGGTGAAAGCAGATGGGGATCAGACAAATATAAAATGACAGACATAGGGAAAGACAGAGGAAAGAGATAAAGAAAGGTTAGGGGCATAAACAACCTGAAAACAACATTTAACATAGTTATGCATATATAGCCATGATATGCAAAGAGTTCCTCATAACAAGCAGAACAAATATACTTGCAAAGGATGAGTATACAGTCAGGTACCTTAATCACTTTAAGTAGTTTAACATTGACAAGTGCCTCATATACATCTATACACATGCGTCCTATGTTTTGTTCATAGAATATAGTGCATCTCACTATCAGTATTATGTCCTAGATTAATAGATCGAAGACGACATATCCATTTTGCTTCCTGTTTTCTGAGCAACAGCTCCCTGTTGCCACCTCTCTTATTAGCTGGGACATGTTCAATAGCATGAAACCAGAAGGTATTATCTATCTGGTGTACAGAATTGTAGTGTTCTGTAATTGGATATCTCATATCTCTACTGATTATGGCCCTTCGATGTTCCTGGATACATAGTTTTAGCGGACGTTTACTGCTGCCCACATAGATCTTGTCACATGGACAGCCAAGGACATAGACTACAAAAGTGGTATTGCAATTACAGAATTGGTCAATAGTGTATCTCTGTTCAGTATTAAACGAAAAAGTAGTCGTTTTGTTTTTACCCATGGTACAGATATTGCATGAGCCACAGGGAAAGAAACCTTTGGGTTTAGGAGGGAACGAAGTCCCTCTATTAGGAGGCGTAGTTATATAACTGGGACAAAGATGGTTGCGTAAGGACAATCCTCTTCTGTATGTAATTGATGGCTGGCTGCCTATATGATCATTTAAGCCAGGGATAACTGTAAGTAACTGCCAGTTCTTACGAAATACATTAAATATGTTGTCACTATGCATGGTATATTGGGTGACAAACCTGGTTTTATTGGTACTTATGTTATGTTGTTTCTTGGCAAGGTTCTCATCGAGGGTGGCATCCCTATCCACTGTGCCAATTCTGGCCACAGCTCTATTGAGGGTGTCATGATCATAGTCTCGTTTCAAAAACCTTTGTTTTGTTTGTTTGACATTGTCATTAAAATGACCAGGTTGACTACAATTTCTCCGTACCCGGCTCAGCTCCCCAAAGGGAATATTTTTAATGACTGAGCTTGCATGCACGCTTGATGCATGCAGTACTGAATTGCATGATGTCTCCTTTCGATATAGCTTACTCTGTATGACACCATGGTTTGTAATCTATCTTGATGTTTATGAACATTGGGAGTGATTTCAACAATAAGCGTCTTGATATTCTCCCACATACCACAAAGGTTGGGGGCATTTTTCAACGGTCCCAAGGGAAGGTTTCCTATCTGTTTGTTACCCTGCCCAAGAGTGGGTAGACAGGTCGTTGTTCTTGGTTTAAACCCTCCGTCCCTGGCCATGGGTGGGGTGGAGGATCATTTCTCATTTTCAACCAACCCCACCTTGCCCATACAAAAACAACCGTTAATAGACAGAATGCAGAACAATGTCATACATTCACCCCAGTACAGAGATCTGGGCCTAAATCCATCGTTACTTTTGCACACCACACCACCCCAGTGCAGATATGGCAATATGCAAATCAGCCTTGACCCTCTGTCTCATGGGAACAGTCCAGCCGGAACTTCCAAGCCATGTCTTCCCTGGACCGGAATCAAGCACCCTAGGGCCGGTTTCTGACTATCAGCCGTCTTCAGCCAGGATAGCTTGACTCCAGTGGTGTGGAGAGCACGGGACTCAGGTCTGAGTATACCCATCCCACTCGGGGTGACAAATGCAAAAACAACAGTTAATGGACAGAATGCAGAACAATGTCATACATTAACCCCAGTACAGAGATCTGGGCCTAAATCCATCGTTTTTGTTGCTCACCACACCACCCCAGTTCAGGCATGGCCATATGCAAATCAGCCTTGACCCTGTGCCTCATGGGAACAGTCCAGTCCGAACTGCCAAGCCATGTCTTCTCTGGACCAGAATACAGCATTCTAGGACCGGTTTCTGGCTATCAGTTGTCTTCAGCCAGGATAGCTTGACTCCAGTGGCGTGGCGAGCACGGGACTCAAGTCTGAGCATACATACCTGTCCCACTCGGGGTGACAAATGCAAAAACAACAGTTGATGGACAGATGCAGAAAAATGTCATACATTTACCCCAGTACAGAGATCTGGGCCTAAATCCATCGTTTTTTTGCTCACCACACCACCCTAGTTCAGACATGGCCATATGCAAATCAGCCTTGACCCGGTGGCTCATGGGAACTGCCAAGCCATGTCTTCCCTGGACCGAAATCAAGCATCCTAGGAACGGTTTCTGGCTATCAGCCGTCTGCAGACAGGATAGCTTGACTCCAGTGGCGTGGAGAGCACAGGACTCACGTCTGAGCATACCCGTCCCACTCGGGGTGACAAATGCAAAAACAACAGTTGGTGGACAGAATGCAGAACAATGTCATACATTCACCCCAGTACAGAGATATGGGCCTAAATCCATCGTTTGTCTGCTCACCACACCACTCCAGTTTAGACATGGCCATATACAAATCAGCCTTGATCCTGTGCCTCATGGGAACAGTCCCGCCCGAACTGCCAAGCCATGTCTTCCCTGGACCGGAATCAAGCATCCTAGGACCGGTTTCTGGCTATCAGCCGTCTTCTTCCAGGATAGCTTGACTCCAGTGGCGTGGAGAGCACGGGACTCACGTCTGAGCATACCCGTCCCACTCGGGGTGACAAATACAAAAACAACAGTTGGTGGACAGAATGCAGAACAATGTCATACATTCAACCCAGTACAGAGAACTGGGCCTAAATCCATCGTTTTTTTTGCTCACCACACCACCCCAGTTCAGACATGGCCATATGCAAATCAGCCTTGACCCTGTGCCTCATGGGAACAGTCCAGCCCGAACTGCCAAGCCATGTCTTCCCTGGACCAGAATCAAGCATCCTAGGACCGGTTTCTGGCTATCAGCCGTCTTCAGCCAGGATAGCTTGGCTCCAGTGGCGTGGAGAGCACGGGACTCACGTCTGAGCATACCCGTCCCACTCGGGGTGACAAATGCAAAAACAACAGTTGATGGACAGAATGCAGAACAATTTCATACATTCACCCCAGTACAGAGATCTGGGCCTAAAAGCATCGTTTTTTTGCTCACCACACCACCCCAGTTCAGACATGGCCATATGCAAATCAGCCTTGTCCCTGTGCCTCATGGGAACAGTCCAGCCCGAACTGCCAAGCAATGTCTTCCCTGGACCAGAATCAAGCACTATAGGACCGGTTTCTGGCTATCAGCCGTCTTCAGCCAGGATAGTTTGACTCCAGTGGCGTGGAGAGCACGGGATTCACGTCTGAGCATACCCGTCCCACTCGGGGTGACAAATGCAAAAACAACAGTTGATGGAAAGAATGCAGAACAATGTCATACCTTCACCCCAGTACAGATATCTGGACCTAAATCCATCATTTATTTGCTCACCACACCACCCCAGTTCAGACATGGCCATATGCAAATCAGCCTTGACCCTGTGCCTCATGGGAACAGTCCAGCCCGAACTGCCAAGCCATGTCTTCCCTGGACCGGAATCAAGCATCCTAGGACCGGTTTCTGGCTATCAGCCGTCGTCAGTCAGAATAGCTTGACTCCAGTGGCGTGGAGAGCACGGGACTCAGGTCTGAGTATACCCTTCCCACTCGGGGTGACAAATTCAAAAACAACAGTTAATGGACAGAATGCAGAACAATGTCATACATTCACCCCAGTACAGAGATCTGGGCCTCAATCCATCGTTTTTTTGCTCACCACACCACCCCAGTTCAGGCATGGCCATATGCCAATCAGCCTTGACCCTGTGCCTCATGGGAACAGTCCAGTCCGAACTGCCAAGCCATGTCTTCCCTGGACCGAATTCAAGCATCCTAGGACCGGTTTCTGGCTATCAGCCGTCTTCAGCCAGGATAGCTTGACTCCAGTGGCGTGGAGAGCACGGGATTCACGTCTGAGCATACATACCTGTCCCACTTGGGGTGACAAATGCAAAAACAACAGTTGATGGACAGAATGCAGAACAATGTCATACATTTACCCCAGTACAGAGATCTGGGCCTAAATCCATTGTTTTTTTGCTCACCACACCACCCTAGTTCAGACATGGCCATATGCAAATCAGCCTTGACCCGGTGGCTCATGGGAACAGTCCAGCCCGAACTGCCAAGCCATGTCTTCCCTGGACCGAAATCAAGCATCCTAGGAACGGTTTCTGGCTATCAGCCATCTGCAGACAGGATAGCTTGACTCCAGTGGCGTGGAGAGCACAGGACTCACGTCTGAGCATACCCGTCCCACTCGGGGTGACAAATGCAAAAACAACAGTTGGTGGACAGAATGCAGAACAATGTCATACATTCACCCCAGTACAGAGATATGGGCCCCTAAATCCATCGTTTGTCTGCTCACCACACCACTCCAGTTCAGACATGGCCATATGCAAATCAGCCTTGATCCTGTGCCTCATGGGAACAGTCCCGCCCGAACTGCCAAGCCATGTCTTCCCTGGACCGGAATCAAGCATCCTAGGACTGGTTTCTGGCTATCAGCTGTCTTCAGCCAGGATAGCTTGACTCCAGTGGCGTGGAGAGCACGGGACTCACGTCTGAGCATACCCGTCCCACTCGGGGTGACAAATGCAAAAACAACAGTTGGTGGACAGAATGCAGAACAATGTCATACATTCACCCCAGTACAGAGATCTGGGCCTAAATCCATCGTTTTTTTTGCTCACCACACCACCCCGGTTCAGACATGGCCATATGCAAATCAGCCTTGACCCTGTGCCTCATGGGAACAGTCGAGCCCGAACTGCCAAGCCATGTCTTCCCTGGACCAGAATCAAGCATCCTAGGACCGGTTTCTGGCTATCAGCCGTCTTCAGCCAGGATAGCTTGACTCCAGTGACGTGGAGAGCACGGGACTCACGTCTGAGCATACCCGTCCCACTCGGGGTGACAAATGCAAAAACAACAGTTGATGGACAGAATGCAGAACAATTACATACATTCACCCAGTACAGAGATATGGGCCTAAATCCATAGTTTATTTTGCTCACCACACCACCTCAGCTCAGACATGGCCATATGCAAATCAGCCTTGACCCTGTGCCTCATGGGAACAGTCCAGCCAGAACTGCCAAGCCATGTCTTCCCTGGACCGGAATCAAGCACTATAGGACCAGTTTCTGGCTATCAGCCGTCTTCAGCCAGGATAGCTTGACTCCAGTGTCATGGAGTGCCCGGGACTCACGTCTGAGCATACCCGTCCCACTCGGGGTGACAAATGCAAAAACAACAGTTGGTGGACAGAATGCAGAACAATGTCATACATTCACCCCAGTACAGAGATATGGGCCCCTAAATCCATCGTTTGTCTGCTCACCACACCACCCCAGTTCAGACATGGCCATATGCAAATCAGCCTTGATCCTGTGCCTCATGGGAACAGTCCCGCCCGAACTGCCAAGCCATGTCTTCCCTGGACCGGAATCAAGCATCCTAGGACTGGTTTCTGGCTAACAGCTGTCTTCAGCCAGGATAGCTTGACTCCAGTGGCGTGGAGAGCACGGGACTCACGTCTGAGCATACCCGTCCCACTCGGGGTGACAAATGCAAAAACAACAGTTGGTGGACAGAATGCAGAACAATGTCATACATTCACCCCAGTACAGAGATCTGGGCCTAAATCCATCGTTTTTTTTGCTCACCACACCACCCCGGTTCAGACATGGCCATATGCAAATCAGCCTTGACCCTGTGCCTCATGGGAACAGTCGAGCCCGAACTGCCAAGCCATGTCTTCCCTGGACCAGAATCAAGCATCCTAGGACCGGTTTCTGGCTATCAGCCGTCTTCAGCCAGGATAGCTTGACTCCAGTGACGTGGAGAGCACGGGACTCACGTCTGAGCATACCCGTCCCACTCGGGGTGACAAATGCAAAAACAACAGTTGATGGACAGAATGCAGAACAATTTCATACATTCACCCAGTACAGAGATCTGGGCCTAAATCCATAGTGTATTTTGCTCACCACACCACCTCAGCTCAGACATGGCCATATGCAAATCAGCCTTGACCCTGTGCCTCATGGGAACAGTCCAGCCAGAACTGCCAAGCCATGTCTTCCCTGGACCGGAATCAAGCACTATAGGACCAGTTTCTGGCTATCAGCCGTCTTCAGCCAGGATAGCTTGACTCCAGTGTCATGGAGTGCCCGGGACTCACGTCTGAGCATACCCGTCCCACTCGGGGTGACAAATGCAAAAACAACAGTTGGTGGACAGAATGCAGAACAATGTCATACATTCACCCCAGTACAGAGATATGGGCCCCTAAATCCATCGTTTGTCTGCTCACCACACCACTCCAGTTCAGACATGGCCATATGCAAATCAGCCTTGATCCTGTGCCTCATGGGAACAGTCCCGCCCGAACTGCCAAGCCATGTCTTCCCTGGACCGGAATCAAGCATCCTAGGACTGGTTTCTGGCTATCAGCCGTCTTCAGCCAGGATAGCTTGACTCCATGGCGTGGAGAGCACGGGACTCACGTCTGAGCATACCCGTCCCACTCGGGGTGACAAATGCAAAAACAACAGTTGGTGGACAGAATGCAGAACAATGTCATACATTCACCCCAGTACAGAGATATGGGCCTAAATCCATCGTTTTTTTTGCTCATCACACCACCCCGGTTCAGACATGGCCATATGCAAATCAGCCTTGACCCTGTGCCTCATGGGAACAGTCGAGCCCGAACTGCCAAGCCATGTCTTCCCTGGACCAGAATCAAGCATCCTAGGACCGGTTTCTGGCTATCAGCCGTCTTCAGCCAGGATAGCTTGACTCCAGTGTCATGGAGTGCCCGGGACTCACGTCTGAGCATACCCGTCCCACTCGGGGTGACAAATGCAAAAACATCAGTTGATGGACAGAATGCAAAACAATGTCATACATTCACCCCAGTACAGAGATCTGGGCCTAAATCCATCGTTTTTTTGTTTGCTCACCACACCACCCCAGTTCAGACATGGCCATATGCAAATCAGCCTTGACCCTGTGCCTCATGGGAAAAGTCAAGCCCGAACTGCCAAGCCATGTCTTCCCTGGACCGGAATCAAGCATCCTAGGACCGGTTTCTGGCTATCAGCCGTCTTCAGCCAGGATAGCTTGACTCCAGTGGTGTGGAGTGCACGGGACTCACGTCTAAGCATACCCGTCCTACTCGGGTGACAAATGCAAAAACAACAGTTGATGGACAGAATGCAAAACAATGTCATACATTCACCCCAGTACAGAGATCTGTGCCTAAATCCATCGTTTTTTTGCTCACCACACCACCCCAGTTCAGACATGGCCATATGCAAATCAGCCTCGACCCTGTGCCTCATGGGAACAGTCCAGCCCAAACTGCCAAGCCATGTCTTCCCTGGACCGGAATCAAGCATCCTAGGACCGGTTTCTGGCTATCAGCCGTCTTCAGCCAGGATAGCTTGACTCCAGTGGCGTGGAGAGCACGGGACTCAAGTCTGAGCATACCCGTCCCACTTGGGGTGACAAATGCAAAAACAACAGTTGATGGACAGAATGCAGAACAATGTCATACATTTACTCCAGTACAGAGATGTGGGCCTAAATCCATTGTTTTTTTGCTCACCACACCAACCCAGTTCAGACATGCCCATATGCAAATCAGTCTTGACCCTGTGCCTCACGGGAACAGACCAGCCCGAACTGCCAAGCCATGTCTTCCCTTGACCGGAATGAAGCATCCTAGGACCGGTTTCTGGCTATCAGCCATCTTCAGCCAGGATAGCTTGAAGTCAGTGGCGTGGAGAGCACGGGACTCACGTCTGAGCATACACGTCCCACTCGGGGTGGCAAATGCAAAAACAACAGTTGATGGACAGAATGCAGAACAATGTCATACATTTACCCCAGTACAGGCAATAGATAGTTCAAGTTCAAGTTCAGACATTTGTATAGCGCACTACTCACCCAGAGGGTCTCAAGGCGCTTGAGAGAGGGGGGTGCTTACTTATCGAATATCCAAGTTTTTAGTTGCTTTCTGAAGGAGAGATGGTTCTGTGTAAGGCGGATGTGGGTGGGGAGTGATAGTTTATCATGTCAGCAACCCCGCTTTGCTCATGGATGGGTGTGTTATATGTTCCGCCAAGGGGCTCTAAGCCATCCTTGCCAAGGTTTAGAGTACCAGGAGGCCATATCCTGCAGCCCTGCACACCATTGCAAGCAGGGTGCCAACACTTCTCTGAGCTGTCAAACGCCGCCCTTCAATATCAAGAGGCCAAAGGAGATCTGTGACAGATTACAACTTTCCAGTGAACTGATCCGGTCCCAATAGTGATATGTGTAGTGGGAAAGCTTAGAACTGCCAGGGCCAACTTTTACTCTCGATTTTTTACAACAATAGTCAGATAAAGAGATTCCTGACAGATCGCAGCTGTGTAAAAGAAAACAAGGTTAAGGAGTGAAGAGGTTGTGCCCTTTAAGAGCACTGGGGTGGATGCGTCCTTCTCAGTGCGATTACTTTAGAAACAAAAGGATCCACCTCAAAGAGGTCGGAAAGGAAGTATGTCCAGAGGCGTGCTAGGGCATACACTGTGTTTGATAAAATACCCCTCACACACCAAAAGGGCCCTTGGTGTCATGCTTCATCATAGGGGTCTCCCGCCCCGCTGCAGGACGGGCGTGCTACGACAAGAGACTACGCTGGAGCACTGTTATTGTAGTGCTATGTGTGGTGTATATGTAGTGAGAGAAAGGTTCAGGGGTGGATGAGATGTGTGGCTTAAAAAGTACCTGGCCTTATGGACTAAAGTAACTTTATTCAGTCATAGGCTGGTACAGTTAAAAAAGGTGATTCGGAGATATCATGCTTTTAATGTGTTGATTCTCCTCGGCATGTCAACATGTTTCGAAGCATCAAGGCTTCTTCATCAGGACTGAAGATGATCCCTTTTGTGCTCACTATGTTGCTATCAATATGTGAAAAATATGTGAATATATACAGAAATGATATTAAAATACAGTACCCAGTTGGTATTGTTATTATGTAAGCTCTGTCAGTATATCTGAAAATAAGCTAGAAACAGTAGGAGTCAATGCTCCATGATCCTTCTTTTTTGGTGGAGAGGTAATCAACACTGTATTTCAGGGTTGTGAAGTCCTCAGCTCTTCTCTCACCATCCGATAGACGCACAACAAACTGTAGTTACAGCACTTATAATGTCCAGATTGGATTATTGCAATAGCCTGTGCCTATCTATCCATAAGGTGTCTTTGAATAAACCACAGATGTTGCAGAACGCTGCGGCCAGACTCCTAACCGCCACACCAAAGTATGAGTCAATATCAGCCAAAATAAAAAAAACTTCACTGGTTAACAGTCGGGAAACAAACTCCCTTTAAGTCTCTTTCCTTGTTTTTCAAAGCCCTTCATGGAATCGGCCCAGAATTCCTCAAACACCGTTTTCACTGGTATCTTCCAAAGAGAACACTGCGGTCATCCGACGCTAAACTCATAAACGTCCCGCGGGTTAAAAAAAGTCAACTGGGGTGGCAGAAGTTTTACCATCAATGCAACTAAATCTTGGAATGCTCTTCCTCTAGCCCTTAGAAATATGACCAATCTTTTGCCATTTAGGAAAGCACTAAAATATGGCTCTCTACCAAGTGATCCAGTGTATTTTCCTTTCCCTCCCCAGCCCCAGCTGTTTCTTCACATAGCGCCAGGACACCTTTGGTTATCAGTTCGCACTCTATAAGAACACCTAACATTAATATTAACACATATAGACCAATGTATAACTAAGAGGCAATATTTATAGAACATACCAACCCCGTTAGTATTCCACTGTGTAATTTAGTGGTGCTCTTCTCCATGAGCCAACAGTCAATGGATTCAATAGGCAGTCTTCAACATGGACACTTAAATGACCTACTCCAGAATGGGAGAGGCACTGAATTGCTGTTGTAACATTCAAATATTGTGCAGTGCCATTCAGATGTACAATGCCATTTACCACATGAGGGAAGGCTATTGGTTTTTGGGAAAAATGAAGACTGAGGACACAGCATTATAAACTCTATTGACTGATGCAGCTTGTGTTTAATGGATTTTCGATTAACCACAAACCTAGTCAGTTGAATGCAACTCATACTTGATACATGGTTGCTTTAATTTAGCAACATTCATTGATGATGACATTGCATGTAAACTCTATTAGCCTTGAAGAAGTCATGGAGCAGGGACAAAACATGTTGACTGATACAGTGTATGTGATGCTTATATGCCAAGAAGATCCACAAATAAAGTCTGGTTTATGAAGTATCTGTTTAGATTTAACACACAGTGGCTGGAAATCCATTTTAAGACTTTGCTAATGAAATATTTGTTTGGTACAACTGCAATTGCATGCCTCTTTCATTCTGGAATATACACATGCATAGGCTCAAAGGCAAACACACACACACACATCTCTCAGATAGGTTTCACATGTCATAGAATGTAGGTTTATGTCAAACTAATTTGGCTGAGGTACTCTTTTCATTGCATAATTCGGGATCAGGAGTTCAGGCCCCATAAATGCTGCTGGGAAAGAGGTGGACTGCATCAGCAGAGTGAAAAAAGGCACATTTAAGGAGTTTGCTTACACCGCAGCACTTTTCATCACTTAATGGGGTCCAGGACTTGAGGCCAGATAATTCTCACTGGGAGAGAGGCAGGCTGCATTAGGAGAGTGCCACAGAGGGCCATTTAAGGAGGCAGCATTCTCCACAGGGTGGGACATGCTCCGGCAAGTGCTTGGGCGAAGAGTGGGCCAAGAGTGGGCCTGTCTGCGCATGTTCGAGCATGGAGGTGGCTAAGCCCCTTTTCTTGGTTCTCTGTTTGGCTAGTGATGATTCACTTTTGAATTGAATGTGAATGTGACATGCGAAATTTGAAATCCAGTGTATCAGCCCACTTCACAACACACAATCACAACATCAGTCAAATCCGTTTCCTCGTACTGGAGGTTGTCCACAAACCTGAGGGCATGGACCCAAAAATATTTTTGCTACAAAGAGAACTATATTGGATTTTCAAGATGAACTCTGCCCACCCTAATGGACTCAATGACCGGCTGGAATATAGCAGTTTTTTATAACTCGTATACTTTATCATGTCTAATGTATCAGCCGATTCTCTCTTTTGTGACTGCTACCTTTTGTGCAACTCATTTTCCTTGTCATCTTTTCACTCTAAACCCACCTCGTTCAGTTCCTACCTTTTTCCCATTTTTTTCAATTTTTCCCTTACATTTTTTCCTCACCTATTCCAATTCTCAGGTCCACTCCCTCATTAACACAGCCTGTTCTCCTTTTGCTCTATCTTTTCGTTCCCACTTTTACCACTTCCCATTCCTTTTCCACCTTTTTCCCGGTTTTACTCCATCTATTTCCTCCACAACACACTGTTCACCACGCACTATACCTCTTGTATTCTTTCCATTTATAACCCTTTTTTTACCTTGCATCATATTCTTACACCCCTCTTTACCTTCATTCTGTTTTCATTTGTTCATTTTTCCACCGCTTCATCACTCAATTTTCCACTTTTTTCTCGTGTTCTTTCTTCACTATACACCATTCCCTATGTTTTCCATTTCTTGTCTGTTCCTACATTGTAGTTTTTTTCGCCTCATACTGTATTTTTCCTCTACTTAAATTGTACTTTTGACATCATTTAGTAATGTTTTTACATTTTTTAATTTCCCACTCTGTCAGACATAGTTCGCTCTTTAATTTCCCTTTTTTCACCGATTATAGCCGCACACTGGTTCTCGGGTTGCCTTGATCCCCCCAGCACCCATTCCCAACTTTATTGCGCCAGTCCCTTTTCTATCTCTCACTCCGCTATCATATCACATATGCGCACCCTTCCAGCACTTCCGTGCTTCCCTGCCGGCGTCCCGTTGTACTGGACCCTCGAATGCCATTGTCACTCGTTTTCACCGAATTTCACCCATGGTAAGCCCTTCGTTTTCTATCGTCTCGTCTTTTTTCATGCTTTAAGAATGTATTTCGTCACACAGCCGATTTATGCATGAACACTCTCAAACCTTTTTGTTACTTGGTTTTTTCGTTACACATGGACCCTTTCACATTCGTACATCGTTGTTCTCCTGCACTTTTATGCTAGTTACCCATGGGAATAATGATCACTACTTGGCACTGATGATCGATATTCTTCCATGATTTCTCCTTTTTCCCCTTTTTTCCTTTTTTACCTAACATTTTCGATACTAATCACTTGCATGGTTTTCCGACGTTCCACCTTCACTTTTTAACTTTGATTACTATTCTTGGGCCCTGCTATCAGTAACCTTCAACGTTTTACGCTTCTTTTTAGATTATGTGGACCCCCTGAAGAAGAGCTCTCTAGCTCGAAATGCATTGGGGATATTTACAAATGTTTTCACGCACATAATCATGATGTTTTGATTACGGAATCTTCTACGATTGATTTCACGATTGATTGTACATTAACCATTGGATAAAAACAATTTTTGGATTCAGAAGTATGAATCACTACATTCAGATAACAAAGTGAATAAAAAACTTTGAACTTTCAAATACCTTGGTTTATTTGTCAGCATAAACTTAGCACGCAGGAGTGCTCAGGATTTTCACCTTACGCCCGTAAGGTTTCTCATTTCGCTGTGCTATTCTGCCCCTCCTGGACAGAAGGGGTTCACCCTGAGCACCCTAAGCCATTTGAACTATTGATTACTTCGATATCTACACATTGACCACCACGGATTGCAGCGGACCCCACTCTCCTCACTTTTGAATTAGGCAGGTACCTTTATTTTACATAATAGAAAAAAGAAAGGCAAACGCTTCAAAAGGAAATAAGGAGGTTTCCATAAAGCAATGTTATCTATTACTATTTAATATTGCAAAATTTGGCAATTAGCTCTGAGATTGAAAATGTTGAGGAAAGGATTGACGCTCTGATGAGGCAGACATGGCAAGAGAAGCAGACCAAGAAAAAGCATTGGTAAATATAGGAACATATGCTACAGCCAATAGAAATAGAGGAAAGGTAAGTGGCACTCACAGGAACCAATGAAATGACAGGGAAGACAGGATGTAAGTCCCTTTTAAGTTCATATTAAAAGCATAGATTTCTTAAGTACAGCAATGCTGTGCAGGCAAACCTAAAAAGAGAAGAGAGAGAGAGCAAAGCCAGTGTTAAACAAGCATTGAAAATGCAATAGGTCTTGCCTTTGACTAAGTTAAAGCCATTTGCTTTGCTAATGGTATTCCATAGCAGAGCAAATGGCTTTAACTCAATCAAAGGCGAGACCTATTACATTTTCAATGTTTGTTTTTATATGTGATCTTTCATTACCCAGTGGCGGCACACCCGCACCTTCCAGGGCTGACTGGGGAACCAAAACCAGCCCAGCTCCCTTAGCCCCCCCCTCCACTCCCTTCTCGCTTCACCCTTTCGGATAACTTTCTCTCTACCTTTCCCCTAAATCCCTCTCTTTCTCGTGAAGTCACCAGGCACCTGGAGCAGTCATGTCTTTCAAAACCAGCCTCCAAGGGCTCTGGCCAGCCAGGAAAATGCCAGGTGGAATTCAAGGCCTGTCCGGCCCTGGACCTTGCCTTATTGAGGTGTCAGCTCTCGAGACTGTCCAAAGCCTTGAGCTATTTGGTATGTCTGAAAGAAAGTCTGGGAATAAGGGATGAAGGGACACTTCTTCAAGTACTTGCTGGAATCCCTCATTACTCTTGGATGACTTACTCTTCCTCGTCACAGCTCTTACTCTTTAGAGATCCCACCTCATAGGCACAGAAACAAACTATGTTGACCTCTGACCAACCAGTATATAACCCCCACCCTGGAATGGGTAAGAGGGTGAGACACCCCTTTCAATTTCCTATAATGACCTGTTCTCCAAACTCAGAACTCTCATTGTCCCTAGGGAGGGGGTGGAGTGCAGAGGACCTGCGCAGTCCGAGAGGGTGCAGCGGACCAGGGCACCTGTGTGCAGGCTGGAGCCAGGAGGTAGGAGGCAGCGGCTCGTGTGAGACCCAAGGGAAAGGCAGCCAGACACCTGCGGCCGGCACAGGAGAGCAGCACAGGCCTGGAGAAGAACCTCCTCCCCGGGCGTCAGGCTGCAATGTGTTAAACACGCTCCCCTTGGGCACCGCACCCCGTGCTGACCCGCTGCGCTCAGAGCCAGGCTCGCTGACCTGTAAGTACACCTCTTTTCTCCAACAAACTTTGCTTCTTTTACTGCGACAGTCTGCACTTTTCTCCCTCTTAAAGTGGGGTTTAGAAAGGAAGGAAGCAGACTTTGCACTCTAAAGGGGGCTGTTTGTGTACAGGTAGGAACTTTTCGTTCGTGAATCCATTATATGGAGTTGTCAGATTGTTTCTTGCCCTCGGGACACCATTTCCAGTACTGGGGTTTCCTTAAAAAAACTCTTATTAGGCTAAGAAGAAGGCATAGACTACTACTCCCAGAATACACCAGTTAGTTACGTGCAGCGCTCTCAAGATTCTCAGGTTTATGCCTGAGGGCTCCTCCAGTTCGCAGGTTTTTATTCACATTTTGGGACTTGTAATAGTCTTTTTATAATAGGGTTGCACGGACTACAATTCTCAGAATGCAAACTAAAAAAACTGCATTTAACCTATTCACAGATGACAACTCTAAATTGTGAGCCCTGTTGAAAGCCTGTTGTGCAAAAGACTTGGTCAGAGATTTCAATGGTTCAGTAACACCTTGGGTGTTTTGCTGTCTGCTTTGCTGGGTCGTACAGGGTGTCGCACTGAACCTGCTTGCTTTACAGTTTATGCTTGTGTTTTATGTGCTGCGGCCATCAGCAGGCTAAACAATCTAACAAAACTGCTTTTCCAGCTGTTGTTTCGCCCCACCCCTGGGATGATGTAATCCAGAAATATTCACAGCCCTATCCTCCAACAAAACATACTAACAGGTTGTGATTTTCCGTTAAACTTGGGAATAGAAGTGCAAAGACTGGACGACCTTCACCGGTGCAAAAGGGGTCAGCGTGTTCTTTGGGTGGGTGTTACTGGGCTATCACAGCACTATATTTATCTTTCAAACTTCCTTATTGAAAGCCAATGACATTTCATATTTATCTAATAAGCGCAGATATTGAAGGTTAACTGTGTCAAGTAGTAGTAGCATATGTATTATTAACCATTAATAAGTATCACGCCCAGCAATCTGGGGCCTCTCTTTGTTCTATATTAATGGGTAGGTGTTTGCAAGTTGATGGAGTGGTTCTGATTTCATCTTTCTGTGAAGGTTGAAAGGCTGAGTTGCACATATTTTTTGTTGCACGTCGGTAAATGCACTTACCCCAATGAGCTGTCTTCTTGCCTATTAAAAGCTTTTTGCATTGTCTTTCAGAATACATTTTTGAAAACTCACTTCCTGCGGTGCTAACATCTGCGCCTAAGCTTCAAGAGTGGTAACAAAGTTTGCGGTCTGGGCCCATAGATCCTGCGCGCAAGAGAGTTTAGCTGCACAGTGGGCACCTTCAGCTTGGTTGCCACGACAATACACACAAGCAAAACAAGCTGGCGTCAGACTGTCCACTGATGGGTGCACGTACGCGTGCATGTTTACCTTTGCCAAATGGCGCAAGCAGCCATCTTTGTCCATCCGTACGAGCTTTGGCTGAATTGATTTCAAAAGGCACTCGCAATGGCGGGAGCAGAGCATGTGCGCTGCTAACGTCAGGCGAGACCTATATAAAAGGCACTGGCAATGGCGAAAGCAACGCATGCGTCCTGCTAACACCAGGCGAGACCTAAAAATTCACTGGTTCCTCTCCAGCCTGCTTTCACTCCTTGCAGGAGGCGCAATACTCATGTTCAGCAAACTTGCAATGCAGGGGATAATAGCAGGGGATGACGAGGCAATAATATCCTTGCATATTAAATTGATGGAGCATTGTAATCGGTTAAGAACCCTTATAGCAGACTTTTCACACTAACATGGAAAATAAATTGTTCCTTCTGCTTGGTCTCATACAAGCTATTCATTTGTTACTGCTTCTACTTTTAACGTTTTGTTGAACTGTTCTCATCCAACTTCAGCTGCCACTGCACAAACTTGCTCTTTAACTGTTACCACGGAAAGTCCTGCACATCACACAGCTACTCTGTTGCCTTAAAAGGGACACACATAGATTCAGTTCAATCCGATTCGCTTAAGAACAATGAGGCCCATATGAATTCTCCACCTTGAGAACGCTTGGTTGGTGGCAGCAACCTAGCCCTCTGGGAACTCTATATTCACTCGTGGTAATAACGCTGTCACTGGCAGAGATTGTTGCAGCTCTAGCGCGATCAAGGCGCTAGCGCTTTAGAATCATTTTATGCTCTTTTTAAAATTGTAGAAATATTTTATTTCACCTACCGACTGTTGTGATAGCATCTTTGCTACCCGCCCTGTTCCATCGCGGCTTGTGCCGTTTGCGTGGAGGGTGAGGCGAGCCGCCATCTTAGGTGGGGCTGGACCGGATCTAGCGGTCTAGTCCTCCCGGGAGGCAGGCTTTAAAACCAATGTGCATACAGGAGCGCAGCGGACGAGCGCAGCGGGCGCGACGAATGCGCGCCAAAGTCCGCGGCAGACCGGGGCTCGGGGCCACAACCCCTGGTCAAAAACATAAATACTCCTCCTCTGAGTTATTGTTACTTAGACCCTCTAATAGTGCGGGACTCGCCCTTCCTGCCTATGTTTTAAAACGTGCTGCCACCTATGGCATTTTGAGGCCAGAATTCACTATTGCCAATACCCCTAGGCCAATCCCTCTAGTTTCTCTTCTACCCTCTCCTAACTTAAATACCACTCTTAAATGTTCATATCTTAACACTAGGTCCATGGTTAAGCACCACCTAGACATTTTTCTTTATCTTCAAACGGAGCAGCCAGACATTTTATTTCTCACGGAGACTTGGCTTAACGCAGAGTCCCTACCCGATATTTTGGCAGCGGTTCCTTCCGACTACTACATTTTGCATGTGGATAGACCCGCTGATAAAAGGGGCGGGGGGGTTGCTGTGATTATTCGCAACTCCCATAAAGTCTCCCTTTTACCGTCTCTGGACCTTATATGCTCAGACAATTTGATTATCAAAATGGATAATAATAGCGGCACTCTACTCATGATCCTCATATATCGCCCCCCTCAAAATATGCCCACTTTTGTGGCAGCCTTAGTAGAACAGCTTGCCCCCTTAATAATCTCGCATAAAAAAATTGTGCTGCTAGGCGATCTTAATCTTTGGCTGGATTTGACTGAGTCAGATACTCAGGCAGCTGCACTGAAAGATGCTCTCCTAGATATGAACCTCATTCAACAGATTCACCTCCCCACTCATGTAAAAGGGCATAGCCTTGACCAAATCTGGTCTCAGAACATCCCTCTGGCTATTAATTCCATCATGCCCTGCATCTGGTCAGATCACTTCATGATCAAATTCACCATGACCATCGAAAATAGTAGGAAGCCTCCGGCCCAGATAGGAGGCAAAACTAGAATCTGGAAGAATGTTGATATTCCTGCTTTCATTGGCACCTTAACATCTTCCTCTCCTCCTTTAGACCAGGATATTGAAGAAATGGAAGCAGCATTCTCTAGGTGGCTACTTCAGGCAGCTGATGCTTATGCCCCTTGCACCAACTTTCCCCGCTCTCGCCCCAATGACGCTCATAGGTGGTTTACACCTCTCCTGAAAAATCTTAAACTCGAAGTTCGTCAAATGGAGCGTAAGTGGCGAACAGCCTACTCAGAAGTAGACAGAGTTAACTATTGTAAGACCCAAAAGGATTATCAAAAACTTATTCAGGAACATAAAACTGATTACTTCTCTAAAAAAATCCTTAATGCCCACAATAAATCAAAAGAACTGTTTAACATCGTGGAGAATTTGAGTGCCAGCGACAGAACGTCTCTCCCGGTGGTTCATACTCAGGAGCTTTGTAACTCTTTAAACTCATTTTTTTCTGATAAAATTAGCATTATCAAACAAAGCATTCCCATCACTCAGTCTTCGCTCTTATTGGCCGACACCTTCTACAATACTGCGACCCTGAGTTTGCTCCCCCCTGTTGACAGCACTATGCTACTCAAACTTCTCGCCAAAGTTAAATCAGGTTCCCCTGATGACATATGCCCCCCTCACATCCTGAAAGAAGTAGGAACCAGTATTCCTGAGGGTATACTTTCTTTATTGAATGGAACGCTCACTCAGGGTAAAGTCCCTGACATCTTTAAAAAAGCCCTTCTCATTCCCTTGATAAAGAAAGTAGGAGCCAACCCGCAGGACCTGCAAAATTATAGGCCCATATCCCTGCTGCCTTACTGTGCCAAACTTTTGGAGGCTCATGTCTGCAACAGCATCTCCAACTTTTTGGAAGAATCAGAGTATCTTGCACCGAACCAGGCTGGTTTCCGCCCATGCCATTCTACCGAGGCGGTTATTCTTTCGGTGCAGAATACTCTGAGACGGAATGCGGACAAAGGAATCCATCAGGCTCTGGTGCTACTGGACCTCTCTGCTGCTTTCGACATGGTCGACTACAACATCTTGGTCGACCGTGTCGAGCAGGCAGGTCTCAGGGGCCCGGCGCTGAGCTGGATTCGCTCTTTTATCACTGGGCGCACTCAGGCTGTCAGACTGGGACCTTTCACTGCCCCCACCATACCTTCCACCTGTGGAGTCCCTCAGGGCTCTTCGTTATCACCCCTGCTTTTTAATTTATATTTACGTCCCCTTCTGCACTCCCTTAGGAGGGCCAAAGTGACAATTTTCAACTACGCAGATGATTTGCAGCTCATTTTTCCTTTAAACAACAAGGACTCTGTGGTTGAATTTCAAAATACTATGTCCCACATTTTGAATTGGATGAACTGCAGTCATCTGAAACTTAACCCTGGCAAGACCGAATTGGTCTTGCCGGGACAGAGTGCTCTCAGTTGGACCCCCAGCTTTTGGCCTTCCAGTATGGGAGCCCCTTCATCCAAGTCCTCTTCGGTCAAGAGCCTGGGAATACACATCAGCGAGGACCTTTCTCTCAAAAAACAAGTAGGAGCAGTTGTCTCAGCTAGCTTTTTCCAGCTGAAGAATATCAAGAAAATCGCCTGCTTCTTTTCCCCAGCTGCCCTTACTCAGATTGTCATCTCCCTGGTTCTGTCCAGATTAGATTTTTCCAACAGTCTTTATCTTGGCATTCAAATTGGAGAGCTAAAACGCCTTCAACTGGTTCAGAATCAGGCAGCCAGACTTCTCCTGAACCTCTCTAAGAGGCAGTCTGTCAGATCCGGCCTGAAACAGCTACACTGGCTGCCTGTGGAGCAGCGTGTGGCTTTTAAAACAGGGTGCATTTTATTCAAATCTTTGCATGACTCTGGCCCCCTTTTTATTAGAGACATGTTTAAGAGATACATCCCTTCCCGCAACCTCCGGTCTATCCACAAATCCCTTCTGACTGTCCCACCCTATAAGAGGAAACGTCTTGGAGGCAGCTGCTTTGACCATCTTGCAGCTGGCTTCTAGAAACTCTCTTCCCCTCCACCTGAAACTGAATGATAACATCCTCAGTTTTAGACACTCCCTGAAAACCTGGCTTTTCACTCAGGCGCATTGCTGAGCTGCTCCCCCTCTACTGTGACCTATGCGTTCGTTCCTTCCTATAGCGCCATGAAGCCCCCGGGCGTACGAGCGCTTACAAATACATATTAACATTAACATTAACATTAGTGACATTTTGCACTTAACACTGGAATGTACACATTATGTCACTGTACTTGAGAAAGTACCATCATTAGATTTGGGACTAAAAGAAGATCGTTTGTCCTTGAAGCGCAGAGTCAGGTTCTGATTGAAAAAAACTAAGGACCATATTATCAAGATCGCCGCTTTAGCGGCAGGAAATCCCTGGTTCTGGTGTGAAGGACACTACAGGAATTCTCAAGGGCATATTATCAAGCCCCTTATCGCCGCTTTAGCAGCAGTTTCCTGCCACTAAAGTGGCAATAATGTTTTCGCCGTTCTTGATAATGTGGCCCTTAGGGTGGTGGGGAGATTTGTCCAATGAAGGTATATCAGGACATAGAGTGGGGTGGATGGGTTTACAAAAAAAAAAAATGAACTAACGGAAGCGGTGTTTGTATCAATTTGCTGAATCCCCATATGGTCAGACACCTACTATTTTCATTAAGATACCTGTCAAAAGGTAATAATGCAATCCAAGCCCATCCTCTGGAACACTTTTACAGATCCTTACTTAGCTTCCAAATCACAATACCAATCAAGCATTGCATTATGAGCAAGAGAAAGAGATTCTGGCTAATTACACAGTGTAACATACACTCCATTTAATTCCCTAGATGCCCAAAATAATGTTGAATGACCATCAAGTTGTGCCAGTGTAACTGTTGTTCTTTACTTTCTGCTTGTCTTCATTCAGTTGCATTTATCGTCTCGTATTCCTTCCCCGGATCTCAAGAAGTCTTACTATTTGACAATGTTTCTACAAATGGATTTAGGGATTTCAAAGTAGATTATATGACCCATTTTAAACATTCGCCCTACAGGGAGGTTCTGATAGCTAGCCATTGTGCAAAATAGTGCAGGAGGACAATCTGGCCTTCAATGCCCCTGTGAGAGGAACCGTTTGGCTGACGGTGTAAGTGGTAGAGAACCAGTAGGACCACACTGCAGGGCCATCCCAAAGAAGGTGGACAATATCTCAGTTCAGAGATCCACATCTCTAGCAAGTGGCGGAACCCGAGACCAGTGCCAGCTATAAATGACTTTGAAGTAGTTGAACTTGAGGTAGGTCTCTCTGAGATATCGATCATGATTCTCAAGGAGGTCAGCCTAACCTGGGTCAGAGTACTGGGGTCACAATCTGGCCAACCACCAGTCCTAGAGGGATCAAGCCAGAAGGACAGAGTAGAGTCGGTCCACCAAGACTCACTACAGCTCAGAGACAGCACCCTTGTAGGTGCTCCACTTCCAAAGATAGCTGCTCAAAAGTAAGGGGGCTAAGTCCTGGGGATAGTGGCCTAGGAACTGGCAGAGGCAGTGTTGTAGGGATTGGTAGTGCCAAAAAGTGTTGTGCTAGAAGACCCCACTGCTACTTTGCTTCTGCATATGATTTGAAATCCCCATCTTTGGCGAAGGTGGTGCAGTTCCTGAAAAGCAAACTCTGGCCTATGGAGTTCCAAGTCCCTGACCCTGACAGATGCGTTGAACCATAGGGTGCCTGGGCATTGATGGTGGGGTGAAGACCCAGCAGTCAGTGTGCTTTCCACCAGGCATGTAGCGTTGATTCGAAAACAGAATGTGTGACAAAGGGTTGGTGGGGCCTTCGGGAGAAGCAGATGAAGCCCCCGGAAGTGGCCCAGGAGAGAGGACTCCAGGGGAACCCAGCTGGTTGTGTCAAGGGTAGTATGGAGAACATAATTAAGTTGTGCTAGCTGGGTTGCCACCCAGTAGCACCTAGTTTTTGGCAGACTGAGATCCTCCTGTTCAGTGGCTACATATTGCTTATTCCATATTAGCATTGGTTTGTTGCCGCCTCACATAAAAGGTTTGAGGGATTTTTCCATGGTGGAAACTAGTTGAGTGGAAATATGTTAGGAGACCATGAGGAATACATAGTTCAGACAAGGTATCACATTCATCTAAAGGACTAGGTCTGCCCCCCAAAGAGAGAGAGACAGTTAGGACCAACATGCCATGTCTGCCTGCATGTCTGTTAGGAGGTGGTTCAGGTTACATTCCACCATAAGGTGAAGACCTGACTTGATTTCTATTTATATGTGGAGGGAGGAAGGAGTTCACTAAAAAGGCAAACCTGCAAGGACCATTGATTGTGTGGAAGGTAAGTAAGTAAGTAAGTAACGTTTATTTGTACATGATCAGTTAAAACCTTTACAAAATTATAAAAACACAAGTAGGTACATTTAAAAAACCATTTGTACTTAAGCGTATCAAGTTGGATTAGATTAAAAGTAAGAAGTTACGTTTTTTCTCCTGCTATCCATAAAAAAGGGGGTGTTGCTATTTTGTTCCATAAGGCTTTACCTGTTCAGATGTTGACTTCACAATGTGATGCTGATGGGCGATGGGTAATGGCAAAGATTGTATTACAAAATAAAACATTAATTCTGCTGAATATTTATGGTCTTGTCAAGCCAGATCCCAAATTTTGGAACAATATTAAAGTCCTCATCTGCTCACTTGATTGCCCCAATATTGTTGTTGCCGGTGATTTTAACCAATGGTTAGACCCCTTTTCGGATAGATTATCCAGATGTAAATTTCAACCTGATAGTTTCCACAAAGCCTTTCAGTCGGCCATTGCCTCTCACCCATTATATGATGTTTGGAAAACTTATAATCCCGACCTAACTGAATTTACTTTTTTCTCCAATGTACATCATACACGCTCCAGAATTGATTATATTTTAGTTAGTAAATCTATGCTCCCTTCTGTCCAAAAATCTGAAATTTGTTCCATTTTCATATCAGATCATTCCCCTGTTTATGCTGTTTTGGACTTGACTCATGTCTCCCCTCAATTTAGCCGATGGAAACTTAATACCTCTTTGTTGTATGACACGGTTTTTCTTATAAAGAAGCTTCCTCTTTCATTAATGAGATTTTTAGTCTTAATAACCCAGCAGATACCTCTGTTCCTAACAATTGGGATGCTTTTAAAGCTGCTTTCTTTGCATTTACCATTTTTTTTTTAATCTAAGAAAAAGAAATCTACCAAGGAAAAATATGAAGACCAATTGCGACAAATCAAAAACTTAGAACATGTTTACTTCACTTCCCGTTCCTCTACTGCCTTACATGCTCTTATCAAAGCCAAATCTGAACTTAACAAAATAGCTACGACTGATGCTTGTCATGTTTTACTTAAAATTAAGTCTAAATACCATGGTGGCCAAAACAAAGCGGGGAAAATGTTAGCTAACTATTTAAAGATTAAATCTGAGCGCAAGAATGTTGGCCCGATTCTCAATGAATCTACCGATACACTAGTATCATCGGATAAAGACATTCCTGAAGTTTTTCATGACTATTATAAATTGTTATATACAGATGATACCTTCCCCACTGATTTGAACTTAGATACCTTTTTTTCAGGACTCCCCGCCCCTCCATCTTTATCTCATGAATTCAATATGTTAGAAAAAGACATTACGTCTCAGGAAATATCCAATGCTATTAAAGCCCTAAAGAAATCAAAAGCCCTGGGTCCTGATGGACTCTCAGTTGAATTTTACAATACTTTTAATTCCATTTGTGTATCTAAACTTCTTCTTCTTTTTAATTAATTTATTGCTGACGCAAAAGCATCTGGTTCTTTTATGGATGCTCTAATTGTTATTATACCCAAACCAGACAAGGACCATCCTTTTGTAAATTTTATCGACCCATATCATTAATTAATTATGATTGTAAAATCTTTGCCAAAATTCTTGCATCTCGACTTGACACTATTATCCTTCTCTTAATTAAAACTGATCAAGTCGGATTCGTGAAGGGCAGACTGGCATCTGATAATGCTCGGATGTTTGCTAATGTTATTTCCTATGGCAAAACAAACAAGTCTCCCCTTGCTGCTATGTCCCTGGATGCCGAAAAGGCCTTTGATCGTATTAATTGGAAATTTATGTTTCATACGCTGAAATGGTTTGGTTTTGGTCCCTCCTTCATTGCCTATGTTAAGCTTTTGTATTCCTGTCCCTGAACCAGTATTTTTGTTAATAATCACTTCTCCCGGTCATTCTCTTTATCTAGAGGAACGAGGCAGGGTTGTCCCCTTTCTCCCCTACTTTTTGTCCTATGTCTTGAACCCTTCCTGGAACGCATTCGTATTAACTCCCAAATTGCTGACTTTAAACTTAACTCTGTAGTAACTAAATTATCTGCTTATGCAGATGATATACTTATTTACATGTCTAATCCCATTGATTCCCTCCCTCATTTTTTATATGGAGTCCATTTGTATTCCAGTATCTCTGGATATAAACTTAATCTCTCCAAAACTGAAGTATTACCCCTTAACTCTTCGTGTTATCAATTTATGTTTAGTGATACTAATTTTGCTTGATGTCCCTCTAAAATTAAATACCTTGACATTTGGTTTTCGTCTTCCTTAAAAGACACTCTTAAGTTCACTTTTGATGCACTGTTAAATAAAATGAAGTCACTCCTCCTCATTTGGGCACCCTTGTTTCTCTCCTAGTGGGATAGGTTAGATACTATTACAATGATGATTGTGCCTCATATCTTATATACGCTATCCATGCTTCCTGTTAAAATTCCTAATACATATTTTTCTAAAATAAACTCCATATGCACAAAATTTTTGTGGAACAATAAACACCCTCGAATTGCTCTATCCAAACTCATTCGCCCTAAGGAGGAAGGTGGCGTGCGTTTTCCACATTTTACCGCTTACCACTCTGCTTTTTTAATCAAACAATCGTTTTCATTAGCGTATGATTTTGTGTATTGCCCCGTTCCTAAATGGGTCCATTTTGAGTGCTCCCTCTTAAAAGATTTCTCCCTTCAACAAATTGTTTTCATGTCAAATTGTACCTTTATTTCTGCACACCCCATTTTAAAATCTTCCCTAGCTGTGTTATATACTCTTTTTTCTAAGAACTTTACTCCTCTCCAATGCTTTTTTGTCTTCCAGTATATGGTACAACAAATTTCTCAAATATAAAGGTAAATCATTTTACTATAAATACTGGAAAGAAAAGGGTGTTATTTTTGTTCATCAATTACTGCATGATTTTTCCATTATCCCCTTTTCTACCTTACAGGTTCATTATCAGTTACCTGATTCCTTTCTTAAGGAGTATGATATTATTGTTAATGCCATACAATCATATCTAGCTATTCTCTCTCCCCCTCCTCAAACACCATCTCTATCCCCTTGCACAACTTTATATTCTTTATTATCAACTCACAGACCTAAAGCCTCTGCTGTATATAGGTAATTAATGTCTAATGTTGCTGATCGTCCTAAATCTCCAATTGAATTTGCATGGGAAACTGATTTAGCTGTTTCTTTTTCTGTTACTACCTGGGACAAATTGTGGTCTAAATTATTTAAGGTATCAGCTGCTGCTCGTATAACACAATCTTTGTATTTTATCTATCAAAGAGCACATATTACTCCTCTTACCATCTGTACGTTTTCCGCCACAGCGTCCCCATTATGTTGGTCATCTTCCACCAAAAAAAGGCACGTTAATACATTTTCTTTATGAATGCTCTAATGTATCATCTTTATGGAATTCTGTTTGGAATGTTTGCATGCTAGTATTTAACTTTAATATTGTTCTAACTCTACAGAATATATTTCTGGGTTCCATATCTCCTGATATAGATGTTGCAATCTCTTCTCCTAGGTTACTTGACCTTTTTATTGCACTTGCCTTTAAAGTTATTTCATCATCTTGGAAAGATAACTCAATGATTTCCTTTCTCACCTGGTGGAACTTTATTTGTGATGGACATCGAATTGCTTCTGTCTCTTCTTCTTCTGTTGCTCATAAAATCAAATCAGATCTTCTTTGGCTTCCTTTCACTACTTATCTCTCTATACATCCTCATGCTCGTTAACTTTCTCTCTTTTATTTCCTACTACCATGCAATATGATTTCTTGTTCTTACCCCTTTCTTTTGTTTTGCTCTCTTTCTTTTTCTTTCTTCCTCTTTTCTCTCTTCCGCACTTTCTTTCTTTCCCCTTCTTTTTAATTCTATCATCACTATTTCGCTCATTTGATATCTGCCTGTTTGCTTATGTTCCCTATGCTATTTATGATATTTTATGGCTTCATATGTATTTGTAAAATTTCAATACAAATCTCTTAAACAAAAAAAAGAAGTTAATTAAGATCAGTTCATGGTTATCCTCAGGGCCATTTGATGTTCGTCAAACGCTGTTTAGTCTTTTTCTTATTGAGTCAAAGAAACTCACGACCTGGCAGTTCAATTTGATGTTGTTGGTGTTAAGGCATAGTTTGACTGCCTGCATGCAAGTCTGAACGGCATGTAGTTTAAAGGATGGTCGTAAAAAGATATACCTCAGGTTCTTTAGTCTAGGACAGATGCAAATCACATGGACGATATCCTCCTTGCCAGTGTTGCACAGGCGACACTGCTGTGATGACTTGTTTCTTTCCCAAGGTGGAAGGTGTGGGAGTATAGGGATTACGCCAAGGCGTAGTTTTAGAAACTTTTCTTTAACTTTTATTTTCATACTGATGTTGAGGTATGCTTGTGGTTGTATTTTTCCATAATCACCCATCGTTATCCAGCCGTGCGCCCTATTTGCTAGGTCCTGCTTGTCTTCAATCGCTGAGACAATGCTTGCCGATTTTTTGGCAACTTTTTTAAAGGACAAACGGTCTATTGACATTTCCCAGATGTCAGTCAGGCCTAGAACTTGGAGTGATTCAAATAGGTAATCTCTGGGCAAAGATTTGGGTTGCCGAAGTAACTCTTCCCATACGTTAGAGCTTAAACAGCCAGTCTCTGCAGTGCGAATCTTGTGCCAGCTGGCTATGCACACTCTCCGCCTTTCTAGCGTTTGTATGAGGATGCCGAATTCTAGGCGGATCTGAGCTGGAGAGACATATTTTGGAAGGTTAAAAATATCCCTATATATGTTGGCTATGACTGTGACCAGTAATACGGTGTCCTTCCCATGGAGCGACTCGCTACCGTATGTCAGGGTAGGCTGTAGTTTTGCCCATGATGTTAATTCCTCCAGGATGATTCCAGCGAAATATTTTGCCTCCACATCTAGTAGGGCGATGAGCCGATAATTGTTGGGATGCTTCTTACTACCATGTTTGTAAATCGGGCTGATGACTGACCCATGCCAAGACTCAGGAAAAGTCTGGGTGTGTCTTATATTATTAAATATTGGTGCCAGAGATTCACTCCAAAACTCGTTATTTGCTGTCTTATGTCCGCTGGAAGAATTTTCTTCTTTGGCCCCAGCTCGAGAGCATTCACAGGGCTTTCTTCCATCTTTGACTTATCAAGTTTTGATGGCCTCGTAGCTCCGTGCACACACTTTTCTTGGGTTTGTGTGCCCGTATAGTAGATCGGTTTCCCTTTTGTTTTAGACCTTATGGCTTTTGTACAGGGATTGTTCATAATGGCGTCCTCTGTGGTGTCATCGTTATTGGAATGCGTCAATAGGTATTTTGTTATGAGTTTTGGCCTAGGTGATCGGGATTCTGTAATCTTTTGATCATTTGCCAAAACTTAGAGCTGTTTTTCTGCTTCCCTTCATAAAGAAGTTTTACCCACAGGTCTTCATTTCTTAGCTTCTGTTTTTCCCATTTTAACCGTTTTAGCTGTTTTTTAGCTTACCATAGAACAGCTTTCAGGCTCTGGTTTGTTTGATCCTATCACATTTGTCTAAATGTTTGATTTATTAATCGTTTTTGTGTTTTCATTTCTGGGCTTAGTTGTTTTTCATTTGAAGTTCCCTTCCCTTGACGTAAGTTATTAGGCATAATTTTTACCATTTTCTCTCTAATGGCTTGAATGAAGTTTTGCCAAACATCCGACACATTGTTTGAGGAACTGGCAGTTTCAATGAAAAGGGTTCTTGTTTTGGAGCTTATGGAGTCAATATTGCCGGCGTTACACCGTAACCGCATTAAGTTTGAGCTGACTTCTGTGTCGGGGCCTATGAATTGCTCTGTTTCCAGTTGGGGGTTAGATCTTATTTCGGCCTCTAGAGGCAGATGGTCGCTGAAGTCGCTCGTCCCTATTCTGAAAGTTGTTACCCAGAAAAACATGTTTAGAGATAGGAACATGTAATCAAGAACAGAGGATTGTTTATTGGAATGGAAGGTGGCTACTGGTGGATCATCATCGACGTAGCGACCATTTAGGGCCCTTAAGTTAAGTAGCTCCAGATGTCGCAGTAAGTTTTTTGAGTGCTCCGTTGATTTCTTATTTTTTGTTGGGCCTTGTGTTAGTACGCCCCATGCTGCATTCAAATCTTGGATAAGGTCGCTATCTTGATCTTTGTTGATGAGGAGCATATTAAAGTCGCCGGCCAGGATGAATGAGTCTGACTCCCTTGCTTCAATTATTTTTTCCAGCACTTTTGCCAGTTCTTCCGACGCTTTTTGTTTCTGCTTATGGTGGATGTATGTGTTAATTATAATTACTCCCTGGATCTGCTTCTTTAACGGGAGTGAGATCTTTACCACCTGTATCGCGCTTGGGGGAGGTATATGAAAATCCATTGTCTCAATTTCACCTACTGTTGGCATTGAGGGGAAGAACATTAGACCTCCTGATCTTCGTCCAAAGTGTCAGGAAATCCCTGCACCGTCGGGGAAAAGTCATCCGCGACTTCAACGGACTACAATTCCCAGAAGGCAAAGCGGGAGGAGCGTTATGCAACTCTGAGTAGTGGTTGCATAACGCAATTACAAAACACCTATATAGGCGGTACTTGGTGAAGGAACGGTGTCGGATATTCTAGTATCCACACGACCTTCCACCAAGCTGTTCCTGAGCACACGCAGAGAGAAGACTTCCCAGCAGGATCCTAAGACAAAGACGGAGGTGGGTCGAGAGAGTCTCCCCAGGCCATTCTTTGTTAGTTCGCCCTGTTTCTTCTAAGTGAGCTGCCAGGAACGCTTCCTTGCCGCTTCTGACTCGGACGAGTCGGGAAGCCTGTCAGTGATATCGGACGTGGAAAACTTTGCCGCCGCCGACTCAGAGGAGTCAGGAATCCAACACCTGGGCAGACGCTGGTTTGAGCGGAGGCTCCCAGCAGCCAAGTTTGTTTCATTGAAACCGTGAGGCAAATTCACCCCGCAGCTGCACAAGTTAGCGAGACTTTGTTTTGCCAATACGAGGACCAGTTGGTGTGAGCCGAAGCTCCCAGCCTGTCCCCTATCTACGGGAAACTCCAGCGGTGACGCACACCAGGAGGTGGTTGCAGCGTACCGGCTGTAGAGTGTTTCCGAGGACGATAGAGCGGCTGCTCTCGTCACAAGCATCTGGCATTGTTTGGACAACTGTGACGCATCACCAGGAGGTAAAGCAGCGTCCCGTTGTAAAAGAGGAAGAGGTCGAGCGGCTGCTCCCTACAGGTCGAGACCCCGGCTGGGTGTCTCCCTGACTCCTCTGTGAGAAGCTGCTGTTTCCACGGACCCCTCGAGACACATCGAGTGGCATTGCTGGCTACTGTGTTTCTGCCCTCTGTTGGCATGCATCGGGACCGGCGTATTTGCAGAGGACAGGGTAACGTATACCGGCTGGAGGTTACCAGTGACTATTTACATTATTGTTTCCTGTATATTGTATTTACTACAATAAATAACCAAACCTAGAGCCTTGTCGTGTCCTGCTTTGCTGTGTCTGTGTCGACCCCGAGACCCCCAGGTGTTACACAAAGGTGGCGTTTTTATTTTTATGGAATGCAGCAAGACGTTAACCCTTGGAGCTTGAATGCTTTTTCTTCCCAGGTTTCTTGGAGCAATAGAAGGTCAAATGCACTCAGGTATTGAAGAAATTCGGGGTCATTACTTTTACTGGCTAAACCGTTGATGTTCCAGGAGCAGATTCTGATTTCCCTGCGCTTAACTGAATGGGTGGTAAGTTCTTTCCTTTTTTGTCAGTTATCGACGGTCGTTGTGACGATTGTACGTTGTATTGACTTCCAAACATGGATGGTTTTTGGCGAAAGATAACTACCTTGATTTTGATTTTGTCCAGATCGAGGACTTTTTATTTTTCGCGGGTACATCTTAGGCGAACTGCTCCTTGCTCCCTTTAGTATAGAATTAGTAATTTTTTGTACCGAGGGTCTTATGGGTGGTAGAAGAGGTGTCAGATAGCGTGGTCGCTTTTCAAGTCTCAGTTCTATCCCCCATTGCTGGAACGTTGCTTCCTCTTCCATGATTTTGTGTGCTGTCTCTGATGCGTTCCATGTTGCTTTTGTTATATTTGGACGATGAGACTCGGTGTTTGGCTGAAACACTATTTGCATGAGGTCAGTGGAGCTGATGGTTGCTAGGGTAGTTACTGAGTGTAGGAGTCTTAATATATTACCCCTATTCAGTATGTCATCCCTACCTCGAGAAATGTATTCAGGAATGAATAAAATTGATGTTGGGCTATTCAAATGCTGGAGTGTTGCTGAGATATTTGGAGGCCTTTCATAGCCCTGTTGGTTTGGTTGAGGGGAATGACTTGGGCATACCGTGCCCAAGTAATTTGGTTGCTCACTTTGGTCGTTGTCTGTCCTTACTTCCCGGATTTTGCTATTCAACTTACGTACCGGTTGCTGAGGTGACTCCGCGTTGATAACCATGGCGTTGTCTTCTCTTCCTGCTATTAGAACACTTTCAGATGGTGTTGATTCAGCGTTATAAGTGTTATGTACTGCATGGGTTGGTTTGAATTGTAAAAGTTTCTGTTTGAGTTTTTTTGGTGCAAATTTCTTAGTAACGCTGGCTGTTAGTTTTACGCAACGTGTAGGGGTCTCTGATGGAGTATTTTCAGAGACCTTGCTCGTGGGAGACGATTGTTCTTTATCATTTGGTGTCCTGCCGTAGGTGGCTGGTAAAGGAGAAGAATTCGATTGTGTTTCTATATTTTGTCTTGCATCCGTTAGTAGCGGATTTCCTCCTTTCCTTTTTGTCTTTCTGCGGGTCCTACTAGAGGCCTGATTATTTGTGAAAGGTGGTTCAACTATAGTCGCAGTAGTAATCATTAACTCTGTTTCCATTAATCTGGACGATGATATTTGAACTGAGGGTAGAATGGTAACTGAGCTCTGCTCGGCCGGCTGCTCCGTCGTTAGGCCTGTTGGTGCCACTGAGAGCTCTGGAGGTAGGTCTGAGGTTTGCTGGATCATGGTATGTAGAACTGTTGATTTTAGGTCGCTTATCAAGTCCCCTAAAATAGATGGTAAAAATGATAATTTATCTAAAATTGGATCACAGGATAGTGGTTGAGGTGGAATTATTTGAGCAGCAGAAACGGCGTCTTGACCCCTCCTTATGAGATCGTTTAATTCCGAGATTTTCTATTCGATTCCTGAGATAGAATCGGGCATTGTCTGCAGAACAGAAAGCTGCAAGTCCATTTTTTTGACTGGAATTCCAGGGCTGTGGCCGAGTGTTGCAGGGTGTTTAAGATTGTTAACCATATAGATTCGGGGCCTGGATTTCTTGGGTTGCTACTCCTCTCTGGTCTCGGCGATACGTCAATGAGTGGTTTCCCTTTGGGTGGTTTGAGGGTATAGGTAGCAACTAGTTGTTCCCACTCCAGTGCTGCTATGGAAGACATGTCATTGTTTATGGAATTGTTTATGGATTGGGAATCGTTGTGCGGTAATAAGGTGCGGCGTTGAGATGGAGTATTCGTTGTTAACTTGTTAATTGGTGCTATTTGTTCGGAAGTGCTACTCCGGTTTAATTGGGGTATCTTGATTTGAGTCAAGGATGTGTTTGACAATTGGGATGGTTGAATTCCACTGCCTTGCTCTTCAGTTTGTGAATGGTTCTGGTCGTGCGTCTCCGGTTTCCTTCGTTGAATTGGGTGAGCTACTAAGTAATTGAGGAGTAGATAAGTCTTCCCTCCTTTTTATGAATCAGTACCTTAACTTCCACTAGCGCATCTTGATTTTCAAAGTGTCGTGAGTTAAACTTCCTAGGATGAATCTCACCCTGATTCACTTAATGTCTATAAGTTGCTGTCTCTAAGGGCTCAGCTTTCTTTGGTATATTCCAGTCTTTGATGGTAGTTTTTCTAGTAGACGCCATTTCCAGAGTATTGTGATTGGTAGGTTCTTGGTCTGCTAGGTAAGTGTCTGCTGCCGCTCTTCCTAATTCAGGCGATGCTGCTATTGATGTGACAGTGGCAGCCTCGATACTGGATGAGTAGAGGACTTCGGCTAGTCGGGGTAGATCTACTTGGTTACTATTAGTCTGGCTACAGTCAGATTTGCTTTGTAGAAGTGGTGTATGAAGACCTCTGATGCTTCCTGTCTTGGAGTAAATGGCTGTCCCAGGGTCTTTTAGGAAAGAGAACTTAGTATAGATCTTTGGTTGGTGGGAACATATCCTTTTCTTTGCTGGCATTCCGTCAATGGTTACTAGGTTATCAGAAACCGTTGGTGGAGGCTTTGATACTGGAAATAATAAGGTATGTGTGGATCTCTGTGGTTGCTGAAGGGCTGTAATTAGACAAGGTGATGCGGCAGAGGTCTTGACTTGAATGTTTTTGTTTATTACTTGAGGTGAGGTTGGATGTTGATTTGTTACTAGTGTCGGCATTTCCGCTACTGCTGAAGTTATGTCTTCTTTATTTTTGCCGCTGGCGGTTTGGCTGTCTTCCTGCAAGTTGTTTGGATGTAATGGAGACACTGGCTCCAGTTTCCCAATTTCCTTTTCCGTGATTTAGATTTAGAGTTAGATTTTGGTTTTGGTAATTGCCTAACTCTGCGTGATCTCATTGCTCTGCTCTGCTTTTCCTACTCTCTCTTCTTCCCTTCTTCCCTTTTTTTTGTGTCCTTATTGTGTCGGATCGCTGGTAGTTTTGGGAGCTAGACAAACAAGACAAGCGAGGGTTTCTCCCCTTTTTGAAGTCCTCCTGGTGGGGTCTGTTGATGGGTTCCTGCTTAAGCTTCGGTGTTTTTCCGTTTTTTTTTTAATCAATTGATGCTCTAGTTTTGATTGTAGTTGACTAGTGGAGGATTACTATCTGCTGGGTACTGGTGGCCGCTGGTTGCTGGCTGGTGGCCAATGCTAGATTTTGGGGGGCACAGAGAGGATGCAGTGGTGGCAAGTGGTGCTCGCAGGGAGGACCACAGATCTGCTGGACCTAGTGGAGCTGCCTTCCTGTCACTCCCCGGGCTCTTACTTTGCAAGCGCCTCTATTGGCAGCCGCGCTCACTCGCACCCACCCTCTGGCGCACCCCCCCCCTCCTGCCCTCCTGTCCTTGAGTCTGGCACGGTCTCGCAACACCCTCGCCTCACCTCCAAATGGGCATGAGCTGAGACCGAGCGTGCAGACTCTTCCTCCTCCCCTGGCACAGAGAAATTACAAGGCCCGCAAACTGGTGGAGTCAAGGGATGCAAGGGGAATGGCAGGCGATCAGGTGCTCACCGGGTGCTCATCAAGCTGGGAAATCGTCGGCAGCGAGCAGTGGACCTCAAAATAGCGGCCCCAGCGCAATTTAATCTGCTGCTCCCAAGGGGCCTTTGGAGACTCAGTAACTCAATAACACAATAACACAGTGGCGGGAGGCTGCAACTGCAATGCTCCACAGATGCTTAATGGGCACTTTTTGGAGTCCGTTAGCGTCCTTTAGAGGTCCTTTGAGAGTGCACTGAGGCTCAACACAAGTTCAGAGGCAGGGGCAGAGGGACAAGCAAATATGCGCAAAGGTGGGCAGGCACAACGATCAATGCCGGCGAAAAACCAATGTGAGTCACAGACTTTGAGTACCTGCCCCAGCGGACTCGCAGGTACTTACGGGAGTCCATTAATGATCGGTGATCCCACAGTTCTGGCCCTGGCTGTGCCCTCCGTCCACAAACAGGCAAGAAACGGGTCCACCAGCTGCCTCCGTCGCCGCTCGTGCGCCTGCAAGCACTTGTGGTCGTGATCACGGGAGGTCGCGGGGGTCGCAGGAGGTCACAACTCGCAGCCCTTAGCTCCCGACTCACTCGCAGCTCACTCCTGCTCCTTGGCAAGCCTCAGTTGTAACCGCGGCCGTGGCCTCAAACAAGCCGCAAACAATCCACCTCCATGTCTCCATGTGGGCTCCGGGTGCTCCGCGTCTCCGTGCCTGCCTGCCTGCTCCTGCTCGCTTTGCCTGCTCGCCTTGCTCAAACAGACCAGCTCAATCGAGTATGGGTTAGCCGCAGGAGGCAAATTTAAAGTCTGTGGGCTTTGTACGTCCTCTGGTATGTCAGTATTTATGGGATTTGTTCTTGTGTTTTTCTTGCCCACCCGTCTTTCACCCACTGGGTTACCAGGGCCGGACTGACTACCGGGCGTTTTGGAATGCTGCCGAGCTGGGGGCTGATTTCACTGCGGTGGGGGCTGATTTAGTTGATGGAGACCTGCGTGCGCTTCGAAATAATTAAAGCAAAACAAATTTTCTTCAGCACACGCTGGTCCCCATCAACGAAATCAGCCCCCAGCTCAGCAGCATTCCAAAACGCCCGGTAGCCAGTCCGGCCCTGCGGGTTACCCATCTTTCCTGTAACATTTTCCCTACATACATCTCTCTCGTTTAAGGTGGCAGTCTATCACAACCAAGACTGCAGTGTGGCGGCTGGTAATTTTGCCTTGGTTGTGTGGAAGGAATAAGAGGGAAGGCTACGCTCTTGCCCCAGTTGACCTTGCATCCGGAGATGGAAGAAAAGTGGGAGATCAGAGAAATGAGAGCCAGCAGAGAGTCAGCAGGGTTTGTGAGAGAACAAAGATGTCTTCCGCATACAGCATAAGTTTGGGGACCCAGCCTGAGGGGAGGATACTGTGTTTGTCCAGAGAGTTGTGAATGGCACTGGCCTGAGGTTCAAGATAAAAAGGACAACACTGCCTAGTACCTCGACAGATATAAATAGGGGTGAATGCATGGTTGTTGCAGGTGATCACTGCCGTGGGTGGTAGAATAGTCTCCAAACCTGGCACAAAAAATGACTGGTTAAACCCACACCTTTGTAGTAGTCCCACTTGACCCTGTCAAAGGACTTCTTGGCATCCAACGACAGCACCAACTTCACATCCTTGTCCTTCCGGATTCACCAAAGAATTTGTGATTAAAATTTAAGATGAGTTATGGAGTTGCTGTGTGGGACAAAGCCAATCCGATCCCTATGTACTAAGAGGGGATCACCTATTTAAGCCTGTTGGTCAGCATTTTGGTGAGGACCTTTGCATCTACATTCATAAGAGCGATCACACAGTAAATGGAACAACTGAGTGGGATTTTGCCCTCTTTGTGGTAAACAGCGATGGATGCTCGGTTAGCTTCAGAGACGACAGAGTGGGGCATTGACGCCTCAGAGTAGGCTTTACATAGCAAGGGAGCAAGTATATTTTTGTTGGCCTTGTAATACTCCATCCATCAATCAATCAATCAACCAATCAATCAATCAGGATTTGTATGGCACTGCTAATTACCAGTGAGGGTATCCAGGCACTAGGTTACTAGGCTCAGTCAAAAAACCAGGTCTTGAATCTCTATCTGTATTCCACCAGCAAGGGTGATGTCTGGAGGTAGAGAGGAAGGCAGTTTCAAGACTTGGCGGCAAGGTAGGTGAAGGAACAGCCTATGCTGTAGCTTTGGCAGATGTGCGATATCTGTGTGAGGGCCGGGGAGGTGGAGTTAAGGTCTCTGGCTGGTTGGTGGATGTTCTGGCAGTGGTTGATATGTGCTGATCCTTTGTCATGGAGGGCTTTGTAGGTGTGTGTCAATAACCTGAATTGGCATCTGTTCTGGACAGAGAGCCAGGGGAGGTCCTAAGGTGTAGGGTGATGTGGGTCCATTGGGCAGGTTGAGTATGAGTCTTAAAGCTGAGTTCTAAATTGTCTGTTGTCTCCTCGTGAGTTCAGTGACAGTTCTTCTCACAGTGCTTTGCGTAGCCCAGCTGTCTGGTGACTAGGTCTTGAGTGGTGGCTTTCCTCTTGCCAATAGGGAGCCATATGAAGAGTTTTCAGAGCTTGCAGAGAGGGTGGAAGCAGGCATGGGAGACTTCATTGATCTTTTTCTCCATTATGAGTTTGCTGTCCAGGATGATGCCAAGGTTGCTGGCGTGGTCACCAGGTGTCATTCCAAGGGGAGGTGCTGTTACCAAAGATCAGCAGTCTCGTCAGTGTTGAGCTTCAGACAGTTGGTCTTCATCCAGACTGTGAAGTTCTTCATTCAGTTGTGGACGTTGGTCTTTGTGGTGGAGGGGTCTACTGAGAGTGAGAGGATGAACTGGGTGTCATTGGCGTAGGATATGATGCTGAGGTTGTCGGTTCAGACGATGTTGGTTAGAGGTTTCATGTAGGTGTTGAAGAGGGCTCATTTCGGGATTGAGCCTTGGGAGATGCCGTAGATGGTGCTTCTGGGATCTGAGGTGAAGGAAGGTAGGGGATTTTCTGAGTTTGTCCAATGAAGAATGACGTGATCCATCTGAGGGTGTCTTCTTGGACTCCAATGTGGTGCAGTATCATGATGGGTGTGTGGTGGGATACAGTGTGGAACGCTGCAGAGAGGCCGAGGAGGATCAGGGCTGCAAATTCTGCTCTGTTGAGGAGGGTCAATGGCGGTGTTCAAGGCGGTCTCAGTGTTGTGGTTGACGTGAAAACAAGATTGGGAGGTGTTGAGCAGATTGTTTCTCTCCAGGTCTTCGGTGAGCTGCTGGTTGATGGTTCTCTTGAGGACTTTGGTGGGAAAAGGGAGCAGCAAGATGTGGCAGTAGTTCTGAAGTTCGGTGGGATTGATGGAGGGTTTCTTGAGGAGAAGTCTGACTTCAGCATATTTCAATGCATCATGAAAAGGTGGCTGCAGCAATGGATGTGTTGAAGATGGTGGTGAGTTGGAAGCTGATATCCTTGCTTCTGAGTTTGAACAGGAAATGGGGAAAAAGGGTCCGTGGGTGATCCCAAGTGGATGGAGTTCAAGATGGCTATGGTCTTCCCCCATGGTGAGCTGTTTGCATGCAGTGAGTGGCTGGTAAGGAGATTTTTCCATTGGAGCGAGGAGACTGTGAGGGTCAGCGTGTCAGACCTCAAAGTTGCTGAAGGTGGTGGATATTGTGTTGTAGAAATGGTTCACTATGGCATCACAGAGTTCCTGTGAAGGAGGGTCCATGTTCTCTGTGACTGTTGGGCAGGAAAGCTCTCTGACAATGTTGAAGAGTTCCTTGGTGTGGTTGGTGCTTGCTTCAATGTGGTTTGCAAAGGTGTCTTTTTTCGTGTCTTTGAGTCGTTGGTGGTATATACAGGCTGAGTTGAAGGTGGTTCCGTCTGTGGTGTCTCTGTTGATGCACCATCTTCTTTCCAGTTGTTTGCAGCTGCAATTCATTGACATGAGTACTTTTATGTACCAGCTGGCTTGTTTGGTCTTAGTTTGTTCGGTGGGGGCAACTAGGTCAGCGGCATTGGTGATCCAGGTAGTGAAGTTATGGACTGCTTGTTCCAGCTTGGTTGCGGGCTCGAGCTGGGTGGGTGGTGTTGAGGACTTCCATGCATTGGGTCTGTGTCACGTTGTTCTAGAAATATAAGGAGGCATTGGGGAGGTTGGTGGAGGTGCATGGCGATCCTGCGATGGTGAAGTAGACAATGGAGTGGTCAGTACAGGTACGTACTGTGGCATGACTGTATTTGACTCTATTTCTGGCTGTGAAGATTGAATCCAGTATGTGTCCTGCTCTGTGTGTGTGGGGTCAGTGACCAGTTGGGTGAGGACGATGTTGCCCATGCGTTCCATGAGGTTGGTGAGTTTTGTCTGTGGGGTCGTCCAGGTGGAAATTGAGGTCACCGAAGAAGATGTAGTACTTAAAACTAATGGCAAGAGGGGCAATGAAGTCAGTGATGCCGTCACAGAAGCCAGTGTGTGGTCCTGGGGTCTGTTGGCGAGGGTGCCTCGGATGATCATTCTGTTCTCAGTGTGGAGTTGGAAGTTGAGTTGTTCCATGCTCGGAGTGGTGCATCTTCAGTGGTGGTGCAGCAGATTTTTTCTTTGTCTATGTTGGCAATGCGTTCTCCATGTTTGTTGGTGCGGTCCTGGTGTGTCATATTGTAGCCATTGGGCATTGCGATGTCGGGGGCAAAGGAGGGGTTGATCCAGGTCTCTGCACTGAAGATCAAATCGGGGTGAGGGTGGAGATGGTGTTCCAGACTTCTGTGGCATATTTGCAGAGAGACCGGGCATTGAGTAGAAGGCATCGGAGTAGTTCTAGGTTGGTCAGCAAAGTGGGAGTGATGAGGGTTTCCGTGAGGGTGGGAAGTCCTGAGTTGCAGGTGAAGAGACAGCGGACACAAGTGAAAGGTCTTGCCTTTGATTGGGGAAATACGAAGCAGCAGTTGTGGTGTATGGGGTTCAGGGCTTGGAGTTCCATGGAGGAGTATCTGTGGGTGACCGAAGGGCAGGTTTTCTGATGCTGAGTGCAGTCCAGGTGGGGACGGGCACCGACAGGCTTGCCCTTGGTGGACATTTGGTGTGCCATCAGGGCAATCATTGCACAGCCATGCTGTGGCCTCTATTAAGTAGGTCATGGAGGTGGACAGGGCACCAGGTGGAGGGAGGGCAAATGGTAATAAAAGAGAGGGAGTAAAAGGAGCGAGCAGCAAAATAAACTGAAAGGTGACAAAAAGGACTTAAATGTGGCAATAATAACCTTAAGGAAGCAAAAATAGACTCAAAGGTGGCAAATAGAACTTAAGGTGGCATAAATAAACTAGAAGGTGGTAAAAATAAACGTAACACTGAAAAAAAGTTAACGGCTAAATAGGCAACCCCCTGACCACTTCCTGGTAACCTCTTCTATGTGTGCACATTCCTCAATGGGGATCCTGAGGGACATAATGGTTGGGGTTATAGGCAGAGCTCAGAGGAATTGGCAAGGATATTCCGGTCCATATCCATTGGCACAACTGTCTCCAGGTATCCATCAGGTTGGTCAAGTCAAGAAATGTTGCTGTTCTATTGTCATGGGTAATCAGCATGATCTCGGTATCTAGAAGGCCATCACAAATGTTGATTTGGCAGAGGCGAGGGCTTAGGTGAAGTAATCTGTGGTGGGTGGTTTGGGTCTAAGGTGAGAAGAACTGGGATAGCTAGATCTTGTGACCGTCATGCAAGAAGGGGCCAAGTTTTCATGCCGGTTACATTACTTTGCGACCCTGTTGATGCTGGATGGAGGAGAGGATCTGCCTCAGACCCTCATTAGTTGGTAGCAATGGAGTCATATCCTGTGTGCTCCCTGAAATTCCAAAGGTGGATTAAAGCATATACCAGTCAAGATAAGTAAGAAACGGATCAAGAAGTCCATAACATCAGTCCCTTCCAGTTCTTCTGGCACCCAGAGATTTGGACATTATCCTATATGCATTGAAGATGCCAGTGGTCTTGCTCACGGTCAATGAAAGTCACAATCTTCACTTCACTTTGGCCTAGTTGAAATTCCATTGCTGTCAACTTGGAATTGGACACGGCTATGTCTTGGTGGATACTCACGGTGTCAGTAGAGGTCTTGGAGGGATTGTCTGCCAACAATGAAAGCATGGTCTTAAGTGCATATAGTTCCCGCATGATGATCTCCAGAGATGAGTCCATCGGAGGGTCCATACTTTTCTGTAATTCAGCAATTTCCTCATCACTGCTGCCGTGAAGAGAAATTGCCTGGTTGGTTTTGACATAGCAAGTGGGAGAGCAGGGTGGGGTAACACGTATCACACCTAATCTCTGGTTTGCAGTATGGCCAATGGATTTAAAGGCTCAGGTGGGTGGTCTGGGTCTAGGTCACGTTGTTGTAACAGGGAATGTGTTGTGGAACCAGGAATCATGAACAAGTAGAAAACCCCACTGTAGTGAAGGCAGGGCCTTGCGTGCACACATTCCCATGTTAGCTTAGCCATTTAGTCGTTTAAACACCATTTTGCCACTTTGCAGCTTGTGCACACGACACTGCATGTATCTGGTATTATAAGTTAGACTGCTTAACTTTGCTTCACATGAGGACACCTTGTTTTCGACATCTCTAGACTTACACCACAATCTCTGTCCAGTGTGTGCAGAAACCTCCAAGGTTAACAAAACAATGTAAGCTGTTATTCGGGCTGATCGACTCACACTCTAGACACAACATGCACACCGCTGTGCATGTTCTTCATGCAGGCTGTAATGCTGCCTGCAAGGAAAACTGGGAAAGTGAGCATGACTGGTTTCGGCAGCCCATCACTTAGGAGTGGGCAAACTCTCCTCCACTGCCCTGCTCAGAGAGCAGAGCAGCCCCGCCCTCAAAGCAGTACAAACATAAAATGATATTAACTGAAAGTTATTATTATTTTATGTTTGCTTGTCGCCATGCTTGAAAGCAGTGAGGCAACGCTCCTCCGCCATAGTGGAGAAGCTGCCACTGTACGCCAGAGCTGTTTTTGAACTCTTCTAGCAAAGATGTAAGTTCAAAATACTTGCTAAATCACTTTGCTATAACTGGTGCTTCAATAAGCAAAATAAAAAGGTACAATTTATGAAATCAGTGTTAAGCTATACATCTGTTTCTTCTACTCGTGGAATGGAACTCTCTTTTTGGACCTCATATCCAGTTCCACTTTTAAATGCTATCATACTTGTCTTCGCCTGGATACTTTGCACTTTGAGGGGACCTTTCCTGTGCCGAGATCTTGGTGAAAGTCACTTCCAATATGGTCTCTAATCAAAGCAATGTGCACTTTTTATTGCGTTGCACTCTATATATATTCACTTTTCTTCGAGCAACAATCATTAGGCAATATCAGACTGGAATGATTTTCTTTCAACACTTAAATAAGCCAGGTATTTGTTAGCGTTGATCAATTTTATTAGAGCTGCTCTTAGGATTAGCAAACAGTATGATGATTTATAAAATATTACTGATTCATGTATTCTTTCACATTATGTAATTTATATATTTTCAGATAAATAATGTTATTAAGGAAATTATTTTTGTTCTTTTAAATGTTTAGCCTTTGTATTTCTTATTAGGAGATTATAAGTAAACTATACTGCTTTTGTACTGGGATACATCGAATAGTTGTTGTATGTTATGAATTTAATGTACTTTGCTCTTTTATGGCATGCTGCCGAATAACGACAAATTGACTGACTGGCCGAGGTACTCGAACTTCCTAGAAAAGCTATCCAAATTGTTTGAAAAATGTGTAGAAAAAATGTCCATTTTGGCTTTTCAGGAATAACTTTCAAAGACGTCTTGTAAAGGACCGTCTTACTTGGTGTGCCTACTTGTAGACTCAGTGAATGTTTGCAATGTATGTACGAGCGAATTCCACCAGGGAATGATGGAGGCTCAGCTAGTTTGAATGTGTTGCTTTCCTTTTGGGCAGCTGATAAGGCACCAGCTAAGACAAACGCACATTACTGTCCGCTCCTCATCTTTCCCAATGACACCAGACGGTCCTATATTGTGAAGTGACCTGATGTGCATGGTGAGGTATTTTCTGTTCATGAGTAACCTTTGGACAGTAAGGTACCCAATCTCATTTCCTCTAGGCCACATTCCAGCTTCTGCACTTTCTCTCGAGTGGAGTTTTTCATTTTATACTGGTATAGGGTTAGAATCCCTTTCCACGATGTGCATATCATGTCTGGTAAAGCTTGTTTGTTACAGCGCTTCTGGGGTGACTGCAGGGTGCTCAGTGCCAGTTGCAGATGTGGTGTAGCTGGCACCAGTGGAAAAGTTGCTACTCTTGTACCATCCTTTTTTTTGTGGTCAATATGCTCTCAGAATTCTTTCAGTTAAAAAGCGGAGACAAGTAATTACTGGGTGAATAAATTATAGGCAGAGACTTTAAACTCATAGCAGTCTTCTTTGTATAAAGAACGAGTACAGAAGATGCGTTTTATGGCATACTATCAAAGATTTCTAGTTGCATTTTACAGAATTGTTCACCTACTTTCATTAGGCATGACATGTTTGCTCTGTCTGCAGCTTAGCATAAGAACACGTGAGCATTATGCACTGAATATATTGTGGTGCTAAACAGCTGTCAACTGAACATGCAGGGAAAATTACGGTTCTTGCTCTTTGCATTGGGATACGTGTTCAAAGATATAGGTCAATGAGTATCTTATATAAATGTACATACATTCCAAGAAGAATAAATATTTAAGTGGATGGGGATATAAATAAAGAATTAAGGTAGGGACATTTTTGAGGGAAGATGTGCCCTGCATTTAAATGTGGGCCTGCGAACTGCAGAAGTGACAAATCTCAACAATATACAATCACCACGTACATCTATTAAATATGAAAAGGTCATGCAAAGTGCATGGTAAAGTGAATATTAAATTTTCACAGTGAGTTTGAGGTGTGAGTGATGTGATGCTATTGATGCCATACTTCTTCTTTTGCACCTGAGTGGGAGTGTGCTAAGCTTCGATGTAAAAAGACAACTTTAAGAAACGTGATTGCTCTCCAGTGCAAGGTTTCTGGAGGTGGTATTAGGTGCTAGTATTAAATGATTTCTCCAAAGAAGTTCATTTTTTAATGCTTTTAGCTTACTGGATATTCAGTCTCTTTACATGTGTGCCTAAAACTCGACGCTGTGAGGCAATCCTATGTTCACAAATACATATTCCTTTTACTAAAAAATATTGGTATGTGAATGATTAGTATATTGATTGTCGGAGTGAATTGAATATAAGCAACTATAGAACTGTAGTCAGTACAGTGTTGTTTTCCATGAAGGCGTCCAAATAGCATCAAATGGAAAATTAGACCAAAGTCTGGCTTGTCTATGAAGCCCTTAGATCAAAAACACCTTGATATGCACAGTTACACATTTATAATTTTATATATTGGCCAGTCTTCTTTCCCTGCACAGCAGATCCTAGAGAAAAGGTGCACAGGAAAGGGAAGTCACAGTTAAGCCAGGCACAACACTGCCTCACCAACCTCCACAGCACTGTCAAATAATAATTTACAAATTAATGTAACTTGGTATCCTGACAACCCTCAAAAAGCTTTGTTAGTAATAGTCCACTCCCAAATATACAAAAGAAATACCTGAGCGCATATCTAGCAACATTTGGTGCAACGTAATGCAGCAAGACAACTTTCTGTGTTCCTTCAAATGAAGACAGCAGGAATGTGCCATATTTACTAAGAGTGCTACCTAGCGTCTACTCAGGCACCCACGCACCATGGTGCAACGACGCCTCTGTTACAGACAGGACACCTTCCTAGGCAAAAATAAGCCTCAGAGGCATTTTCCTCTTTTTATTTTACCTGCAAAATGTGTCACATGTAGAAGAGGAAATACACAAACCAATTTAGAATAGGTCAGCAAACGTTACTGAGGAAAAGGACACCAAGATCAGCAAAATAGGTTAAGGGGAATGAGAGATATGATTTTTAAAAACATTTTGAGACAAAAAGCCCCAAGAAAAAGTAGAGCGCCAATGACGTCATTGTTTGCAGTTGACTGGGACCTGGGCTTGAGTCAGGCAAACTGTGATGAAGCAAATGGATTATCCCTGTCAACGTTTTTACTTTCTAAATTAGACTTTTTTATGGAAGTCAACATCCTCCAGAATGGCAAGGTACAAGGTTTTGGCGATCAAGGTCCTATCAAAATCGGTTACACTGAAGCAGTTGATTTTGGCACCAATCCCTCCAAATAGGAGACAACTGAATTTTGAAGCTGGCAGGGTCAGGCTGATAGGGCTCCACGAGGTGGGGCTACTTTCTCTAAGAGGTCTCAGTGAGCGAGTACTCAGTGGGGCAATATGTTCAGAGTGTCACAACCCTGATTTTCTTGCACACCTTGGGTACGACCTCCCTGAGCACACTTCAGCAACCTTGTCTTGGTCTCCTGGAAAACAAAAAAAATGCAAAGTGCCAAATATTTCAAACTTCTGGGAAAGTTCCTCCTGATAAGTACTGCAGTCCATGGCCGGACTGGCTACAGGGCTTTCCTTAATAAACAATGCAAAACAAATGTTTCAAAAAGTACGCTTATAAGCTATTTGTTTTGCATTTTTTATTTCGAAGCATCAGCAGCTCTCCAGCAACAAAATCAGCCCCTAAGCAGTGAACCTGGACCCCACACTGCCACCCCAGAAAAAAACGCTTGGTAGCCAGTCTGGCCCTGCTGCAGCCCCAGCTCCTTGGGATGGGATTCTAGTTACGAGTTCTCTCTCAAGCCAGGCCATCTGAAGGGTCCAGCTCTCAGTGGTTAGCTGACATCACTTGTGATCAGGAGCTCTTTTCTTTTTGTTTCTGTAAACCAGGGGGCTAACAACTTGATCCTTGGAGATCAGTTCTTGTCCATGTGTGCCAGCAGGAGTTATGAGTCCTTGAGTCCACTTTTTCCAACAAGAGTCAGAAGTCTTCTTCCAGCAGGGCCTTTTTCTTCAGATGGAGTCTTCACAGGTCCAAGAATTTTGTGAGAAGGCAGTGGTGGAGATACAAGATTTCAGCTGTGATTGAGGAAATTATACCACCCAGTCCTAACTATTTTCTCACAGTCCTCCACCAAATTTAACAGCACTTCTTCTCTTTCATTTAGAATTACCCGAGAGCCACTGTTGCAAGATTGTAAAACTCAGCTGTCACCAGACGTGCCTGTCATCAACTCTTTAACCACTTTTCTATACAGATTAAATCTCATCTCACTGGAGAAGGTTGAATGGATTTTTCCCTCTTACTTTGACTGGAACTTACCTGCCTTGTGGGGTCCTTAGAATGAATAGGAGACGGCCTCCATAGCCTCTCAAAGTCAAAAGAGGTCGTGTAAATCTTATTTTGCTCTGATCACTGTTCTTGTCATCTCCCAGATAATGAATCCCTGCTAATTGGTCATCAGTGAACACCCTTAGGCCCTTCCTGGGTTCAAAGTCAGGGCATTTTCCTTTGATTCGGAGTTGTTAACTCTTCCAGCCAAGGATATGTATTTCAGCTCTGGAGACGAGATGAGTGGATGTACTGGTTTGAAGCATTTTTAAAGTTACTTTTCGGCTTAAGTTGTCAAAATGTAATTAGACCATTAAATCTGTTTCTAAAAAACAACCTGAAAATTATTTCAAAGCTTTTTTCTAATCGTTTACTAAGCCTACCTAGAGAAAAGTCCATCAAGACTTACATAGTGACATAGATTTTGGGGTTACTACATGAGGACACATATAGTTTGCCTTTTCTTAGTACTGGCACCATGCCATGTGACTTAAAAGGCACGTTTTAGTTGGTGACTTATGAATGGATAAAATATGTTTCTTATATATTCATAAGTCACCTACACAACCCTCAAAACACCCACCAACACCCCATTCCAATATAAATTAAAAAAAGGTATATGGCATTCAATCACATGGGCCAACACCTTCCAAACACATTCTCTCACTTAATCGCAAAATATAAAAATCACAAATACCTGATAGTCTGCCAACATCCTAACACCACTGAAAAAGATTCCCACAACACATTCCAACATTAAAAATAAAACTGTCCCTAAGTCCTGCAAACCGCCCCTCCATCATTTAAATACCTCCACTATATACAACGTGCCATACCTGGTATTTTGCTTCCCACCCCTTCCCCATCTCATCATCGCTGATATGGCTCACTGGGAGACCTCACAGTGTGTTAGTGGACTGGCTGTCAGCATGAGTCTGTATGTTGGCAGAGGTAAAGAGGCTCCAACCTTCTTGGCCTTCCTAAAGTATTTAGAGCTTGGAGAGGGGCAGTAGAAATTGAATTAGACTGCCACTAAAATATCCTCTTTCCCAGACATAGCTGATACAGGGGAGCAAACGTAAATCAAAACCTTCCCTTGTGATGTCACAGCAGTAGAAAACGATTTCTTTTTTCCACAGCTGTGAGGTAATAACAGTGAAAAACTGGATTTATAAATTGCTATTCTTTGTACTGGCTCTCAGAAGAGCGATGCACAACAGTATATGTACGCTACAGTTCTGATTAAGATAGTTTGTCAATGGAAACATTTGATTGATAAACATTTTGGCCCAGCTTGCCAAATCTACATAACATTTCAATTTGAAAAGGAGCTAAACATGAACTTAATGTATGATTCTATAATTTTCAATCCAATTTAGTAAAGGGAAAAATTACATTTGTGGTCAAAAGTATTGTATTTTCTGTTTAAAATCCCGTGGGAAAACTATTTTGGTTTTAAATACATTTTTTAAACCTCAAACATTTAGGCAAGAATTTATATATATAGATATGAATGAAAAAAAATTACAGCATATCCCAAACCCACACTGGAAATCTGATTGACTGTGTTGAGCCTGCCCACCAATTCTGACTCTTGAGAATCCTCCCTTTGTTTGCAAACCTTGTTGGAAGAAATATATTTCTTTGACCATGTGCAAACAAACTTAGAATGTCTAATTGTCACGACCAGCAAAGCACATACAGAAGAAAGGAAAAATGCAGTGTTTTCCCCTTAGAAAATAGTAATACAAAACCTGGGTGTTGGAACCATTCCAGTATATGCAGTTTGCAGAGTTCGGTTTGCAATTCATTATGCATATTTCTCAGCAAACCTAGGGTAGTCAATCAAAAAGCAGAAGAAAGTCATGACAAAAAAGAAATAATCTAATAAACTAGCCAACTAAGAGGCAAGTGTGAATTTGGGCATAGGACGTGTCCTCACAATACCTGCAGGTAAGTAGTGTTACTATTATGAAGGTGAGGCTCACAAACAAAATTCACACATTGCGGTGATTACCAATACATGCAATTCCCAATTAGCAGAGATGTTTGGTTAATTGAACCTTGTCATAGGCAACTCTCCATGCATCACGCACAGTGGCAATTGTCTAAGACAATGTGCACAAGGCACTGAAGGCAGAGGAATATGGCACAGGGTTTGGCGGTCTGAAACAGCCTACATGCAGGAGTACGAGGCACAGGGGTAAGGAACCTGTTCTTCAGACAGTAGTACCAGCAGCACAATGTTTTGACATAAGCTACAATAATTGCCATAAGCATGTTATGGGCAATGATTATATGCATAGTGCATAACAAAAGGCCACACTGTGTTCCCTATAGTCCCAGCAAATGTCTTAGCTGGGAAGCTACAGCAGCAAATCTAAAGTTATATTAATTAAAAATTATTTAATGAAAGGAAGTTATGAGTATCCACAAAAACATAAAAATACTGATCATTCCCAGTTAGATATGCAGCCATAACAGATAAAACACCACTCAAGAGATCTCTCACATGAAAACTGAAATGATAAAGTGTCTGACTGATGACATCCCTGATAGCATCACACTGTTATAGTTGTGTGGTTGTGGGAAGTTTAATGTTTCTAATGATGTTAAATAGGAATATCCAGTAACCCTTCAAATGAAATTTGAATTTTGTTTAGATCTCATGACAAGGTAGCTGATGAGAGTTCATGTTCCCTTTAGACTAGCATTGTATTGTGAGAAGTCTGGCATATTTTGAGACATTAAGCATGTCATGTTTTCAGGAACAACAAGACCTACAGAAATTGTTTTCCTTAATGAAACAGGCCCAACTAATATAAATTCTCACAAAAAATTCAGAACTGAAAGCAAGGTCAATAGAATGTTTTCTTACCAAAATCAAGGCCAATTCCAAAATGGGCTTGTGCCAATGACTCAGGTCATAGTGAGTGTGTGAGGAAGTGCTTACACACAGTCCATTGATAGATGAGAATCCAATATGCCTTGTTTACAAACAGACCAGTTCAATCCGTGCCCCAATGGGGCTCTTGTGGGACTCTTCATATAAAAGACTTTGTGTCCTAGGTCATGCCATATGCTAGAGTCCCTGAGCCCACTTAACAAGACCTGTTAGACCTGGTAGTAAATATGGAAAAGTCACACGTTATGTCACTGGGGAAAGGAAAGAAAACCACGAAAACCTTGCGATGTAACGGTGTGATACTTTCCAAAGTTAAAATATTTACATACCTAGGTGTAATTTTCGATGATATGGGCACCTGGACCCCCCAGATTGCAAATAAAGCAATGGCTGTGCGTAGGTCGTTTGCAGCCATATTGAGCTTCGCTAAAAGGTTGGGAGGGAAACCTACAGAAGCCATACTTACTCTGTATAGAGCCAAAACTTTGGCCCTAGCAAGATATGGGGCTGGGATTTGGGGTTATAAGGATCTTACCCCAATACAGAAAGAAGAGAACAAATCCATGCGTTCTCTATTGGGTTTACCACAGTCAACCCCCTCCTTTGCTGTTCACACGGAACTAGGGTTAGGTTATATCGAGGATGCACTTAATATGGCCCCACTACTTCTTTGGGTGAAAGTATGGCTGAATCCTAATTTGACTCTAAATCGTAAAATTATGAGCGATTGTATGGGGAGAGATAGAGCCAAAGACATAAAGTGGTTGAAACATATTAAAACTGTAGCTACATATTTGGGCCGCCCGGAACTATACTCGAACCCCGAAAGCCTGTGTAAAGATGATGTCACATGGATAAAAGCTCAATTTATGAATTATAGGAATATCCACCGTGAAGCCCAGGAAATCGAGAAAACCACAGTAAGGGCACACTATTTAGTAATATCAACTATGACTATTCAGCCTTATTTGATTATAGTAAACAAGCCATATCATCGATGGCTATTGACGAAATTCCGTTTCAATCAGATGCATCTTTTATTGGGTGAATATCTGAAATGGAATATGCCTAGGGATAATGCTCCTTGTAAATGTGATGCTTTCACTGATCAAGACCTGATACACTTTGTCTTTTTTTTGTCCCTTTTTTTCTGAGGGTAGGAAAAAATATATCATACCACTCCTGAGGGACAAGGGATTTAAGCAAGTGAAACCCGCATTGTTGTTTTTACAACTTATGGAGACCCCTATTGTGATGTTTGGGGTTGCATCTTTGCGTGCTAAACGGCATAGATTGTTGAGTACTCCAACGACGGAATGTATTCTGGAATAGCCCATGTCTAGATTAATTTTACTCTGTCAAGAGATGTTCATTTATTTCTCCCTCTTGTGATCAAGCCTTTAGGATGAAGTAACATGGTAAATGAAACTACTTATAATTCTAATATGATGGTTTTAGGGTACATGAATCATTTTTAATGTTTTAACTGCTAATGACTTTTTATACCCAATTGATCTTAACTGTTTTTAATAATTGCTTATAAATGTATTGTACTGCTGATCTGTGTATGTATGTGTATTTCTGTATAATTGCACGTGTAGTATACTTTTATGATTTTAAAATAATCGAATAAAGTATTTTTGACTCTGACTCTGACTCAGGTCATAGTGAGTGTGTGAGGAAGTGCTTACACACAGTCCATTGATAGATGAGAATCCAATATGCCTTGTTTACAAACAGACCAGTTCAATCCATGCCCCAATGGGGCTCTTGTGGGACTCTTCATATAAAAGACTTTGTGTCCTAGGTCATGCCATATGCTAGAGTCCCTGAGCCCACTTAACAAGACCTGTTGGAAAATGGCCCTCTCTGAAGTGTCTCCCCAAACATTTTGCATTCCTCCTCCCATCTTTCTGACTGTCTTTTTGATGGCCTAAGGGCTGTGAGCACTTTACTACTCCTATTCAGTGCTTAAGTGCACGTGCTTCTCGCCTAAACATGGTGACATTGCTATACACTTGATTGGCATATTTAGTTCTCCCCTAAGTCCCTTGTAAAGTTTGAAACCATATACTTAGGGAATGTACTATAAACGCTACTAGCATGTTTGCATCACTGGTTGTGCCACCGACACAAGTAGCCTTTCAAACCAGTTTCAGGCCTGCCACTGCAAGGCCTGTTTGTGCAGTTTATTGCCACTCTGACTTGGCATTTAAACTACTTCCCAAGCCTAAAAGTCAACCTTTATTACACATGTCACCCCTAAGATAGGCATAAGTGCAGGCTGCTTTGGAAGTAAAATATAAAATATACACTGTCAAGTTTTACATGTCCTGGTAGTTACAAACAGTAAAAATGTGTTCTTCACTACTAAGAGGCCTACCTCTCCCATAGACTAGCATTGGGATCTCCTTCAAACACCTTCAAGCTGTAATTCCTCATTAGAAAGGGGTAGCTATGTCATGTTTTATATCTTGGGAATGGTAATGATTCATCTTTACTGGTTCAATAGGATTTAAGATTACTATTTTAGCAATGCCACTTTCATGCTTTCACACTGCTCAGTGTGCCTGGCAGCCTGTCTCCAATACACGTCTGGGATGGGTGACAGCTACTCTTTTTGCATTCCTTCTAGATAGCTGCAAAAACAGGAAGGGTGGGCGTGACAGAGAAGTAATCTGCATTTATCAGCATTCTAAAAGGCAGGAAGGGGGAGTGGGAGCTGATACTTACATCTGAATAGGCAGTGTCCTGTGTCCCACACAAAAGGCTGATTACCCCCCACAGATGCCAGGCAGACTGGATGCAATTAAAAGTGGCCTCTGAACTTTGCAAGCTTATAGCTTCTTGCTGTGGCCTGGCCATGTGGCTGGCAGCCATTTTGTGACGTCAGCCAGCGTGCTTTTGCCATAGGCCTGCATGTCTTCCCTTTGTTAACTTATTGCTTCTTGTTGTCGCCTGGCCATGTGACTGGCAGCCATTTGTGATGGCACCAGTGTGCTTCTGCCATAGGTCTGCATGTCGTCATTGTTGTGGCCATGTCTTCTTCTTGCTGGTTGTAGTTTTGCATGCAATTTGTTCTTCTTTTATTCAGCAAAAGAAAATGTAGCCTACATGTTCTCCGTGTCTTTCAATACATTTGCAATATTGATTTGAATTTATTCACTCAATATGTGGCCTAGTCTGTTATTGGGGTTTCCACCTAATAGGCCCCGAGCTGCTCATGGGTATATGAAACAACTGTTTCTGTGGTGTCTGTTGAATTTAAACATCGTTTACGCCATGGATGGCATTGGATTGAAATTCAAAATGTGTTTTGTTTGTGGTATTTTACTTTTTTATGTATGTTAATGCCTTTGTAGGATGTGTGTAGTTGTAACCTGCAAACTCTTTTTAGCTGTGTAGATTTTTGTTGTTGGCATTGTTGCATTAAAGATGTGTTGTTTAGCATACCTCCTTTGTCTGGCAAGTATGTGAGTGTGTTTGCAATGCATTGCAATAGTAGGCAAGCAATGCATTTGACTTGGTTCCCCATGTGGTGGGGCCATTTTGTAAAATCTGTGTCCTTAGGCTTGCTTGTGTTCATTGTTTTCCAGGCCTCCGGCTTGTTGTTTATTTTTTCATTATTTTTTCAGTTTCATAAATAACATGATTTAGCATCAACCTTAACCCCATGTCTGATATATGATGTGCAAAACAGTATTCATTGTTTAGGGATTGTTCCATTGTCATTTGTCAGCTGCAACTCCCTGAGTGCCTCATCAATGCACATAAAGGAAAACGTTACATTTGTATTTTGTTTTTCTACTTCTTTTTTCCTATCCTTCCTGAGTGTACTGTCCAATACACCATGAAAACGCTTGTTGTCAAAGTCTCACAAATGGTTATCTCGTTATTCATTTTTTTAATAACTGAGGTAACACCCACAAGTGTGACCACCCATTAAATTATATACACATGTTTGTTTTTGCACTAGTAATTCTTGAACTACAACAATGCCACATTTCACTGATGCTCTTCTTCCTTCTTTGCTTTTAGGTGCACAAGAGGAGGAGACAACGTCACCCATTGTACTGCCAGAAAGAATGGCTGCGCACAACGTCATGTGACGTGTGACTACAGCTATCTCTTCAACATGTGAATCTAAGACAAGTGCTGCTACATGCTAAATGACAGCTGCCAGATGTCCCCAAAGAAAGGTACCAGTACCAAGAAAGTCAAAGTTGCCAGTGAGAAAAAGAAGGCATTGCTACTTACCACTACTGGTATGTCGCCCAATACCTTTTTTGGGAAACTAATAATTGTGCCTGCAGCAGTGGTGTCGAATATGCAAGCTGAGAGTAGCTCTCCCACATCAGCGGACCCACCCTACCAACCTAGGCCCAGGACCATATCTGTCGCAAGGGCAGCAAGTCTAATCACAATAACGCTGACCAGCAGTGACGTTGAAATTGACTTATCTTTATCTCAAAATAGTACCCCAATAAATGCAGAAAACTGATATAAGTGGGTAACAACAGTGCAACCATAACCAATAGCAGTAGTTCTTCCAGAAGTATGGGCAGTTCAGGAGATCAAGCTTTTTGCTAAGGAAGAAGAGCAAGCCACTCTTTCAGAAGATCCATTGTCTTTGAGATCCCCATCAAGGAAACAGAGGGTTAGTCCATCAACTTCTTCTCCTATTCTGAGGATCTAGACACAACTTAGATCCCGCCACAGTCTGAGACTGAGACACGCCACGCCTACCAGACAAGGCTAGGGCAGAGGAACGTTCCGGAAAGCCTTAGTGCTATGGAGGTAGATGTAGAAGTAGAGGATGATGATGAACCCGTCATCATGGATGTTAGCCCCGCCCCAGTGGAGACCGACATTGTCCCATTCCAAATCGCTGTGAGAGATGCAAAACAGATACCGCCAACACAGATAATGCCAACACAACCTCCAGCTGCCATATTTACAAAGTCCCAGCAGCGACTTACATCCTCCACAACCACCTTAGTGGAAGTATGTACTGCAGAGACTAAAAAGTCACACCCACCTACCATTTCATTTGACATTGCAAGCGGCACCAGCAGCGTCAGAAAGCCGACCTCCCTAATTTGAGACTTCTTTTTAGTTAGCCAAAAAGGAGGTGAACCTTGCTATATGCTCCTTGTGTGGAGTAGGTGTTATTTGGGGTAAGCATGGTACAAACTATGGTACCGGAGGCCAAACAATCCATCTGAGAAAACGCCACTTGATCCAGCGAGAGGCGCACCTTAGCGGACAAAAAACTGCAAGTGTTGTTTGTGGAGGGGATGAAATTCTGATCCCTATAGAAGGTGAAGAAGAGGAAGACATTTTCTCTGGTGCACAAAGCAGCCCTGTACCCATCAGTGCAGTGGTATCACCTACATCACCATCAACAACATCACATTGACATGAGAATCAGGTTGAGACACAAAGGGGTCCAAGGTAGGAGAGTACCGCAATGAAAAAATGCTCATTGAGCCTAACAATATCTGGTCTCAAGAAGTCACTTGCATCAATAGCACCAGAAAAGAAAAAATCCAGGCTAAAATTCTCACCATGGTTAGGCCGAGGTGCAGTATGAAGTCAACCACCCAACAGCACATTTGTACAATGCGAAGCTGGCTAAAAGTCAGAGTCAGTAGGATCAGAGATGATTGATGGAATAACTCGGAATGTGGGTGTGAGCGTGACTACTTCGAGAAATGGAGGTTTTCAAATGTACTGGAACCAAACAATTTGGCAGATGATGACAGTGAAGTGGCCTAAAGGTAAACAACAACACCAGACCTACATGTCTGTGTAGTGCTAATGGTGAATGTGGTGTGACTGACAGCGGTGCGTTGATTTTTTTACTTCAGTTGAAAAATCCTATGTTGCTGTGTGTGGATGTGCTCAGTGCTGTCTGGCTCAAATACGAAGCTAAGTGGAGGTAGGGTGTGTGGCCTGTTGTTGGAAGTAACTGCCATAAACAGTCATGATTTAGCCATGCTGCCTCTGAAAGTCTTCTTGTTGCACTCCTCCTAATGCAGTTGAACTTTTCTCCTTGATTTTTCCATATCCTGTTTGTTTTTTCATCTACAGGCTCTTTACCCTGTGCCATACTGGAAAAACAACTAACACTTACCTTACCAAACTGCATCTGCCAGGCACCCATGGTTGAAGGACAGACAGTCCAAGAGGAATGCAGAGCTGCAACTCCCAATTTGGCAGTACAGTATCATTTGTTTCCCAGATATTTACAATGTATTTGCTATCTTTCCAAGATCTGTACATCAGAACATAATGCATCTAGGTTAGGTCTCTCTGGGGGCAGACAGACAATTGCATAATTAATATACTGCCCTGTACTACTCATCATCATGCATGCATTTCCTTTTCCTCCCAGAATATGATGGTCGCCTGCCAAGAAGAATGTGTTGTCCTTGAGTAGTGTTTGTTTTTGTCAAAACTTTCCCTCAAATCCCTTTCTCATCCAATCATTGAACCACTAACCCTCTTACCCCGGGCTGTGGGATTTATTGAGGTGTGACTAAATGAAATTGACACCCTTAATTGATCATACACCTGGTGGGGTAGATGTGGTGAAAGCTACACCAACTCAAGGCAAAGTGAGGAACTTTTTCTGCTCTAAGTATAGCCCACACTGGCAATATTATATAAGATTGCCCACCCATGCACAGTATTCAATATTCAATTTTTTTCAGAGGATCATATTCCATCATAATTAATAATGTCCAGCATTATCATCCTTCCAGCACTAAAGGTTATGCTTGTCCACTTCATAGCTCGAGTCAATTTCAGTTTGTAACTTGTACTAGGCTAGCCCACCACACTGTTTTATTATACTTTAGGATTGCTTATCATCGTTTCTCATTTGGCAGTCTTCTTCTTGTGAACGGTACTTTTACTAGTCGTTCTCTAGCCTCCCTCAGGTAACTTTCTCATTTTCTTTTTTTGCAACTGCTACTGGCTACAACGACCACCACCATGGCACCTTGGGAAAGCAAATCATCACCATGCAGCAAGTCTTTGCCTTATTATCAATCACAGGTAAGAGAAGAAGTGTGGGGGATTCATTGAAGATACAACAATTGATCCACTATAGAAATGAATTAATTCACACACCCACACCCCTTCCAAGTCCATATGGGTTAATATACATAGTTGCAGATTGCATAGACTAGGAGGAGAAAGTAGTAGGACAAGTGAGGGTACCACATCTATCTGTTCAGTATATATCAGCAGTTTTAAAAAACTGGCTGCAGCCCTGCTGTAAAGGGAACAGTGCAAATTAAAAGAGTAAACACCCCCCAAAAAAGATTTACATTATAATGTAAAACTAAATAATGTATTGCCCAAACACATATAAAATTAGAAAAGCCCACAACCTGACCCACGCCCTCCCTAATCCCAACCGATGTCCAATGAGAGTCCAAAACCCAATTGTTCAAATGTCCATAGGTAAAACCCCAATCCAATTTCCCCAACTCCCACACTCTCCCCAACAGGCCCCAACCACCAGAAAAAAGATTAATAAAGGGGCAAATGAAAAGTCTACTGCAGGCTAGGAGTCCGATCTTCCTCTCTAGTCTGTCAAAATGCTCCTCCATCTAGCTTTCAAGGCACGCCATCCTAAGGAGCGTGTGGCACTGAAATGCTCTAATTGTCACTGCCAAAGGGGTAGCAGTAGTAGATGAAGAGTGGCAGCGGGTGGCTGCCATACAACGGCGCCGTACTATGGGAGGCACTACTGGGGCCTTGCTGGGACCCAGGGCATTGGAGGCTGTAGCTGCTGCCACCTCCTCCTCCTCCTACAGGGCTACCAGCTGCCGATATACATCCCTTATGGCCTCCAGTTACCTTTGCCATGTCCTGGCTGCTCTCCCCCACCTGTCAGATGGTGGATTGTCAGGATTAGCTATATCAAGAAATAAAAAAGACAAATTGTAACCAGTACTCGTAACAAAACAGTAACACATAAAATATTATATAGTGGTGAAGTAGCACTAGCAATGCATAACATTTGTGGTATACTCAATTCCTCGGCCCATAAGACTTTGGATGAGATTAGAGTTTCAGGCATTAGGCACTAAAGTATGGCTCTGGAGTAGACAAGTGTTCTTCTTCTCTCTCTCCTGTTCAACTAAATTAATCTTGTAGGCATGCCAGCTCAGCTTGTGCAAGTTGCGCCCTAGACAGGCATACTCGTGTTGCAGACTTGCATTACTTCACTACTGTCTGCAGGTGGGGTAGCTGTACTACACAATTATCTCTTTTTCAATTATGGCCATACCATGTTAAATCAATGGCAAATGCTCAATTTCACTTTCACCCAGACTACTACAAAACGCAGATGATATGATTACTATTATGAATGATATACAGTATGACGTCAAGTGACATGAGGTACTACTTTTGCAACCATACAGCCGATAGGCCACCCATGGCTGATACTGTCGAAATGATGACATGGGTATGGAGGGAGTGGGCCTCCGAGTCGAATGGAGGCGATTCATGTTGTGTGGGTACATATATAATATATATGTTGTGCTTGCAAACTACTGTGAGTCAAGGGAGTAGTCTGAAAAACAACCTCAAACCTTTGAATCAAAAACCCTGAAAAACAAATCCTTGTTTATTCTTCTCAGGGATTTTCCATTTATCATTGCATTTTTCTTCTAGCATTATTTTTATTCTTCACCCTTGGCTTTGCTACTTTAACATGCTTTAATTTTCTTTTACATTCTCCTCATTTAGTCTTCACCTATGATTAAATACCATCCAGGCATTCATCCAGCCAAACATGGCTAACACACCTTTCCCCAACATACATTTGTCATTTAAACACCCATGCGTCCTTGCTTGCAATTAATTTTGACCTTCAAACCCCCCGGAGGATGCCGTTCACCCATACAGTTTCACCCACCCAGGCAAGCATCCTTTCTTTTACCTTTCACCCATCCTTCAGCCATTCTTGCATCCTTTCAGCCACCTACATGCATCCCGGGCCCCCATCACCCACGCATCCTTCTCTGCCAGTCATATATTACATCACTTGTCCTTCCTCCTTCAATCCTTCTTTTTCTTTTCCATCAACCCATCAAGGAATGACTCTTAGTCTTCTTCTTAAAACTTTCTCTGCTGAGTTGAAGAGAAGAGGCCATTAGTTACTCAACTCCCGCTAATGCTAATTAAAGGGTGTCTTCTTCAACTGTTGATAACTTAGTCTCAACAGTGTAGTGTACAGTGTACAGCCTTGCAGCAAGTGTATACATTTGATCGTCAATAAGCAAGGAATATGACTTACCACTGCCCGCCACTGCTGCTGGCTCAAACCCTGCAGCTGGCGCATCTGCTCCCTCCTGGCTGACGTCGCCTTTCCCACTGGCCCCAGTAGTGGTGGTTGGTACGCCTAGAAAACACATTACACATTATTTAGATGCCATTTACGCCTCCCCTAATTCTTTTTTTTGACTAGCAAGATTGAAAATACAATACGTACACCACACACATCACTACAATTTGGGTAGAGACTAGAGTAGACAGTATGTCCTATCAAAAATAAACAAAATATCTGGTTGGGCATTTTGTTGGTGGCAATTTTTGAAAAGACTCTCCAGAAGAGGCCAACCAAAAAGTCTGGATTCAGTGGCTAGAGCTATTGGTGAATCTGTGCTTTTGATAACAAAACGAGTGGCCAACTGGGCTGACAGACAGACATAAGGTCTCCTTGGCTGGAAACTTTAATGGTACCATCCTCCTCCTCCTCCTCATGTTTTCTTCGAGTCATGGTGCATGGTAATCAGTTCACCACCATCAATTGCTGCTAATAATACTAGGCCTGGACGAGAAGAAGACAGAACTTTGGAGTGTCCATTGTGACCATCATTGAGCATGAGAAAATAAAAGAAAGCCTTCTCATCCCAACAAACATGTTTAGAATACCTCTCTTGGCTATGCAATCTGCACAGCAGAGTAGTTGTACTAGTACTAGAAATAGTAAGGACCAATGGGTTCTCTCAGTCTTACAGTACCACCACTAGGCTGTTAACAAAATATATATGGGGAGAGGGAAAGCTGACAGAAAAACAAAATGAAAGCAAGCTACAGACAGACTAATACAGAGCTAGAGGCTGTTTGAGGTGAAAAAAACAAAACCAGACATTAGAAATATAGATATCAAAGTTAGTAGATAATGCAGGGATAACAAGAATTTAGAAACAGAGAGATTAAAGATGATTTGGTAAACAATTAAATTAGGAAATGGAAATAATCCTTAAAAATAAGGAGCGGTAAAAGTTAGGGAAATATATTTTAATATTAACAACAGGAGGACTTACTAGCACCAGCAGAGCCATCTGATGAGGAGAGTTCCTGGCCCTGGGACGCACCTCCAGCTCCAGCACCCACCTCGGAACACCCCTGGTTACTGATGATCATGTAAGACATAATTCAAGTGACAAAAAAGTATTGGTGATTAATAATGATATTTGCTTCTAAGTTCCAAACTTCTGATCTCATTCGCAATGAATCACCTCAACCCCCTTTTACTGGCCAAATCACTAAGTCTGCATTTAGTCTTAAATGCATAGATGAACGCATGCATATTGCATACATCAAATTGGTAGGTAGCTAGTCTCTCTCTATAGGATATTCAAAAAAGTTTCCACTAAAGAGTTAAGGACTGAAGCGAGAGGACGAGGGCAGCTAAATTACTAACTAATACTAAGTACTTAACTAGCTACCACTATCTTAGTGACAGGACAAAGGAAAGGAATCTCCCTAGTCTGCATTACCTAACTTAAGTTCTCTTACATAATCAGCCCAAGCGAGTGCAAAGTTGCAAACAAGCACAATTATATAGCGCCCAGCACCTGTCTAGAATGACGATCACGTGACTTAATATAAGATTTTTAAACATAACTTACCTGCATGTGAGAAGCAGCATTATTGGTATTGGGGAAAAAATATTTGCAGTAACATAGAACACACAGTAATAATTATAATTAGCTACTCATCAAGCCCTGCGACCTCAACACCTAGCAGGTCAAGCAGGTCCTGCTCTCGGTTCAGGATATCAGACCACCACTGCGTCAGTTAGTTATGGGTGTGCTGGACCCCAGAGCAGCAATACACTGCCCGGCGCACCCTTGCCCACCGTTACTAATGGTCCCAGATCCTGTACCCAGACCCATGCCTGGTGCCTGCTGCCAGGATAGAGGGGAGGTTGAGCAGCAAAAAAAAACCAACCACTGACAAACCACCTCCGAAAAGACGGACTGGGGCTGTCTCCCTTCTTGGCGCCACCTTTCACAAGGAAGGCAGCTCCTGTGTGCCTGGGTCACAATCTCTGCCATGATGCTAGGGGTACGGGGTAAAAAGAAAATGTGGAAAGTAAAAAACTTAAGGGAGAAGAAGAAAGGAAGTAAAACAAATTAGAAAGCGAGTAATATAGAAAAACAGTACAACATGCATCAAAAACACACAAAAGTAGAAAACAACACAAATATACACTTAGGAAGACACAGGGAACGATGATAAATAAAAGAGATCAGAAAAAAGTTTTGAAAAAGAAGTCTTGAAAATATTAACGCAGAATTGAAGTAGGCCCCAGCACCATAACAGAGAGCAGAAAACAAGATGGGCTCGCCAATGTGTGACCGCTTGGTGCAGTTCACACAATATTTCCCACTGAACACACGATCCGTACGGCAGAAACCTCATGTGCACCGGTGGGACAAGCAACTCCGCCTGCTCGGGGAATTCCACGTAGAGTGGCAGAGTTTTTTAACCGCATCGCAGAGTTCCACGTAGCACCGCTACGTGAACTCCGCCCAGGCTTATTAGTAATACATATATTTACTCTAGGTAATTTTACTGTGTAGTTGTAAAGCCAAGAATCTGCCCAAGGGATGAACCAAATTCATTACCTGATGAGAAAGACTGAATGACCCCGTCTTTGTCACAAATCAGACACCCCTTTAGAGATGTCAGACCGCTGCTTGGTGACTTCCCAGCATGCAAGTACCTCAGTGTCTGCGAAGTGCCTCCTCTGCCAATCTATTGGGATGCCCATCTTTTATAATGGAAAGCAGTCTTGCAATGTGCATATAGATTAGTGATGGTATGGATATGGATATGTAGATAGCCCTGTCACCACATGGATGAAGATAGTAATGACATTTGTACATAGTGCAAAACGAGACAATGTGCATGATGTTCAGGGTATTGTGATAATGTTGAGTGAAGCTTGATGTGTAAACAAGTTTAATTTCAGGGAAACTAATTGTCATGCACACAAATATGTGCAAAAGTTCATAGCTGGAAATATTATTTGGGAGGACAAAGTAAGAAATAAGCTGCTTCGCTACATGGGCCCAATTTTGTAATATAACGCCCACTCCTCATACTAACAGTTGATATTTAAAAAGCTATTTAAAAAGCCAGCAGACAATTTAAAAAACATTAAAAACTACTCTTTCAAGCATCTAAAATCGGGCTTCCCTATAAACTATCTATTTAAACACCTTTAAGGTATTATATAATTTGAGATCCCCAGCACTCAGAAAGCCATGGGGCCTAAAAAAAGAAAAAGCTGCTTTTGTTCATGTAAGAGGCCAAATTGTTTCCACACGGAAAAGGCCAATTGTTTATGTGTTCCGAGTGGTAGACACAGCATTGCTGTTGCCCACATCCACAGACGTTCAAAGAGGCGAACCTCATAGCATGTTGACGGAGCAAAAGTGATTCCATCCAGTTCCCACAGCAGTCGATGCAGGAGGTGTCATATTCCACACGTTTTCCACTGATGCATTGTTCACACAACTAGGAGCTGAAGCATCCCAGGCTGGCTCTTAGAATGCATTCATAATCAATGGAGGAATTAGGGACAGCAATACACGTGGGTCTTTAAGGGGTCCATCAGTATTTCAATGTCCGGTGGCGCAACTAATTCTGATCCAAGATATATATCCAGGACATATTCATGGCTGCAAAGCAGACTTTGGAAGACAGGTTGAGTGCAGTCAAGCCAGACCAGCCTGAACAATGAGAACCAATGCTCATTTAGATCTTGAAGCCGAGGTGTGCCGAAGCAGTGTATCATGCACTCACAGCAATGCAGCATTAGCAGTGCTGTCTCCATTCTGAATTGAACTGGGATGTCCATTGCGGAGCAGAATCAATAAAATCAGGATTCTGGCCACAAGTAGCAGGACAAGCGGCAGCCCTCCAAAAATGCTTCCCAAAACAGAGTGTATGAAATATGGTATAAATCCCAAAATTGTCTGAAAGGTGCCAACCAAACCATATCCAATACATTTTAAAAAGTGCACTATTCCTTTTGTATCAGACATGTTAAAGATACGATGGACCAGCTCCCCAAAATGCTGCAGGAAGTTAATGTAGAGTAGTGTTTGTATTTCAGACAAGAACCTTGCAACCTGGAAATCAAACGTCTCTTTGGCTAAAGTTAAGGCCACATCTTTTTGCAAGAGCATGGCCTCCCCAGCTATGCAGGCTTGTGGAAAGAGTACTTGCATACAACAAATGACTATAGAATTAACCGTCACCAGATAAGCGACGCCCAGTTTCATTCCACAGCAAACTTGATCATTCACAAAATAGCTCACATTCCCTCTTAAACACAGAATGAATCACCGCAGCTGGATAACCCTTCAGAAAATAAGACACGTTTGCCACTGAAGCATTGTGGCCCCATGGAGAGAAATAACCTTGCAAACCAAGGAGGCGCTTAAAGCGTCTTCACAGTCAGAGCCACTTAGTAAAAAATCTGTGTCCCCATTCCTGCATCTGAACCTGAAGGCAATTCCCAATACTCTTGCACATATACTTCCCCTATCGCTTCATATCTGCCTAACTGTTGGTATTTGAGACAATATTGGAATTGAAAGGTCATGACGGGTATGGTGAGGTAACCATGGATAATCCAGTCATTGGATGGTGTCTCAGCCACAGTGAAAGGTAATTGGTCTCATTTTTCAATGTGCAGCATAGTACTTTTAGCATCTCTATGCGATATTGTTATCTGTCTTTTTGTTAGATTGTATGCTGAAAACTGATTTGTACTGTTTATGTAATGCCATGGCACATGACCAGAACGTAATATTTGTAACGTTCAGCTCAGTGTTATTATTGACCGTAATTGTGACTGTCCATGTTGTAATAAAGACATGTCTTGCTGTATTATGTAAATTGCGGAAGACACTATGTTGGTCAGTGAATACATTCTGGATGATAATGTGGTCAAACAGTTGTCAACCACAGCCAAAGCTTTTCTAAATTAACCCTTATGGTTGCTGTGATTGCTAAGCAGCTTCCTGTTGAGAAATCTTCCACAGCTCATTGTATATTCTACACAAAAATAACTTTTACCGTTGTTTCTGGGGGCCTAATAAAAAATCCCTCAGATCCATGTCATCAGAAAGAAGGGACAAGTGTTTCATCTGGGAGAGTGTTGAGGTTTGGAGCCAATCTAGGCAAAACTTCTCAACAATATAATACATCACCACCCCAAGTGCTCTGTTTGCACATATTGCTGATCAGTCCTATTGATCCTAAACCCTTCAGTGTTACTCAGGAATCTACATTGATACCAGTGTGGGTCCACAGGCCACACTAACCATCCTTTTCATTTGGGGGTCTGATGATCTGAATGACGTATAATGGTAGCTGATGTATTCTCACTGTAGTGTGTTAAGTGTGGTCACGCTCTCGATCCCACGTTGTGCAGAGCTGCTGCTGAACACCTCTGGTATCGTGATCTGTGCATGACTGAATTTAACTGCATCTTTGCGGAGCACTGCTGACTATTACATTGTATTTGTGAGCATTGTAGCGCGATAGTTAAAAAAAGCATTACCGCACCTTTAACTGGCATTTCACGCCGCTCGCTCTGCTGTATATTGCAGCGCGACATTTAAACAGGCTTTCTCTATTTTGCTGGGACTTTGTTTACGTTCCCGGGGCCTTCATACATTTGCTGCCCCTGCCTCGCATTGCCTTTGACCCTCCATTTTGTAGACTTGTTGTTCCCTGGCTCGCCCCTCCTCACGCTACCGCCTCCCAGCTGCTGCCCCTCCCACGCTCCGCCCCCTCCTCTCTCCATTTATGGCCAATGCCCCCACGCGCAGCGTCCACGCGCTACGGCCGCGCCGAAGGTGCGCCAAAGGTAAGCCCGTCTACGCCCGTCCGCGCCTGGACCGCGCCCAGCGCCAGAGCCCCTGCTCCTCGTAATGCCCACCCCTCCCGCATTACTTATGATGCCACCTCCCTCCTAGCCCTTAACCCCGGCCGCTCCCCCAACTGCGTCCAAGCCGCCCCTGGACACACCCATGGACCCTTTTCCTGCAACTCCTGCAAGTTCGACGGCACCAAGAATAACTCCTCATCTACGAACACACACCAGATATCCGACCCCAACCACCTACAATGCATCCTGCTCAACACCCGCTCGGTCCACAGGCACGCCATCGACCTCTGGAATCTACTAGACACCATCTCTCCGGACGTCGCCTTCCTTACAGAAACATGGATGAACGCCACATCAGCCCCAGACATCACCATTGCCATCCCGGAAGGCTATAAGATCATTCGCAAGGACCGTACCGGCCACACAGGAGGAGGCATCGCTATCGTCCATAAGAAATCCATCCGCATCTCAACCAGCTCAGACGTCAATCTCGCCAACACTGAACACCTTCACTTCCAGATCCACACCAACCCCAAGACCACACTCAGAGGCACCCTCCTTTACAGGCCACCAGGACCCCGCGCACAATTTAGCGAGGACATCACGGACTTCATCACTCCACACGCGCTCCCCTCCGAGGATTACATACTTTTGGGAGACCTCAACTTTCACCTTGAAAAGAACAACGACCGCAACACCACCACCCTTTTGGACAACCTCGACAACCTCGGACTTAAACAACTTGTCACTACCCCCACCCACATCGCAGGTCACACACTCGACCCTATCTTCACCTCCAGCAAACATGTCTCCTTCAGCCACACTACAGCTCTCCTTTGGACTGACCACAGCTGCGTTCACTTTACCTACAACAAGCCCACATCCAACAACCACCCCCAACCCACTCTGCAAAGAAACTGGAACAAAATCACCATCGAGCAGATCTCCTCATCGCTTCTTCAAAACCCCCCAGCCCATTCCTCAAACCCAGACCAAGCAGCCACCAACCTCACCCATTGGTTATCTAACAGCGCCGACATCCTAGCACCACTGAAAAAACGACAAATCCAAATAGGCAGCAAGAAGGCCTCCTGGTTGAACGACGACCTTAAGAAATCCAAGAAACTCTGCCGCTCCCTTGAGAAGGCCTGGAAAAAAGACCCAACCACCAGCACCAAGGACGCCTTCAAAAACGCCACCCGCATACACCACCAACTGATCCGGAATGCCAAGAAAGCCGCTTTCAAGGACCGACTAGATAACAACGCCCACAACAGCAAGGAATTATTCAACATCGTCAAGGAATTTACCAACCCCTCAGCCAACTCCAACGACATCACCCCCTCTCAAGCCCTCTGCGACTCCCTTGCCTCATTCTTCCACAACAAAATTGCAGACATCCACAACAGCTTCGACAACCGACCCAAAGACCAACCCACCCAACCCCCTGCAGGACCCCCACCCCCCCTGAACATCCTCAATGACTGGAAGCCAATCTCCACTGAGGACACCATCCGTCTGATGAACTCTATCCACTCAGGATCCCCCACAGACCCATGCCCTCACCACATCTTTAACAAAGCAGACTCCATTATAGCACCGCACCTCCGTGACATCATCAACTGCTCCCTCAACGCCGCAACCTTCCCGGAAAGCTGGAAACATGCCGAACTCAGCGCCCTCCTGAAGAAACCCACAGCTGACCCCACCGAACTCAAAAACTACCGCCCTATCTCACTCCTTCCATTCCCGGCCAAAGTCATCGAAAAAGCAGTCAACAACCAGCTCGCCGCATTCCTCGAAACCAACAAATCCCTCGACTCCTCACAATCCGGCTTCCGAGCCAAGCACAGCACTAAAACCGCCCTTATCGCAGCAACAGACGACATTCGAACTCTACTGGACAATGGAGACACAGTCGCCCTCATCCTCCTCGACCTCTCCGCAGCCTTCGACACGGTCTGTCATAGCACCCTTTTACAACGCCTCAGTAACGTCGGAATCCAAGGTAAAGCACTGGAATGGATCACCTCGTTCCTCACCGGAAGAACCCAGAGAGTCCGCCTTCCACCATTCAAGTCAGAGGCCACTGAAGTCATCTGCGGCGTACCACAAGGATCTTCACTCAGCCCCACCCTCTTCAACGTGTACATGAGCCCCCTCGCGGTCATCGCACGCCAACACAACCTTAACATCATCTCCTACGCCGATGACACTCAACTGATCCTATCACTCACCAGAGACCCTAACACTGCCAAAACCAACCTGCATGAAGGAATGAAAGAAGTAGCCGAATGGATGAAGCACAGCCGTCTGAAACTGAACTCAGACAAAACAGAAGTCCTCATCCTAGGCACCTCCCCCGCCGCCTGGGATGACTCTTGGTGGCCAGAGGCCCTCGGAAAAGCACCCATCCCGACGGACCACGCACGGAACCTGGGCGTCATCCTGGATTCCTCACTCTCGATGAACAGACAAGTCAACGCCGTCTCTTCATCATGCTTCAACATTCTTCGCATGCTCAAAAAAACATTTCGCTGGATCCCCACCGAAACTAGAAAAACAGTCACCCACGCTCTGGTCACGAGCCGACTGGACTACGGAAACACCCTCTACGCCGGTACCTCCGCTAAACTCCAGAAAAAACTCCAACGCATCCAGAACGCTTCAGCCAGGCTCATATTAGACATCCCGCGTAATGAACACGTCACTGGTCACCTGAAAAACCTCCACTGGCTCCCCGTCAATAAGAGGATTACTTTCCGGCTCCTAACCCACGCACACAAAGCACTCTACGAAATCGGACCCGAATGCCTCAACACACGTCTGTACTTCTACACCCCCTCCCGCCAGCTACGATCCTCCAACCAAGCCCTTGCCACTGTACCTCGCATCAACAAAACCACCATGGGAGGTAGATCCTTCTCCTACCTGGCAGCTAAAACATGGAACTCACTTCCCACTCACCTTCGCCTTACTCAGAACCACCTAGCATTCAGAAAGCAACTTAAAACCTGGATATTTGACAAATAATTCCCCACCCTTCTTCAAGCGCCTTGAGACCCTCTGGGTATGTAGCGCGCTATATAAATTTATTGACTTGACTTGACTTGACTTAAGTGCTGCTAATTCTCGAAGCGTGAGAATGCGGGAATATGTGGTGTATTCAAATCCTTCGATTTTGCTGTACCCAAACATGAAGTTAGTTGCACAGTTTTGTTCAGGAAAATCCTTTGCTGTGGTATGAGGCATGCTCTTAATAAGGCCTCTGTTCCCTGAACCTGCAAATTGTTTTGCCAGACAGATTTTGTGTCTATGGTGTTTTTCCATAAGTGAAAACCCTGAATGGACAGCTGGGAAATGAAGTCAGCAGATCATATCAGCTCGGAGTGCGTGGGTGACAGTCTATCTGGCTTTGGGGGGATCCACTTGAAAGTCTTGCTGAGGATGTAGAGGGAGTTGAAGCAGGTGGAGGGAGGATTCTAGAATGATGCTGTGTTTCCGGGTGTGGTCCGTCGGGGTAGATGGGTTTCTGCAGGCGGATGGCCATCATGTGTTGTCCCATGCGGTGGGGGATGGTCCGAGGACGAGCACCTCTGTCTTATCTGAGTTGAGCTTTAGGCAATTGCTGCTCATCCAGGCTGCAACATCTTTCATTCCTTTCTGAAAACTGAGTCTGGTGTTTTCAGGGTTCTTCGTGAGGGATGGGATGAACAGGGTATTGTCGACATAGCATATTATTCTGAGCCCATGCTGTCTGGTGATGGCTCCAAGGGGGGCCATGTAGAGGTTGAAGAGCGTGGGGCAGAGAGATGATCCTTGGAGTACTCCGCAGTTGATCTCTGTGGCTTTGAAGAGGAAGGGTTGGAGTCTGATTCTTTGGGTTCTGCCAGCGAGAAAGGATAAGGATCCAGTCAAGGGCGGTCCCCCCGTATCCCAGTGTCGTGGAGTCTGGGTGCAAGAGTGCGGTGAGAGACGGAAGGTGCCGGATTCAAAGGCGGCATTGATGCTGTGGTGTAGTTCGGGTGCTCTGGAAGTGGCAGCTCTGTGGAAGATGTGCGGTAGGCAGGGGCCCGTGGGGGCTCCTGAGTGGGTGCTCATCATGGTCATGGTGGTGTCTTCAGTGTTGACAAGTGTCCAGGTGGTGAGGGCGGGCTGACTGTCATTGCCAGATGGGAGGGAGGTTTCTGGAGTCTGGTCGCTGAGGTTGTCATAAAGGGCCTTGATTTTCAGGTGGAAGCAGGAGCTGAGCTTAGCTTGTCGCAGAGGCCCTGGGATGGTGTGACATCCATGGTTTCGGGGGGGGGGGTTGGTGAACTGCAGGATTTTGTACAGGATTAAGGTCCTCTTGGTGGCTCTTATGCGTTGGTGGTAGTCAGTCATGGTGTTCTTGTAGGTGTTCTGGTCTCTGGTGGTTTTGCTGTGTCTCCGACGTTTTTCGAGATGTCCGCAGGAGCGTCTGCTTCTTGGAGTTCGGTGGTTAACCAAGCTGCATTTAGTGGGCGTTGTCTGTCCGGGAGGCAGAGAGGTGCAAGCTTGTCTTAGGCAGTGTTCCTATTGTGTGTAATTATAAACAGCGTGTGGGATATTAGCTTTAAGAAAAACAAGGTGCCCATAATGCTGGTAACAGAACATGTCTCCAAAATTACTTGTACCATCATACAATTCATCCTTAGAAAATGCAGCTGATTGCTAGTCTAGAGCTGTTAGCAAATTATGCACAGTTTCAATGTCCCAATAATCAGAGAAAGTATTAGATATGGTGATATAATTTAAGGAAATTTTAAATAAATAGGGTACTTGCAATAATTCAGTAGGACCGTATGCATCATACTATACCCTGTGCAATTCTTAGTTCATGTTGTGATGATGCATGTGGTTTAAGAACCAAGATCACGAGTTGCAGTGCGGAGCGTTCTGTGAGAAAGTGTACATTCAGAAGTAGCAAAAGGGCAGTCACTATACCAATCAAAAGTACCAGCAAAAGTAATCCAATTGTAAACCAGAGATGTATCCAGGGAACGATAAAGTAAGTCTTTTTCATCCAATGGGAGAAAGCATACACTCGTAGCTTGAAAGAGAGAGGCGATGTCGGCAGTTCATGTGCACTTAGATCTAATGAAAAATCGTCATAATGCACAAAGTAGCCAGACACCATCTGGTCTAGTCTTGGTTGCTGAGCAAATTTTGTAGAACTGGTAGATGACTTGATCTGTGGCATGTTTGCATAGACTTTGTCAATTTTTCAAATTGAAATTCCTGTACTTGTTGATTGTACAGTTATAGATGTTTCAACATGGAGAAGCATCATTTCATTGTTGTTTACAACTTCATTTTGGAAAGTGGGGAGTCTTCAGTCGTTATTAAAGCTTTCATCTGAACTTCCAGTATGGTAGTGAGAGAAGAGCGGCAGCTACCAAGGAGCCCACATGCTCTACTGTTGAGAATCAGCAACATAGTGCGGTTTGATCAGATAATTGAGACGAACCTCTTGTCTTGGCAACTGGCAAGTGGCCGAAGAAGTACAGTTCTGGTACCTTTCACAGCCAGGACAGGTACAGGTAAAATGACCCAAATTCTTTTTTGTCCACAATTTTCTCTCTGACTAGGTCCACAATCTTCGGGACCCAGACAGGCCCAGCCGGTAATGTTTTCAATTCCCTAGTAGCTATGCGTTTTCCTTGGATGTTGCTTTGTAAGGCTCAGTTTTCTTTAAGGTCCTTTAAAGCATTCCAACTATCATTGATGTCAATTGGGATTTCAGCTGCCACCATCCTGACATTATCGAGGTCTGGTATGACCCCACCTGGAATTTCTTGTCATGTTGCTAAGTGCCCTCTGAACTCCATATAGATGATTGACCCCACTGCTACATGAGCCGGATACCCTCGCTGTGAAGGATTTCTCTAATTCACAGTTTTTCCTCCCAACAACTGAATTTCTCTTGGGATGGTATGAGCAGGAGTACCACAAAGCCACACACAAACTCTCTCATAGCTTCTTTGTAAGCCCGGGACGTAGACGCCGGACCCTGGTCAAAATGTATTGTGCCAATTGCATTTGTACTGATAAAGATGAACAAATCCTTTATTTCAGTTTGAGCGTCAGCCGAGCACTGGGTCAAGCCCATAGGAATCTGGAGCATGAATCTACTGCCACCAAGATGTTCTTGTAAGCCATGTCTGAGTGTAATGGGCTGCAGTGATCCAAACATACACTAGCGAGAGGTTTGTCTGAGATCAATAAAGGTATTTGTGGTAGACGTGCTATGGTGGAGCACTTCATTTGATGGCAGATGTCACATTTGAGGGCAAAGCCCCTGGGATGCCTAATAAGACCTGGCCACCAATTGCCCTGCTTTAGAAATGTAACTGTCACAGTGAACCCTGCATGAGCTGAACCCAGACCCACGTGTGCAGCTAGTATTAATCCCAATCTGTGATCAGTGATTACTCTATCCCCCACTCCTGGTATCTGAGCATATGGAATGTTCTGTGCATCTAACTTGTAGGAGTACTTGAGGGCTGAGCTGTTGCGCTTAGCATTGACAGCTATCATAGTTGTTCTGTCTATCCTTGTACTTGAGCAAGTTATTGCAGCCACGGCAGCATTGCGTACTGTTGCCTTGGTAGCTTCATCCACCATTGAATTCCTTTCAATGTGAACATCAACCCATTGAGGACTCAATGTATGAAACTCAATGTATGAATAACATGACTCTGTGGGACGCCTTCTTTAAGCTTTGGCACTTGTTCCCAAAGCATCTTGTGCTCTACTGTGCAACCTTTGAAATGCCTAAATCCATTTTGGCACCAATAATGTAAATATTTGTTATAGAACTGGACACAGTGAAATGAATCACACACAATTGTAGTGCTAGTATCAGGGCTTTTAGTTCCACCAGCAGCACCGTTCAATCTCCTAGGGACTGAGTGTGTGTTTTCCCAGGATGGAACTTTCCGACATGCTTGTGACCTTTCATTATGCCACAGAATATTGTTGTTTCATTCCTACGGCCGGCTGGGCAGATCCATTGGTATAAATGATACATTCATATTGATCTAGAGGCATTATTTTATTTGTTATGTTATGTTATATTAATTTATTGTGCGCAACAGCTACTCCAGCCAAGGAGCGTCCCGGCGCAGAGACAAGGAGAACATAACACAACAGGAAAGATAAAACCTAAAAGGGACAGCTAAAACAAGAATGTTTTAATAGGTCTCCGGAAAGGCAACAGGTCTTCTAGCAAACGGATTTCAACTGGGAGGGTGTTCCAAATTAGTGCAGCTTTCACGCTGAAGGAACGACCCCCCATCCGGCTGAGTCTAAATCTGGGGACCACAGCAAGGGCTTGGCCCTGGGATCGAAGACTACGGGTGGGGACATAGAAAGAGATGCAGTTGGACAAGATTTCGGGGCCGATACCTCTTAAGATTTTGAAGGTCAAACAAAGGACCTTAAAAAGAATACGCTTCCTTACAGGGAGCCAATGCAGGGAGCGGAGGACATTCGACACCGGGCAAAATCTGGGTAGGCCAACAATGGCTCTAGCCGCAGCATTTTGAACCCGCTGCAGGCGAGTTAACTCAGCCTGGTTGGCCCCAGCCAGGAGAGAGCTAGCGTAGTCCAGACGAGAGATGATGGTTGCCTGGACTACAAGCTGTCTAGTTGGGGCGTCGAACAATTTAAGAGCAGGTCTTAATCCTCTTAACAGACCGAAACAACAGGCTGCAGTTTTTTTGGTATGCCCAACAAAAGTAAGGCCAGCGTCCAACCAGACCCCCAGATTTTTCACCTCCGACACCGGGGTCGGAGTGGGGCCCAGCTCAGACGGCCACCACTGATCGCCCCATAGCTCCACTCCCTTCCCGACAACCATTACCTCCGTTTTCGTGGCGTTAAGCTGGAGACAGTTTCCTGTCAACCAGTTAGCCACTGCCTTCAGTCCAGACTGAAACCTGGGGGCATCATGTTCTGCATCCCCGCTGAGAGTAACCGCCAGCTGTGTGTCATCGGCATATGAGACCAAAGTTAGGCCCCACTGCCTCGCGACATCAGCCAGCGGTCTCACGTAAAGATTGAACAACGTGGGACTCAGCGAGGACCCTTGCGGGACCCCCATGGCCAGAGGCTGGAAACTGGACGTGAAGGGAGGGATGGCAACACAGAAGGAGCGGTTGTCCAGGAAGGAGCGGAACCATTGCAACGCCAAACCACTGATACCAATCTCCTCGAGCCGATGCAGGAGGATGCTGTGAGATACCGTATCGAAGGCGGCGCTGAGATCTAACAATATCAGCGCCGTCGTCTGACCAGCATCCAACCTTGCACGCAGATGTTCCACCATCACAAGAAGAGCGGTCTCCGTGCTGTGACCAGCACGGAAGCCATTCTGTGTGGGGTCGAGGGCATTGGTCCGAGCTAGATGTTCAGACAGGGCCAGATTGACATGGGCCTCTGTCAACTTTGCCGGCCAGGGTAACAGCGAGATGGGACGGAAGCTTTCAGGCTTAGACGGGTCCAAGGAAGGTTTTTTGATAATCGGGGACACCACCGCCTGCTTCCATTTAGTTGGAACTATCCCCGACTCTAAGGAGAGGTTGACAAGGGAACGCACAACAGGGCGTCCCATAAAGGCCTGATCTCGAAAGAGAGCAGGTCTCACTGGATCGGATGGAGACCCAGATTTAACTTGCAAAGCAAGTTTATCAAACCCATCCGAGGTAAGAGGGGGAAATGAACGCAGGGTGATCTGACGAGGTGTCCCATTGGAACTCCCCGACGAAACCCCAATGCTAGGGAACGTCCGATAGATAGCTTGGACTTTTCCCAAGAAATAGGAGGCAAGGGATTCGCAGTGGGAGACAGAACTCCCGGCTGTAGAGGGAGTCCGCTTGGCCATAAGATCTTTAACCGCCTTGAAGATGGCCCTTGACGGGTTTGTGCTGTTCCGGAATTCTTCGGCATAGAAGGCCGCTCGAGCACGACATATGGCCCGATGATAGAGCTTGACGGACACGGCATATGCAGCTTTTAAATCTGCCCCATATGTCTTCCGCCAAGCCCTCTCCGCCCGTCTACAGGCTCCCTTCAAGGCGCGTAGGGCGCCATAGTACCAGGGACTCGACTCTCGAGGATTGATCTTAGTCGATACAATAGGTATCAGAGCGTCCAGAGCCCTGGTAAGCCAGGAGCAAAAGAGGTCATACCCCTCTTCTACGTTGTTCGATGGGCCCAGGGGCTCCACCGACAGAAGACGATGGAAGTCTTCCAGCCTGAGTTTATTCCAAGGTCTCCTAGGTACCCGTCTAGCTGAAGAAGTGGGAGTGATCGCTGACACGGGACACTGGATAGTCACCAGAAAATGGTCAGACCATTCTACTGGAGTGATCGCAGTGACTTTAGCCTCAGTCAGATTGGTGAAAAAAGGGTCAAGAATATGACCCCCGATGTGTGTAGGCTGGGAAACCAATTGAGAGAGTTGGAAAGCCTCTAAGTCCAAAGTAATGCTGCGAGCTGTCAGGCTGGTAAGTGTGTCGAAATGCAGATTTAAATCACCCAGGATGGAAAAATTGGCGCAGTCAGTGACCAAGGTGCCGACAATATCCGAAAAAGCATTTCTGAACAGCACGTCACTGCCCGGCGGACGATACACCACCATCCCAGAAAGTGTAAACTCTGGGCTATCAGAAACTTTGAAAGATGCACTTTCACAGCCAGCGATCTTAAGGCTGTTCCACACACAGGGAAAGCTAGACCTAACTATAAGCGCTATTCCCCCACCTCTAGATGATCTATTCAAGGTGTACATAGAATAGCCAGGGGGGCAGGCTAGATTAAAAATGGCAGTGTCAACTTCCTGAAGCCATGTTTCAGTTATGGCGAGGATATCCGGGGCTTCATCCTCAATGAGGTCGTACAAGTTCTGCTGATGTTTCGGGACCGACCTTACATTTAGGTTCATAATCCGCAGAGAGGAAAGAGAGCCCCTACTATGGTGGGCGACTAAAGGATCTTTCCGGGGGAGAGGCAATGGGGGACCAAGTATCAAGCCATTACAGGGACAACGATACGGACCACAGAGTGGGTGGACGAGCGGTAATGTACAGCTAAAGCTCACCTGGCCGATGGTAACCAGGCTCTCCCTGGAGTATGTCCGCATGGCAACGGAGCAGAAGTAATACCTGTCGCAGACCAGAGCCCGCCACGTCCCGCGCGGCCTTGGCACGGACGGGCGCAGACGGGCAGGACTCTGGCACGACTCCGGCCACGCGAGGACACGCCCGCTGCGCGATCCCGCTGCGCTAGGGGAGGAGCATTAAATATGCGTTCCCCCGCTGGCGCATGCGCAATGAAGCGCTGTCGGTCTAATCCCACACCTCACCCCAAACCAAGATGTCCGCCACCCCAGGACCAGCCCGCCAAACGGCGGTGAGGGGCACGATTACTGTGCGAGTAAGGGGAGCTGGAGAGCGAGGGTCTGAGAGACCTAAAAGAAAGAAATAATCAGGTAGGTTTAAAATGCAGCTAAGCACCAGGCGCCGTAGCGCTCCTGTCCGCAATGCGCTTTAAAATGCAGCTGAGCACCAAGCTGGAAAGCGAGGGTCTGAAAGACCTAAAAGAAAAATAATCAGGTAAGTTTAAAATGCAGCTAAGCAGCAAGCGCCGTAATGCTCCTGTCCGCAGTGCGCTCCTTGTCAGGGGGAGGGAAGGCGGGGACTCGCGTTAAATATGCGTTCCCCCGCTGGCGCATGCGCAATGAAGCGCTGTCGGTCTAATCCCACACCTCACCCCAAACCAAGATGTCCGCCACCCCTGGACCAGCCCGCCAAACGGCGGTGAGGGGCACGATTACTGTGCGAGTAAGGGGAGCTGGAGAGCGAGGGTCTGAGAGACCTAAAAGAAAGAAATAATCAGGTAGGTTTAAAATGCAGCTAAGCACCAGGCGCCGTAGCGCTCCTGTCCGCAATGCGCTTTAAAATGCAGCTGAGCACCAAGCTGGAAAGCGAGGGTCTGAAAGACCTAAAATAATTTGGCAGAGGATATTCTTGTTTGTACTGCAAGAATGCATGTGTTTGTAATGTAGAGTCAAATCTGTAATCTACATCTGTTGCAGTGAGAGAGTTAGCCCATTGAATCCATCAAGGATGTAATTCTTCAGCATTCAGGATACTTGCCTTTGTAGCGGCCTCTAGGGTCGGTACCGGGGTCACAACAATTATGCATTTTCCCTGTGCTAGTGCTCTCTCTCTCACTACAGCAGTCAGTAATGCTGTGAGTATCTTCTCAGTTGGTGCAAAACGCATTTCAGCATTCATGTACAAATGTGATTTTTGTGCAATAGGGACTGTATCGCCTTCATTGAAAGTGATGTAAGTTTACCTGGTTGGTCCAGCGACTACAAGTATCAGCAGGTTAGTTGTGGTAACATGTGTAAGTAAAATGTTTAGAAGCTATCAAGGCAGCTTGTACGGAACACAGAATATCTGTAAATTCCTATTTCCAATGATGTACTGAAAAATCAGGCCTAATTATGTCATTGAAAGGTTTCACCCTTTCTATGTAATACAAAATGTATGTCCTGCAAAACAAAAAAAAACTAAAATGGATTGTAGTCCTTTCAGAGTTGTTGGAGGTTGGAGCACTGCACATTTTTCTGAAAGTTGTGCCACCAGGCTTTTGCCTTCACTTGACAATTCATACCTTAAAAAGAGGACACTGAGCTGGGCAGATTTTGATTTGTTGAAATTAAATTTGTATCCCAGCTGGACGAACACAAGAATTATGTGGTTCACCCTAGACATGTGTTCCATCAATTCATTGTCCATCAGATAGATGTCATCTACATAGGGGAATTCCTCCTCATCAAAATTTTGAAGTAATTCCATTACCCTGGCTGAATACAGTAAGGGATTGTTTTATACCCTTGTGGTAATCAACAAAATTGGCCAAGTGAGCCTAGTACCGAGAATGTTGTCGAATATCTGCTCCCAGGTGGTTTACTTTGGCAGAAAAATCCATTTGAGATGCGCTCACCAGTGCATCAGACGCCGTGAGGGGCACGGCTGCCTTGGGGCTATTCTCTGGCCCCCACCTGCACCAGCAATCACTGCGCCGTGAGGGGAACAGCTTACCTTGCGCCTTGAGGGGAACGGCAATGCGGCTTCATTCCTGCCGCCTACGACTACGGGAGCACCGTCACGATCGAGCTGGACCCAGCCCTCAAAGCGCGCCCGCACCCAGGCATTGTGGGACGCGCTCACCAGTGCATCAGACGCCGTGAGGGAAACGGCTGCCTTGGGGCTATTCTCTGGCCCCCGCCTCCACCAGCAATCACTGCGTCGTGAGGGGAACGGCTTTCCTTGCGCCGTGAGGGGAACGGCATTGCGGCTTCATTCCCGCTGCAATCAACTCCCAGGAAAACTACGGGAGCATCGTCACGATCGCGCCGGACCCAGCCCTCAAAGCGCGCCTGCACCCAGGCACTGTGGGACGCGCTCACCAGTGCATGAGACGCCGTGAGGGGAACGGCTGCCGTGGGGCTATTCTCTGGCCCCCACCTGCACCAGCAATCACTGCGCCGTGAGGTGAACGGCTTACCTTGCGCCATGAGGAGAACGGCATTGCGGCTTAATTCCCGCCGCCTACAACTCCCAGGAAACCTACGGGAGCATCGTCACGATCGCGCCGGACCCAGCCCTCGAAAGCACGCTCGCACCCACGCATTGCGGGACGCGCGCGGGCGTCGCCGGGCTAAGCCTGGGCAAAGGGCGGGCCATCTGTGGCCGTCCGGGGCAGGCAGAGGCAGGGCTGGGCCACCCCCCCCCCCGAACACAGTACATTTTATGGCCCAGTATCTAGCTCCTTGTGCGCGAGTAAGTCATGTCCTGTGAACTTTGATTTACTGTGGAAAGCTGAAATTTGTACCTTTGTACTTGTGGCTTTTTGCTTTTTAATTGTTATATATTCTTGACGATTTATAACTTGAACTGTTAGTTCTAACTCATTGAAATAAGATCATATTGTTCTCAAAAAGTAACGATTATATCATTAGTATTTTTTCTTCCTCTTTTTATACAGCACCCGATCTTTGTATAGTTAACATATTAGGACTAAGGTGGTATGTTGAGCGGTTGGTGCTAACTTTATATTGTATAGAGTAGTCTCCACTTATCTGTTTATCAGTCCCAAAAATTAATCGCTATTGTTTCACAAAATGGCAAGAAGGAAAGATAGTGGTGGACCTGGGATGGTTGGGACCTTAGATGCTTATTTTGCCAGGGCAGAATCATTCATCAACCAGGAAATTATACTGACAATTTTCCCCACCCCCAGCTCAAGTATAGCCCCCTCAGGTAGAGGTTGAGCTCTCCCAATCAAATGATATTACACTGTCTGGGACTCCAGAGTTGATACCTAGTCCGGTTAGGTATAAACTTCGGGGGAAGATCACAAAAACAAAAAATGGCTCCCACTTGTCCCCAAAAATCTAAGGCCACCCCAAAACAAAACAGGGTACAGAAGCAGGGTCATATAGGATCTAGAAGCAAAGGGACAGAAATAGTGGATGTGCATGTTATGGAAAAGGGGGATCAGAGAGTCCGATCCAATTCCGACCAAAATAACGGGGTTACCATGAGTACCGAGGTTGGAGAGGAGGATTTTTGGGGGAAACTGAAAGACATGATAAAACATCTGCTGGAACCTATCGAATTGAAGTTGTGTGGGGTTGAGACTAGGTTACAGTGCTTGGAGTCTGCACTGACTAATCTCTTGACATTAAATGGTATGGTATATATGGTTAACGCTAGACCAGTAAATGCCATGCAAAGAACAGTTGATATTAATGCTATAGTGGCAGACCCAGTATCAACTAGTACTCAACTAACTGATAAAAGTAGTACCAGCAACCTGCCTGGAAAAGTTCAAGACACCAGACCTCTAGTGCATTCTGTAGTGAACAGGAGGAAATCCACTATTCCAGACCTAGTTCAAAGACCTGCTGAGGATACTCGTCAGACACACAGACCCACGGTTATAGATCTCCCACAAGAGGCCACTCCTTATGTGAATGAAAGCTATGATCAGCTGCTTAATAAAACAACTTTTTGGTTGAGACAAAACACCCCTGAGGGAGTACGCGCCATCAATAACATAATAATGGTGCGCAGGGAAAATTGGATTGGGAGTTCTAATAGGACAGGGAGTGGGGATTGCATTATTAATAACTTTGATAATCCTCAAACTGCTGGCCGCTTGTTACTAAGAGGACCCCGGCTACAAGTGATGCAGGGCACAGGAATTAAACTATTACCCCTGGGATTTTTCTATAGACCAGCGCCAGGGAGGTACCCAGGAAGATCTGCTCAGGAGGAAAATTGGCGGTCAGGGGATCGGACTAGTGTGAGATCCTTTACCGATCATGGCTGCCCACAGCCTTCACAGAATTTGCTCGGTGATCCTATTCCCAACAGACACAGACTCCAGGTTCACAACAGATATGAAACTCTGTCTGGTCTGGAGTCTTGTGATTGACTTGAAGAGACCAGTGTCTTGGGCAGAGGGAGACCTAATGTCTTAGGCACTGGCACGGCTGAAACACTTATGGGAGGCCAGAATAAACTTATCTCCTGGAATGTTGCAGGATTGGCTGTTAAACTAACTAACCCTAGCTGGACTGCTTATATTAAACAATTTTTTATTATTTGTTTACAGGAAACCTGGTCGGTTGACTGTGATCTCCATATGGAAGGATATATGGCACACTTTGTGCCAGCCACTGATTCTATCATGGGCAGACCCAAGGGGGGTCTGTTTATTTACGTCTCTGTAGCTCTGGCATGCAGGGTACTTGTAATCACCACCTCCAACTTGGGAATTCTTGCTTTATCACCAACAAAAGGGAATTGTACGGTCGGTCTGATACATTTTAATAATTCACGCACTTCACGACTGGATTTTAGTTATATAACTGCTCTGACTGCTTTTATTAATAAGTCCATGAATCACAGTCTTCATAACATTATGGTTATGGGTGATTTTAATGTGCTTCCCTTGTGGTAACCCTATGACGGTGTGTATTTCTCGCCTGAGTTGCCCACGAATTCAAGGTTTTCACTTTGAACATACAATAGAGGGGGAACTGCTTAATGATATGGTTAATGATTTTGATCTAACATCTGCCATGGCCTTTTTAGGATCCTTATACAATATTTAAAGCACCTTCGTTTAAGGGCCATGGAAAGGGGACATTTATTGACTTCATGCTGATCTCATCCCCAATGCAGTCCTTTGTGGACTCTTTTCGAATAGAGGAGAATGAATTCAGTGATCGCAATCCCCTGTCTTTACATCTAACAGGTCTCTGGGTTCTAAAGTTAGGATCAAGTACCAATCGGGGACAATTGCGCACATCGGATGGCAAGCGCAGACTTAGATGGACCCAAGTTACACCCGAGTTGTTTTATAATAATATCAAAATAGTGTGCGCTGAAGAAATTGACATCTGTACATTGGGGGAGCAAGAACACCCCAAGATACTGTCAGCGTTCCAAATAATCTCTGATAGGTTCACGGAATTACTGTCCGTACCAATTAAACAGCAATGTAATGGGGGGCCCAAATGGTTTGATGAGAACTGTTCAAAAGCAGCACGAAATCTAAGGGCAGCTTTAGCCTCGGAACCAAAGGTGCAAGCTGAAGTAACGGGTTGTCGCAAGGATTTAAAAAAAGTAATAGCTAAGCGCAGGGAGACCCTAACGAATGAGGCATGGAATGAGTTGCTAGACCCTGAAACTCTGAAGAACAGCTCTAAGTTCTGGGGATTAGTAAAAAACCCATTCCTTTTCCAGGAATCAGGTGATGGTCTTGAATGTTATGTATCTAAGAAGGCTTGGGAGGCTCATTTTGAGCCTATGTACGATTCCCCCCTAGATGATCATGGTGCCTTGTTACCTGACCTCAATTACGACAAAATTACCATTGGTAGGGGGGAAATCCTCAAAGGAATCTTAGGTTTAACAGCCGGGAAAGCACCAGGACCGGATGGAATTCCCCCTGACCTATATAAATCTGACCCCTCCTTTTGGGCTCCAATTCTTGAGTCTGTTTTTAATGCTGCGATTCATAATGGATGCCCACAATCCTGGGGGGTCTCAAGTATTGTACCTGTTTTTTAAAAGGGTATAAGAGCAGTCCACAGTGTTATCGACCCATCTCACTTTTAGATTCCATGGTGAAAGTTATGGGAAGGGTTCTCCTGCAGAGGCTTACTACATGGGTGGAAGATAATAATATCATGTCTGTTACCCAGTATGGCTTCTGCAGGGGATGCTCCACGACAACGCAATGTCTTAATCTCCTTTTAATTTTAAGTAAATACACGGTAGCTTACAAGGGGACCGTCCACCTTGCCTTCATGGACCTGTCCTCAGCCTTTGACTGCGTAAACAGGCAGAAGCTGTGGAGGTCCATGAGGGCTAAGGGGGTCGACATAGGTATTGTAAATTTCCTTGATGATCTACATAGACACACCAGAGCAAATGTCAGATTTTCCAGTGATTTGAGTGTGACAAAGGATTTTAATATCAAGAGGGGAGTCCGACAAGGATGTATTTTGGCTCCCTTTTTGTTTAATTTTTACATTAATGATCTAGATAGCGTTTTACAGGAGGTGGGGGCTGATTGTCCCAGAGTAGGACATCAGGGTATTCTATACGCGGACGATGCGGTCCTCCAATCTAGGACCGAAAAAGGCCTACAAGCTCTTTTAAATGCCTTTCAGTCCTTTATGTCAGACAGGGATTTAACTATAAACAATTCCAAATCGTACATTATGCAAGAAGGAAAACCACCCAGACGTAACTTTCAACTTAACGTTGGTGGTGCAACAATCCCCACAACCAGTACCTTTTCTTATCTTGGTATCCTATTTGATAGCAAACTAAATTGGGACCCACATGTGTTAAAAAAGAAAGGGGATGTTGCAAGGGTGAATGCCTATATTTTTAATTTCGGATCTAAATTGGGGAATAAGCCTACTGGAGCAATGTTGCCATTATATACCGCTAAATCTGTGGCCCCTGCAACACACGACAGCGAAATATGGGGGTATACTAAGGGAGAGCACCTACAGACTATGGAGTACAAGTTTTTAAAGCGATTACTCTGTCTCCCTCAGAGTTCGCCCAATTTGGCAGCCCATGAAGAACTGGGGGTCCAATACGTCAGTGATATTTTCTCAATTCGCCCACTATCTTGTTGGTTAAAAGTCTGGCTAAACCCCGATATCCCGCTGACGCATATGTAAATGTATTGCGACTTATATAGCGCACGTATCACCCAAAGGTATCAAGGCACTTGCTTAGGGAACCCGTCCTGGTATTCCCCTGTGAGATACCCCGGCAGGGTATCCACAAGGTGAAAGCCAGGCATCCCGCCGCGAGGGGCCGTAGTGGAGATTAAGCAAGCTATTGCCCAGAGTCGCAGAGTGTGACCCCGTGAGTCAAGTAGGCACTGTAGCGAGAATTGTCGAGTCCGTGGAATTTTTTGAGCCCGAGACCCGCCGAGGTGGGGAATTGAACCCTGGTCCACAGCCAATCTCAGTTTCCGGATCTGCCGCCTCTAACCACTGAGCCACGCTTCTCCATATGATTTTGAAAGATTGTATGTCTATGGACAACTCATCCGCTATACCCTGGCTGAACTATCTGCAGAAAAGCTTCCTGAGTCTAGGGCGGAGTGAGTTATTTGAAACTCCTGACTGTATTACCATAAAGGACGTGGAAGCAACTAAGATGGCATTCCTCTTGGAAAGGAGAATGTTGAGAGAAGCCATCGAGTTGTAGAAACCGAGTGTCAGATCATATGTTATGCTAAAAACTACGCCTTTAATTGAACCATACCTAATGGGCTCGCTGACCTCATATGAGAAATTTTTATTAACTAGATTCCGATTGAATCTTTTTTATTATCTCCTTGTTAGGCCACGATCAACCATTTTTACTAAAATAACAGCTTCCTGCAGCTGCAACGGAAAGTCTCCGCAGGACATGCTGCATTTTATGTTTTTATGTACATTTTATGAATTTCCCCGTAAACGCTATCTGGTCCCGCTTTTAAAGAAACTGAACTTTTGTCATATCAGACCAGCCATGATGTATCTACAATTACTACACAGTGATAGTATCCTTTTTGTATTAGAATTTTTGAAGTCAACTGTAAAGTATAGAAAATGCTTGGATCAGTAAATAATTTTGTTATCCTTTTTGCACATGCACTAATCACTTTAGTATAACCTGTGTTGCTATATTTGCTGCTAGGTATGTACCATTGTGCCTTTTTGAGGATTTTATCTTGACTTGATCTTAATTAATGAATTTTTGGGATTGCTGTATTGTACTTTTGTGGTTTATGATCTAAACCGAAATAAAGTGTTTATTGAGATGTCTAGTGTTGTTTTGTATTTTTTCCACATAATGTTATTCATTAGTGCAGCAAATGTGCATGTCAACATATTTAAACGTTTTTAATCTAAGACCAGACAACATGAATTATCGTGTTTCATTACGGGAAACAATGTTTTATTCATAGGTGAGGTGCAATTCTCTATCACACACTGGTATTCAAGTTGATCTAGGATCTCCCTGACGTGTTTATTTGGCTCATGTTTAATTGCGTAGTGTCTCTTTGGTTGAGGAATTGATTTTAATGGAATTTCGTGATGAGATGACTCATGATCACATCCAACATGATTGCGTAAAGTGCATGAGCTAATGCTACACTGTGTGTATGAATGTTTAACTTATTCTGGTACGAGGTAGGAGAAAGTAGGTAAAATAACTTCTTCCCCCTTTGGGAAATCCATTACAAAACCAGGTGGCCAATCATCTTCGCCTAAAGGAATATCATAAGCATATGTCAAGTTCTCCCAAAAGAGGCACTTTACTTGCCTGGATATGTCCCCCTCCATTTGGACGGATATTTCATATAAATTATGTGGGACACTTAACTTTGTCTCAGATGTTTCCACCGTGATATGCTCATTCAGCGCTACTACACCAGATAATCCATCAGGTTCTAATGAGCTATTGTGACTTGTGCTGCACTGTCCAGCATCGTTCAGAAGCAGAGTCCTCAGTATCATGGGCATTTCTAATTTTAATCCCAGCTACAATTTTCTTTTCAAATTGAGGTTTATAAGTTTTTTGTTTATCTTTTCGTTTAGTGATGCAGTCTGAAGTGCGATGTGACTTCCTCTTCTGCTTCACTTGCTCTTCCGATCTGTGCTCTGACCATCTGTCTCTCTCCGAACGTTTTTCGAATGAGTCCTGAAAGTAACAAGAGGAACATGTATCAGTATGCTGATACCTGTCAGGCTTTCTAATAATTATCATGGTTCCTCAAATTGTATTTTCTCTCTGTGTGCTCCTGTTAAGGAGCCCCACACCGTGACTCTGTTTGGTTTTGGTTATTTTTTGTTTATTATCCCATTTCTTTTTGAAGAATCAGGTGCGTGCTAAGAGTTACCCTTTTTTTAATTGCTCTTAACTATTGGTTTCCTAGGTCTGGTTCCCAAATTAGCTCTACCAAGCGAAGCATATGTATTTCGATACTCTTATGCAATTCTTATTCCTGCTGTGCAGGAGTGAATTCCCTCGGGTATTCAGGTATAGCCACCGCTGCTGCCTCCCCTTTTATGTTACTCAACATGATGGCCAATACGTGGGCAAAATTGCCCATCATTTCCATCCCTAGATCTAAGGCAGGCTCTGCCCTGTACTCATTCTAAATCTGTTTCAGTACATCTGGTATTACTGCTATTGAAGGGGTACCATGTGTTCTGGTATATACCACAGCGAAGACTGTGGCCCAGGTGACACAATCTTCTATCAGGAGAGCCATTCCCATTGGCAAGCAAATTGTCCATAATATGTGTTTTTCCTGCAGAAACTGCTTTAAGTTGTAATGTTTTTTGTGCTATCCAGAACAGGATTCGCTCCTGGCTGGTGGGAATCTTACCCATAACGGCATTCAGTGTTTGTGGGCTAGTACGTATAATAGCTATATGTGGTTAAGTAGCATGATCAGCCCTTGCAGGTTGAACTATTAATATTCTCATAATGTATTGTATAAGATTTCTGTAAATTTCTACTAAATCTCGGTACACATTCCTGCTGCTAAGAAAGCAACAATGTCTGGAGTCTGGATGCGATGTGTATGAAGCTAAGTCCAGCCAAGTCACTCCTTCCGTGCTGAACACACTGATTCTTACATGTTCTATGCTATGAGGTAGGGTGCGTTCAAACCAATTAATGTCCCCTTGGTAAGTTAACAAGACTTCTAAGTCCACATATGGGAAATACTCATCAGGTGGTTCAACTTCAATGTATTCCTGAATAACTGTGTGTGTGCATCTGTGGGTGGAATTTAACCCAAGAAGAGAATACCTCTGTTCTGCATGCTTCATGTACCTCAATCAGAGAGCAGCATCTCCACCCATTGTCAGGAGGCCATGTTGTAATAATTTCTAACCCTGGGCGAAGCACTATGCTCCATTCGGGGAGTTTGCGAAGTTTTTGCAACTTCGTACTACGCGAGCGGCACGTAGCACAGTGCGAACATGCATAGTGCAGCGTAGCGTAGTGCAGCGCTCATTTTTTGCTTGTTCGCGGTCCTGAACGTCATGTTCGAGCAAGCAAAATGACATCCCGGCGAGATTCTCAACGCGAGGAGGTCAGGTTTCTCATTGTGAGTGGTTGCGCATGCTCGCGACCGCTCTCAATGAGAAACTACCTGTTCGCGTTGAGAAAGCTGCCGCTCGAGTAATAATCTCCTCGAGCAGCAGAAAACTACAGCTCGCACTGTGCAAGATGCCGTTTTCAATGCTTGCACAGTGCCGGATGCTTGTCCGCACTGTGCAATCATTGAAAACGCATCTTGCACAGTGCGAACATGCTACTACGCAGCTCGCGTAGTGCTACGTGAAGTTCGCGTAGTGCGAAGTGCACTTCGCGTAGCTTCGCGTATCGCTACTTCGCGAACTACGCCCACCCTTAATAATTTCATGGTATCAGCATGTTTGCAATTTTCTGAAATATTTAGACCAGCTATCTGCTTTTCAACTTCCTCAGCTTGTTCAGTCATTGCAAGAGGAATAGTATTTAGCTAAATTCTTACAGAGATATAAAAAGCACAATGCAGGAATTTCTAATCTTCCAAAAATGATTAATCCACAGCCAATACATAGGGAATACCTACTCAGCTGAGGCAAATTTGTTTCCCTTCCCAATTTAGATGTCTTCAGTTTAAATGTGAGTAGGGGTTTCTGAGAAGGAACGACTCAGCAACTCTCATTTGACCATTAAATAAGAGTCTAACCCTCTTTAGCCAAGCCATCTCGTGTACTTCTACAAATCCGTAGGATATGCTCACTGTTTGGACCACATAAACTAAGGGATTGTGGAAACAGTACAGATGCTTTCGCTGAGTCAATCGTGTCTACTTATTCTCACAGAAATATATAGAGAATACACAGTGGGACGCTTTCAATAATATTTATTGAACCAACGTTATTCTTACATAAAATACATGTGCTGCAATGATTAGTAGACAGAAGCAGAAAAACTTGATTACAAGCACCAAAAGCGTAAATAGTAGATATAGTTCTATCATGCTGCTGAAACAAGGCATATATGAAGGCATATAAAGCAAGGGAAGCAATCAAGCTTACTCCTACGGTGCGAACCCTACTCTAAGTGTGTGTACCAAGAGTGTGTGCAGGTGTAAAGGATCCACCAAAGGGATGAACCAACCTCATTGCCTTATGGGAAAGAGTGAATGACCCCGTCTGGGTCACAAACCAGACACCCCTTGCAAGATTTCAGACTGCTGTCTGGTGATTTCACAGCATGCAAGTACCAAGGTGTCTGCGGAAGAGCCTCCTCTTCCAATCTATCAGGATGCTCCTCCTTTATAATAGGAAGCTGCATTGCGATGTGCATATAAATAGTGATGTTATGAATATGTAGGTAGCCCTGTCGCCCTGTGGATGAAGATAGTGATGACATTTGTACGTAGTGCAAAACGAGACCTTGTACATGATGTTCAGGGCGTTGTGATAATGTTGTGCGAAGCTAGATGTGTACAAGTTAACTTTCAGGGAAACTGATCCAACATTGTCATGCACACAAATATGTGCAAAAGGTCACAGCTGAAAATGTTATTTGTGAGGACAATCTAAGAAATAAGCTGCTTCGCTGTATGGGCCTAACTTTGGAATATAACATAACATTTTTAAAGGTCACTACTACCTGGGGGTGCCTAGGCGCTAACCCAAAAGGCCTTATGGGGCATATGGAAAGGCCAAGCAATTAATTCTTAATTATTAAATTGCAAGGTTATTAGAATATTTCTAACAGGACCAATTCTGATTTCTCCTTAAGCTTCCCAGGCAGGGAATTCCATAACCTGGCAGTATATATTACAAAATGTCTGCCACCTCATTTAAATCTTTTACATTTGGAAACCAGCAGGTTTCCACCAGAGGATGACTGAAGAGGTCTGGCAGGGTTATAGTGTTGAAAGCTTTGTCCCAAGTCGGTAGGAACCAGATTAGATAAGGATTTAAAAGCAAAACAGAGGGCTTTAAAGTAACATGCTTTCCTCTAGGAAGCCAGTGCAATTGGAAAAAGGCTTGTGAAGCAAACCTATATTTGGGTATACCCAGGAGCAGTCGGGTAGCTGCTTTTTGAAGGATCTGTAACTTATTCAGGAAACTTTTTGGTATGTTAATATACAGCGTCTTGCACTAGTCCAACTTAGAGCTGATAGGAAACTTGACTGCAGTTGTCTACAAGGCCTGTGGCGTGTAAAAGAGGTCCTTCCTGAGAAGTTTTAGCACAAGAAGCAGGTAGATGTGATGTGATTAGTCGGACCTTTAATAGATAGCTTACTATTGAAAATAGTCCCACAGCTTTTTTTCCTTTACACTTGGGGTCGGAAGAGGTCTTAGTTCCTGAGACCACCAATTCAAAGAGCAAAAGGATGGGTTACTGCCGAACACCAAAATCTCAGTTTTGGAAGAATTTGATTTCTAGCAGTTATAACTCATCCAACTGCCGATGTGAAGCATGCAATTGTGGAATCTGGCCACAGTGACATCCGATTTGCTAGCCACCGACACAACAATGTGGGTGTCATGGTCATAGGATACCAGAGCAAGTCATATGATTTGATCAGGCAAGTCAGTGGGGTTATGTGAAGTTTAAAAAGGATCGGACTTAAGGATGACCCTTGAGGCATCCCATATGGCAAAGAGAAAGTGGGTGAGATATAGTTCCCTAAGGCGACTGTCTTCGTCCCATGAGAAAAGATTTTAAGTTTAAGAGGGTGAGAGCTCAGTCATTAACGTGGGTGGAGGAAAGCATGTGAATAGGAAGATCATGGTTGACCATGTCCAAAGTGGCTGAGAGTTCAAATAAAATCAGGCCTGCGATGTCTCCCACATCCAGGGTCTGTCCGATTTCTTCAGGGGCTCTGATTAGAGCTAGTTGCATACTACGATGACTAAGCCAAACTGAGTTGGATCTAATAGGTGGTTGTCATTAATGAATGCAGTTTGCTCCAAATTAATGGCCTTCTCAGCAACTCTAGCCAGAAATGGCAGTCGTGAGTTTGGCCTGTAATTGTGGAAGGATGGAAGTTTTTTCCACTCTTTTGAAAATTAACCAGTATTAAACAACAAATTAAAAAATGCTCAAAGATCAAATGCATAATTATATTCTGGGGGACATGAGTCCGAAGGAGAGCCTGATTTAACTGGATTTGGCATAAAGCTTGTACATGAGATTTCAGTTGGGCTGTCTGCCATTAAGCTCTTTCAATACCTGCTCCATTGATCAAGATACACCTGTGTGCCCTGCCTGTGGCTTAGTGACAGAGACTGAGGAACATATTTTGTTCTTCTGCACCAAATATCATCTCCTCCGAAGAAAGTGGATCCACTGAATTTGTTTGAATTTGGGAACCAGACACTATTAGGTTGCATTTAGGATCCTAAAAACTGATACATTGATCACTCTTGTTTTTTTCTGTAATGAGTGTTTTGAGAAAAGTTTAGAGGCTCAATATTTTACTCAACTATTTTGAACTGGAGTAGGCTGACTGTATGATGGCCGCTCTGTGAAAATACTTGCAGCAGATTAGAAGTCAACACGATTATATTCTGAGGATCTTGATTTCAAATTCCATATGTATTCCATCTGTTGTTTAAAACAAATCCTTTCTTCTCAGTTCTCTTTGGAAAAAAAGAAAAAGTATAATCTGTTAGAAGCACCTTCTTTAAAAAAACTCAGGGGCATATTATCAAGGAGGGCGATATGAGATTATCGCAGCTTTTGCGGCTGTTTTCGGCCGCAAAGTGGCGATAATTTCATCGCTCTATTAGCAAGCTGTCGCTAACATCAGTTAGCAACAGCTTTTAGGTGATAGCGAGCGGTTTGGGGCCCGCTTTGCATGTCAGCGATATTTATCACTAATGACATGCAAAGTGGGCGTAGCCAACCTGTTAGCAACTGAAGGCTGGCGCTAACATCGCTATCGCCTATTATCAATGGAGGCGTAGCGATAAAAAAATTTGCGCTAAGCGAGAATATCGCCAAAACCTAATGCCTGCTCAGACCACTTCTTAACCTGTATATCCAATGGGAGGTGGATATTCAGGTTAAGACCCTATTAGCCATAATGCCTGAATATCCCTGGATTTCCAGCGATATTCACGCATTTCGCAGCTATCGCCAGATATTTTATCGCATTTGAGATAAACGTTGCTAATAGCACGTTATCTCTGCGATAAAATCCGGCGATGCACGGCGATAAAAAAAATGCCGCTAAGCATACTTAGCAATAAATATCGCTATTGTTGATAATATGCTTCTCAGTATTTTTAACAAACATTCCAAAATTACCACAAACAATTGACTCAGCAGTAGAGATATGGTTTGTGACTTACACTGAATATGAACCTGCACTCCTCTAAGGTGTTTTCATACTTATGGACAAGGACATCCCTAGGGGCCAACAACTCCTCTTGTTATCTCCAGTAAGTCTCCTTTCTCCACCACTCTGCAAACACACCTCCTAGAGCACTATTGGTTGGGAAAGTCCCCTGTGATCCCTGCCATCTTCCTGCATACTGCGGGAGCTGGCATTATTTTGGGACAGAGGGTGCTGCCGAAAAAGCAGCTCCCTCTGTCAAAAAGTAATTCTGCTCCGCTAGTAGTAAGCAAGACCATTTTTTATGCTCTTGCTTGCTAGAAGCATAGCAGAGTTTGTAATGTCTTGGCAGGAGCTGTAAATCTCCCGACAAGCAATAGCAAACTTCAATGTTTAGGAGGGATAGAACATTGGGCCGAGGAGGTGGAGTAGCTCTTATCGTGGAGTAGCTCTTATCGTGGAAAAGAGTGTTTCTTGCTCCACCTTTCCGGTGGAGAACATCCAGGGATGTGAAGCCATTGGCTTCACCTTACATCTTTCCCCTCTCCAGGCATGTACCAGGATACTCTTGTATAGAACCCCTGGTTCGACGGGACCTTTCTTTGACGAATTGCAAGTAGCTCTATCAGTCCCTTGTCTTAGGTCTGATCATTGCATTTATCTTGGAGATCTCAATGTCCATATGGACAATAGCTGTGACCCTGATGCTACCAAACTTCTTGATATTACGGCCTCGTTAGGGCTATCCCCGTTCGTGAAAGGACCAACTCATAACAAAGGCCATACCTTAGATCAGGTATTTTCAACGAGACCCATTTTTGTTGGTTCTTTACAGCCAGTACTTTGGTCTGATCATTTTTTAATTCCCTTCTCCTTGCCTGTCACTGCCCTCATTCGGGAGAGAGAAGTAATAGAGGCCACGCGGACCTTACGCCCGTTCCATCTTCTCTCCGGGGATATGTTATCGGAGGCTCTCATCACTTCTCCTTGCCCCCTTCTGGGAAGTTTGGAAGAGAATCTTGCCCTCCTCCAAAAATGGCTTCTAGCCAGATTTGAGACTCTAATCCCCGCAAAGAAATCTAAATTAGGAGAGCGCAGAGCGTCGGCCCCGTGGTTTTCTCCTCGGTTGAGGATACAACGACAGGAATGTAAAAGGGCTGAGAGGGTCTGGAGGCGGGCTTATGATCCAATTGAGAAATCGAAATTTCGAGCAGCAATAAAAGCCTACCATCGATCAATTTGGGATGAAAAAAAGGCCTATTTTGAACTTCGTATTGATGAGGCTGATAATATCTGCAAAGAAATTTTTAAAGTGGTTCAGGACTTTACTTCTCCTGCCGTTTGTACTCCTAGTCATACCCACACAGACTCTTGGATACAACAATTAGCCACCTTTGTTGTCAGTAAGATTACAGCTATTCAAACCTCTCTCTCCGGCCCTCAATTGGATTCGAGCCATTCAACGCCACCATCTTTTATAGAAGGCCATGGCCCTTTCCTCTTCGAATTCCCTCATATTGATCTCAATACATCCTTGGAGCTTTTGTCAGGCTTGAAATCTGGTTCTCCTCTGGACCCATGTCCGGCCAAATATCTGGGGAAAGTGGCATCTGCCATTAATATTTTGGTGAACCCCCTGCTGAACACTTCCCTGTCTACTGGGGAGGTGCCTCTGGCATGGAAGCGTGCCATGATTTTACCACTACTCAAGAAACCTACCTTGGACCCCCTCATCCATGCCAATTACAGGCCAATCTCCCTTCTCCCTGCTCTGGCGAAAGTGGCCGAGAGATACGTGCACAGGATAATTTCCAGTTTCATCGAAGGAAACGACCTGTTGCATGCCTCGCAATCCGGTTTCCATGCTAATTTTAGCACGGAGTCGGCTTTGCTTGAGGTCACTGATGCCATCAGGGAAGTACTCGACTCTGGGGGAAAGGCCTTGTTAGTCATGCTTGACTTGTCGGCGGCCTTCGACACCGTTCCTCACAAAGGCCTCCTTGTAAGACTCTGGGAATGTGGCCTTCGCGGAACGGTGTGGAACTGGCTTAAATCCTTTCTGGCCGACCGCCGACAAATGATCTGGGCGCCGCCTTTTTCCGCTGATATGGCTCCGCTAGAGGTGGGAGTCCCTCAGGGCTCCATCCTTAGCCCTATGCTATTTAACATCTTTATGGCCCCTCTGGCGGAAGTCGCGGAATCATTTGGCGCCCAGATCGTGTCATACGCTGATGACACCCAGCTCCTGTTCACATGCGATAGGGGCGGGTCATTCAATGGCATACAGATCAGGGATTGCCTTGGTGCGGTGTTTGAGTGGTTCAGATGTCATGGCCTAAAATGTAACTCAGATAAGTCTGAGCTCCTTTTTTTCGGCTGCGCCCCGGAACCCAATTGGAAATCTTGGTGGCCACAAGACATGTTTCCCCCTGACAAGGTGTCCCTCAAGGCCAAGAATTTGGGAGTGATAGTAGACTGTGAACTATCTTTTGGGCCTCACATCTCGTCTCTTTCAGGGAAATGCTTCGGCATTCTACGGATGTTGAGGAAATTTCTTCCTCTTCTATCACTTAACCACAGGAAAACAGTTGTTCAGGCATTGGTCGGTTCACGACTGGACTACGCAAACGCTCTTTTTTTGGGGCTACTGAAATATCTTATGACCCGTTTGCAAGTAGTCCAGAATTCGGCAGCCCGTACCATCTTTGGACTCCCGAGGAGAGCTGGTGCCTCTGCTTTACTGAAAACCTTACACTGGCTACCTATCTCCAAGCGAATTCTTTTCAAATGCCTGACTGTGGCCTTCAAGGCCTTACATGGTATTGGCCCCAAGTATATTGGGAAACGTCTTTCCCGGTATACACCGAGTAGGACCCTGAGGTCATCGGGTCTGTCCATGATGACAGTCCCTGCAATTCGACGGGCAAGATTGGGAGGCCGGTCTTTCCGCCATTTAACACCTAAGGCTTGGAACGATTTACCACTGTCCCTGAGACAGGCCCCCTGTCTTCTTGCTTTTAGAAAGGACCTGAAAACTTGGCTCTTCACGAAATAGATCTCTGTCTTTTTTCTGCTTTTCTCTGTTGTGTGGCTGCTTTTATGCTGATATTCTTCGCCAAAGCGCCGGGATGCTCCTCGGAGTTGCCGAGCGCTATAGAAGAATTAAAGTAACATAACATAACAATGTTCTAGGGGATGGGCACCCCATGACATTGCAGTAGCCGGCCCTGGGGGTGGCAGTCCTCAGGGCCAATATTGACTCCAGGAGGGGGGCTGCATGGCCCCCCTCCTTTTGTGTAATTTGCTCTGGGGAGGGGGTGGTCCCTAAGGCTGTTGGAGGCCATGCACACTGCATTTATATTTGCTAAAGCCCCAGGGTTGTGGCAGTCCCCGGGGCTGGGGGGGTCCATGAGGACCCCCAGTAATTAACATTAAATACCCGGGTGGTGGCAGCTCTCCTGCAGTGTTTTCAGATTAAGCCCCAGGGTGGTGGTTGTTCCTGGGGCTGGGGGGGTCTGAGAGGACCCCCATGTAAAATAAAAATAAGCCTTGGGGAGGGGGTGGTCCCAGGGGCAGCTGGGGAGGCTGTACAGTCCTCCCCTGCATTCATTGAAAAAGAAGCCCAGGGGAGGTAGTGGTCTCCAGAGCTATATTCAGCCACAAGAGGGTAGACCCAAGCACCCCCTCCAGTATTATTATTTTTTACTGTGTATCTGTGAATTTATCGCAGTGAAAATGGAAAAAATGTAGGGGTTCCTACCTGCCCCCTTTTCTATATCTTCACTTCTTTTTGGGGGTACTCAGTGAAGCTGAGTCCCTAGATAGCACCAGCTACCTGCACTTCCTGGCTGAAGCACTGACAGCCAATCAGAGTTGTGAATTTCCTGCACAAGCCTGTCTTTTTTCACAAAGGATTCACTGCCGGAGATAGCACTAAATTATTTTTCTGAAATTTCTCAAAATCTTCAGGAAAGATTTGCACCATATAACAAAAAGCACAATCTGCATAGCAACATCTACCTTTCTGCCAAATTTGATGTCATTCTGTCCAGCGGTACGGGCTATAGGTTTCACAACAAGACTGACTATGACACTTTTTGGAGGGGGAAATTTAGTGAAGATTCTTCAACCGGCGCCAAAGATATACGCAAGTCAAAAAATGCTTTTCTTAAGGAAACTAGTTCCTTACTATTACTACCGCCAGTAGAATATATATGTGTGTGTGTGTGAGCAAGGACAGGTTTGGCCGAAATGCATTATGGTGGACATGTTGTGAGAAGAAAATAAAAAAGGGGGTGTGGCCAACCATCATGGCAGCATGAAAGTGTTCTGGGTTGGATTCGCGCCTTGCCCCGCAATTAGCAGCTTTTCAGCACGCCAAAGGAGTCTGTTCTGCCTGGAATGTACACAACCAGCGTGTTGCTTGCTTTGGACACCTTCCTGACCGATTTGCCCAGGCCAGAGTTCAGGAACAAAGGGGAGCTCCAGTCAGGAAGGGAAGCGTTAGGGGGATGACAAAATGGTGACTGCACCTTCCTTCAACTAATGCAACATTGCACAGCAGTGGGGCCAAGCAGACTACAAGTGAGGGTGATCTCACTTGGACACGGTCCTGGTTGTTGTGCCGACCTGGTTAGTGGATGCAGCTGCAAGTCAGAGACGCCAAAGCGGAGGAGGCGACCCCTGATTGAAGCTTGCGGCTGAATGCACGCTAGACTGGGTAAACAGCAATGTCCAGCGGTCCACTGGGAATGCAGTGAACAATGGGGAAGAAGACTGCTAAAGGAGTAGGAGGAGAGTGACCCTCCCCACGGACCTCCCGGTTTTCTGAGAAGCCATGCTGAGGGGGAAATGTCTGTCCTTAAGATAGCACTTGCCGTGCTGGTGGCTGGCCAGCTGTCTGGCTCCACAAATAATGTGAAGGAGAGTTGCCTCCCAGACCAGTGAGCTCTCGCTGAGCTATTCAGGCAATCTGGCCGGTCCCGGTTTGGGGTAAATGATCGATCACCTTGGGAACCCCAGCAGAATTATGGTACCATAAGAAGGTGAGCTTACCTTCTGAAAGGAGCAGTTGGTCTGGGAGGCCTGCGGGAAGACAGACTGGGGTTTAACTGGGCATCTCCTACAAAGGGTCCTCTGATGTGAAAGTGAAGCGACCCCAAAGAGCCAAGACACCCCATGGTGAACACCAGTGCACTCCCATAGAGATCCCCCTAACCCAGAATACGACGTCCCAGCCTTGGTTCCCTCATTGAGCGGTGGCGCGCTGAACAAACCCCTGCTCCTATGTCACCGAAAAAGGTTCAAGCTAACACAGTTTCAAGCTGTTTCATGCCAACTGAGTCCAGAGCGGTGAGTGAAGTGGCAGCTACCTTGGGAGACTACATGGCCCTCAAGAAAGAAATCAGAGAAGACATGAAGGCAGACATTAATGCATCTTTATTTTCCTTCCGCTCAGAGGAAGGGGCGAGGTTGGTTATCCATATAGGCCGACGTGGACTCGATGGGCACCCATGCCCTGCATCTAAAGACAAAATTCCAGGATCTTGAAGAGAGATAATAGCCACTGGAATAGGGAACAGTTAATATGAGGTCTCAGCTGCACTCGGCTGTATTAAAATGCGAAGATTTGGAAAATTGCTTCTGCAGGGTGAGGGGCCTGGAGGAGGGCAGCGAGGGGCCTGGAAGAGGACAGCGAGGGGCCAGATCTGGAGGCATTCATGATTGGCTTCTTTTCCAATATCCTAGGGGATGACCATCCAGAGATTAGGCTGGAATGGGTCTACAAGGTAGACCTACATTTTCCGGGTGATTGCAGACGTCCAAGAGATATCCTTTCCAAATTTAGCTCATTCAAAAACTAAATAGCTGGTACTGCAAAAAAATAGAAATTGTGACTCCATCACCTTTCAAGGTGCTTCATGCATGCTCTTTCAAGACGCCACTCAAGCCACATTGGCTTGCGGGCGGCAATTTTAACTGGTCACTAACTAAAACTGCTGAATTTCTCTGGTTTTATATGAATGACATGTCCAACTAACTATAACGTCCCTGAAACCTGTGGTGTTTTCAGTGAATTTCTAAGGTTTTTTAAATGCTAATTTCTAACTATAATGTCTCTGACACCTATATGTTTTTTTCAGTGAATTTCAAAGGTTTTTTAATTGCTAATTTCCAACTATGCCTACAGAGGTAGGACATGTGTGAAAAGAGGAAGAAAAGCACAGAAAGTAGCAGGAGAAATGCAGAAAGAGGCAACAGAAAGACGAAAAAAGGTACAGAAAGAAGCAAGAGATATGTAGAAAGAACCAACCGAGTTGCAGAAAGAGGCATTGTTGCAAAGTCATCCAGTGCCCCCAACGTTTTGCTGACTGGTACTGGTGGTACCTGACTAACCAGGCCCGGAGCCAGTGTTTTGGTTAAAGACACTTAGAATACAGTGAAAACACCTGCATACAGTAGGGTACACTATGGGTTGAGGTTCCCCTGTGATTGGTATGACCTCCCCCATAAGGCCCTAGTACATAATAGGGAAGGGAATTAAAACTACCACTAAATCCCTAGCATATAATAGGGCATGGTAGTTTAGAGGCCAGAAGCCCTTTTCTGCACTTGTATGTCTGCACTGCTGAGCCTGAGGTCAGCCTAAAGTAGCCCTGTGTGTGCAGAAAGCGGCAAGAGAAGTGCAGAAAGAAGGAACAGGTGTACCGAAAGAGGCACGAGAGGTGCAGAAAAAAGCAAATGAAGTGCAGAAAGAGGCAACAGAGGTGCAGCAAGACGCAAGAGAAGCAAGAGAAGAGCAGAAAGAGGCAAGAGAATTGCTGACAGAAGGAGCAGAGGTGTAGAAAGAAGCAAGAGAAGTACAGAAAGAGGCAAGTGAAGTGCAGAAAGAAGAAACAGGGGTACCAAAAGAGGCACGAGAGGTGCAGAAAAAAGCAAGTGAAGTGCAGAAAGAGGCAACAGAGGTGCAGAAAGACGCAAGAGAAGCAAGAGAAGAGCAGAAATAGGCAAGACAATTGCTGAAAGAAGGAACAGAGGTGTAGAAAGAAGCAAGAGAAGTACAGAAAGAGGCACGTGAAGTACAGAAAGAAGCTAGAGCAGTGCAGAAAAAAACAACAGAGGAGCAAAAAGAGGCAAGAGGGGTACAGAAGGAGGTAGGAGAGGTACAAAGAGGGGCAAGAGAGATACAGAAAGAGGCAGGATGGGTGCAGAAAGAAGGATGAAAGTGCAGAAAGAGGAAAGTGAATTGCTAAAAGAAGCAACCGAGGTGTAGAAAGAAGCAAGAGAAGTACAGAAAGAGGCAAGTAAGGTGCAGAAAGAAGCAAGAGCAGTGCAGAAAGATCAAACAGAGGTGCAAAAATAGGAATGAGGGATGCAGGAAAAGGTAAGATGGGTGCAAAAAGAAGCAAGAGAGGTACAGAAACAGGCACAGGGGGTACAGAAAGAAGGAAGATTAGTACAATAGGAAGAAACAGAGGGAAGTAAAGAAAGAGGCAACAGAGGTACAGAAAGAGGCAAGAGATGTACAGAAATAGGCAGGAAATGTACACAAAGGGGGAACAGGGGTGCAGAAAGAGTTGAGAGGTAAAGAAATAGAAAAGAGGGGTGCTGAAAGAGGCGGAGATATGCAGAAAAAAGCAACAGAGGTGCTGAAAGAGGCAAGCGAGGTACAGAAAGGGGCAAGAGATCTACAGAAAAAAGCAATAGAGGTGCTGTAAGAGGAAAGGGAGGTGCAGAAAGAATCAGGAGAGGTACAGAAAGAGACAATAGAAGTATAGAAAGAAGCAACAGAGGTGCAGAAAGAGGCATGAGGGGTGCCAAAATATGCATGAAAGGTACAGAAAGAAGAAACAGGGGTGCAGAAAGAGGCAAGAGAGGTGCAGAAAAAGAAAAGTGTGGTGCAGAAAGAGGCAAGAGGGGTACAGAAAGATATAGGAGAAGAACAAAAAGGGGCAAGAGAGGTACAGAAAGAGGCAGGAGGGGTGCAGAAAGAAGGAAGAAAGTTCAGAAAGAGGTAAGAGAATTGCTGAGAGAAGCAACAGAGGTGTAGAAAGAAGCAAGAGAAGTACAGAAAGAGGCAAGTGAGGCGCATAAAGAAGCAGGAGCAGTGCAGAAAGAACCAACAGAGGTGCAAAAGGAGGCAGGAGGTGTACATAAAAAGGTAGGAGGGTGCATAAAAAGGCAAGAGATGTACAGAAAGAGGCAGCAGGGGTACAGAAAGAAGGAAGAGAAGTGCAGAAAGAGGCAAGAGAATTCCTGAAAGAAGCAACAGAGGTGTAGAAAGAAGCAAGAGAAGTGCAGAAAGAAGCAAGTACTGTGCAGAAAAAAGAAAGAGCAGTGCAGAAAGAACCAACAGAGGTGCAAAAATAGGCAAGAGGGGTACAGAAATAGGTAGGAGGGGTGCAGAAAGAGGCAAGAGAGGTACAGAAACAGACTGGAGGGGTGCAGAAAAAGGAAGAGAAGGGTAGAAAGATGAAACAGAGGTGCTGAAAGAGGCACGAAGGGTGCAGAACGAGCAAGAGATGTACAGAAAGAGTCAACAGAAGTACAGAAAGAAGGCAAGAGAGGTACAGAAACAGGCAGGAAAGGTGTAGAAAGAAAGAACAGGGATGCACAAAGAGGCAAGAGAGGTACAGAAAGAGAAAAGAGGGGTGCAGAAAGAGGCAAGGGATCTGCAGTAAAAAGCACCAGAGGCGCTGAAAGAGGCAAAAGATCTAAAGAAAAAAACAACTGAGGTGTTGAAAGCGCGACCTCCTATGCAGAAAGAAGCAAGAGAGGTGCAGAAAGAGGCAATAGAGGCGCAAAAGGAAGCAACAGAGGTGCAGACAGAGGTAAGAGGGGCGCAGAAAGAGGAGAGACAAGTGCAGAAAGAAGCAAAAGAGGTACTCAAAGAGGCAAGAGGGATGCAGAAAGAGGCAGGAGCAGTGCAGAAAGAACCAAGAGAAGTGCAGAAAGAAGCAACAGAGGTGCAGAAGGAGGCACGAGGGGTGCAGAAAGAAGGAAGAGAAGTGCAGAAAGAAGCAACAGAGGTGCTGAAAGAAGCACAAAGAGGTAGTTGTAATCCCCCTGTCCTATTATGTACTAGGGCCTAACAGGGCAGGTCATGCCAATCACAGGGGTACCCGACCCAGAGGTACCCTAATGAATATAGGTGTTTTCACAGTATTCTAAGTGTCTTTCATCATAGAAGTGGCTCTGGGTCTGGTTAGGCAGAGGCCACGGTCAGTCAGAGTCAGTTACCACCAGTACCAGTCAGCAAAAATGTGGGGGGTGCCCAGGGCACAGGATGACTTTGGAACAAGGTCTCTTTCTGCACCTCTATTGGTTCTTTCTGCACATGTCTTGCTTCTTTCTGCACCTTTTTTCCTCTTTCTGGACTTCAGTTGCCTCTTTCTGCATTTCTCTTGTTTCTTTCAGTACCCTTCTTCCTCTTTGTGCACATGTCCTACCTATGTAGGCATAGTTAGAAATTTGCATTTAAAATACCTTAGAAATATACTGAAAAAAAATAGGTTTCAGGGATGTTATAGTTAGAAATTAGCATTTAAAAAACCTTAGAAATTCACTGAAAAAACCATTGGTTTCAGGGACGTTATAGTTAGAAATGAGCATTTAAAAAACTTTTGAAATTCACTGAAAAAACATAGGTTTCAGGAACGTTATAGTCAGAAACTAGCATTTAAAAAACCTTTGAAATTCACTCAAAAAACTATAGGTTCAGTGACATTATAGTTAGAACTTAGCATTTAAAAAACCATAGAAATTCACTGAAAAAACACAGGTTTCAAGGACATTATAGTTAGTTGGACATTTCACTCGTACAAAACCAGAGAAATTTGGCTGTTATAGTTAGTTGAGTTAACTGTAACTCGCACCCCCGCAATGCACTGCTGATGACATCACATATTATATCATTCATGACATGGTCAGTGACATCACTGATGACATCTCAAATGACATAACTGATGACATCAATGATGATATCATCCACATGATAAACTAATGCACCTCTTCACACCCTAATATGACCTTTGATACACCAACTCTAAAATACAGACTACCATTTTTGAAACCATAGACACACCAATAACAGTTATGGCATACCCACTCACTGATTCCTAGGGCTACACACTCACATCCACTCATTCACCTATAGAGTCACTCATACATGCAGTCACTCATCAATACAGCAGTACTATATGCACTCATACACCTATACAGACACTCACACACCGCCACTCATCCATAAAGATACTCACACACCTAGTCAGTCATGCAAATAATCAATCACACTCCCTTTTACTCACATATACAGTTATAAACACACCACCTCACTTATTCATACAGATATTAATAAATACTTATTCTCTTATACAATCACGGATACAAGCACACATTCATCCATACAGTCAGTCTCATAACCACTCACTCTCACATATAGCCATTGTCGTACTCCAACACTCACATATACTGCCTTTCACATATGTAGTTGCTCACACATGTACCACTGAGACATCCATTCATTCACCAACACACCCACACACACACTCACCCACCCATACAGCCCTTCACAGATGCACTCTTGAACCCAAACACCCAGTGGATCACCCACTCACACATCAATGCACAGAGTCACACACTCCCCACCCACACAGACACCCAGGCACCCATACAGATACTCAGACAACCAATAAATAACCCATATAGACACTCATGTAGCTACTCACCAACCCATGCAGCCGCTTACACACCAACTGACAGACTGATACAGACATTCACACAGTTTAAAGCAAAAAGAACAATTGATGGACAGAATGCAGAACAATGTCATACATTGACCCCAGTACAGAGATCTGGGCCTACATCCATCTTTTCTTTGCTCCCCATGCCATTCTAGTTTGGACCCAGCCATATGCAAATCAGTCTTGACCCTGCACTCAATGGAAACAGTCCAGCCCGAATAGCCAGACCAGGTCCTCCCTGGACTGGAAACAAGCATCCGATGACCAGTTTTGTGCTTTCAGCCCTCATCAGCCAGGATAGCTTGACTCCAGTGGCATGGAGAGCACAGGACCCACGTCTGGGCATACCCGTCGTACTTGGGGTGACAAATGCAAAAAGAGCAATTGATGGACAGAATGCAGAACAATGTCATACATTCACCCCAGTACTGAAATCTGGGCCTAAATCCATCGTTTTTTTGCTCACCATACCATTTCAGTTTGGACCTAGCCATATGCAAACCAGTCTTGACCCTGCACCCAATGGGAACAGTCCAGTCCGAACTGCCAGGCCACATCCTCCCTAGATTGGAAACAAGCATCCAAAGACGGTTTCAGGCTTTCAGCCCTCATCAGCCAGGATAGCTTGACTCCAGTGGCATGGAGAGCACGGGACCCACATCTGGGCATACCTGTCCCACTTGAGGTGACAAATGCAAAAATAACAATTGATGGACAGAATTCAGAACAATGTCATACATTCACTCCAGTACAGAGATCTGGGCCTAAATCCATAATTTGTTTGCTCACCATGCCATTCAGTTTAGATCCAGCCATATGCAAATCAGTCGTGATCCTGCGCCCAATGGGAACAGTCCAGCCCGAACTGCCAGACCTGGGCCTCCCAAAAATTAAATGTTAAGAGTTACAACAGATTTCTTTCCTTAATAACTTTTAAAAATGTCAATATTATTACAGTCTTGCAATGTTGACTTATAGAGGCAGTTCTATCTTCAAGAATGGTAAGTGTTCTGCTGCATGTATATGTATGTTTGAGGTACAATAGAGAGATTAGTGCTTCTTCCCACTGTAGTTGATAGATTTTTATACAAGAGGCAGGTTTTGGCACAGAAGCAAATACATTCTCATAATATGGAGAGCGCAGTTCTTGTCCACATCTTAGTATGTATGCTTGTCACTCTGAAAAGAAGTTTCAGTGCATATGCCTGTCTCTGTGTACACCTTACTATACATGTGTGTTCTCATAAGGAGATGTCTGAGAGAGGTACATTTGTCCTTACATTCAAATATGCACACTGGTTGTCCAAGACATAGTTTTCAACAGAGAGGATACTTGTTTTTATACTCTACTAATGGTATTCATTATTATGCACAGAGGTATGAGAAGAGGGCGCAGTCTCTACCGACAGCCTATTGTGCACATATGTTACTGTGGGGAGATGTCGGAGCTTACATGAATACTTTTTCTATAGCCGAGTCTGTATGCTTGTTTTCCAAGAGAAACGTCTCAGTATAGAGCTCACTTCATCCCTACACTTTAGTTGTAGAACTTTCATTCAACAGAGGTGTCTCAGCAGAGAGGCCAGTCCCTCCCAACACCCTACTACGCATACCCATCATCGAAGTGAGAGATCTAAGGATAGGGGCCAGTTCCTGCCCACACCCTACTACATGCACCTGTCATCTCAGAGAGAGGTCTCAGCAAAGATGCCAGTACCTCCCCACACCCTACTATGGACACCTGCAATCGGTGAAGGTTTCAGTGTAGAGGCCAATTTCTCCCGACATTCTAGTACACAACCCTTCATCCAAGAGAGCATTCTTAGTGTTGAAGCCAGTCTCTTCCCACACTGTATGCATATCCTTGTTGTCCAGGAGAGAGGTTTCAGTTGAATGGCCAATCCATAATTTACCTTAGTATGAACGTTGTTATGCTATGGTGAGGTATTTTTGAAGAGTCCAGTCTCTCTTCACTTACTATAGACTGTTGCCATACTGTGGAAAACTGGGACTGGTGTGGTCACTTTGCCCAAAAGTCCTAGGCAAAGGTAGTAAATGTTGTAATGTCACAAGACTTAACGGTCCAGCTCGACCACAACCCCCACTTGGAATCTGACACATAGACCCAATAGAATAAGAACCTCATCGACCTCCAGGAATGCCCCTCGCACTCCACCAGAGTGACGATCCAGAGGTTTGCCCTGCTGGAAAGCCAGCTTGAAACGGTAATACTAGGCCTCTCAGAAATCCTACTGAACCTCACCACACCCCGTAAACCCATCCAACACTTTCAGTCACCATTAGTCACCAACTCGAATCACTCAAGACCCACAAGTCCCAATGGCCCAGATGGTCCACAAAGCCTCCTCCCGAACCTGAAACAGAGACCAAGAAGAACCAGAGCCGCAATGTCCACAAGTGAAGCGATGGATCTGGCCGCCTCGTATGACACATACACTTCTGTCACCTCTAGCTCCAAGATCCAGGTTGCCACAGGTTTCAGAAGAGACGTTCCCCTAGCCCCCTTAGACCCCCTGCCTTCCTCACCACTATCCCAAGGGCCCCACTTATGAAGAATCTGATGAATGAAGGATTCAACACCAATTGCGTGCTCATAAACTGCAGATTGGCCACCAAACACGCAACAGAACTGGCAGAGACTATCCTTACCCATGACATAGATATTACGTTCATCACCAAAACCTGGCTGAACAAGTTCTCTCCCCCAAACATGGACATGCTTGTGCCCCTGGGCTTCACAATCATCCACAAAGACAGAAAAATCCAACGAGGAGGGAGCATAGCAACCATACATAAGAACAACATTTCCGTGACGGAAACAGATGCCCTTAAGTAAAACTTCTTCAAATGTCTTACTGTCACTATTAAGATGATCACTACTCTTCCACCTCATATACCACCCACCAGGAAACACCTCCTCTTTTCTGTGATGACCTCTCCGACTTGATTACTCAATGCTCACTCTGTGACTCTAATATCATTATGCTAGGGGACCTCAATATTCACTGGAATGAGGAAAACAACACGTTAATAAAAACCCTAAATGATCAGCTAAGCAACTACATCCTCACCCAACACTGCACAGATTAAACCCACAACAGAGGCTCAATGCTCGATGTCGTTATCACTCAAGCAGACATAGTCTCCAATGACCACACCCTGCCTGTTGACTTGTCTGACTACCATCTCATTCTATTTCACATGAGCCACAGTATCCTGTCCCAACCCCACATAAAAGACCCCCCATGTTGGACAAGAAATCTAAGTCAGATTCCCCGTGCAGGCCTGGGAGCTCGGGTAAGCTCCCTCCTTCCAACAACTCTGATGACCTCTCAACAACAGAACTCACCATCAACTACAACTCCACTATGACTTCCATTATGGACCAAATAGCACTCTTGAAACTGAAAAATGTCAGAAGCACACCATCCAGACTATGGTTCAAGACAGACATTAACTCCCAAAGAAGAGAACTAAGAGCGACAGAAAGACTGGCAGAAAAACCTTTCCTCAATCCTACAAGCGAGACTCAAATCAGTACGAAGGAAATACAAAAACCACATAATGAATAAAAAAGCATCCTTCTTTCACAATGCCCTTGGCAATGCAAAAAAAAAAACAAGAGAACTTTCCAATCTCATCAGACAACAAACTTCCAAACCCCCTTTGACTCAAGTTGTGGCCTCCAAAGACCTGTGTGACAACTTTGCCAATTTCTTTAATGACAAAATCACCAAGATAGAACTCTCCTTGGACGTTCAAAGCAGTCCCTCAAACAGCTAATCGCCCACAGAGACAAAAGATGATCCCACACTCAAGCATCACCTAAACTCTTTCAACCCCATCACCCAAGCAGAGGTCATCAAAATTATTTTCACCTCCAAACCCTCAACACACGCCCTTGATCACATACTGGCCCAACTGGCCAAAAAACACAAACTCTCACTAGCACCGCACTGGACCAAGATCATAAATCGATCCTTGAGTACTGGAGTCATGCCGGAATGTCACACCTCTGCTGAAAAAATCGGTGTGGATTCAGACGATCTAAACAACTTCAGACCCGTCTCCAACCTCTCTCTCCCAGCAGAAATCCTGGAAAGTTGTGTTTCCTCCAGCTCTCCCAACACCTAGACAATACCAACTTCCTAGACCCTCACCAATCAGGATTCAGAAAAGGATTCAGTACAGAGACAGCGATCCAAAACGTTTTAGATGATAGGCACAAATCTCGATATACTGGCCAATGTTGTCTACTCATACTCCTGGACCTTTTGTCAGCCTTCGACATGGTTGACCATAAACTACTCATAAAGGCACTTCAGGAAAGGGCTGGAGCTGAACAGACGCACACCCAGTTAGCAGGGGCATCCCCCAAGGATCAGTACTCTCCACGCAACTTTTCAACATATACATGGAATGCCTCACCACCATACTCCAAAAATCCAACATTCCCTTCCACCTCTATGCAGATGATACCCAGATCTATCTGGAAACCTCCTCCATTGAAGACATTCAGAGACTGAACAGCATTCTAAGAGAAGTTCAACGCTGGCTATCATGCAACTACCTAAAACTCAATCAAGACAAGACAGAAATCCTCCTAATCTCCAATGATGAGAAAAAAAAAACAAATCTCAGAAGGCTAAAAGCGATCGATGTGTGCAACTACAAGCTTACCTTAGTAGACTCGTCTAAATTGCTAGGAATCACCGTGGACCCCAAATTAGACATGAACAAACACATCAAGAACACCACAAAGAACGCCTTCCTCAACCTGAAACTACTCACCAAAATAAAACCCTTCATACCTCAGAACGACCTCAAACAAGCTACTCAATCCCTGGTGCTGTGCAGACTGGAACACCGGGATTGCAACCCTTACCGGAATAGTTAAATCTCACCTAGCTCTGCTCAGATCAACTCTGAACGCAGCAGCCAGAATGGTCACCCAAGTAAAGAAATATGATTACATCTACCCGGCGCTCAGAGTGCTAAAATGGCTTCCAATAGAAATAAGGGCCAATTTCAGAACCACCTGCCTCATGCACAAAGCGCTGCTCACAAGCAAACTCACCTACCTGGCCGCCAAACTCCAGAAGGCCAATCAGCCAAGAAGCCTAAGGAGTACTTACGCCCTAATCCTTGTCCCTCCAAGACCTCGCAAACAAAAAACAGCATCCCGATCCTTCACTGTAAATACTCCCAAAATCTAGAACTCCATACCAGTGCACATTAGGACCAACCCCTCCTACCTACTATTCAAAAGGCAGCTCAAAGAACTCTTCCTGAACCGATCTCTCCCGTATGGATAGCTACAACCTAACCATCAAAGCAGGCCCACAACTGTTCACAGGACACTGCCATTAAGAACTCTACCTCATTATCCCCTATACCCCCGTGACCCCCCGGGCCAATCCCGTCACGAGTCACTGTGCTCTCTCTGATGACAAGGCTGTGTACACACTATTGTGATAACATACCCTTCAAGTGACACTGTGCGTTCTACGATGATATTACTTTGATACGTCTGGTGCCATTGTACATACTAGTATGTCCATGTATCTTATGAGTGATCATGATATAAAGCGCTCCGATACCTTCGGGTCTGGCCAGCACTATATAAAAGTTCTAAATAAATGTAAGTACTGTAATAACAGAGATTGTACACTATGGGATTAAATTTTTTTATTTATTTCGAGTCTTGCAAGATCAAGGAAAAAAGTAGGCTTGGTAGAGAAAATTGTTCATAGAGATAGGTGGCAGTGCACAGGCTTATGTGTTTGAATACTCTGTTATGCACACTGAAGGATACAGACCTGTTGTTTATAAGAATTATACTCAATGCTTATGCTCATGAGACTCTTGTGGGACAGAGTTAAATAGATAGCCTAAGGCAGGAGTTTGCGTGCTCCTACTCATGCAGGTGTCTCGCAGGATCGTATAAGGGGTAGTGAAAATCTGGTACATATAAATGTTACCTATTACAACAGGATATGCTGTGTGAAATTGCAAATTCCATTATAAAAGTACATTCTCGTGAAACACTTTGCAGTAGATGTGGAGGGCTGAGAGCCTGGCTCTCACAAGAGTCCTGCAAGAGTCAACCACGCTAAACGTGAGAGCATCATGGCTCTCATGAGTGTCTCGCAAGACTCATCAACAAGGAACAAAAACGGGTAACATTACAAACAACTCACATATTTAAAGTATAGAGTAGCTCTGTAAAGGGCTTTTTTAATTAACTTTTTTAACAACTTTTTTTGTATTTTTTTTTAAAGGACAGAATAAAAACGAGAAATTGGCAGTAAACTAACAAATAAATCATTCAAAGCAAAGAGACTAAAAACTAAGAAAAAATTGCTTTAAAAAATCATACTGCATATGTGGGAATTTATGATTCTGTCCCATGCAGCCATGCTTGTCTTAGAAGAAAAATAATCTACTTGCATAAATATCAAAGGATGGTTTATTCAGATAAGCAGAGTTGTTATCTGTTTGGGCAGTGAGTAGGCAGGCACAGACTCACTAGGTTCATAAGAATTAGATGCCCTGATAAGTTATCAAGGTGTACAGCACAGGCTATCTCAATCCGAGCGAGGCGTTGAGGGTGCACAGCCCTCAAATGTCATCACATACCAACGGTACTCATGCTGTATTGCTTGTGCCTTTACTGAGCTCCCTTTTGCATAATTTACAAATCGCATAATTCTCAGACACTTTATCTAACCTGGTCTCATATAAAAAATACTCCCACACCCTGACTCCTTGACTGGCTGAGGTAGTTGAATGGCTGGAACAGGAGTAGGGTCTGAAGATGACATTCTAGTGACAGAAAATAAGCCATTTCACAGAGCTAGCCAAAAAGGCTTAACCACAGCAAAACCCAATATGTAAATGAAGCAGCAAGGAAGGAATATGTGTTTGCTACATAAAGAAATCCATTTGAGCCAATCACAATCTTTCCTTAGGATGTCTGTCCACTCGTGGGTGTCTCACAAGAGTCCTGCAACATCCTAAAAAAGGAGAACGTTCTTAATATCTCAAATGCAACAATACATCAACTATTTTTCTACCTCACGCAACACTTCTCAAGTCATAATTTCTTCAGTAGACAAAATTACAATATTATGAACTTAGTTCCAAATGTACAGTCTTGCAAAAGACTCGCGAGACATGGTCCGGAAGAACAGCCCCCTTGTTGTACATACAGGGGATTGCTTGTTAAATTCCAGTGATCGTCTCGTGAGAGCCAGAAGTTTGTAAATGGACTAATTAATAAAATATACATACTATACTGACTTAATTATTAAAGATTAGCATTGAGCAATAACGGACCACATAAAAAAGATTTCTGTACAATAAATTAGAATTAAATTTATAACTTTACAATCTCTCGAGTCTCCTTTAAGTCATCCGCGAGCCTCCCCCTAGAGTGATCAGACAACTTGAAAATGGATGTACATAGTGAAAACACATTGTTTGCAGTATAGGAAAAAATTATCTGTGTTTTTTAAAAATATGAATAGAAGCTTATGTAAAGAAGTTGATAATTTGCACCAAACATTGTTGGAGTGGTTAGTTTTTATGTACTTTTAAATATATATATTTTAAACCGTTTATATTGACTGATAAATACAAAGTTAAAGTAACGTTATAGTACCTACCCATAAAGTATGGTTATAGATAGGTTTCATAGAAATGTGTTTTTTTGTTTTAAAAAAAGGAGAAATTCACTGAAAAAATAAATGTTATGGTAACGTTATTGGTAGGTGAATTGCTTGGTGACAATGTTAACACTTTTAACTAAAAACCACAGGAATTCATCAGTTATAGTTATCCTCACTAATAATAACTTGTGCTCCCCCTGTGCACTTCTTATGACATCACATATGACAGCAATCGTGACATGTTCTATGATATAATTTATGACACCACTGATGTCATTGTCCAATGTGTGCTAGTTTGTTTCATAGTTTACATAGTTGTTAGCAACTACCATATTACTTTTCTACCTTTTTTTGTACAGCCAGGGTTCAGCTAATTGGTGTAATGGCCCTATGGCACCCAACCCGACACTACGGATGGCCTACGGCCGTGCTTGGCAGTAGGTTAGGCAATCCCTGGGGTCAACCCCACACATGCAGGTAACCTGGGAGGAGGCTTGCAATTCTCCTCCCTGGGGCAATTATGGCCCCTGGTATACCATTCTCCAAAGCCTATCCCTATAACAAATGGAGAGAGGCTCATGCAGACCCCATCCCCATGCCGGTCTAGACCTTGGTGATCCCATCTCCTGGTGCCCGGCCATCAAAAATGAGGTGAAGTGCGGCATGTTGCCCCTCATTCCCAGTTAACGTCATCTCCCAGGGTAGTTTGGCTTTTAAATGGGGAGGGAGATAATATCATACCCCGAAACCCCATATTCCGGGGCCTGACCAATCAAAAAAGGGGGAGGGGTCAAGCAGCCCCCACTTCCATTGCCAATTTTGAACCTGGGGTCCCGGACAATTAGTGCAAGAGGAAGGGGCCATGTGGCCCCCCTTCACTGACCAATTTCAGCCCCAAGGACACATTCCCAGGGCCTGGCCAGTCAATGGTGGACACTCTGGCTCCACCCAGAGCACCCAGTGTGTGGTTGTTGGGGACCGCAGAATGAGCCCGAATGCCCCTGTGCTCCCAGCCAGGTCCCCGCATACAGCAGGAGCTACAGTGTTCTTGCATGCAGGGAGCGGCAAAAAGTGATAATCCCTGCATGTGGGAGCAGTTTTTTCATCTGCTTCACAGGGGCATGTAAACAGATCAAAAGTCTTTTTCTAGTGTTTAGGACCATTTTTTATACTCCCACCTACTGGGAATGGACTTACTGTTTGTTCTCACTTGGCAGGAGCTTTAAAATTGCTCCCGCCAAGCAAGAGTAAACAGAGGTTTCCCTAGTAGCGGCCAGGGAAACCACTCTGTCCCAGGTGGGAACCCCGGGCCAAAGCTGAGGTCAGTCCTGGGGGATGGGATATACAGGGCCATTAAGGGTTCCGTGAGGGGGACCTCACATCCTCTCTCACCATAACAAGCACGGCCAGTCCCTGAGGGGTGGCGGTAACTAGGTCTGAAATAAACCTAGAGAAGGTTGTGTCCCCTCCCCTTCCATTGTATGACTGGGCTAGGGGTGGGCAAAAGTCGCGGAAGGGACTATCGCGGAGAGGCACTGAGATTGAACAAATCTCTGTGCCTCTCCGTGATATTTCCGTTTCGCAAACCCGCCAGCTCACCTCCCGCCCGCCTACCGCTTCCCGCCCGCCTCCCGCCCGCCTTATTAAATTAGATTTACAGGCTACAAATAAAGGTTAATAAAACTTCCCCATCGTGGATTCTTCTATGAAACTGCGCATGCGCTTGAGCCTGCGCATGTGCATTCCTGGTGAAGAATGTGGCCCCCACTACATTGGGGGCCGCAGGGGATCCCCAGAAGTTGGAGGACTTTCAGTTATTTCCAAATCTTCAATAAGGTACTTTGTCTGTTAATCATCACTGCAGTATTCGCTGGAGGTATTTACTGGTAAACCGCAATACCACAATTCCTTAATAATTTACCATCACAGCCTAATATGCTTAAAAGAGTAATAAAAACAGGGATCATTGCATTCGAATTCATGCTAAATGTGGAAGACAACTCTTATGGATGTCTAATGAATGCCTGGATAATCCAAATGAGAATCTAGATAAAAATGTGGGAAGGAAATAAGAGTTTTACATAATCAATTCATGATTTAGTCCAAATTGCCCTTGAGACTCGAAAATCTCAATTGTTTAACCACAATAGCACATTCTAACTTTCTTATCTAATCTAAAATAGACCTCTAGAACAAAGAAGCCTCCGGAGATCACCCGTGGATGGAAAAATGTTTCAGACTGGCAGGTAAGTTTCCCTTGAATACCCAAACGGGACTGCAAGTGTCGCTGGTTAGGTCAGCACCACATTGCTCCTCGCAGTGAAAGATGATACTTCAGAAGCGCATGATTAATAAGAAAACAGTCTCTCTATAAGATGAATTGTGCAGTCCTACCTAACACTGTCTTTAATATAGCCTTCAGGATTTCATTTTTAACCTGCCTGCTGCTCTGACAAGATAGCCATTTTTCAAACTACGCTTCTATAAACAACACAGACTACCTAGACCTGACCACTAAGGTGCTCTGGAAATGCAGTTAGCCTATCTAAATTCAATGGACGCAGGTGCAGAAAAAATCATACGATTTCTTTATGTGCAAACATTAAACATTTTTTTCAGAGTTTTACGTTCTGCATTATCGTCCAAGTGAGCCCGTTTGGAATATTTGTTGATGTGATTCAGACATGGCACCATAAAAACTATACAATTTGAAAAAGTGAAATGACATGAAGTTTCTTAAAGAGACGATGGTTCGTACTTTATAATTATCTTTTGTATATTTTTTGTCACAAATCAGGCATTCCCAGTCTCTCAAACGGATCTATTTCTTGTATATAACAATAACAAGCATTGGCAAAGCAGTTGGTCTTGCATTTGTTTGAGTTAGAGCTATATGTATTGTAAATGGCAATGTTTTTTTTACTTCTGTGTTATGGAGTCTATGTATGTTGTGTGTAGTCAAATTATGTGGGTTGTATTGAATTGGTTAGTTGTGTAATTGTGTGGCGTGGAACTGTGTAGAGTGGATTTCTGTAGTGGAAATATGTGGCATTATGTGCTGAGGAACTATGTGGATAGTAATTCTGTGGTATTGAGTTTAGTGGAATTATGTGGAGTGGGATAGTGTGTTATGGAGTGTAATTTTGTGGAATGGTATTTTGTGTTGTGGAGTGCTATGTAGTGGAATTTAATTATGTGGTGTGTTGTTGAATTTTGTGGCACGATGTGGAATTGTGGTGTGGATTGAATGTATGTGGTGTGTTGTGAAATTTTACTGTTAAGTTGTATTATGTGGTTTGGTGTTGAATTGTGTGGATTGGATTGGAAATGTGTGAAGTTGAATTGTCTGGCGTGGAACTGTGTGGATAACTTTGAGGGTTGGAAACATAGTGGATAGCTGTGCGTTGTCAGTTACAAAAAAGAACAAATAGGTAGGAGCTAAGCTCCAGATCGGTGTATTTGGGTGTTAAAAAAAAAGAGTTAGAGCTCTTGGGGTCAAATGTACGACCGTTTTTTGTGGTCACAAAAAAGTATTCAACCAATTTGCAACCACAAAAAACGGTGGTGGTATATACCAACGCTATTCTGCGAGTCACAAAATTGCAAAATAGTGTTTGCGACTCATTATTAGGAAGGGGTGTGCAAGGACGTCCCTTCTTAATAGCGAGTACAAATGGCATGTACCATTGTTTTGCGACCGCATTTGCGGTTGCAAAACACTTGCAGTTTACCACCTACTTCAAGTAGGTGGTAAACCAATAGCAAACAGGAAGGGGTCCCCATGAGACCCCTTCCCCTTTGTGAATGGGTGCAAAAACGTTTTTTTAAGATCAGGCAGTGGTCCCAGGGTAAACTGCCTGCCCTTAAAAAATGAAACTGAAAAATGTAATTTCACTTTTTTAAATGCAGCCCGTTTTCCTTTAAGGAAAAAGGGCTGCATTTTAAAAAAAAACGGTTTATTGAAAAAGCTGTCATAGACATGGCGGTCTGTGAGTGCTGGCCATTCCCAATTGGGTTGCATATTGTGCTTGCCTCATGAATATTGATGAGACATGCAATTTGCGACCTCATTGGGAATCGCAAATAGTGTCTGAGACACTGTTGTACATTACATTTTGCGAGTCGCAAATTGCGAGTCACAAAGCGACACAATTTGCATGTCGCAAAATGCAAGCGTCGTACATCTGACCCTTGATGTTGTAAATGTAAATGTTTCTTACATTTGTGTTATGAATAGGATTGGATGTATGTGGTGTGTAGTGGAATTATGTGAGTTGGATTGGAATTGTTAGTTGTAGCAATGTGTGGTGTGGAATGGATTTGTGTAGTTGTATTATGTGGATGGTGTCCAGGCTCTCTCGAGGGCTCGGCAGTTCTTCTTCGAGCTCTTGAGTTCGTCGGTGAACCATGGTGCTTTCTGACTGCCGGGCCTGCTGGGCGGGGTCCTCAGTGGGGCGAGGTCATCTGCGCAGTTGCTGATCCACCTCGTGAGGTTGTTGGCGGCCTGGCTGGGGTTCGCTGAGCTGGCGGGGGGTCCTGGCTCAGGGATGCGACGAGCTGGTTGGCTGTGATCTTGTTCCAGCTTCTGCGTTCAACCTGTTGCTGGTGGTGGTGGATCGTGTTCTTTTTGAAGCTGAAGTGGACGCAGCTGTGGTCCGTCCAGTGGAGTCTGGTGGCGTGGCTGAAGGTGATGTCCTTGCTGGAGGAGAAGACGGGGTCGAGTGTGTGTCCGGCGTAGTGGGTGGGGGTGGTCACCAGCTGCTTGAGACCGAGGTTGGCGAGGTTGTCCAGTAAGGTGGTGGTGTTGCGGTCGTTGTTGTTCTCCAGGTGGAAGTTGAGGTCCCCGAGGAGGATGTAGTCAACGGAGGGGAGGGCGTGCGGGCTGATGAAGTCGGCGATGTCTTCGCTAAATTGTGTGCGTGGTCCCGGGGGTCTGTAGATGAGGGTGCCTCTGAGGGTGGTCTTAGGGTCGGTGTGGATCTGGAAGTGCGGGTGTTCGGCGGCTCTGAAGGCGTCGTCGATGATTGTCGTGACACGGATGGTGTACCTGTGGATGATGGCGATGCCTCCTCCGGTCTGATTGACGCGGTCCCTCCGGGTGATCTTGTATCCGTCTGGGACAGCGATGGCGATGCCGGATGCTGAGGAGGCGTTCATCCATGTTTCCATGAGGAAGGCAACGTCTGGTGATGTTGTATCGAGCAGGTTCCAGAGTTCCACGGCGTGTCTGTGGATGGAGCGGGTGTTGAGGAGGATGCACTTGAGGTGGTTGCTGCTGGTTTTCGGGTTGGCGGGTGCGGGTGCCGTGCAGGTTCGGATGCAGGAGAACTTGCAGGAGTGGCAGCTGAAGGATCCGTGTGTGCGTCTCGGGGTGGCTCGTAGCATCCGGGGATCCGGCCGGTGTTGAGTGCGTTGAGGGCGGCGGCGGCGTAGGTCTGTCGGGGCATCTTGCATCGGCGGGGGCCAGGGGTCCTGGCACTGGGCGCGGTCCAGGTGCGGATGGGCGCAGACGGGCTTACCTTTGGCGCACCTTCGGCACACAATCGGCGCGCCGGCTGCGCGTCAACGCTGCGCGTGTGTGCGGCCGCCATTTATGGCGAAGTGGGAGGGAGGGAGGATCAGCTGGGAGGCGGGTGCGGGGATGGTACAGAAGAAAAAGGGGGCGTGGCCATAAGCACGGCGGCGGGAAGTGGGGAGCGGGGCGGGTGGTCACAGGGGCAGAGGGTGACGGCACAGGGGAGTACAGCGAGGAAAAAAATACAATACAATGGCACAAGGGAGACAAAAACAGATTAAATGTCAGAGGGGAAGAAAATAACAGCAAAATTAGTGCAACAGCGCCCGCTAGTGCAGCGGGGGCGGGGACGACGAGGCAGGCTCAGTGAGGCTGAGTGCAGCAGCGGGGCGGGGTGGCACACACTACAGCTGGTGGCCATGCGGCGCGGGGGTGTCCTGAGAACTCTACGGTTCCTCCCACATCGGCTTGTTTCCACAAAACAAAGTGCAAGATTGTAGCAGAGATACTGATCAGGAACCTGTGCTGCTCCATTGTCCGAGTGAAGGGAATCCATTTTAACTGTAATCGTGATACAGATAAGTAGGCAACAATAAAAATGAAGGAAGTTCATCTAGACCTGTTTTTGCATTACTTTGGTTACCTTTCCATAATAATAAACCAAAGTGGCAGCAGGCAAAAAACTAGGAACAGCATAAGTGGCCGCAAAAACAAAGAATGACGGGATAAGCAGTGGGGCATGAAGTGCCCTCCTGAGGCCGCATGGACTGCTGTTAAAACAAGCCAGCCCCAGGTAAACAAAACACAAACACATCATTACATTCCCTAATTAAAGACAATCATTGATATAGTGCCATAGTTACACATACTTTATAAAGACAGTAGAAACAGTACTGTAATCACAGTTTTTGCAGTGGAGTAACACTAATTAGGTTTAATTGATCTGTAGTTCTGCTGAATTAGAAGGCAGCAAACAAAAGTGATCATGCTCTTAACCAATGGTAAGTGTGGGCGGGCTAAAAGCCCCTTCTGAATTTTTTTTTAAACACAAAAGATTGTCACCATAGCGACAGCGCTTGCACGCTGCTTGCAGGCTTAACCTAATAATTATGAAGTTTAGTGTCTGCCGAATGTATTTAACTTTTGCTTGCTGCTTTTTTACCCTCACTATAAGCATGTGTAGGTTAGGTGCTCATGCTGTGCAAAGCTGAACAATTGTGTTTACAAAAAATTACCTAAAGTTGTTTCATAATTTAGCCTCAGGTCTTACACATAAAGATTGTGCATTTTTTATGAGTTTGAATCTGCTTATGTATTGACTTTTACCACCTAAAATCAAGCAGTGGAAAATATATTTTGCCCACAAAAGAAAGACAGATTACTTTTTTTTGTGTGAATCAGTTGCCACAAAAATCTATAACTGTGGAATTAATAAAACAGCTACATCATTAAATCTAGCTACCGACATCTTGGGTTGTCAGAAGACCTGATTTCATAATCTTCCAAAAAGTGACAGCTGAAGAAACGTTTTATGTCAGCATATCAGGCCAGATGTACAAAACCAACTCTGCAAATCTCAGGCCCTGTAATTTGCAAACTCAAAATGCTTGCAACTTCAAAAGGGCTGTTTGATTTGGATTAAATTAATGTTGAGGGTCAGAAAAGTCTTTCAGACTTCCAAAATGTTTTTAGGATCCCATACAGAATCACACTTGGAATGGGCACGAAAGAGGCATCCCCTCCTACCTGAGATTCAGTATGTCATGCCATAATGGTTAGTGATTGCAGTTGCTGTCACAAACCATTGCAGTTACCAACACCTTAAAGCAGGGGTCTCCAAACCGGTCCTGGAGGGCCGGATTCATGCCAGATTTTTTGCATATCCCCATTTAGATACATGTAGTTATTTTAAAAATCTGGCATGGATCCGGCCCTCCGGGACCGGTTTGGAGAACCCTGCCTTAAAGGAAAGGATAACTGATTCCTCCATGGGCCTCATGCCTTTTGTGAATGGTGTCAGCAGACTCTAGAGGAGCAAGCAGTGTTCCAGGGGACCTCTATTTGTTCCCCACAATGTTTTTCTGAATGGAAACTTCAACCCTGATTTACTGCATCAGTTTTGAGATACATTTCTTACAGCAAACCTGGTGTAAAGTGATGTATGCACAAATGTTGCATCAGGATGGCGTTCAACTGTTAGACGGTCCCTACAATCTAGTAGGACTGTGTATTTCAAACAACAAATCTTCATAATACAGAGACTGAGTCTTCTTATATAATCAGTGAATGTTGGACTGTTTGGCCAGCTCACAATACAACATCTGAACTCTTATATTTACAGAGTTATCAAAGTTGTCTGTAACCTCAAACATGACTCTAAACTTCCCAAGGAATTCGTGGAAGCAGATCTAATCATTGTGTTTGTCGATGTTGCACCCCCACAGTGTCTCCAATAAAAGATATGATAATACATTTAACATTTTTTATTGAAAAGTTCTAATCTTTGTCAATAAAACATGAACTGCGATTATCAGAAAGATGAGACACATCATTGGAATAAGCATTACTAGAATGGTGATAAATACAAACAATTCAACCATGTTAAACCGTTAAGTGCTCATGACGGAATGGTTCTGTCATGAGTACCAGTGCTCCTGTGCACATGATGGAACCATTCTGTCACGTGCACAGGCAAACAAAATCCCTCTGCTGCAGACAGCAGAGGGGTTTCCTTTTTTTATTTTTGCCTCGGGAGGCCGGGAAGTGCTTCCCCAACCTCCCGGAGCCTTTTTTGTTGTGCAACTACGATCGCACACACGGTGTGCTGACATCATTACATAGAAAATGAAACTGAAACTTAATTTCAGTTTCATTTTTCAGTGATCTTGAGGCTTGCTCAGCCCCCCAAGTACTGAATTACATGGGAGGGGTATCGTTGGGAAGGGGAGAATATCCCCTTTCCAATAGTACCCTTCTCTAGTGGAACACTGCTTGGGGATCATCCCAATAGGGCAATCCCAAGCAGAGATCAACTCACTGGGCACAAGGGAGTGGGAGAAGCCCCTTGGTCTTTCTGCCCCTCCCCCCCGGGCGGGCAGAAATTACCCTAGACACCAGGGATTATTTTTTTAGATTAGGGGTGGGGGCTGCCCAGATTGAGCATGCCAATGCCCCCATCCTTCCCCCCAAAAAAGGCAAAAGTCTTTCTGCTCCCCCTAGAAGGCAGATGGGGCAATAGCCCCTGATATGCCCCCCGGGGGCAGAAAGCCGACTAGTTACCAGGGATTCTTTTTTAAATGTATTCTCAGAGGTGGGAGCTGCCCAGAATGGACCTGCCAATGCCCCCATCCCAAAAGAAATTGCCAGAGTCTTTCTGCCACCCCAGGAGTCAGAAGTGGAAAATAGCCCCTTATCTGCCCCCACGGGTGGGCAGAGAACACACTAGGCACCAGGGATGATATTTTTTCTAATGTTTAGGTGTGTGGTCGACCCAGAATGAGCATGCCAATGCCCCAATGCCCCCCAAAATGGCACAGTCTTTCTGCCCCCCCCCGGAGGCATATTGGGGCAGTAGCCCCTGGTCTGCCCCCGGGGGGCGAAAGTCAACTTGACGCCAAGGATTATTATTATTTTTTCATACGTAGGGATGGCGGCTTGCCAGAAGGGGCATGCCACTGCCCCACCTCTAAAAAAATGAAAACAGTCTTTCTGCCCCCCAGCAGGCAGATGGGGTAATAGCCCTTTATCTACCCCCCAGGGGGGGAAAGTCACTAGGCACCAGGGATTATTTTTTGCAAAGTTCAGGGGTGGGGGCTGCCAACAATGGTCATGGCAATAACCCCCAAAACAAAGCCACGGAGTTTCTGCCTTCCAGGAGGCAGGTGGGGGCACTAGCCCCTGATATGCCCCCCTGGGGGGCAGAGAGTGCATTAGATGCCTGAGAGTATGCTTGTTTTGTTATATGTAGGGGTGGGGGCTGCCCGTAATGGGCTTACCAATGCCCCTAACCCTCCAAAAAATTCCTTAGTCTTTCTGCCCCCCTGGGAAGCCGTTGGGGCAGTAGCCCTTGATCTGACACCCGGGGGGTAGGGGGCAGAAAGCCCACTCGGCACCAGGGATTTTTTTTAATACACAGGCGTGGGGGCTGCCCAGAATGGGCATGTCAATGCCCCATCCCAAAACAAATTGGCACAGCTTTTCTGCTCTCCGTTGAGGTAGATGGGGGCAATAGCTCCTTATCTGCCCCCCTCAAGGCAGACAGCCCACTATGCACCAGGGATTCTTTTTTTAAAAAGTTCAGGGGTGGAGGCTGCCCCCAATGGGCAAGGCAATAACCCCCCAAAATGCCACTGGTTCTCTGCCCCCTCAGGAGGCAAATGAGGGCAATAGCCCCTGATATGCCCCCTGGGGGACAGAGAGTGCATTAAAGGCCATGGAGTACGCTGGCTTTGTTATCTGTAGAGGTGGGGGCTGTCCACAATGGGCATACCATTGCCCCCTGCCCCATAAAAAGTTGCCACAGTCTTTGCCCTGATATGCCCCTTGGGGGCATATCAGGGCAATAACCCCCAATCTCTATCCCCCCAGGGCAGCAGAAAGCTCACTAAGCACTGCATTTGTTTTGCAGTGTGCCTAGCTCAGCATTTTGGGGTCTAGTACAGCTGGCACCTAGAGAAACCTAGCAAACTTGTAACATTTTGAAAGCTAGACACCAAGGGGAATTAAGCATGGGGTGACTTGTGTGCTTTTCACCAGGTTCTGTGGCCCAAAATCCCTTGCAAACCTAAAACGTGGTAAAAAAACACATTTTCGCTAATTTTTGTGATGTAAATTTGTGGAATTTAATGGGAGCAACAAAGTTCCACCAACCCCACATTCCCCAAAGTCTCCCAATATAAATAGTACCTCACTTGTGTGGGTAGGCCTAACACACGTATCAGGAAAAGTCCAAAAATGCAACGTGGACACATCGCATTTCTCCAGTACTGACCCTTTTTTCCTAATGTGCCTAGCTGTTGATTTTGGCCCCCAGCTCTGCCGGGACCTAAGGAAACCTAGCAAACCTATAGATTTTTTAAAACTAGATATCCAGGGAAATCCAGGATGGGCAACTTGCGTGGTTCTATTACCCAGAATCCCTTGCAAACCTCAACCTTTGTAAAAAAAAAAACATTTTTCCTCATATTTTTGTAATGTAAAGTTCTGGAATCTACACTGATCCACAAACTTCCACCAACCCAGGATTCCCCAAAATCTTTCAATAAAAATGGTACATCACTTGTGTGGGTAGGCTTAGCACACATGACAGGAAATGGCCCAAAATGCAACGTGAACACATCACATTTTTCCACAGAAAATTGGCCCTTTTTTTGCCATGTGCCTAGATGTGGGTTTTGTGCTCCTGCTCAGCTGGCACTGATGGACACCTAGCAAACCTGTATATATTTGAAAAGTATACACCCTGGGGAATCCAGTATGCCATAACTTGTGTGGTTTCCCCCAGTTTCTTTTACCCAGAATCCCTTCAAAATGTCAAACTTTGGGAAAGAAAACACAGTTTCCTCACATTTCTGTAATGGAAAGTTCTGGAATCTAGGGGGAGCAATAAACATCCACCACATCCAGCACTATTCCACTTAGTCTCCCAAAACAAATGGTATCTCACTTGTGTGGTTAGGCCTAGTACTTATGATGGAAAACGGCACAATATGTACTGTGGAGACTTCAAAATTATGAATTACAGAAAGACCCTGTTTTGCGAGGTAGTCACCTGTGTTTCATATCTCGAGCTCGGCGGCCATCTCGGGAAACGTACCAATCCCAGACATTTCTGAAAACTAGACACCAGGGTAAATCCAGGGAGGTGTGACTTGCATGGATTCCCCAACGTTTTCCTGCCAAGAATCCCCTGTAAATCTCAAATTTAGCTGACAAAAACTCAAATTTTTCTTACATTTCTCAGTGGGAAAGTAGTGGGAATCACTGGACTGACTCAAATGTACTACCACCCCCTGTTCCCCAAGGTCTCTTGATAAAATTGGTACCACACTTGTGTGGGTGGGCCAAGTACCTACGACAGACAAGGGCCTAAAACATATTGTGGAGACATCAAAATTATCTGTCACAAAAAATAACCTGGGTTTGCAGGGGGGTCACATGCGTTTTTGATTCCGGGTTTTGCGGCCATCTAGTGAAACCTACCAAACCCAGACATTTCTTAGAATTAAACTCCCGGGGAAGTCCAGAGAAGTCTGCCGAACATAGATCCCCCAAAGTTTTCCTACCCAGAATCCCCTGCAAACCTCAAATTTAGCTAAAGAAAATCGCAATTTCCGTACAGTTCTGTGTGGGATCACCATGCTGGCAAAATGTCCTACCACCCAACGTTCCCCTTAGTCACCCAATAAAAATGATATCTCATTTGTGTGGGTGTCCAATGCAAAATCGCATAAAACATATTTTTAAAAAATGCAGCGCTTAGAGTTTGCTGTGCTATTCCCTCAATCACTATGTTTTTGGCCCTTCCCAGCTTCTGGATCTTCGCCCACCCACACAAGTGACATATCACTTTACTCGGGAGACGGAGGGGAATGCTGAGTGGTAGGACATTTGTGCCAGCGCAGTGATTCCAACCAGAAATGTGAGAAAAATTTGATTTATTTTGCTAAATGTTAGGTTTACAGGGGATTCTGGGTTGGAAAATATTGGAGGATGCATGCAAGCCATACCTCACTCAACTCCCTCTGGTGTTAGAAATGTTTGGGTTTGGTAGGTTTTCCTGAATGGCCATCGAGCCCGGGACCAAAACACAGGTGGCTCCCTTGCAAAACCAGGTAATTTTGGGATAGATAAGTTTGATGTCTCCACAATACATTTTGGGCCCTTCTCTGCCACAGGTACTTGCCCCCCCACAGAAGTGAGGTACCATAGTTATCAGGAGACCTGGGTAATGCTGGGTGGAAGGAAATTTGTGTCATATCTCTGGTTACCTACATCAGATTTTTGTTGGCTTGGTGTCTATTCAAAGATTACAAATGTACACAATTTTTATGAATTGAAGTGAGATTTTTATTGTGTTTTTTTCTTTACTTTTTAACTGTTTTAATAATGGTACATGCTTTACATATTTCTTCATAGTTAAGCCTGTCTGCTCTGTGCTACAGCTACTAATATTGTGGCCTAACTGGACCTAGTAAGAAATAGTGCCAATATAAATTGAAGTAGACTACCATGTACTTCACCTAGTAATCCACTTCCTCACAGTAGGTCAGAAGGTGATTCCATTAGGTGGACATTCTAATGAAAGAATTTATAATACTTCATGTTGCTGTGTTTGTCCTTTAGGTTCATAGCTCACAACACAAACATTATCGTCTAACTTCCTTTCATAACACTTCGATGTGAGGCTACAGCTTTCATTTTTAATGCAGTATGTACAGCACAGGAGGCCCCCTCCCAGTTTTCATATTGTTGTAGCCCAGTTTGTTGCTTAATTCTGAAGATTCCTTTTAAAGTCAGCTGGGGCCATCAAAGGCACCTAGTCACTCCAATACTGGTAAATGCTTCATATAACAAAAAGGCAAAACTATTAGCTTTGCAAATGTCATTTTTCGCTATGCAACTAGTGCATAAGCCCCTTTTCAATCATTCACCTGGTTTCACTTTTTTGTCTTAGGCATTCCTTAATCCTCATTTTATACTTATCAGCATGTTATGTACCTGAAAACTTTCCTATCTTTTTTCATTTCCTTTAACCCTCAAATGTTTTCTATGTTTGTTTATTTCTGTGATGATGACAACATAATGACCTCAAGAAAACTTTGGTTTACAGAGCAGAAGGAGACACATCTCATCCTATATGCCTCCAAGTTTCAATCACAGGTGCTGTATAAAGCCCTTTCCAGATATGTCATGCAATTGGCAAACAATCTGGCTCATAAATGAGGGTCACAGGAAAGGTTTCCCTAAATTATTTTCATTTCTTTGCTGCAACTATATGCCTGTGATAAGACTTCTATTGACAGGGTGTGGGGTCAACAGTAATTATAGTCTTTTATGGAAACAATTAGGGTGAGCAAGCTATCAGTTTTGAGGGGTGTTGATGGAAGATGGGAAGTATTGACTAATTAGGGTAAAAGTAGGACCAAGCAGGATGATTATCAGAAAGCAGCTAATGAAATGTAGGTATGTCCTCTGCTGCTTGTAATGAGGATCTATTTAAACAATTAGGCTCTTAATTGGTAGCCAGGCATATATGACAGGCTGATAATGTTTCTCTTTACCAACTGGAAACAGGATTTGAAATGACGTTTTAGTCCTGCTAGCAGAATAGGCCATGCCATCCACTTGGGACAACAGAACTTAGGATTCTTTTGGTCTCCACATTTTTGCGTTGTTCACCTGAGTTTTGTAGTCTGACAGAACCTCAGCTTCATGCATATTAATCCCAAAATCACCCTTACGTAAAATGTTGCTATGATGCCACAGCACCCCTGGCAGTAGGGGCAGTAGGCACGTTGTGGATGGCCAGTTGCAAAAGCATGAGCCCATTGCAAAAGAAGTTCAAGAGCCTTCCCCAAAATCTAATCGTCTCAGTGCCAGGAAATAGAAGGCCTAGGGTAAATGACTTTCTGCTTTAATTAAACATTCTGTACACCCTTTCACTAAAGATATTTTTAGTATAGAACTTAAGAATGCCCCCTTCCCCATAAAAAGAACCTGGCCTTAGAACCCCATTTGTTGTCATGATTTATGAACACCAGGCAGTACCACTCTCCCTCAATGAGCTCCTAAGTGCAGCAGGGAAACAAGGAAAAGTTACCAGCCTATGTCTATATATGAATACATAAATAAGTGTGGTGCGTGTGTGTGAAAATATATATATATATATTTTGTTTCAGCTACGGACTGCTGCCAGGTGCAGCTCGTGACTGCACGAGAAGTCGCAATCACTGTATTGACGACTTACAGCCTGGCTGGGACTCATACTAGAGGCTGGAGCATTAAGGGGACCCAAGAGAGCCTGAGGACATCATTTTACCAGGACACTCCATACTCATTACCACATCTTTTCCCTGTTAATAGTGATTCCATCTCCACGTTTCACCCGCTGGGAAGCGGTGCTTTCTGGGAAGTGTAGTTCACTTTGGACTGCTTTGGGTGAACGAACATGTGATCTGGGGAGGGAACTCACCGTCCAATGATGACAAGGCAGGACACTTCAAAAGGCGTGGGTGGAGGTTTAACCAGTTTGTAGCAGCATCTGAGGAAGGCTATCTTGCCGAAATGCATCATGCTGTGTGGTCTGAATAAACGGCTCTCTGAAGGTTTCCCCGAGTGGCCTCTTTCCTTTCCAACCGGAGGGGTGTTTTGTGGTTATATGTATATATATATATATATATATATATATATATATATATATATATATATATAAATATATATATATTCATTCCTCGCGCTCCTCGAGCATTCCTTGCCCCCAAACGAGAGTTGTGTCGTCGAATAGACTCCTCGAGTCGAGTCTTCCAATATTCAATGCAAAGATGACGACACTGTGTGCAATTTTTCAATCTTTATTTTCCCGCCGCAACCAAACGCGTTTTGACTGACTAACAGTCTTGCTCACTGGTAAAAGAGTTTCTTAGCGCGGCCATTTTTAAAGTGCATGACGTGCATAAAGTTAAAACTACAACTGTGACAACTGTGACTCACAAGAAAACAGACTCGTAGTTTTTAACACATCGACTGAGATATACACAATGAAGTTTAATTTAAAGTCTATTGCCACTGTATTGAAACTTAATCAATACTTTGCAAACATTTAAACAAGTTAACATTTTAATTCCATGACCTGTGCTTTTACTCGACCTCACGCTCTTGTGAGCCCAATTCACTCCTTTTTTTTTCAAAATCATTAGCATGCGCTTTCAAGTTTCAAGCTCCAGTGAGCCTAATTGGCAAACTACACATCAATATGCTCATGTGAGCTTCGCTACGTCAAATTTATTTGCATGCGCTTTCAGATTTTTTGCTTTGATGTGCTTTTTTGACAAAACTACAAAACTTTATGTTGGTAATTTTGCTCAAGTGAGCTTTCAATCCTTGCACCAAAAGCAACTTAGTTCCAAATAAAATCTATCGTGTTAACCTTGCTTTTGTATTATGTCCAAGTGGGCTAAATACCTGCAGTCCTTTTTGATTGTGCAACCTCTACTGATAGTTCATAGGCATTGAGTCTGTTTTACTTAATGTGCATATTAAAAACAATTACCACCCTTTCATTCATTGCTGAAGCTTGTTACTCTTCATTGCATTATATGTGTGTGTGTAGGTCCTCTTCCATGTTAAGGCCTCCTGGGTGTTTAGAATTGAGTTCAATGATGTATGTATGCATGTATGTATTTATTGGGTAATTGTCGGTTCAAATGAATTATAAAATTGTTGGTTTATGAACTGTCTAACTGTCTCAACTATGCCAGGATATTACTGTAATAAGACCATAAGCCCCAGCATCTTGGATATCAGAATAGAGGAACGTCATAACTTGTATATATTCCACATTAGATAATGATTTCTACAAAATAAATATATATATTTTTCCTATAAAGTATTAATATATATTTTTTCAAATCTGAGTTTGGTTTTAGGATGATTTAAGTAATTTATTGGAATTTTAGGTTGGAATGATTTTATATACATTTTTATATTGTTTACATCATTATGTGGGAACCAACCTATTGATCTTTCCTTTAGAAAATTACCTAGTTGTTCTCTCCTTTTATCTCCTTTAGACCAAGTCGTAACAAGCACACTGATTCTATTAGGAATTGGATATTATCTAAACCTACACTATAGTTCATTTACTTGCTAATGCAGCTTGCACTTTCCTTGCACAAAAGATTTATCTTTGCACTTTGACATAACATTGTCACAAAGGGGTCTCGCTTGTCTATGTCACTAGGGGCATTTTTTCTTTTCTTCAGCACTCAGTCACTTTATTATGGCATCAGCAGGCATGACAGATGGAGCTGGGGTAAAGGGTTTCTCATATTATGTGAAATATGAAACCCATATTTAATAATACCCCAACAAAAAGAAAAATAACAAAATAAAATTATGCAGGGTTTTTTCAAAAATAGATTACTGTCTGTATTTTACAGAAACATGTTTGTTTAGGAGGTCATTTGCTATGAGATATGCTCAATGTTTTAAAGAATGAATTTACATGCATTTAAGCTGTGATTTATACGATTATCAAATACCAACAGACATACTTCATGTTTTACAATTTACAAGCATTTAAGCTGGAATTTAGAAACATTGTTACAAAGTATGTCTTCTGTGTCTATGTTGTGTCATGTATCACCTTGCACTTTAAAAAGGAGACACTGCCGCCCATGCGCTGTCGCGTGAACAAGGCCGTTTCGCTTCCAGCCGAAACGTGTCTTGGCGAGAGGGTGGTAGCACAATAAAACCACTTAATCTAATTCGGGTCTGCACTTGACTTCTTCATGTGTCAAGGGGATTGAGTGGCAAGCGTGTAAATAAATATACATCTATATATATATATACAGCGTGGAGTGCTTTAAAATGCAATAAAGAAAATGAGCACTTACTTGGGTCCACTCTCGTTTGCTCATCAGTAAGAGCGGAAGAGTGAGGATTCTTCATAAAAATTCGGCGCAAACAGTGCAGAAGAACCCCCAGTGGGAATGCTGACAAAGGGGAGACAAGCCATGAAATGAAGAACCAGAAAACAGTGGTAAATCTTTCAAATTATTCTTTTTCTAAAACAGAAATGGAGGTTTTGTCTAAAGGACTATCGTTCTGTCCATCTGCATGTTTTAATTATACAGAGACAAGAATTGACCTTTTATTTCATTAGAAAATTGAAATTGAAGAAATGGTTTGCTTTAAACAAAAACACAAGGGTACAGAATGTTTCTGAGATTCCTATAGGTTTAACAGTACAAGATGTTGACTCTTTGCATGTGATTCAGGAATTGGGAAACCCTGAAGCATTTATTGATGATCCATTTTTAAATTTGATAAATACAGACATTGATTTTGGGATGAACAGTGGCAGCAAATTCAAACCCAAGTCAATCTTTATCTCCCAAATTAGTAGTGACACGATAAATTGCTTCGAAAGTGGAATGATTAAAGAACTGAAGAACATTGAAAGAAAGGAATTCAAAGGTAAACAAAATGTATCTAAATCACAGGGAGAAGCAATCAAAAGCCTTGAGGAACGCAGAGACATTGTTATCAAACAAGGGGACAAAGGGGGAAACGTGGTGATCTGGCCGCTAAATATGTACCTAGAGGAAGGACAAAACAGCTGTCAGATCAAACAAAATATTGTGTGGTGACAAAAAGCCGCTATAAAACTGCGAACAGAGGAGTAATGGAAAAATTGCTTGAATGGCGTGATCAGGGCATATTAGAACAAGAAGAGTATCTGTTTTTATGCTTTAAGGATCCTAGAATTCCTAATTTATATATTTTGCCTAAGATACATAAAAATGCCACTCTACCACCAATTGTGTCCTCGCGAGGAAGCTCCTTAGAAAACATGTCCAAGTACGTGGACCATTTCTTACAGCACTTTGTGCAAGGGCTACCTGCATATGTAAAAGACACCAGGGATTTTTTAATGAAAATCAAGATATTGAGTGGAAGAAGGGCTATTTACTAATGAGCAGGGATGCATGTAGCCTTTATACCAGTATCCCACAAAATGAAGGTGTAGATGCATACAGGCACTTGCTAAGAGGAAGGTCATTATCATTTCTTTTACATTCAGAAATGATTCTTGAAATGATATCGATATGTTTGAAAAATAATTTTTTTCTATTTAATAAAGTCCTATACAAACAGACCCAGGGGACGACGATGGGAACATGCTTCGCCCCCAGCTTTGCAGGCTTGTACCTTGGCTGGTGGGAGGAGCAGGTTGTCCGGAACATCAGACAGTACCATGACCACGTCGTCCTCTGGGTCAGGTACATCGATGACATCTTCTGCAATTGGGATTGAAATCGAATGCAGGCAGATGAATTTGTGCACATACTAAATGACAACTGTTTCAATTTACAATTTACCAGTGAGATGAGTACAGGGGAAATACAGTTTTTAGATCTGAAACTGCAAATAGTAAATAACAAAATTTGCAGTAAATTACACCAAAAATCAACAGCGGGTAATAGTTTACTACAGGCCCAGAGTTGTCACCCGAAGAATCTCATAAACAGCATTCCGTTTGGCGAGCTGCTGAAGGCCAAACGTAACTGCAGCACAGAAAAAGACTATGATGAGGAAAAAAAGACAATGCCTCAAAGATTCAGTGAAAGGGGCTATAGTAAAGCAATTGTTAATTCAGCGATTGAAAAAGTATCTAAAGTACAAAGAGAAGTGCTTTTTGACAAAAAAGAACCCAAAGAGTCTAATAACCGAATCAGGTTTATAACAACCTATAATGACCAAGCATGGGAGGTGCGTAGAAGCCTGATGAAATTCTGGGAAATTCTGAAACTTGATGATGACCTAAAGGACAACATTGGGAACTATCCTTCAATGACATTTAGAAGAACTAAATCGTTGAAGAATACCCTAATAACCAGCAGCTTTAAAGAGATCAACAAACACAATCCTGTACAAGGATTCTTCACCTGTACTAAATGCAAAGCTTGCAGAAAATGTAATAACTGCAAATCACTAAAACTCTGCATGGAGAAACCAGCATTCAAGATCACAAAACATTTCACTTGTGCAGTGTATGCATTAAAATGCCCCTGCAATTTGTTTTATATCGGGAGTGCAATCAATAGGGTTAAATTACGTCTTTTAGAGCATTTAAGAGCTATTGCAAAAAATGACAAACAGTACCCTGTAGCTCGCCATTTCAGTACATCACACAAACAAAACCAGAATCCTCTGAAATTCTGTGTACTGGATTCTATCCCTCTTAGAGAAAGAGGTGGAAACTGTACACTAGAATTAAGAAAACTTGAATCTAAAATGATAATTAAGTACAACACAGTGAGCCCCTTTGGTTTAAATCTGGACGAGGAGATGTCAATACATTTAAGATAAAAATCTATAGCCCAGAACTGTATCTATCCGTTGTTGCCCATTTTTAAGAAGATGTTTTAACACGTTTTTTTTTTTACTTTTGTGTTTTTGCACAAAGTAGTTCCTATTATTTTAGTAACTCATATATTTGGTTTTGTTACAGAAGGGAAGATATATATTGACAACCACAGTTGACCTGGTGGATATTGTGCTCACTTGAGCTTGACTTTGACATGCATTCCAAAGAATTACCTACTATGAATGACAATATTTTGAGTTTAGCCTCATCGCTGCTTGAGAGTTTCCTCTGCTGTGCTGGACAGCAATGAAAACGGGTGTGGTCATGACGAGCTCAGCTCGTCATAAGCACACGAGCACTGGGCTGCATGTCGAGCTGAGCTCGTCATAAGCATGGAAGGGGTTAGATATGAATCCACTTGGATGTAATATAACTTGTATGTCCATAGTTTGAAGATTATAAATTACGGGCATCCGTTAGCAAAGATTACTATGTTCATGTAATGTACCCCACTTGGGGAGAATAATGTGATTGCCAATGCTATTATTGATAATTAATTTTTGGCTTTAATTATACTGAACAATGCAATGTCACTGCGACTTTCTATAATAAAAAGGATTTCCAAAACCACATGACAGAGTATATTTTCTATGTCTATTGAAATAGGAACACTGTGCCTTTAAATGTACAAATGCACTTGTAAAACTTTACCCGTGAACAAGGAGTGAGGTAACTCCGAAACACGTTGGGCACCCATTTGCATCAAATATACGTCTGCTTTATATCGAGGCCACGGCACCAGTGAGTGTTTATTTCTCAAAAACTGGAGTTTGTTACAAATATATATATATATGTATATATTATTCAACAAGAGAATTCAATGCACGGCACACTCCCCTGCAGTAATTAGGATTCTTTTTTACATCTCCTTCTCTCCACTTACGCATTTCAAACACAGGGTTCTTGATCAGGGTAGTTTTCAGAAGTTCTTCTCCGGTTTCTACTTAAATACTGGTTCTCCACTTTATCCATGATCAGGTATTGTGTGACCAGTAGGTCATTTGTTCATTTCAAGTAAGTCACATAATAGCCACAAACGTACTGTTGCTTTTTTATCCACATTTACATATTGAGTGTTTGTATATAGGTCATGTCATAGCCAAATTCATACATAAATCCATGATATATTCTTTTTGGTCAAATTGATAGATATTTTCTCATATCAGATATTATATGACCCTATGCTTGGTGACTGAGTGTCCTGCTATGTATATATTTACTATATAATTGGTTGGGCTGATTGCCTTCCTATCACACCTGGTGACCTATACTTTATTCAGGGATTTGTCAACAGTAACAAAAGACAAAAAACGACTATACTATTATTGTGATAAAAAAATATAAAAACATATTCCATCATGAAGGAAAAGGGTTTTTAAGAAGCGTTTTCTTAGTTGTGGTGGTGGTGATTCATGAAAAGTCTTTCACAGTACTATGGGCATCTATTTCAGATTGGGGCATTTATACATAACATTTACAAAATATTTACAAGTGTATATACATTTCTTCGTCCCCATTAAACCTAATCCGGACCTTTGTTCGGAACCATATAATTAGTTCAGATTCCAAACGTCTCAGTTTTAACCACATCGATGCTCGATGAGTTCCAGCCCTGTGCTGGAATATGCAAAAACCCATTATTCATGACGAGCTGGGCTCGTCATGAGCGTGCTGGGAGGCTACTGCATGACGAGCCCAGCTCGTCATGAGTGTGGAAGGGGTTAATACGCAATTGCCTCCTCTTTCGTGCACCAGTATAGTAGCTAGTCCAGAATATTTCCTATCCATCCAATTACGATTGGGATGTGTTCTCATATGTTTTGCCATTGAATAAGTAGTGTCATCATTTTGCACAGCTTTTAGTGTTCCAGCACTCGCTTTTTCAATGGACATATCGTACTCCCGATGTATCTTTTGCCGCAGAAGCACTCTAACATTGATACAACATGACTTGTTTCACAATTGATGTTGTCCTTGATCTCAAAAACTCGTTCTCTTGGATCTTTGATGGTATTTCAATTTTTCCCAATTTTACATGCTTTGCACGTCGGCAATCTTCTGAAGCCTTGTTGTCTTGTCTCTAACCATGTTGTTTTTTGGGACTCTCAAAGTGACTTCTCACTATGGTGTCAGATAGGGGTGGTGCTTTTCTATATGTGATCATATCCCATTTCCCTAGATCTTTCCCAATGTCCGGATCTTTAATTAGCACATACCAGTATTTTTTTAATTTGATAGCTTTCTTAACTGTTTGTCAGAATTAGGTGTGGTCTTTTGTCTTTGCTTTTATCATTTTTCTTTTTATTCTCCACTAGAGTCTGTGCTCTACTTTTCTGTCTAGTTCATATTTTTGTCCTTTTTGGATGTCCTTATATTTGTGTCCCCTGTGCAGGAAACGTGTTGTCATTTTTTTTCCATTGCCCTGGGTTCTGACCAATTACGCTTCATCCTAAAAAAATATATCATGGATTAATGTATGAATTTGGCTACACGATATAAACAACACAACCTATATACAAACAACCAATATGGAAATGTGAATGAAAAAGCAACAGAACTTTTGTGGCTATTATGTGCTATTCTTGAAATTAACTAATTAACAACAGGTCCCACAATACCTCATCATGGGTAAAGTGGAGAACCAGTATTTAAGTAGAAATCAAAGAGGGACTCCTGAAAACTACCGTGATCAAGAACCCTGTGTTTGAAACGCGTAGGTGGAGAAAAGGAGATCTAAATAAAGAATCTTAATTACTGCTGAGGAGTGTGTGGTGCATTGAATTCTCTTGTTTAATAATATTGCAGTGGTAGTTGGCCCCCTCCCGCCACGAGCACCAGCTATCAATGTGCTCCCCCCGCCACGGACCGTCTTTGCTGTGATACATATATATATTTCCATTTTCATCTTCGTGCACACCGCCCTCCAGTATCCAGCACGTCTTGAGGGCGAGCAGAGGAACAGCACTACCAACTCCTGTGTGATTGAGGTAACTTGTTTTTTATTTATTTTCGAAGTTTTCAAATGGCCTCCATTACTCATGGGGCCATCACAAGCAAAGTACAAGAGTGCATACAACCAGAAAAAGATGACCTATGCGTTTCGGCTTGCGCCTTCTACTGGGTCACGGAGTGTTGTGCTGAGTGTCAATTTGAAGAGAAAACACTCCCTTTCCCCACCACCATTTAAAAAAACAGGTAGCACTTTTAAAGGGGACACTACCGCAAATTAGATTAATAAACTGAAGTACTGCTGTAACAAGCCAATTTACACAATAGATGTGATTAACAAGCATCAAGAAAAATATCATTGTAAAGTACACTTAGTCAGGGACTTATCTGTAGTTAATTTGATTTGAAATGAAGACTTATCAGTATTGTCATCTGAAAAATGAAGTAAGCTACGGATAGGACAGATAATCTCTGGGAAAGACCTCAATATATATGTGTACATGCAACATTGTATATGTTACTGGGACGGAGGTACTCCTTCATTTGCTATTTACAATAACATTCCTTCGGGATGGAGTGACCATCTCCATACCAAAAAGATACATATCAGAACGTAAAAAACTTTTTTACAAGCAAAAGTACTCATCTCAGCCTTCACATTATATATCATTGTTTTCTACACTACAGTTATCCACTTTTGTGCGCTGGTGCAGCTCCCGTACACTACTGAAGCGCATGTTGCCCCAAGGCAAACAGAAAAGGGGCACTCCATTATTCTTGGCTCAATAGTTTATTGAGAGCTCTGGCACGTTTCTGCATCAGATTTCAACAGACATGCTCATGCTCAATTGTGACAGAACACCGAAAATGGTAAACATTATAAAAGGAATACAATCTCACAATATAGCAGAGCTTCCAAGTTCCACCATCTTAGAACAATACATCACCAGTGATTTTAGTTCCAACCTTACTGATGAATCACAAACAATTTAAACAAAAACATGTTCAATATTATGCTTACAATAATGACAAAAAACTATTAGTACAACCAAGGGATAACTCTCCAAATAATACTTTCATAGTCTGATTCGTTGCGCCCGTCTGCGCCCGTCCGCGCTAAGGACGGTCTCAGGGCTAAATACCATACTCCTTCCCTCACTTGGTCAAGAGAGGAGTTACTATCCTTAAACAAACATTCTAAACACTGTCAGCATTCCATTAGTGTGGACACCTGGCGAGGACCAACAAGCTGTCAGAAGTGTAAGTTAACACTTTTACCCTATAGCAAGCCCATAAGGAATGATAAATCCATAAATATAAAGGAGGGGTTAATAAATGCACGTTCAATGTGCAAAAATGCTCTCTTATTGCAGAAAATGCCCTAGATTGTCTATTCATTACAGAAACATGGCTACGTGATTGGTCGAACCCTGATATAGCCCATGCACTACCCCCTGGCTATCTAATTCAGAGGCAGGATAGACCAGTTCACCGTGGTGGTGGTTTGGCAATTATACATAGGGATACCCTTAAATGTACAACAACAGATCTGGCTGATATTACAGGAGCGGAAAGCCTACGTTTTTGTATTAAATTAGGCGATTCCTTTTCCTTCGCTGGTGCACTATTATACCGGCCTCCAGGACATGCTAAGCAATTTTTAGAAACTATAGGAGACGCACTTAGTTGCCAAACTCTTAGGTTCGCTAATTTTACCATACTTGGAGATTTAAATCTTCACATGGACGATCCTAACGATAAACATGCCTCCAACTTGAAAGAAATCATGCAGGTTCTAGGATTGACGGCACGACATCTACTTGACTGCATTAGTACCAATATAGAGGCGATGAATGTTAAATCCCCGGTACAACTAATATGGACGGACCATACATTTATTGAATTTGGTTTTAGCATTAAGGGAACTGAGAATAAGAAGAAGGATAAATCCTTCAGGGATAAACCTGTACCCTGTTGGGGCAAAATCATTGAACATCCCGACCTTCATAATTGGGTAAAGGATAGCAAACCTATTTTTTCAGGAAATATACACACTGACAACCAGAGTTTTGAGGACTGGATGACCGAAATAGGAAAAAAGATTACAACCACAGGGGCAAGATCTAAATCCAATAAAGAGAAATACTCTGCGCCGTGGTTCTCATGCCTTCTAAAAGAAATGATGGTTAATGTTAAAATCTTAGAGCGAAAGTGGCGACGCCATTATGAGCAAGAAGAAAAAAGAGCATATAAGATAGGGCGGAGACAATATCACGCTGCTATCAAAAATGCCAAAGCCAAGTATTATACGGCACAAATTGAAGCGACAGGCAACAAACAAAAATAAATATTTAATATTGTGAATACTTTCAGAAACCCCAAGGCATTGACTCAAGAGATCCCACCCTCACAGAACTTATGTGATAAGATAGCTGACTATTTTACCCAGAAAATAGATAATATCACGAAAGATTTTCCATCATTTAAGCCAGAGAATTCTGAGGTCAAGGTCAGTCAGTCAAATTATCTTTATTCGATTCAGTTAAAAATCATACAAAGACCATAAAAACATTTATATACAAGTAAAATACAATTAAACAATTTCATTTCAATCGAATACATGTGACAGGGTATTACGGTTAAAATATATAGGTCAAGGTCAATTTAAGCATTCAAAAACCCATTTGGGAAACCTTTGACCCCATCAGTCTGGAAGATACGCATTAGGCGATATCTATGATGAAATCTGGATCTCCTTTTGATCCCTGTCCCCCTACATTGCTTAAAGCAATAGTAGAAGAAGTCAATCCTGAAATAAATTCCATCATTAATGCCTCTCTCGCCTCTGGCGAGATTCCTTCATGTTGGAAAGTGGCAGCTGTCAGACCCTTACAAAAGAAAGCTATCAAGGATCCGGCTACTCTCACTAATCTACGTCCAATCTCGCTCCTCCCAATTCTATGCAAACTGACTGAATCCTGTGTCAATAAACAACTGATGACCTTTCTGGAGGAGAATAAAATCCTCCATTGATGCCAAGCTGGTTTCAGGGTACACCACTCTACCGAATCATCACTTCTTTTTACTACCGAAACCATTCGAGCTGCATTGGATCAGGGCAAGAAGGCTGTCCTGATCCTATTAGATCTTTCTGCAGCATTCGACACGGTGTCCCACGCTATCCTTTTACATCGCCTAGCCAATGCGGGCATAGCAGGAACCGTTCTCGAATGGTTTAGAAGTTTTCTGGCATACAGGCGTCAGGTCACCATGCTGGGCCAATTCCGCTCCGAGGAGAAAATGCTGACAACAGGGGTTCCGCAGGGCTCAAGTTTGAGCCCCAAGTTGTTCAATCTATATATGGTTCCCCTGATTAAACTAATCTCCTCGTTTGGCATTGACTCGATTGCATATGCCGACGACACTCAGTTGGTACTAACATTGGACAAAAATGCTTTGAATGCTGAAATTACTCTGAAAGAATGTCTTTCGGCAGTATTTGCCTGGATGACCAGTAATCATTTAAAATGTAATTCTGCTAAAACAGAAATTGTGCCTTTTGGATCCAATAACTTTTTCTCTCCTCAGTCCTTGTGGCCTAAGGAGGCAGAGGCCCCACCCAATACCATAAATGCAGTGAGAAATCTGGGGGTTAAATTAGACAATACTTTGTCCTTTAACCAACAAACTAAAGAAGTAGCCGGTAACTACTTCAATATCATTAGTGGTCTGAAAAAATGTTTGAAGCTACTCCCTCTGAGTGCTAGATGGACGGTTGCAGTAGCACTGATAACATCAAGACTGGACTATTGCAACAGCCTGTATGCAGGGCTAACTAGATCTGCCCTGCACAGACTTCAGATGGTTCAACATGCTGCGGCTAGGCTAGTCTTAGGCTGGGCAAGAACATCCTCAGCCTCTGCCGCTCTAGATGCACTGCACTGGCTCCCGATACAAAAACGTATTCTGTTCAAAGTTTTGACAATCTCCTTTAAAGCCTTTCATCAACAAGGCCCAGCTTATCTACAGAAATATTTTAAACAATACCATCCGATACGTGAAGTCAGATCATCCTCATCTAATCTGTTTACCGTCCCCAAGTTTAAGCCGATGACCAAGGGAGGAAAATCCCTATCTGTGATTGGAACTAAAGCATGGAACAAATTATCTCAACATCTCCGTGCAGCTAATACAGAACTAAGTTTTAGGAAACAGCTAAAAACATGGATCTACTCACTGCCAGACACAGTATTCCAAACTCTAATATGATCCTCTTTCCAGCCTCTCAGACGGTCTAGATGTGGTTATCTGCTAGATATAGGGAGTCTCAGCGCCAAGATGCTCCTCGGAGTGGTAGTGTGCTATATAAGTACCCAAATCAAATCAAATCAAATCAAATTATTGTGGGTAAGTACTTAAAGTACAAATAGTGCAGTAAATGCAATAGGTGCTGAATAGTGCAACATTGTCCCCATATAACAACATTTTAACTTCACTGTGGGGTAGAATTCAAAATAATATCAAAGCATTTCTGAATTTATCAATGGCCATATATTATAAATTTCATTTAGAATTCATTCAGAACATTGTTTGTTAATTGTCTACATGGGCAAAATATTTTAATCATATAACCCAGTGGGTAATAGTAACCAACAGAGTTGACATATTCAGTCCAAATCAGATCAGTGAAAATAGTTTCTCTCATAAGACATTCATCTTTAAAAAGCTGAAAAACATACAAATATAAAATTTCGGTGGAGCAGCAAAGGATGGATGGAAATATTTTCAGCAAGTCTACATTATTACAAAAAGACTGCTAATTAATCATCGATATTATGTTGCTGAGGATGTTTCGCCATGATGTCAAGGTTATATCTGGGATTATTCATGATCACCTTTTCTAATGCTCTGTTCATCCATGTTAATTACAAATAAATTTTCCAGGTCAGAGATTCGTTCATGGTGCCTCTCAAAATGACTTTCTATAGGATACGTTGTATCTGACATCCAAATAGTCCTTAGATGTTCCAATATTTGTTTCCTACTATAAAACATAGTGCTGCCCACATATTGTTTGTTACATGGGCATTTCAAAACATACACACAAAAGCCGTACTTGCATGTACGACGTTTGGAAGTTTTCTTTGCATTCCATTTGGTATTTGTATAGGAATTACAGATTTTACTCTTTTGACAAGCTTTACATTTGGTACATCTAAAGAATCTCATAGGGGAACACAACCAAACCCATCTGCTGGTTCGTTCAAATAGCTTATAATCACTTTTACTCTTACCTAGAAGTGACAGGTCTGATTGAGAGACAGGGAAAACTTGATTTGTGACAGGGCGGTATATGAAAGCGAATAATAAAGCACAGACCATCCTCTCTTTATGAAACTACATGTTATTTCTATTCGTCAGACTATACCATTTTTATGACGTTATTTCTCTTTCAGGAAAACAAATATTCCAAACGGGCGCACTTGGACGGCAATAATAAAAAACATCAAACTCTGAAAGCAATGTTCTGAACACAAATAAATAAGTATGATCTTTTCCACAACTGGGTCCGTTGAATTTAAGTAGACCAGAGTACCTGATGGTCAAGCTTGGGCAGTCTGCATTGTTTATAGAAGTTGTCAGAGCTGCAGGCAGGTTAAAAATAAAATCCTGAAGGCTATATTAAAGACAGTGTTAGGTAGGACTGCACAATTCATCTTAAGGAGAGACTGTTTTCTTATTAATCATGCGCTTCTGAAGTATCATCTTTCACTGCGAGGAGCAATGTGGTGCTGACCTAACCAGCGACACTTGCAGTCCCGTTTGGGTATTCAAGGGAAACTTACCTGCCAGTCTGAAACATTTTTCCATCCACGGGCGATCTCCAGAGGTTTCTCAGTTCTTTAGGTCTAATGCAGATTTAATAAGACAGTTACAATGAGTTATTGTGGTAAAACACTTGAGAGTTTCCAGTCTGAAGGGCAGTTTTGGACTAAATCATGATTTGATCAAGGAAAAATCAGATTTTCCTTCCCACTTACACATGAATTAAAATGCAATGATCTCTGTTTTTAAGCACATTATGCGGTAATCGTAATTTATTAAAGGAGTTGTAGTATTGCTATTTACTAGTTAACACCTGCAATGAATACTGCAGTGATACCTACCAGACAAAGGACCTTATTGAAGGTTTGGAAGGAACTGAAAATCCTCCAACTGCAGAAGGAAATTCTAAATATGAAATGCAATTCCTGGGCGGAATTTCCTTCAAAAGATTATGGGCCTGATTGCGACCTATCGGGCCCACTGCCAGCCCTCAAGCAGCGGCGGCCAGTAGACCCTCAATAAGCTCGCGTATTCCCGACCGCAGCATTTTGAAATGACCTCAGCTGACAGAGAGAGCCTGCAGCAAATGTTGACAGTGTGCAGCGCCACTTGTACAAATTGTGACTTTGTGTTGAAGTTAGAGCCCTGTTAAACACAAGTTACAATCCGCATTTGTTTACCTAGAGCAGGGTGCTACCTGCTCCCGTTCCATAACATGCAGGCTGCACTGTTTCGGTTCTTGGTCAAGACTGCTGCACCTTTAGATCGATGCAGGTGGCAAACAAGTATTTCTACACCAAAACATGAAAGAGCATGGGCACATTGCCACAGCCCGCCAGAGCAGACTTTTGTCATTCCATATTCCCTGTCTGAGGTTTAGTCGGGGCATGCTATGTTTTTTGCTCCACCACAGGTAAATAATTGTATATTAGAGTCTTAAAACTCTCTTGAGTTCTTGGACTCTGGACCCATGATTGCAGTTTTTGCAGACACTTCCGAGCTCCAAGCTCCACACATTGTCTTATGCAATAATGACACAGTGGCATAAAGTTAGGAAAGAGATATATTACAAAGGCGTGAGCAGTTTTACAGTACACAAGTAATAAGCTTTTGCATGGGCACTCCATCGATCTCACCAATAGACATGAGGCATGAGAGTGATGATAGGTTGATACACTTGATAATCCATCAGCATTTACAATAGTTACATGTGCCATGAATTGTTAAACCTGCACATTTAAATGTGACCCACATGTACAGCACAGATGTAAAATGGTAACAAGGAACCATTGACCTTTAATGTATAACTAATTAGTATCAATTTGGACTAGGATGCACCCAGCTATGTAATATATACACACACATACAAACACAGACACACACACACAGATGCGCACACAGACACTGATTGCCTTTTTTGAAAAACACATTGGCATTTCCTTTCAATTATTACAATCAGCAGATTCAATTGATGCTTACAATTATTTTAATTATAGGACCTTGCCTTTTATCCCGAAGAGACCTTTGATATGTGTACACAGGCTGAAACATGTCAACTTGCCACAAAGGCTTTTGTTGGATAAATAACCAAAGACTATTAGGAAATACTTTTTTGTAAAACAACTTTAGCAGCTAATTAATGAGGACTACTGCAAGAGATTTTGCTCATGCCACTTAGTTAATGGGATTATGAGACTAGTCTTTGCTGCTTTAAGTGGTGCAAGGACTTTTTACCTCTCTTTTTGTATAAAAATAAACTGTATCATATATTGTGTAATAAATAGAGGCTTATGATAGGTGATGCATCCTTATATCAATGTAGGAGACATCATTATATTTGCCCTCCAAATAATTAAAAACAAATATGTTAAAGAAGAAGCAGGTACCTGTAAATATTAAAAAGGGAACAATGCATCGAATGCAATAGTTTCCCTAGAGAGAATCTATTAGCCTTCTTATTTAGTCCTAATCTGTCTGTGTCTTGTCACTATCACAGATATGCATCCTCCTCTAACAGACTGAAAAATGCCCAAGATTGAAGGATTACATGAATTTGTTAAACATGAAGCATTACTAAAATATACTAAATATATCAGCCCACTGTCACAATGTTTTTTTTTTAAACAAAAAAACGTTTTATTAAACTTCCGTCCGTTGCAGTGTATAGTAAATCATTGACAGGTGATTTAGAGACGTGAACAAAGAAGCAAACATATCCAAGTCACTAATCCAATGGTATTACAGTTATTCTGGATCTTATCTCTGGAGCACTTTTGATCATCGGGAACACTCTTTTCCGACTTGTTACCTGTCTCAGTATCTTCCCTCTCTCCCCGTCTAAATCTCAAAGATCCCTAAATGCCTCCCATTGGTGCCATCTTTTTTCCCATTAATGTGGGCTTCCCCTGCTCTCGTAAATGATCTTTTCAGCTATGTTGCACCAATCAAGATCGGCCTTCCATTGACCTACCCTCGGAGGAGGGCAGCTCCCCACACCCTGGCGATATTCCTTTTGGCCACCATTGCCGCCATCAATAGCCACATTTTCTGATATTTCTGCCATGTCTTCTCGCCTGTTGCACATAATATGTGCCATCTGGCATCTACGGGAATTTCCTGCCCAAGAGCTTCTGACATAAATCGCATTACCTTTCCCCAGAATTGTTGTATAGCTGGACACTCCCAGAAAGTGTGGAAAAAGGTGCCTCTCTGATCGGAGTCCCGTATGCATAGGTCTGTGTGGTGCATACTAGCTTGTGCATGACTACGCTCGTGGAGTGGGATCTGTGAAGGATACGTAACCGGACTAGCCTAAATCTTGCTCTGACTGTTACCTCCCTTGGGCTTTGTATGGTCTCAGCCCAATCATCGTCTTCCAGTAGGCCGATGTCTGCTTCCCAGGCTTCTGGCAGAGCCTTCAAGGGATAGGGTGAATTGATAATAAACTTTCTATATGTGAGGGATAGTGCCTTTTCTAGGATTGGATCTAGTAGAATTCGATCCTCCAGGGGGCCATACTCTGGAACTCATTCCCCCTCTCTAATATGTCTACGGAGTGCATGCCCGAACTGCGTGTACCTATACCTTTCTGTATCCCCTAGCTGATATTCCTTCTGTAGATCTTCAAATGAAATTATTGCCAGACCCCTCTATACACCCCCCAGGTGAGCTATATCTCACAGTTTCTATTTGTTAAAACCCCGTAGCTTGCCTATCTCCTCCAACATATTGCTGTCCCATAGCTGGGTTCTTTCCGTCAAACTATTTTCCCACCCGAGGAACTTATTGGCCCCCTTCCACACATCTAGCACTGTCTGTGTATGGGGGCATATGTTATCCTGCTATTCTCTCGTACAGTGCACCTGGATATCCCCTTGGCCCCAACACCAAGTGATCCACCCTAAATGCCGGCTCATTCCTGTCTGCAAAAATCCAGTCATTGATTGTTATTAGCTGTGATGCCCAGTAATTCTTTTTGAGGTCCGGAACCACTGTGTCAATGCTGATGTGAAACAATTTAGTTTTGGCATGAAATAAATTCAGGGACTTGGGAGAACAGAAGCTGTGCAGTTTGACCAGAAGCCCTCTTTGGATTTTGCTTTGGCCAATGCACTGAACATGCAATGGAGCCAGAAGAAGTTGTGGCTGTGAGATCCCAAATAAGGCTGATATATTAAGGAGAGCAAATGATAAGCAAATGACATAAAATGTCAATTAAAAAGAATAAAACTATGCCACACTCTAACATTTTCAGGTATTATGAATACTCCTCTTCACCTGCTCCTCACACCTCAGGTAGTCGCACACTCCCAGCTCTTTCTCCTACACATTCCAAAACCATGAATCTGATGAATTTTCACCACTGTGTAAGATTCCCCACCTTTCCAGACCCTTGTCTCACATGTCTTACATCCAAATGTAACAGTCTATGCATACCAGCTCATAAATATCTAAATATCATAGAAACTCCTGCTAGTCAAATCAGCTTTAACATTTACAAATCCTAACTCTCACTATGTTATGTTATGTCAATTTGTCTAGCGTACTAATCACTTGTGAGGGTATTTAGGTACTTAGGCAGGTGTGTAGGCATGTGAGCCCCGTAGACTTATTAAAACAGCCAGATCTTAAGATTTTTGCACAGCTCCAGAACTGAGAAGGAGGCTCTGATGTGTTGCGGGAAGTCGCTCTATGCTGTGGGTGCAATGTAGGATAACAAGCAACCTCTTGCTCTGCTTTTCTGAATGCAGGGTGTGTGTGAGTGAAAGTAAGGCTGAGTGTAGGGGTCTGGCAGGCTGTTGAAAGTATATGTAGCTATTCAGCTCTGCTGGCCAACTGTTGTGCAAGACTTTGCACATCTGCATGAGGAGTTTGAAATGTCTGCACTTAGGAAAGGGGAGCCAGTGGAGCTCTATGAGGTGGGATGAGATGTAGGTGTGGTGTTGGACATTAAGCATGAGTCTTGCTGCAGCATTCTGGATGGTCTGAATTCTGTGTAGGAGCTGCATATAGTGCATTGGCATGGTTGACTCTGCTTGTGATTAATGCGTGCATGGCGGTGCATCTGTTGTTCTGTGCGAGCCAGTTGAAAATCTTTCTTAGCATATGTAGGATGTGGAAACAGGCAGAGCTCACTGCATTGACTTGTAGTGTAATGTTGAGTTTATCATCCAGAATGATAGCTAGATTTCTGGTGTGGTTGATGTGTGTTGGTCCTAGCTCTGTTGCCACTAGATGGCTTCCCATGGGGAGGTCCTGTTTCTGAACACTAGTACTACCATCTTGTTGGAGTTGAGCTTCAAGCAGTGGTTCTGATCTTTCTGCTACCATGGTCATACAGCTTGTGAAGGTGACTTTTGTGGTGGTTGTCTTGTCTATCAGACAGAGAATGTTGTTGCTGTAGGAGATGACAGTTATGGCTTGGGATTGGATGATGTTGGTGAATAGTGTCATGTAAGTATTGAACAGGGTAACGTTGAGAGATGATCCTTGGGGGCTCAGTAGGTCAAGCTCTTGGTCTCTGATGTGAATTGTGGCAGTCTGATATTTTGAGTTCTTCCCATGAGGAAGGAGCAGATCCAGTTGTGTGCAGGTTCTTGGGTACTGAGCTAGTGTAGTCTCTGGAGAGTGTGTTTTGGGGGACTGTGTTGAATTCTAAGTAGGGGTCGAGCAGACTAAGTGTCTCTGCTTCTTCCCATCCAGGATGATCCAGATATCTTCAGTGGCTGTGATGAGTGCTGTTTGGATGCTGTGTTTTTTTTCTAAATCCTAATTGAGTGTAGTCCAGTGGGTAGTGTTGTTAAAGGTGTGTTGTGTTGTGAGATGCTTGTGTTGATGGCCTTCTCTATGACTTGGACTGCATAGGGGAGCAGGGAGATAGGACAAAAGTTGCTTAGTTGGCTTGGGTCAGACAAATGCTTCTTGAGGAGGGTGTTGACTGCTGCATGCTTCCAGTCTTCCAGGAATGTGGCAGGTTTGATGGAGGTGTTGATGATGTGGCTGAGGGTGTTGATGATGTGGCTGAGGGTTTTGCTGATGGGTGATGCTACCAGGTCGTAGACATGGTAGGGGCTTTTGGGGCTCATGAGTGGATGCTCTGCATGATCATCACTTTATCTTCTAATGTTAGAGTTTTCCATTAGGGCAGGTGGCAACCTTGGTTAGTGATGGGCAGGTTTGCGATAAGCTAGCTGGGGTCTGATTGCTGTGCAAAGTTGCTGTAGATGTTTGCGATTTTGTGGTGGAACAAAGTTTGATAGGTCGTCGCAGAGTTCTTGGGATGGGGTGCAGTTATTGATGGATGCCGAATGTGTGGGGTAGTCCTTGATGATCAAAAAGATTCCTCTGCATCTGCTGGATGTCCCTTCAATGGTTTCAGCTACCTCTCTTTTCTTAGTATTTCTCAGTTGCTGGTGGTAGCATCTTAGTGCAACCTTATAGGAGGTTCTATCAGTGGTTTTGTGGCTGACTTTATTTTCTTTCTAGCTGTTTGCAGTGTAGTTTGGAGTCTCGAAGGTCCTCTGAATACCAGCTGGCCTGCTTGTTGGTTCTTTTTTACTTGTTGCGGTTGATGGGTGTGAGGGCATCTGCACATCCTTGATCCAGTCGTTGAAGATGGTTATGTCCTCATTGAGGGGGTTAGGGGGATCTGTGCTGATGGCACTGAACCGGTCTGCATCAGAGATTTTGCCCCAGCTCAGGAGGGGTAGCTTAATGCTGGTGGAAGCGTTGTTGTGCAGTGTGTTAATTTTGAAGTGGATGCTAGAGTTGCTGGTAGTGGTGGTGAAGAAGGGGTGCAGTGTATCCTGGGATGTGTGTTGAGTCTGTGAGCAGCTGTGTTAGCCCAATATTTTTCTGGCTTGTAAGGATTGCTGTGGAACAAGGTTGGTCCTGTCTAAGTGGAAGTTCATGTTACCGAGGAGTATGAAGTCTTTGGTGTTGATGGTGAGAGAGGGGGTGAATTTTGTGATGAGGCTGGTGAAGGTAGCGTCCATGTTTCTGGTTGGCAGAGGTATGTACCTGTCCAAGCAGTAATCACAATCCTAGTCAGGGCAAGTCAGATACACACTATAAATAACCTGCATTCACCTTCTGGTAGCTTGGCACTGAGCAGACAGGCTTAACTTAAGAGCCAAAGCTTAACGCTTTTGTGCAATACTGCAAACAGTAACACAGTAAAAACATTCCAAAAGACTCCATCCTAGTTAGAAGCACAGATTAGGATCTTTTTAAAAATAAAACAAGACCAAAACTACAAAAATACAATAAGCAGCAGTCAAAATATGATTTTTTAATGAAAAAAAGTAACATTTGCACTTAAAAGCAATAAGCATCTATGCGGGTTATCTGGTTGTGCTGCATCAGGGCAAAGTCAGGAGTTTAGGTGACCACAATAGAGCGCGTGCTTGGGACAGGAGCCTCGCAAGGCCCACTGAACACAAGTACCTTGATCCCTGTTACAACAGCGAGATGTGGGGTGCAGCCAAGCGATATGTCGTGTCCATCCAACAGTTGAGTTTCTCTACACAACACTGATGATGTACCAGTTCTGAAGATGAAGTACCAGTTTTGAAATGTGTTGGTTCTGAAGACAATCGCCGGGAAGTTCCACACAGTAGAGGGGATGCGTTCATCATCTCTCTGCAGTGACGATGAAGGAAGTGGTCCAATTCGGGTCAACTGGGTCACTCACGACCACCTCTCAGCCTTCCATACCAAATGAAGAGTCGGTCAGACAGTAGAAAATACAAATCAATATCTGTTTATTCAGGTACACTCAGAGTGGAGCCCAGTCTGTCCAGTCGTTAGGAGTGCTGCAAAGGGACTGACTTCAACAAGCATAACCACAATGGAATTTTCCAAGCAGATGCAATTAGACAATGTAGTACAGAGAATAAGTTTCAATTCTGAGGCGGGGCACACACTACCTACTACTCAAGGTCGCTCTGCCAGTGCCCGCCACTAGACAAGTGGGAGAAGGCCTCTACCTAACGGGAATGTTATGTGCTAATAAGGGCAGTGTATTCATTAGTGAAGCAAAACCCAGCCTCGGAGAACCAAAACCCAGTAGAGGCCTCTTCTCAGAAATGATGAAGGATTCGTTTTGATTATAACTCAAAATGGCACCCACATATAAAATGGTGCTGCAAATGCTAATTTACATAGAATAATGCATAAACATGAATTTTTCTAATCGAACAACGGTGATGTAGGTGGCTCAGATGCATCAGTTCTGATAGCGATACTCTGGTTCCAAGTGATATGCACCGGTTCTGTTACTGCAACAGAGGCGATGCATCAATTCTACTCATTGAGCAGAGAATATGTCGGTTCTACTGGAGCAAGCACCTGGATTCACTTCCAATGGAGCAGGCACTGAAGCAATTGGTAAGACTTTGATATACCTTAGTCTTAAAACAGGAGGCAAGACAGTAAGCCCTTGGACATCACTCTAGGTTCAAGTAGGTAAATACAGTTCTTCCTCAGCAGGACAGAGGGTAGAAGGCAAAAGGGCAGCACAGCAGAAAAGCAGTTCTTCCAGAGCAGCAGTCTAGCTGGGTGGCAGTCCTTGTAGCAGCACAGCTGCTCTTCCTCTGAACTGGTGGGGCCAAGGACCCTGTGCTTATACCCAGTTGTGCCTTTGAAGTGGAGGTGATTTCAAAGAGAGTCTTTAAAGTGCACAGATGTCCTCCCTCGCAGCTCTGGGCCCAGACTCACTATGGGGGGGTGGGGGGGGGTGTAGCCCTTCATGTGGCGACAGGACACTGCCTATTCACGTGTGTCAGCTCCTCCTTCACATTCTTCCCAATATGGATGGCTACTCAGTCAACCTAACCTTCCTTTGTGTGTGGCTGTCTAGAGAGAACACCCAACTGTCACCCACCCCAGACTTGTATTGGAGAGAGACTGCAGACACCCAGAGCTAGGAGCAGAGAGATAACATCTTTGTAAATGTGATATTTCTAAAATGTTAATAATAAAATCAACTTTGCCAGCAAAGAGGCTTTATTGTTACCATTCCAATGATACGAAACATGACAGAGCTACTCCTTCTCAAAAATCAATTAGAGCTTATAAGTGCAATAAGGAATTCCCTATGTTAACCTATGAGAGGGGTAAGCCTCACAGTAATGAAAAACGAATTTGGGTGTTTATCACTACCAGTACATTTCTTACATTTTAAATACACAGCATCCTACCCTATGGGCTACCTAGGACCTGCCTTAGGGTTGACATATGTAATACACAAAAAGCCCATTACTTTATGTCCTAGCTACTAGGATAAGACAAGTTTTTTTCATTGAAACTACGTTTTGACCCAACAAGCTACCAGATTACTACTTTATGGGAACCCCTTCTCCAAATAATAATTCTGAATATCACACTAAGTTTAATACTACTTGTCTCTATAAAAGATGCAAATCAGCAAACATTGGGAGTCCTCATGGCAGCATATCTATTATGTCCACTGATTACTGGAGTCAATGGGAGAGTCTTTAAGAGCCATTGATGCATCATTAGGAATAAATGCTATTTATGGAGTTTACTTTTTGGTCTAATAAGGGTGCATATACCAAGAGGTATTCATTTTAATCAGACACTCATGAATTATGGGTCCTTGTAATGAGAACATACGAATAGAACAGCTTAAAATAGAGGCATATTGTTTCCCCTAATAAGTCGGGTGAGCTCAGTCTTTCGCTCTGTGCCTTTTTTGTCGACGGCAGCTTCCTGTGCCGATTTCATAATTCCTGTTTTCCAAAATAAAACATGTGTAATTGATTCTCCACTATAAAATATGCGAAGCGTATTTAAAATTTAAATCATGGTTGTTTCAGCACTCAATTACTCACTGTGCAGAAGTAGGTATCCCTAAGGTATAACTCGTATGCTTTTGTCGATCCGTAACGGTGGAATACATTTTTCATCGTGCTTCTGATTGTTCTAAATACTATGTTTTATGCAAAAGACTGCATGCTATTTTTCATGAATTATGTAACATGTTACCGCTAATATCTGTTTACTCGATCTTTTAAGTTGATGGATGCATCTGCAACACTTATGTAGCACACTAAGTGGGGGGGGAGGGGGTTGCTTCCAAGATTCTTGAGGTGACATATTTAATGCAATTATTTATCAATTGTTGTGTATAAGTGTTATTAAATGATGTCAGTAATATATGCCAGTGTATATATTTTATATTGCAATATGTGACTATCCAAAGCCAAATGCAAAAAGTAAATAAATAATTTATAGAAATATGTAGAAATTAACGTTTGTGCTAGGGTACCCATCATGTACCCATCTCAGTTGTCATTAGCTGCTCTGCCCCTCATATCAGTTGCAGTATAACTCCTGCTGCAGGCGAGTATGTCAAAATGTCTGTTGGCATGTTTCTAAAAGTACTATACCTGCGTGTAACGAGGGTGCGTATGCAGAGATAACTACATGCTTTAAGGTTCCTCTCCCAGATAAGGCAACTGTGGTGTGTATGGTTTCCAGATGACGTGAACATGTGTGTTCTTTCATGAAATAAACAAGACAATCAGTGGTGCTGGAAACGTTCAGAATGGAGAGGCTGCCATCAATGGTACATCCCTTACCTAAAAGGAAGTGTGAAAAATGCAAGTGTCACACAAAGAAGTATTGCAAATAAGACACGCCCATTTGGGAAGAGTGGTAAGGGTGTAGTGTGTAGCAGGCCGCGCGCTTTGGAGCACACTGTCTCAAATATAGTATTAAAGCATAGTGTGGTAGTGCTCTGTCATTTACCTACAGCACATTCTTCATTGAAATGATCGGCTAAATTTGAAACGAGACATTTTTTCCGATCAAACTAAGTAGCGCAAAAATGATAATGTGTGGGAATCAGCTGTCAGCGAATATTTGTCATTTCGACTCACCAAGAAAAGCCTCTTGATTTGTTTTGATTCAATTAAAACTTTCGTTTCCATCACACTTCAGAAATACAAAAAAGCGCTTCATTTATGCTTTCCTCACAGTTGAAAGATTTTTAAATATTTGTACAGTTCATGCACATGTACTTACATTTTCTTGTGTGTCAGAAAAGTGACATCCTGCAGCCTTTCCTTTCACACCCACCAGCTTGCCACATACTTCATTTTACAAACTGCTCTCACTTACAGATAAAGATGTTTTAAAGAATATAAGCAGCAATTTGTCAGCATACATAGCCTAACATTTGATTTCTGACTTTGAATGCACAGCAAATGTGACATGATAAAAACAAAATTTAAAGGCATCCTTATTGCTCATTCACCTTTGGAACTCCCCCTTTTTTTGGTGTGCTGCAGCAATCCCCATACTCCTATTTACAATGCCTATGAAGCCAGTCAATTTCTGAATTTGGTGGTCATTTGCCTAGCTACCTTCAATTAAAGAATATACAGGCACATGCATCAATGTTGGCTTTTGTGATTTCTTAATTACGATTTTTAAGGAATCACAATTAAGGAATTGCAAAAGCCTATGCATGCAGAAATCACTGAAAAAATAGCGATTTCTAAACATTCCTTAATTGCGACTCGCAAATTGCGAGTCACAATTAAGGAATACCTCCTCATTCACTCCTATGGGCCTAGAGGCCCATAGGAATGAATAGGAAGACATTCTCAATTTGTGATTCTCAATTAGAGAATCAGAAATTGAGAATGCAATTTCAAGGGTGCCAGGGTGTCAAAAGGACACCCTGTTGCACATCTGAAATCTGCATATGAGTACATCTTGCACACACACATGCCCTAAGTGTAAAAGTTAATCTTCATGGTAATTTGCAGCCCCTAGTAGCGAAATCGCTACTTCAAAGTGGTTCTTGCATTGCATTTAAGGAATCGCAAAATGCGATTCCTTAAATGCAATCGCAATTTGAGAACTCGCAATTAATTGCGAATTCTCAAATTGCGAGGGCATTGACCCTTGATGCATCACAACAGCTAATTTTGCGATCGCAAACGGACGATTTTTGCGAATCGCACCGTTTGCGATCGCAAAAGGCTTTGATGCATGTGCCTGATAGTACCTGCCGGAGCAAGCCCTTTTTGCTCTAGGCAAAACACACAAGATGATGGACGGAATGTTGCAAAATGGCAAAACATTCATTCCCAGTCACAGATCTGGGTTTAATCCATCATTATTTTGCTCACCAAGCCACCCCAGTTCAGACATGGCCATATGCAAATCAGTCTTGACCCTGTGCCTCATGGGAACAGTCCAGCCTGAACTGCCAAGCCATGTCTTTCCTGAACCGGAATCAAGCATCCTAGGACCGGTTTCTGGCTATCAGTCGTCTTCATCCAGGATACCTTGACTTCAGTGGCCTAGTGAACAAGGGACCCACGTCTGGGCATACCCTTCCCACATAGGATGAACAGCAAAACACACAAGCTGATGGACGGAATGTTGCACAATGGCAAAACATTCACCCCCAGTCACAGATCTGGGTTTAATCCATCGTTGTTTTGCTCACCAAGCCACCCCAGTTCAGACATGGTCATATGCAAATCAGTCTTGACCCTGTGCCTCATGGGAACAGTCCAGCCCGAACTGCCAAGCCATGTCTTTCCTGGACCGGAATCAAGCATCCTAGGACCGGTTTCTGGCTATCAGCCGTCTTCAGCCAGGATAGCTTGACTCCAGTGGCCTAGTAAACAAGGGACCCATGTCTGGGTATACCCTTCCCACATAGGGTGAACAGCAAAACACACAGATGATGGACGGAATGTTGCACAATGGCAAAACATTCACCCCCAGTCACAGATCTGGGTTTAATCCATCGTTATTTTTCTCACCATGCCACCCCAGTTCAGACATGATCATATGCAAATCAGTCTTGACCCTGTGCCTCATGGGAACAGTCTAGCCCGAACTGCCAAGCTATGTCTTTCCTGGACCGGAATCAAGCATCCTAGGACCGGTTTCTGGCTATCAGCCGTCTTCAGCCAGGATAGCTTGACTCCAGTGGCCTAGTGAACAAGGGACCCATGTCTGGGCATACCCTTCCCACATAGGGTGAACAGCAAAACACACAAGATGATGGACGGAATGTTGCACAATGGCAAAACATTCACCCCCAGTCACAGATCTGGGTTTAATCCATCGTTATTTTGCTCACCAAGCCACCCCAGTTCAGACATGGTCATATGCAAATCAGTCTTGACCCTGTGCCTCATGGGAACAGTCCAGCCCGAACTGCCAAGCCATGTCTTTCCTGGACCGGAATCAAGCATCCTAGGACCGGTTTCTGGCTATCAGCCGTCTTCAGTCAGGATAGCTTGACTCCAGTGGCCTAGTGAACAAGGGACCCATGTCTGGGCATACCCTTCCCACATAGGGTGAACAGCAAAACACACAGATGATGGACGGAATGTTGCACAATGGCAAAACATTCACCCCCAGTCACAGATCTGGGTTTAATCCATAGTTATTTTGCTCACCAAGCCACCCCAGTTCAGACATGGCCATATGCAAATCAGTCTTGACCCTTTGTCTCATGGGAACAGTCCAGCCCGAACTGCCAAGCCATGTCTTTCCTGGACCGGAATCAAGCATCCTAGGACCGGTTTCTGGCTATCAGCCGTATTCAGCCCGGATACCTTGACTCCAGTGGCCTAGTGAGCAAGGGACCCACGTCTGGGCATACCCTTCCCACATAGGATGAACAGCAAAACACACAAGATGATGGACGGAATGTTGCACAATGGCAAAACATTCACCCCCAGTCACAGATCTGGGTTTAATCCATCGTTATTTTGCTCACCAAGCCACCCCAGTTCAGACATGGTCATATGCAAATCAGTCTTGACCCTTTGTCTCATGGGAACAGTCCAGCCCGAACTGCCAAGCCATGTCTTTCCTGGACCGGAATCAAGCATCCTAGGACCGGTTTCTGGCTATCAGCCGTATTCAGCCCGGATACCTTGACTCCAGTGGCCTAGTGAGCAAGGGACCCACGTCTGGGCATACCCTTCCCACATAGGATGAACAGCAAAACACACAAGATGATGGACGGAATGTTGCACAATGGCAAAACATTCACCCCCAGTCACAGATCTGGGTTTAATCCATCGTTATTTTGCTCACCAAGCCACCCCAGTTCAGACATGGTCATATGCAAATCAGTCTTGACCCTGTGCCTCATGGGAACAGTCCAGCCCGAACTGCCAAGCCATGTCTTTCCTGGACCAGAATCAAGCATCCTAGGACCGGTTTCTGGCTATCAGCTGTCTTCAGCCAGGATAGCTTGACTCCAGTGACCTAGTGAGCAAGGGACTCACGTCTGAGCATACCCTGCCAACTTATAGCGAACAAAGCAAAACCAAAGGTGGTGATGGACGGAGCGTTGACAATACAAGCACTCACCCCCAGACAACTGATCTGGGTTTAATCCATCACCGTTCTTTAGCCCACTCTTCCACCCCAGTTCAGACATGGCAAGGGACTCACGTCTGATCATACCCTGCCACACTTATGGCGGCCAAAAGCAGTACAAAAGGGGGTGGTGATGGACGGAGCATCTGAATCAATCAAACACTCACACCCAGTCAAATGATCTGGGTTTAATCCACAGGGTCAGACTGATTTGCATATAGCCATGTCTGAACTGGGGTGGCAGAGTGGGCTAAAGAACTGTGATGGATTCAACCCAGATCTTTTGACTGGGTGTGAGTGTTTGATTGATTCGGATGCTCCGTCCATCACCATCCCCTTTTGTACCGCTTTTGGCAGGAAAGGGAGCACATATATTTTACTGAGGTATTTGCCCCAGAGGGCCTTGAGCGGTTTAGGAAACATTCTGAGGAATTGGGGCCCAATAATATAGCAAATGACTGTAAGCAAATACGTGATGGTCTGTTTGTTTTCTCTCAGGTGGCTGACACAATCAGACGTTTGGTTAAACTGCATGCTGATGCAGTCTGTTTGCGAGAGGAGAAAAAGGCAGCAGAAGCAGCTGTACAAACATCCCAGATTAACATGGCACGAGCTTCTACTTCTGTAACAGATAAGAATGTTGTAGTTCATGTGAGACCTATGCGGGAAGCCGCACCTTTGTATGTTCCTGCTAGAGGTGCAGGAACAGATGATAATAAAGATTCTACTGATGCAAGGGGTTATTTTGTTTATAACTGGGTTTCACACCAATTGGAATAGAGCAGATGTCATGGCCCTTAAAACTGCATTACTGATCTGCGGAAAAATCCAGCAGCTTTTTATGAGGAAGTTGAAGGTGCTATTAGTTCTTGTACTATGACTCTGCCTAATATTGACTTGTTTTTCGGATTGATATAACCCCCTGATATGTGGAGAACTGTTCGTAAAGTTGATGATCAAATGACTTTTGGGGCAATATGGAAAGATTTAGAATGAATGGATGAAGAAAGAGAACCCGCACAGAATCCGTGTCAGTTCATTTTAGATCTCCTCACAGCCATTATAGTTAAGTTAAGGACGATTATTCCCCTTTAAAAGATACATTGGACTGTATTAGCGTCTTGCAAGCAAAAGGCAGATGAATCGGTTTCTGACTTCTTGACACACTTCAAAGAGGCATTCCACGATTTTAGTGGCCAGTCATTGACAGATGACACAGGCAGGCCTCTGTTTGTCGATGAATATGTCGCAAATCTGTTGTCAGGGATAGCTAGTCACCTAAAGGCACGTGAGAGTTCATGGACTACCTCTTCTCCGCTTTCTTTCATAACAATGGCTCAGTATTATGAACGCCAGGAGTTAGAAGCGAAGGGCAGTGAGGATAAGAAGACTAAAGAGTTAAAAACGAAGGTTATGTTGGCTCAGGCTTATGGTCCGCCTTCTAGAGGTAATGATAGAGGTGGACGTGGATCTTATGGTTCGTCTTTTTCTTCTTATACTCGTTCGAATTTGTCTGTTGATCAGTGTGCCTACTGCAGGAAATTTGGACATTGGGCTTCTGATTGTCCAGCATTGCGTGCTCAGCAGTATCCACGTGGACGGGGACAAATGCAAAATCGTTTAGGATATTCAGGACCTAGAGGAAGCACGGATGATCGTGCTAGGTTTAATTCTAATATGCGTAAACAGGATGGGTTTAACACTTTTGACAGACAAAATCAATATCAAATGTCTGATTATGTGCGGTCCAATTTACAAGATTCAGTTTATGCATAGGATTGCCAAGGATGGGGTAAGGAATCAGTTGAAGTTCCAATAGATCAGAAGGGTCCCTATGTTACAGCACATGTTTTGGGTTCTACTGATCAGTTTCTGGTTGATAAAGGAGATACTCGTAGTGCCTTATCTAAACACTTGGTTCCGAGGGCTCCCCTGTCTGGCTTAACTATTACATTGATAGGTTTCGATGGAACACCTTCCCTTAGCCCACTATCACAACCACTTCAATTTCATGTTGATAAATTTACTGCTCCATGTCCATTTTTGCTTTCTCCGAACACACCAGATAATAATGTGGGTCTTGATATGTTCAAACATTTCAGGGCTACGATACGATGTTCTCCGGAAGGAGTACGTGTTATTCTAAGTAACAACTACCCTGTGATTGAGAGATCCTGTCTTGTTAAAGAGGACATAGCATTAGCTTCACTCCCTAGTACTCTATGGGCTACTTCAGACACTGATGTAGGGCAAATGGTTATTCCGCCAGTGCATATTAGTGTCAAGGAGGGCGTTTCATTGCCAGGATTGCCTCAATATAAAATTTCTCAAGAAGGCAAAGAAGCACTTACACGCATTGTCCATGATTTGATTAAAGTGGGAGTTGTGGAAGAAGTTCCTTATAATGTTTGCAACAGTCCTATTCTTCCTATTTTGAAAAAAGGCACTGACACTAGGATTTACAGATTCATCATTGATTTGCGAGAAGTTAACAAGATTGTAGTGCCGCAATACACTATGTTTTTTGGCATAATGACACTGCTTACCTTAGTTCCTCTGACAGCAACTACATTTTCTGTAATTGACCTGAAGAACGCTTTCTTCTCGATTCGTATTCATCCTGATAGCCAATATTTGTTGGGTTTCACATTGAATACTAGATCGTCAGATTTTGTAGAATTCCTCAAGGGTGCACTGAGAGACCGAGCATTTACAGTCAAGCACTGAAAAGACAACTTGATTATTTTATTTTGCCTAAAGGAGTGGCTCTCATACAATATGTCGATGATATCTTGTTGGCAGCCGATACGGCTGAACAGTGTGAAAAATGAACTTTGTCTTTAATTTCTTTTCTTGCTACACACCACCATAAAGTGTCACCGAAGACATTGCAATATTGTAGACCAAAGGTTACCTACTTAGGTCGCATTCTGTCTAAGGAGGGTTGTGCACTTACACCAGATCGCATTCAAGCAATTTTAGACACACCAGTACCTTCTACGCAGAAAGATGTCTATGCATTCATTGGTCTGACTTCGTTTTGCATGCAATGGATATTTGGTTTTTCACACTTTGTTAAACCCTTGTCAGCACTTTTGACTAAAGACAATCCAATGACTCTTCCATGGACAGATGAATGCCAGGATACTTATCGGCAGCTACGACAAGCTCTTTGTTCTGCACCAGTGTTAGACACTCCAGATTATACAAAGGCTTTTACACTCTATGTACATGAGAAAGATGGGAGTGCATTGTCAGTTCTAGTACAGACACACGGTGATAAGCAGCGTCCCTGTGCATATTTTTCAGCGGTTTTTGATCCTGTTGCCCGTGCATTGCCTGGGTGCTTCCGTTCAGTTGCATCAACAGCTGTGTCCATACGTCAGAGTGAAGGGATAGTTTTGTCACATAAACTATTGGTGCAAGTACCCCATGCAGTAGATGCCCTTTTGAATCAAACTAGGATGCAACATTTGACTAGTGCTCGCTTGACAGGATATGAGTTGACATTGTTAGCCTCTCACATTACACTGAAGAGATGTGCGACACTGAACCCAGCTACTTTGTTGCTATATCCAGCGACTTAGACTCAGCCACAGGAGTTTCATGATTGTATCTTCCTTACTGAGGAACAGACAAAGGGTTGTGTCGATTTGCAAGATACGCCCCTTTCAGATGTAGATGGGGAACTGTGGGTTGATGGGTCTTGTTTGAAGTTACCAGATGGCACGACCTCAGCTGCAGATGCAATTACGACACTTGAGTCAGTTGTGGAGACAGCTCGTATACCACAGAAGTCGGCTCAAGCAGCTGAGCTAATAGCTTTGACACAAGCATGTGAACTTAGTACTAATTTGTGTGTGAGCGTCTATACGGATAGCCGCTATGCTTTTGGAGTGGCCCATGATTTTGGCCTACTTGGGAAGGAAAGAGGCTTTCTTACATCCCATGGGATGCAGATAATGCACAGAGAATTGGTGCATAATCTTTTGACTGCGCTGACATATCCAAAGAAAATAGCTATTGTGAAGTGTAGCGCACACAAGAAAGTGACTGATAAGACAGGACAAGGCAATACCTTTGCAGATCGCGTAGCTCGTGAGACTGCAATGCAACAAAGTACTACATCCATGTATGTAGTGAAGTCACAAGCTGAGCGTTGGCATGATGCTAGAAAAGAAGTATTAGATATACAGAGATCTGCCTCTGTGGAAGAACTTGAGCAATGGTCTAAAGAGGGAATGTTAGACAATGAAGGCTGTTGGCGAAACAAAGAGATGGATAAATGGAACTTGCCTATGGCCTATTTACAGCCTATGGTTCAAATGGCACATGGGCCGGCACATGTTGGAGCTCTAGCGATAACGAAATTGCTTACGCAAGTTTGGGAGCATCCAGAAATTGCCAGCACAGCTAAGAGAGTGGTACAGTCTTGTTTGATCTGTTGGCAGTACAATCCTGGAAAAGGGACACAAACTCCTACAGGAGGGTTTGCTACACCAACTGCACCTTTTGAAGTTTTGCAAATGGATTATATCCAACTTGAACGTTGCAACAACTTAAATTATGTTCTAGTGGTGGTATGTGCCTTCAGTAAATATCCTACAAAGGACAATACTGCTCTTACTACAGCGAAGGTACTTTTGAAGGAGTTTTTCCCTAGATATGGTGTTTGCAAACTTTTGTGGAGTGACAACGGACCTCATTTTATTGGGCAAGTTGTTGAGCATGTTCTGAAAGGATTAGGGATCAAACAGTATTTCCATGCAGTTTTCCACTCACAATCAGCTGCATTGGTGGAGAGGTATAATGCTACATTGAAATTGAAGTTAGCGAAAATACTTGCTTCCACGTCTTTGAAGTGGCTAGATGCATTACCCTTGGCAATGTTGTCTATAAGATCGGTGCCACATTCACGATCTGGGCTTACACCACATGAGGTGGTATTTGGGAGACCAATGAACATTTGGGGAGTTCCTAAGCCACGCCCCGTACATGATGTACCTTGTGTTCTGATGAATGATTATTTGGCCCAGTTAACCGACAGTTTGATCTCTATTCATCAACAGGTTCGAGAAACTCTTCCTGGCAGATCTACAGGTGAGGTCCACGAACTCCGTCCTGGAGACCACGTAATGATGAAGGTCTTCGAGAGGTCGAACAGTTTAGAGCTGAGGTGACGAGGACTGGAGCAAGTGCTCCTAGCAACGAGGACAGCGGTTCGAGTGATGAATAGAAAGAATTGGGTCCATAGCACTCACTACAAATGAGTGTTGCCTGCCTTGGTGGAACCTGCTGTGCTGACTGACAATCAAGAGATTCTGGAAACAGAGAAGGGCCACGCTATCTCACCTGCGGAATCTGAGGGAGTCTTCCCGGACCACACGATCCCTGGAGTATCCCGATGCCAACTGAGACCAAGGAAAGAATCCGCAGTGCTGAAAGAGACTGGTTGAGCAACCGCCCTGGGTTGGTGAAACGGAGTGCCGATGTGGAAGGGGGGGATCAGTCCTGTGCAGTGACACCCGTCTTGGCCCTTGGTGAAGAAATCAACGGCTGCCCAGGGCTAAGAGCTCCAACGATTGTTTTCAACAACAAAGTGATCATGTCTCCTGAAAGATCAACTGTTGCTAAGAAGAAGATCATTTGTGCTGTATGATTTGTTGTTGCTATGGTGGCTATGGCAGCAATAACCTGGTTTGTTGAGGAAGAGGCTCCTGCTCGACAATTGCTGATTGCCACTACTCCTGCACCGGTTGAGCATCAGTATTTTACGCTTCCCTACCATGAACAGAAGCATCAACAATCCCACCTAAATAACACCTTCATCCAGATGTTGCATCATACTCATAATGCCACAAATACCACCAACTGTTGGATGTGTGGGATGATACCTGCTCACCAAAAGAAAGGGAGGACACCTTTTAGTCCTCTTCCCTTTTCTCACAATGGTTCTTGTCAAGCTTGGTTTGCGCTTTTGATTGCTTCAAAGAAAGAGACAGTTGGAAGGATTAACTATCATCTTAACAAAGTTTGTTATCCAGATCAAGATGGTTACCCGCAAGCTAAAGGAACTAAATGGGAATGGGAAGAGTATCAACCTGACAATAATTCTTTACCATATGTTTTCACGAACACAAGAACTATTAAGAACAGTGGACCATTTGTAATTTCTGTGACTAGAGCTAAAGCAGATTTATGTATAGAAAACATTGGGAAAATTCCAGTAGGAAGGAGTGGGTGTACTATGACATTAACTATGGAAGGTGCTAATAATAGTAGTTTTGCATCATCGCATAATACATATTTTGTATGTGGTAATAAGGGATATTATCAACTTCTAATTGGATGGTCCAGCATGTGCTACGTATCTTTCCTGTTGACCCCTGTGTTTCTGGGACCTGCATCGTATCACCGAGATTTCAAACTGTATAATGATATTTCCAAGAATAGATACAAAAGAACAAAAAGTACAAATGAGGTTGATCAGACTGACACCACTTTGCAAAAATATGGAGACTTTAATTTGGGCTTATTTTTCTTTGTGGGTGCTGCATTGAACAGTAGAAAGATAAGTCTATTGACTCATCTTGTGGAAGCTGTCACCAATCAAACAGCCATGGCACTTGGGAACATTACAGAAGAGCTGCAGATTGCAAGGATTGTAGCACTCCAAAATCGTATGGTTCTTGATGTGATCCTAGCTGATTGAGGTGGTGCATGTCGCATCATCGGCAGCAGTTGTTGTGTATTCATACCGGATCACTCACCTTCAGTATATGACGCAAATACCCTAGATGAACGAATGTCTTCAGCTAATGCTAAAAGGGTCGTCTGTTGTAATTTGGCAGCGATCTGGGTTAGCATCTAGCTGAAGCCATCTTGGATTTGGCAGTCATTTTGTATGCCATGTGCTGCCTCATGCTCACCATGTGCTCTCTCCTACCTTTCTGTCGTCTGCTCTTGTATTCTGCCTAATGACAAGGTCTATTTAGCCTCTTCTGCTCTGCACATGCTCAGCTAAGCTTGCAGCTGTCTTTGCAGCTGTTATAGTCTGTAACTGTCAGGATGTGTTTACTAGAATTAGCAACTGTTAGTTCCTCCCACTTGTTGATTGTACATTTTCTGTATGACCTTATATGTACCTAAAACCTTCTTCTTGTACTTGTACCGCCTTCTTTTGAGCCCCTATGTGGGCATAAAAGGACCATGCTCCTACTGTTCAGTGTGCTACTTCATACATTACCGAAGGGTGTTGTGTGAATGTACTCCACCTCATGAGGTTAATAAAGTACTCTGTTTTATATTCCAGTTTCCATGCCAACTGCTTTCCTATTGGTCTGAGGACTGTGTGCAGAGAAGGGCGAACCCCTAGCACTGGTAGGCCTTTCTGGGGCCTACCACGACACTTTTACTAAAAGCCGAGCAAGCAGCACAGGCTCAACCTAAAAATGCTTTGCCGTAATGCCGGCAGCAAGTTCAGCAGAATGAGACATCACTCAAAAAAAACACGCTACAGCATGCAAAAGAAAATTTACAAAAGTAGTCAAGGATGAGACAAATCTAGATACCACTAAGCAGCCAAAGGTGTCATACGCACTGCTCAAAATCAATTTACTATATGCAGTGACATGTAGTAAGAAGAATTCCTAAATGCTTTTAGGACATGAGGAAACTGAAACCCACACTTTGTCACTGTGTAATACTGTATATATGAGTATGTAAATGTTATTTCTATGGCACAAAGCTAATCAAAAGGCAGTGGAATGCTGTACATGATTAAAGGCATGCCTAAACCCACTAAGTAATAAAAGACAAAGCAGGTTTGTGGAAGGTTGTGATGTAATTCTATCCATATTACACATGGCTCACTTGTCCGAAGAAAAACCCATTCTCTATGTAGCTACTCTGTTCGTCTAAAAATAGCATACACTAAGGGGGCCATTAGGATGGCGGGCGGATTGCCCCCGCCAGGCCGGCGTTAGCCACCGCTGGCCTGGCGGGGGCGATCCGCCCGCCATCCTAGCTGGAATGACCCCCCACCATATTAATATGGCTGGGGGTCCGCGGCGGACGAAAGACCGTCCGCTGCTTTTCCGCCACGGGTCGCCTTGCAACCGGGGCAGAAAAGGGTTTATATGGTGGCGGTGTCTATCAGACACCGCCAGCCATATTACAATGGGGTTTGTCAGATGCCTTGCCACGGAAAGGCATACGGAGTCTGCTGGCCCCCATGGACTCCGGGGGGGCGGGGGTTGCACATGGGGGGTACCAATGGTACCCCCCAGCAGTACCATGCACAGCATGGCAGGCACCGCATACGTTCGCCTTTCACGTATGCAAATCCCCCTGCTGCTTTGACACGTGAAAGGTGAACGAAATATCAGATGGTAAATCCACCGCACTATTAAATATTGGGCAAAAGAACAGCTGGGTTCATCACGCATCAACTCCAATACTGGCTACGGAAGTATAATGCAGGCAATTTATAAGGGGTCAACATTAACAAAATGTAATATCCTGAAGATGGTCTTGTGTATGGAAAAGTAGAGACGAAACGTTGACCAATGCCTTTTCTTTGATAATTTGTTTTTATTTTGTACAAGAGGAAAAGTGTTTACAACTGTTACATTGAAGGTCTTAAATTGATATTGTTAACTTTCTGTCACATTGTATATGTAATGTTTACAAAAAGTACCCTAATTTGACTAAGATAAATGTGAAATATTTTCTATATACGCCCGCTTTTGCTCTTAATTTATTTTGTATATTTATGTCATTGATGATTTGGATTGTATAGGACGAATGTCTTTACTCTGTGATCTAGGAACACCCTTATACTGAAGCACTAATTACTTGGAATTAACCACCACCTAAGGTAATTCTTTACCTTATAATCTAACTACATAAATAAACTAGAATACGTAAATAAAATGCCTTGAAGGCACCTTTACCTTATCACCTAGTTTAGTGGGGCACTATCATCTATGTTTAAAATCCAAGGCAGGCAAAGATGGCTGTAACTCATAATTTGAAAGAGCTATTTTTTCCGAGAATGTTAATATTTGTATCAATACTATGATGCATTGTTTTATTCTGCTGTTTTGATTTTGTTTTTTCCAACTCCCTAGGATAAAACAAAGAGCAAGCCAATTTCATGGATTTTAGAGTCTACCAGTTTTTAACTTCCAACATCTGATCGTTTCTTTGCATACTGAAATACAAAAAATATGATATGCTCCTTCAAGCCAAACATTCAAATTCAAATGTTGCAAAAAAGCTAATCTTAGTAGTTTATCTATGTGTCAGATACATTGATGTATCAGAACCAAGTAGTAATTTCATCTGGCATCCTCAGAGATCAAATCAAGCGCTGGTCATTGGGAAATCTTATTGCCACCACTTCCTTTGTTAACGTGCTTCACTACTGATGCAATGGGGTGTTGAAAATTGAATCTTGGCATGACAAGATTCCATACTCAACAGTAGAATATTGGGTTGACAGTTGGTTTTGAATCTTGCCTGCATTGGTATCTGGTCGTTAGCTACCTGCTGTATCTGAAGAATAAACCAACTTTATGAAGAAAATTAGCTTGTGTCTTATCTTCAGCTTTCACATCTTTTTGGCGACAAGTGAAGCAAGTCACCAACAAGAACCCATGGAGGGCATTGGTTTAGGAGACATCGCTTATGAATCAAACTGTCGTGTACTTGTAGTAGAAGAATTTGGGAGCCCTTGTGAGCAAAGTCGTGCTGTTCCGTCTGTATGGAGTTATTGTAATAGGCCTGGAATCTCCTTGCGTGTTCTGGAGCACATTGCCTAAGTTGCGCTCAAGCTTTAGGACCCGGTGTATCTCTTGTTGAGGAGACGGTTTGTGGAACTGTTTCTGGGTGGCATGGAACACATGCTTGGAGAGATGTTCCACCAACTGTGTGCAGCGAATGTAAGCTGTGTAGTCAGTTGACCATATTGGGTCAGCGGTCTAGTTTTTGATTCTTCATCCTCCATCGGCGCTAGATTGAAGGAGCCACGCACACAATGTCCAGCAAAAAAATGTCTTCTAGGTTGTACAATAGTCGGGGTCATTTTGCAAATGTATGTAAGTCATCTAAAGCGAAACAACAATCGTCTGTAAAATTTGCCTTTTATTCAACCCAAACTTTTAAAGACTTTCTTTCATGTTTACAATCACTCATGTAATACAGGATACATCGACTTCTTTGCAACCATCCCTTAAAAATCATTGTTTACACCGCATCAAGACAAGACACCTCTGAACACCAAAATGACAGACATCTCACCCGAAGATGACTCTACAGCCAACAAATGCTTTCTAAGTTATTCCTTTTTGTATTTGTGTACATGCCCTACTTAACCAGGGTGCTGTTGGGCCATCCAGAACTAGATGTAGGCCCAATCTCGTAAATTCTACTGCTACATTCTTGCAAAGCATGCGCACATACGTTTCTTACCTCACATACACTTACACCAAACCAAACACTAGTATTCCTCAGGCACTACACAGTGCACTCATATACACATTAACACATGACCGCCCTAGGCACACACACTATGAACAAGTCATGTTATATATGTTCATTGATTCCACACGCAATAGGCGCAGAGAGGCTTTACCTATCTCAAGAGATACCCCGTGATAAAGCAAAATGCCTCGTCCTTCTGTACCTATGTAGGATCAGGGCAAAAATTCAACTCCATAAGGTAGAACCCCATAGGGCACTACTAAACACAACCCGGTATGAGACCAACCCCACTGCACTGTATCTCCTCACAGAGTCTAGCGACATCCTGTACAAGGTAGACAGGGCATGCAGAAGGGACCCCATAGAGGACAACTCTGTTAGGCCATGTGACTTAATAGAGAAGAGGTTCCTGGAGGTAGCAGACCACCTCACCAGTGCAGAAACACGTCTGCTGCTGCCTCAGACTGTAGTCCCAGGGTGGCCTTTAACATCTTTGGGCCCACCTTCTTTAATGGCAAATTAACCCCTGGACATGGACTTCCAGTGCAGTACCACTAATCTGAATCGCACGGGGTGAAATGAGTCCCATAGGAGGGGTTCCAATGCTAGAATTGACACACCGTGCCAGGAAATCTGGGATACTGAGATCAATTGGTACACATGGTTGGAGGGGAAGGGGTACCCCTAATTGTAGGAAAACTTACACTGTACTCTTTATGTTCGGAGGCAAGGGAATCTTACCGATGGGTGATAATGAGGACTGCAACATGATTTATTCATACCAGACCTGCAATGGGGCATCTCCACGTTAATGGATATATATTGGCTATGCAGTAACCTAACCTACACCCAGCAAAGAAAACAACTCTGTTCTTAATAATAATCTTTATAATATATAGTCCGTTAAAACCTTTATGATCTACAATACAAATAAAACCAATCCATTTTATGCAAGTAACCAAATCTTAAGACATATAAAGGTCTCTTTAAAAACAAATAAATAAATGAAATACAGAATCGATAAACACGTGCCTTCAAATGCTAGCAGCAATCTGATTACATCTAACAGCTTTAAAAATAGCGGGTGCTTAAGTATAGCACCTAACTGTTCATTGAAAATATGTTATGGCACCTTTATTAGCACCCAATTTCTGAGGCAGGGCTTTGGTTGTTGTGTTCAGCTCCTTCACAGAAGCGCACCGTTGAACAATGAGTAAGCCAGCAGGTAACAACTACCAGCACCACTTCCCTGTGGGAGAGAATTATGGTGTGTGAATGGAAGGCATTAAGGATGGACCAGGTGACAGCACTCTGCCTGAGAGCATAGAGGATGGAATAACAGAGCTACCTGGTGAACCAGCTAAGGGTCTAAACCTTTTATAAGAAAGATGGATGTATTTCGTCAATTAGATGTTTAAGGCAGTGTTTTCTGCAGTAAGTGCTGCTAAAATACCTTGTCACCAGGATCGAACTCCCAGCCTATTCTACTCAACCCGGAGACTTGTTGTACACTCATCCAAAATGGCTGATCAGAGGCACAGAACATGCTCAAGGGATTCATAACATTGGCCACAACCCCTGCATTTTGTTTCCTCTATGGCCTAGGTGTTGCATAAAAGCCACTCACCCAGCCTGAGAGCCACGAATCTTATCTTCAAGTGATTGGAATATGTGCATGCAAGGTATGAGTATGGAGAAGCTGGCTGATATAAGTAGCTAAGATTGCTCCATCTGCGTGGTAGGACCAAAGGCGCTCACGTTTTTTAATACTTAATTTAAATGCTGATTGACTCGGGTTTAGATCTCACAGTTCATTCACGGACAGAAGCTGCACACTGTAATGTAAAAACAGGCAGTGTGACCCAGCAGGCCAACTGGGGCTGGTGTTGGTCCATAACAGGGCTTCTGAAGAACCAGCTCTGGCCCTTCCCAGCTTGTTGCACAGTTTAAGAAAGGCACTGGCACCCACCACTTGGTGGTCCAGGAGGCCAAGTTCCAGTCTGATCTGAGTGGCGGATGAAGACTTTGACAGCTGCAGCACACCTTTGTAGATCCTTGTAGTGAGCTTATTCAGTGCATTGATGTCCTTACCCGGAAGGATTGCAGATCCATAGGATAATGTGGAAGAGATCTTGGCTCTGATCACTTTCAGCACTGGGGCAAGGATTGGGCCTAATAATGATCTTTAAAGTTGGATAAGTTTGCTTGGAGGTCCACGAACTTTGCTTCTATTTCTTTCCGGTGCTTAATAAAGGATCTTGGCATCAATGTGTGCCAGGTACTTACATGATTGATCCATCACAATCTTGTGGGTATTGTAAGTCCAGCCGCCCCACTGATATCTTTTTCTGTCAAATGGGACCACCTTTGTTTTTCTTCAGATTAACCTCCAGATTGTTGTTAAATGTGTAGGTGTGTAGCTGATTGACCAACCATTGAAATCCTACTCTCATGAGGCTGAAAAGGGCAAGGTGTTCAGCATAGAGGAGGTTACAAATCTGATCTCTTCCGATCCTTGGGGGATGATAGTTGACTGTGTCAAGAATTTGTGGGCGATCCACTATAAATAAGTTAAAAAGCAGGGGAGCTAGCACACATCCCTGTTCGACACCCCTTGACATTGAGATTTTTCTGGACAGGGATGAACTATCCCCAAGCTTGACTAAATGTCATGTATTGGTGTGCAACTGATTTATAGGGTGCAAGAGATTGAGCGGATTCCCCATTTTTTAATTTTTGCCCAGAGAACCCCTCTTGGCATGCATTTGTGTGACTCCTTGAAGTCCACAAAGCAGCAATGTAACAGTGGAGAAGAGCACTTTGCCTTGTCAGTCAAAATTGATAGGGCTAAGAGATTAGTGAGTGTATCAGACTTCTCAATGAAACCCATTAGATTTTTTGTTACAAGCCCATTCAACTCTATCCACTGTCTCAAATACTCCAAGATAAAGCTGGCAAAATACTTGGCCTCATTATCATGTAATGCGATCTGCCTATGGTTGCTTGGACCAGATTGAGAGCCCCCTCGGTGGATGGGGTGATTATTGTCCCACCCCATGATTCAGTTATGGTTGAGCTCTGAAGACAGTAATCGAAGAGCTTTGGTAACTGTCTAACCCATAACAATGGGTAAAATTTAAAAATGGCCTTTGGCAGGCCATTAGGCACTGGAGCCACCTCAGATCTTGCCTTTGATATTGTCAGGTCAAACCGATGTGATGCGAGATGTGTGTTAGCAGTGGAAGAGGTCTTATATGCTTGAACTTGAGGCAGATGCTCCTTGAGTATTGCTGTTGGTTATTCTACGAAGATGGTCTTTTCCTTTGCTTGCATGGAAATGAATGATGAGAAACATGGCTCATTCTGGATCTGTGATGTTTGCTCTACCCATGCTACGAACAACTGTTTGTTTACTCACCAGGGCCCAGACGGTTTTGAGTTAGGTAGCTTACTCATGCACAGAAAAGTACATCAGAACTTCTGGAATTGATTTTTTTTCTCTGAGTAACATGCCTGTCTGAAGGTTTTTTGCACTGTTTTGTAAATCACGATTGACTTTGCACCCCCTAGATTCTTCAAATGTCTCTCAGGGTATTGTTACTTACTTTCTTTAAGACGTGAGTCTGTGTGGAAGATGTGCTTGGGTTTATGCAAGTATGTTGGTGATCAGGGTGCTGGAACCTGGTGAGCAACTTCGTACAGAGATTCGACCAGTCAGCTAATGGGGGGTCTGGAGCTTTGCTTAGTTTTGCTTGGTGAGCTGCACCCATTTTTCCATGATGATGCTGCTGACGGAGGGAACAACTCTGTTGCATCAGGCTCGAAGGAGAAAAACTACTGGATATTTTGGTTGGGCTCAGTACAAGGACATTCCAGGAGAATTTAGAATGTTCACAGAGACTCAAGTAAACGCTGGAGGATCAATGCTATTCTTCACCATGCAAACAAAAGCCAATTCCCACTGGTTATAAATAACCAGGTGGGAAGTGATGTAAATGATCAACAATACAGAGCTCAGCCTAAGTGCTATCAAGGAAGAACTGTGGGCCATCTGCCTTATGGTGAAGCAACATCGGTACATATTAGACTTGATGGCCACGATGGAAGGGGTTTGTGTGGAAAGATTGGTGCTTCCTGTTGTACTTATTTTCCTGGAAATGACATGTACAATGAGGCATTAGCCCGTGCCATCCATGAACTGCTTTGTCTGCAAGCCAACATGAAGAAGGAGGTAGGTGCCCCGGAGAAGAACTGGTTGCATTTTATCTTTTCATGGATCCTTGTATGGGCGTCCAAACTATTGACGTCAATGATGCAACTTTTCATTATTATACTTCTGTTATGTGTTTTTTTTCAGGAAGGATTTCCTGCTGTAAAAGTGTAGACCTCAGAATAGGTAGTATGCACTTAGCTAGGGAAAAAGTTTTCAGACAGTACACACATTTTCTCATAACATAACTGTCATGTCATATGAGGAGGAAAAAGTAGTTGAAAAATCAACTCGAGACGGAATATTGGAATGGGTAAATACAATGTGAATGAGCACGATGATGGGTGCAGGGCCGACAGCGACAATATCAATAAATGCAATGCCCACGTATGCCATAAACTGTGCCCAAGTGATAATGCTAATCCTCAAACATGCAATGTATATCATGATCTATGCCTGCATAACAGCGATGATACTGGCATCAGCAATGTATGCCATAATTCATGTATTAACAAAAATGCTGTTACCAGTAAAAGCAATGTCAATATATGTTATTGTTGGACTTGGCCCTTTTTGCAGGGTCATCCCTGAACTTTCGGCCTTCCTCCTATATTTTTCCTGACCTGTTGTTGGCTATTTTATGACTCTGTTCACTTTACCATTGCTGATCAGTGCTAAAGTGCAAATGCTCTCCCTATTACAAATTGATGGATGGATGAGTAATTCCATGATGGGCTGGTTTGGTTTACCTGTTAGACCCTAGTACAGTGCACCAGGAGTGCCAAGGGTTTATAATAAAAATGTGCCTAAAGTCTGCCATTGCAGAACTTGTGTGCAGTCTGGAACTGTCATATTGACTGAGCACATGCACCCACTTGCCAGTCCCTAAACCTTCCCTTTTCTTCATATCAGACACCCCTATGGTAGGCCCAAGGGCAGGGTGCATTGTAAGTATAAGGTAGGACAAGCCCTGGTGTGTGTGGTATGTCCTAATAGCAAATTACAGCCATTTTCCTGTTTCACCATTGCAAGGCTACCTGTTCTCCATAGGCTAGAAAGGGCAGTTAGTATATTACATCTTATAATCCTAACTGACTCAGAGAACACAGTAGAAATTCGAGTTGAGTATGCCTGATAAAATACATCTTTTAGTGAAGCTGATTTTAACATTCTATGTTTGAAAATACCACTTTTAGAAAGTAGGTATTTCCTTGTCTAACTATCCAAGCCTGCATCTGCTAGGTTATGTATCACTTGTCTGGAGTTTGAGTGACAGGGCTGGGGGATTCCGGGAGACAGAGTGAGTCAGCCCATTGGTGAATAAAGAGATATGCATCTAGGTGGGAGGGAGGACTTGCACCTGGGACCTGAATAGGGCTGTGGCTTCTCTCCACAATGCTGGCTCCACCCCCTGTGGGGCGTCTGATGTTTCTGCCCTGCACTGTGAAAGGAACGAAGTAGTCAAGTAAACAGAGTGCTCCAGGACTGACCAGAACTGGTTTGTGTGAGAAGTTGGCCTGGTATATCATGCTCACTAGTTCTAGTGATCACCTTGTACCATGCCAAGCAACCCTTATGATGATTGGTTGTAAGTCAACCTTAATAGACCAGCTATCCTAGTAGCGTAGACAAAGCAGTCTTAGGCTAAACTCTGTAAAGGCATGTGAAGCAAGCTGTTTTACCATACACAATCCCCTTGAATACCAAATGAAAGGACACCACACAGATATATATTGAAAATATATATAGATTTATTTCTACAAATATCCCCTATACTCTTTATGAGCACAGAAGCAAATGCGTTAAAACAAAACACAGTTTAAATATACAAAGGTTGCACAATTTGGATGAGCCCTAGGGGCCACCTGAACTATATACTAAAATAGTGGTATAAGAACCACTATGTGGAAAGGAAAGAGGCCTAGGGCCTGGGGTATCGCTGGAGCGGTTCGAGACTAGCAGTGATGAAGTCGGGAAAGGCCCGCGGGACTCGGGTGCAGTGCTCAAAGTGCACGCATGCACCAATGTTAAGTCGAAGGTGCGTAAAAGTTACAAAGTTAGTGTTTTAGGAACCTTCCGATGGACCTACAAGGATAAAACTTTAGACACAGGCACTAGAGGTGTATACCAGTGTGGGAACACCGGCGTTGCTGAGTTACCTCACCCACAGGAAGCGGGTGCACAGGTGCGAAGTTGTGTCGGGTTTCGTCACGCAGGTCGATGGTGCTTGGAGCTGAAGATGCTGCAGGCGGGTCGTCGAGGAGAGTTCCGGTGGATCCAAGGGTGGATCTGAAGAGGTGAAGACCTGAAAGCAGAGGGGACAATGTTCAAAGTCACTAGCCAGTGACTACCGTGGAACCAGGATGGAACCAGGCAATGTCGGGTGCAAACAGGTGAAGAGGTGCAGCTTGTCTCCGCAGCCACGTGGACACGAAGAGGTCAAGGACGTCCAGGAGTCAATCACTAACTGTCCCACGAAGGCTCTAGCTGATGGCGGTGTCGGCAGCTTGATTGGAGCAAACAGGCCTTGGCTAATGCAAGCCACGCAGGAAGTGGAAAAAGCTTAACACTCGGACCAGCAAGGTCAGAGCGGATGCTCCTTTTCAGGGGAGCAAGGGCCAGTCTGGAGCAACCAGACCAGCAGTTCAAGTTGTAGTTTTCGTCGCCAACAGCTTTTCGAGGGTCTTCCGAGATGTCCGGTCCCACGTCTCTCGGTGCCTCCACGGGTCCCTTCTTTGCAGGGACTGTGGATCGGGCTCTGAGATGTCTGGGAGTCTGGGTCTCGTTGGGCTCTGGGCCCGGGCTCCGGCAGGAGGCGGCGGCAAAGCAGACGTCGAGTTGCTGGTTGGTGCCTGTATTCACAGGGTGGTCACTCCTTGGCCACAAGGGAGATTCTCTTCAGTCTTCTGTGCAGCAGAATGTCGCATTCCAGTCTTCTTCTTAGTTTCAAGTCGAGTTCAGGATGATCTGAAGTCTTGGGACACAGCTCCAACTCTTATTCCAAATCTAGGGGCCGGATTACCTGCTAGGTCCCTCCTCTGGGTGGGACCAGGAAAGGGGGTGGTTACACCCCCTTTCCTTTGTCCAGTTTCGTGCCAGGACTGGGGCTGGAGAGCCCCAGGACCGGTTTGAACTGGCATATGCACAGGGACACCCTGTGTGCCCCAGGCATGTCTGATTCTATTCAGCCCTGTCCTACCCAATACACAAAATCCTGTCTGGCGTGGTGCTAGCACCTCCCAAGGCAGGAAACCCTTTGTCCAAACCTCCCTCGATGGAAGGACTCCCAGCAGCAGGAGGTCAGACTTGTGTCTGTGGTGGCAGCATCCATTTTGTGATGCTGAGGCTCTGTTTAACTTTAACCGGGGTTCAGGTTATGTACATGTCGTGTCCCTCTAGAAGGGTGGAATGCTACCCCCGTTGCCAGAACTGGTGAGGGGGTAGTATTCCAATTCGTATGACACCTTACTCGACATGTTTTGATAAAGCCAAACCAAAGATAGCATTTAACCGCGAGGTTCATAATGCACTTAAGAGTATATGGTATGGCAGTATCATGGAACAGCTAAAGGAATTGGTTCCGAAAGCTGCAGACAGGCTCAGCTCATGCCAGAGCACCATCTCACATATTTCCAAGCACTCTGCCTCCAGGATTGATGAGGCCTTCCATAGGAGTGGCTGATAGGAACATATGTGTCCATTTTGGGTTAGATATAGGCATACTATACCTAAGTAAGGGGTGATTACACCGACTTACCCCAGCTGAGTGATCAGCCAGTTGTGTCAAATATGGAGGCCAGGCCAGGGGTGGCACAATACGTGCTGCAGCCCCTGGTAGGCCTTGGAAGCACCTATGCCCTGGGTACCTGGGGTACACTGTTACAGGGGCCAATAAGGTGAACCAGTTCCAATTTCGTAATGCACCTAATGTGCATTGGCATCAATTTACAGAGAGAACAGCAGGCTGTGGGTCTGATTAGCAGGCCCACAGCCACATTAAGTCATAAACCAGTGAAGCAAAAAGCAAAAATTTGGGGTGACCATAGGATAGCAGACCCTACTCTCCTACAGTTTGGACTAGGCAAAGGCCCCTCTGCCTTCAGAGAAAAAAGAGAAATGGGGTATAAAGAGGGGTCCCAAACCCCAGAGAATTAGATCACTATTGGACAAACAAGAAGAAACCTTTGCTGAGGAGTGGAACCTGAAGAACTGAGGAGAGCCTATCCCTAAGCTGAAGTGCTGCTTAGGGAATTGGCCTGCAGTGGTTGCCTGGCTGCCAAAGAAAGGAGAGAGGAACTTTGTGTGTACTTTCATCATCTTGTGTGAGATCTCCAAGGGCTTGGAGCAGAGCTTGCCTCCTGCTGAAGACTCAGGGATGACAGACTTCAAACACCAGCTCCCCAAGAGTTATTTGGAAGTGCCTGCTGCTGTTTTGGGCCTTCTGAGGGACTGTGTGTCGCAAGGAGCTGAAAGCGCGACTCACGAAGAAGTAGCTTGTCTCCGTCGCAGCCGCTGTCGTCACATCTCTGAACAAGGGTGTCGCCGCTGTAGCTGACCCATTGCACCGCCTCACAAGAAACGTTTAGCAACATCGAAGAAGCGTGTTGCCATCGCAGCCGCTACCGTCGCATTTCTGAACATGTATGTTGCCGCTGTAGTTGACGCATTGCACCGCAGAAGCGCCTCGCATCCACGGAGAAGCGTGCCGCCGTCGGAGCCGCTGTCGTCACATCTCTGAACAAGGGTGTCACCGCTGCAGCTGTCACATCGAGCGGAAGCATCTCACATCAAGGGAGAAGAGTGTTACCGCTAAAGCCGCTGTCGTCGCATCTCTGAACAAGGGTGCTGCCGCTGCAGCTGACGCATCGAGTTGCGACATCTCACAACATCGGAGAAGCGTGCAGCATCAAGAAGACAACGTCTTTATTTCTTTGCACCAAAATTTCAACGCATCACCATCTTTGCAACACTTTTCGTTGCCCTGCGTGTCGCATCTAAAGGTACATTGCCTCAAAGTGTTGCATTTTTAGATCTAAAGAGAAATAAGCTAATTATACATTTTTAAGTACAGTATTGTGGATTTTTTTCGTTTGTGGTCTTGTGTTTAATCTATATAAAGAATACTTATTTTTGATATAAACCCTGTGTGGTGTCCATCTGTAGTGTTGTCACTGGATTACTGTATGTGTTCCCAAATGCTTTACACACTGCCTCTGAGATAAGCCTGTCTGCTCGTGCCAAGCTACCAAGGGGGTGAGCAGGGGTTATTTTAGGAGTGTACCCCTTTACCCTGACTAGAGGCAAGGGTCGCTATTTGTCACAAGTACCTACCTGTGCCAACCAGAGACCCCCAAATCTAACATTTATGATCTAGAAAAGGTAAACTATGTCAATATCGATGAAAACAATACCAATATGCGCTATGACAAATACACACAGTCTATTGAGAATGTCGATAAAAATGACACCAGTGACAGCCATATAATTTTTAGGAGTTCCAGTGAACTGGTATCATTACTGTCGGATTTACCCAAGGCGACCTCCCCATTAACCCTGAGTCCAAGACACATGGTCAGACAGGCCCTGCGACCCACAACCATGCCTATCAAATAACAGGTCACAGGTGGGCTCTCACTTTACTCAAAGATAAACGCACACCCAGTGTTGGACCTGTCAACCTTAAGGTGGTCTTCCACTACCTTTTTGCGCCTGCGCCTCCCATTTTCACTGTACCTTTTGTTGGACCTAGGACTCTGGGTGCCTCACCACTGCTAAACAGTGCTGGGATGCAGGTGCTCTCCCCTAAAACCTTGTGATGCTGGTATATCTGCCACAAGCCCCTGCTACTGCAGTAAGGCTTAACTCCCCATTGGCTAGCATTGGGAAACCCACCTTATGGGATAATTTCAGACAGGGACCTAATACGTTTGTCATGTTTGGTCTTGTTGGACCTGGGGCGGGGAACCCTTTCCAATGATATGTGAGTTTTGGTCACTACTATGCTAGGCATCCCACTTTTACAAAGTGGACCTTTTCCTGCCTATACTTAGATCGGGCACTGCAGACTCCCCCCTCTCCTCTGCATACTGATAGCTGCCTGGGTTGGGAGGTGGGAGTGGTGATTCACACCTTCTCCCCTTGGATGGGATGTGATGGGCTGCCCACTGTAGCCTTAAAGGCCTGTCTCTCCTCACAGTGACAGCTAGGTCAGGGTAGGCAGGGAACATCCCAGAACTCCCTGGACTCTTCCAGAAGCCCCTGCCCCCAGACCCTTCCAGAGACTTCTACCACGTTCTAGCCCCTATACTGAAAGATATATAAGGGAGGGTCCTGGCCTCACATCTTTTTTACACCCTTGACTAAGAAGAAACTCTGCTAGAGTACAGACTGCTGCACTAGGAGGATTGCGACTCTGCTGGAGCTGACTGTTCCTAGGAACAGCTGCCCTGTGGTGATTGACCTGCCCTATTGCCTGCTGATCTGGCCCTGCCAAGAGGAGACTGGAAATAACATCCCAGGAGTGTCGCCACAACATTCAAGAGGACAATAGCAACTGTCAACTTTCCATGAGTCACCCTGCCGCGCTGGAGGTCATCGCTGCCACCTGAGAACCCAAATTGAACTGTGAGGAGGAAGCGTTGTTAGTCTAAATCATCACCGTCTCCCTGGGAGCTGAGCGTGCTGGTTAGCGCTGAGAAGCGAACGCCGTGCAGCAGGAGCCCCGTCAGTGCCCTGGGACCTGGTTGCACTGTGGGGCTTTATTGGAACTGAGAAGCGCTGTAGCAAAGGAGCGCTGTGTACCCGTGACCGGCGACTGCCGAAGGAAGAACTGCACATTTAAATTCGACACCATGGGCCGTGGGGAAGTGCATCCGAACTACTACTGTCTGTCAATTTCCTGGCGTGAGAGGATCGCCACTTAAATTGCCTCCTGACATCACTGCAGTGGGCCTGAGTTCAGGCGCACCACAACCGCTGCTGAAATCACAGCCGCCAGCCTGGGAGATTCGGGAATCCCGCGCGCTGTCCCGCTGACATCAAAGCAGGGATTGGTGCTGCCGCTGGGGCTGCCCTGAAACGAGGGGTTCAGCACGGAGCGAGGGGTTCTAAAAACAGAGAGGCACCGGGAGGGCTTTCCCGTTCTGCTCCCATGCAGCTGCACCAAGGTCCGAGTGCCCCATAGCGAAGGAGAGTTCCCCGATGGTGCCTGGCTCGCCCTGCCACCTCAGGTAAAGCTGTGCGCTGAACTGCTGAAGGGAATGCAAGTCCAAGAGGCGTACGGGCTGCAGCCCGGGGATTGCACAAACTTACCTGCGGATCGCCTGTCTGATTGGCGGGTCTGCATGAACTGCTTCACTTGGGGCATTTGTTGATAACGGCGGGCTGCTTGGGCCTGCCTTAACGTACGTGACTAATGAGCCACCGGGGACTGTGCTGAATGACCTACGGACTGCCCCCTTGTTATCGGCCACTCAGGATTGTGTCCCGCCAGTTGCAGGCCTTGGGGCGGCTGTTGGGGCATTTACCGCATTTGCGGGCTGATTGACCCAGCGCAGGAGATTGTGTGGCAGGGATTCGGGGGATTTACTTGGCGGCTGGCCCCCGTTCTTTGATCTCAGCACTACCGTATTGTCCCTAGTGGGAACCCAGACAGTTTTCCAGCACTGCTTTGCCCTGAAGGTGAAATACTGTTTTTTTCAAAGAGACTTCTGTCCCTAATTTGTCAATAGTGCAGGAACATTTCACAAATGAAGGATTGTTTTAGACTAGGGCATTCCACCTGTAGGGATACTGCCTTATTCAGGTTCCCCTTGAAACAGCCAAGCTTAAGAGATATTTCTACTGAGAGTTTCACATGTATATAATGAACTGTTGGTGCTTCTATTTTGCATAATTTTTTAGATAAAAGTAGTTTTATTATTATACCAAACGAATGTAGTGTTCATTTGTGAGTGCTTTTACTGTGTTACTGTAGCTGCATGCTGCAAAAATACTTTACACATTGCCTCTGAATTTAAGCCTTCCCGCTCTGTGCCAGGCTACCCTGTTGAAAGCAGTGGTCCCTACTTGGACTAGGGTGCATACCCCGGCCAACTAGAGAACCCAGTTCTAACATTGGTGGCAGCGGTGGGATAGGACTTGTGCTTGTGTAACACCGCACAGTGACTCAGTGTACACCACAACCCTACACCTGACTCCACTGAATTTATGTCTACCTTCTCCAATTGGCATTTTTTTTTTTATTCTCCCTGACTGGCTGTCTTTTTAAAAGTCCTTTTGCCTAAGTCCCGTTTGATGTTCTCTACAAACATCTGAGGCCCTACCTAGCAAGATGGAATTCGAGCTGGCCGACTTGGAACCTTACACGGTGGCCCAACTCAAAGAATTCTGCGAGGGGAAAAGTGTGCCCTTCAAGCGAAGCGCCACTAAGGCAGAGCTTCAGAAAGCCTTGAGAGCATGGGTTACAGCCCACCCAGAAGGAGATGGGGACGGGCAAGGACCAGAGCACGCCGTCGCAGGAGATCTTGACCTACTGCACTTGTTGGAAAATGGTAATTTCTTACCAGGTACAAGTGTACCTTCCAGGGAAGGCAGTTGTGTGTCAGTGAGGACCCTGTCCTCAGAAGACTTGGAGGACAGGAGAGAGGAGTTGGAGCTTGCCAAGCCGGAGAAGGAACGGGAAAGAGAACGGTGGGCCATGGAGCAAAAGCGCGAAGAAAAGCGACTGGCTATGAGGGATAAAGAACTTGCCCATGAGCTCAGCCTGAAGGAACTGGAAATGAGAGGTCTGAGCTAACCTTACTGATGGTGACTGATGGGGCCAAGGAAGACCAAAGTGAACCTCTCCCGGACTTCTTTACTTCCAAAGAGAAGGACGGTTCGGTGGAGGGAGTGGTCCTCCCCCCATCCTTGACTCTTGAGCAACAGAGGGACTGTCGCCAGGTCCTGGGGCAGTTCTCCCCAGTGTTTTCCCTTATCCCTGGGATTACCCACCTGTGTACCCATGATGTGAACACAGGAGACAGCCTCCCTGTCAAGTCCAAGTCTTACAGGCTGTCAGATAACGTGAAGGCCAGTATCCAGAGTGAAGTCACTAAGATGTTGGAGTTGGGGGTGATAGAGCCCTCCAATAGCCCTTGGTCCAGTCCGGTGGTTCTGGTACCAAAGGCTGCCCCACCGGGCACCACGCCGGAAATTAGGTTCTGTGTGGATTACAGAGGACTGAACTCTGTGACCAAGATTAATGCTCATCCAATCCCTAGGGCGATGAGCTCATTGACCGGCTGGGGGCTGCCCAATACCTGAGTACGTTTGACCTCATGTCAGGGTATTGGCCGATCACCCTAATGGACGGAGCTAAAGAGAGGTCCGCCTTTTCCCCCCCAGAGGGCCTGAAGTACTGGGTTATTTAGAACCCAGCGGTGCCAGGGGACACACCCAAAGATTTCAGATTCTCCTGTCTCAGACTACAGAAACGCAGAGACTTCTTGGTGACGTCAAAGATCAGATTTTATTGGCTGCAACCAGTAACAGGTATCCTAGAAGTACAACACGGTGTATGTTCTCAGGAGACAGCTCAAACTTACAAAGCCAGCCATCCCTTTTTATACAAAATATTATGCTTCAGGCAAACATTCCTTATTGACAGTTGACCATTCACATATTTTCACGACAAATAAAAGCATGATGACAAGCCCATATTTCAGTTTGTCCAGCCCACAATCAATTACCCGGCAAGGCCCAACACTTTTCATCAGATAATCGGTCGGACCCCTAAAAAAATTGGGCACCTCCTCATCGTAAAGCAGGCCATAAAAAAGGAACAGAGACAGGTGTGAGTAAGATTAGACATAATTGTGTGCAATACAGGGTTTATGGCATGTTGTGGCTTGATTTCTAATCTTGATCGGCCACCAGCAAAGGAACTGGCCGAACAGGTTTGGCTTCGGGCAGTGGAGTCAGCTTGCCCAGGTCACACAGAAGTCAACAGTGAGTGTACGTGTTCCTAAGACTCGTTCGGCCTTAGTCATCGGCCTATGTGAGGGCAACCACAAAATGGCTGCCGTACACAAAATGGAATCCGAGGGTTCAGAACGGAATCCCTGATTTCATGGTGATCTCGCTACTCAAATGTGACGAAAAATACTCGCACACCTTACACTTGTCATTCTCGGTCTGATGTTACCAAATTCGTCATGATACGGCGATTCATATGACACAGGTGCAGAATTTCAGTACCACAGGCCACTGCCAGTTTAGAGTGATGCCCTTTGGACTGAAAAATGCTCCTGTCACCTTCCAGCGGCTGGTGAACCGGGTCCTCTCCGGTTTAGAGGCCTTCTCTGCTGCCTACCTGGACGACATAGCTGTCTTCAGTAGCAGCTGGGAGGACCATCTTGGTCACCTCCAGGAAGTGCTTCAGACCCTGCAGCAGGCAGACCTGACTATCAAAGCCAGCAAATGCCAGATAGGGCAGGGGTCGGTCGTCTACCTAGGACACTTGGAGGGCGGGGGCAAGGTGCAGCCCCTTCAGGCCAAGATAGAAACCATCCTGGCCTGGGAGCCTCCCAAAACACAGACTGAGGTCAGGGCATTCCTGGGCCTCACAGGGTACTACCGCAGATATGTCAAGGGTTATGGCATCATTGTGGCCCCCTTGACAGAGCTAACCTCTAAGAAACACCCTAGAAAAAAAGTGATTTGGACAGAGGCTTGCCAAAAAGCCTTTGACTCACTAAAGCAGGCAATGTGCACAGCTCCTGTGCTCAGGGCCCCTGACTTCTCCAAAGAGTTCATTGTCCAAACGGACGCCTCAGACCATGGCATAGGGGCAGTACTTTCGCAACTCAATGAGGAGGACCGGGACCAACCAGTGGCTTTCATCTCCAGGAGGCTACTCCCCCCGGAACAGCGGTGGAGTGCTATAGAGAGAGAAGCCTTTGCGGTGGTCTGGGCTGTGAAGAAGTTGAGGCCATACCTGTTTGGCTCCCACTTCCTGATTCAGACTGACCACCGGCCCCTCAGGTGACTCATGCAAATGAGGGGCGAGAATCCCAAATTGTTGAGGTGGTCCATTTCCCTACAGGGGATGGACTTCTGTGTGGAACACAGACCCGGAGTGGACCACGCCAATGCTGACGGTCTCCCTAGGTTTTTCCGCCTTAGTGATGAGAACTCCCTAGAGGTTGGGTAGTTCTCCCCACTTTCAGGTGGGGGCGACACGTGTTGGACCTGTCAGCCTTAGGGTGGTCTTCCCCTACCTTTTTGCCCTTGCGCCTCCCATTTTCACTGTACCTTTTTGTTGGACCTAGGACTCTGGGTGCCTCCCCACTGCTAAAAAGTGCTGAGGTGCAGGTGCACTCCCCTAAAACCTTGAGATGCTGGCATATCTGCCACAAGCCCCTGCTACTGAAGTAAGGCTTAACTCTCCATAGGCTAGCATTGGGAACCCCCCCTTATGGGATAATTTCGGACAGGGACCTAATAAGTCTGTCATGTTAGGTCTTGTTGGACTCGGGCGGGGAACCCTTTCCAATGATATATGGGGTTTGGGCACTACTACACTAGGGATCCCACTTTTAGAAAGTGGACATTTTCCTCCCCTACACTTAGATTGGGCACTGCAGACTCCCCCCTCCACTCTGCATACTGATAGAGGCCTGGGTTGGGAGGTGGGAGTGGTGATTCACACCTTCTCCCTTTGAATGGGCTGTGATGGGCTGCCCACTGTAGCCTTAACGGCCTGTCTCTCGTCACGGTGACAGCTAGGTCAGGGAAGGCAGGGAACATCCCAGAACTCCTGGACTCTTCCAGAAGCCCCTGCCCCCAGACCCTTCCAGAGACTTCTATCAGTTTCTAGCCCCTAGACTGCAAGATATATATGGGAGGGTGTTGGCCCCTCATCTTTGTTATACCCTGGACTAAGAAGAAACTCTGCTGGAGTACAGACTGCTGCGCTAGGAGGATTGCCACTCTGCTGTAGCTGACTGTTCCTAGGAACTGCTCCCCTGTGGTGATTGAGCTTCCCTACTGTCTGATAATCTGGCCCTGCCAAGAGGAGACTGAAAATAACATCCCAGGAGTGGCTTCACAACATTCAAAAGAGCAATAGCAACTGTCAGCTTTCCATAAGTCTCCCTGTCGCGCTGGAGGTCACTGCTGCCGCCTGGGTACCCTAATTGAACTGTGACGCGCTGTGAAGAGGAAGCGTTGTTAGTCTAAATCATCACCATCTCCCTGGCACCTGAGCATGCTGGATAGCGCTGAGAAGCGAAGCGCTGTGCAGCAGGAGCAACGCCGCTGCCCGGGGACTTGGTTGCACTGTGGGGGCTTTATTGGAACTGAGAAGCACTGTAGCATATTAGAGCTGTGTACCCGTGACCCGCGAGTGCCGAAGGAAGAGCTGCACATTTAAATTCGACAACATGGGCCGTGGGAAATTGCATCCGAACTACTACTGGGCTGTCACTTCCCTGGCGTGAGAGGATCGCCACTTAAATTGCCTTCTGACATCACAGCCGTGGGCCCGAGTTCAGGCGCACCACAACCGCTGCTGAAATCACCGCTGCCAGCCCGGGAGATTTGGGAATCCCTCGTGCTGCCCCGCTGACGTCAGTACAGGGCCGCGCTGGGATTGGTGCTGCCAACTGGGGCAGCCCTGCAATGAGAGGCTTGTCACGGAGCGAGGCGGTGCTACAAACAGGGAGGGTCTGGGAGGGCTTTCCCTCTTCGCTTCCGTGCAGCTGCACCAAGGTCCGAGTGCCCCGGAGCAAAGGAGAGTTCTCCGACTGTGCCTGGCTCGCCCTCCCACCTCAGGTAAAGCTGCGTGCTGAACTGCTGAGGGGAGTGCGAGTCCAGGCGGGCTGCGGGCCGGGGATTGCACATGTTTACCGGTGGATCGCCTGTCTGATTGGCGGGTCTGCGTGAACTGCTTCTCTTGGGGCATTTGTTGACGATGGCGGGGTGCTCGGGAATGCCTTAACATACGTGACTAATGAGCCCCGGGGACTGTGCTGAATGACCTACGGACTGCCCCTTGTTATCGGCCACTCAGGATTGTGTCCCGCCAGTTGCAGTCCTGCGGGGGACTGTTGGGGCATTTACCGCATTTGCGGGCTGATTTACCCGGCACAGGAGATTGTGAGCCAGGTATTGGGGGGATTTACTCAGCGGCTGGCCCCCATTCTTAGATCTCAGCACTACTGTATTGTCCCTAGTGGACCCCAGACAGTTTTCCATCACTGCTTTACCCTGAAGGTGAAATACTGTATTTTTCAAAGAGACTTCTGTTCCTAATTCGTCAATAGTGCAGGAACCTTTCACAAATAAAGGATTGATTTACCCTAGGTAATTCCACCTGTAGGGATACAGCCTGATGCAGGTTCCCCTTGCAACAGTCAAGCTTAAGAGATATTTCTACTGAGAGTTTCACATGTATATAATGGACTGTTGGTGCTTCTATTTTGCATAACTTTTAGATAAAAGTAATTTTATTATTATACCAAACGAGTGTGGTGTCAATTTGTGAGTGCTTTAACTGTGTTGCTGTAGCTGCGTGTTGCACTAATACTTTACACATTGCCTCTGAAGTTAAGTCTTCCCGCTCTGCGCCAGGCTACCCTGTCAGAAGCGGTGGTCCCTGCCTGGACTAGGGTGCATACCCCGACCTACTAGAGACCCCGGTTCTAACACTCAGGTAATACCTTAATCGATCCCACAGATAGATAGTTGCACCAGAAATAGGTCCGTGGAAATTGGCCACAATAAAACATGTTTGGCCAAGGGCTTGTGTTCCCCAAAAATACCACAAAGCTAAATGTCACAAGTAGATAGAAACAATCAACAAATCAGGACACAACATGCACCAAAACACATGGTGACCACACGTTCCTCATGCCAGACATCCGGACACATACACACTAGCACACACTAGTTCTCCCTGAGGTCAAAAGTCGCCTGTGTCCTTCTGAAATTCCCAAACCTGTTAAATTTATGAATGTACTGTATTTTAAGAATACAGAGATCATTTTATAATACTTCACAAAATGTATAAAACCAACCAAAACTTTGTACAACCAGAGACTTTCCTCAGATGCATTCTGTCGAGACTCTCACTCTCACTGGCTGCTGCATTTACTTTAACCATCTTGTTCCTGTTTTGCCTCTTGTCTTTTTATTTCTTTAAGTTAAATTCATATTCGAGCAACAGATCCATGGTTAGTCCTCATTTGTCATCAAAGGGTACAACCAAATGATTGGCCCTTGATTCGTCAATATAAAGGCGACATCTATATCGTGGGTCTGGAACTCTACCCCCTTTGAGTTACAATAGATGGTTCAGTTCAATTTGCACAATAAGTCACATCCGAGTAAGCTCACAAACTCAAATCACACACCACAAACTGGTAATTCTCCTCAAAGGACCATATTTGAAGAGGTACTTCTTGTAATTTGCTTATTTTTGACTCCCACAACCTAGACTTTTTTCCTGAGACGGGTAGATTTGGAACTTCCACTGTTCTAACAGTAGAGCGGGTAGCACCAATATCAATTACAAATGATACAGGGTGGCCATTCAACTCTCCTTCTACAAATGGACTACTCTGGACTACCTCTAAGCCAGCACCAAGGGGAACATCACTTACAACGAATTTTTTACAACGCACTACCATTACATCGCAACCATTACAACGCAAACCATTACAACGCAATGCGCTGGGGGGCGCTCTAGGATAGGGAATGTATTTAATATACTATCCAACACCTTCCCTGCTATCCACGGGGACTGGAGTTGGAATAGTAAATTAAATAATTCACTATCCAGCGCCTAAAAGCATTATGCGTTGTAATGGTATGCGATGTAAAAACCGCGTTGTAAAGGCATGCGATGTAAAAGCATGCGTTGTAGTGACACCAATCCAGCACCAAGTACGCACTTTTCCTCCCCCCCTCAGGACCTGTCATTGTGACTGATAAGAGCCTGAGCCCTCACGTGTCTCAAACATAAGAAATTGCTGAAATGCTTTCTGATTTTGGAAGATATTCTGATTTAAATGTGGGGCTTTGTTTGAATTTAATTGGGAAGCATTTGCATTTTGCTGTGGCATCGAGGCTTGTGGAATCTGCATCATTGGAGTTTGGGGCACATTAGAATTTTGCAGTCTTGGTATACACTCTGTGACTGCATGGGCTTATACTCTAGGCTGTGTACACCATGAATTCTGCACCTAGTTCTTATTTATCACACTGTTGGGATTAAAAGGCCATTCTCACTTCCAATGCCCCAATGTATTGGAATAGTGACAAGGGTTTCATCCCTTCAAAGTTGTTACATCAATCCCAATACTTTGATCAATTAGAACACTATAACCTTTACCTTATTGCGGGAACCCATTCCCACATTGCATCGTATGAGTTCTTTGCTGATATACTCCTTGCATAGATCCAACATCCCCTACAAAACAATGACTCTAACTTACTCTTGGTTCTGTTTCATCTGTGTCACCATTAGTTTCCCCTTCAGTAACTTCTGCTTCATTTCCAATTCATCACTGAAATATTTAAAATATCTTAAAATCTCATCAACTGATTTATTCTGCCAACAAATCAGATGCTGCTGAATCATCATGCTAGTTGAGGTCTCAATCCTGTCACAAACTGAGACACAAAATGTCCCATGTCTTTAGCTTCAAGAGTCTCCATTTTACTGTACTGATAAAACACCTACTATTTTAAATAAAGGGGTTCGCCTTGGAACTCCACCCACACAGAACACCAACAACAATCTCTCATAATAGACATGCACTGGCACTTTGGGCTCTCGAGTCATCCTGTCAATCTTGACCCAATCAATGTCTCTAGCCTGTATGTATTTTCCGCTAAAAAAAGGTTCTCACCTCCTGATACTTTTCCATCACTAATGGTGATGGGGCATGTGATATCGGGTTTCTATGGAGTTCACTATCTGGCCGCTCTATAGCCACTTTATATTCTGCCCACAAATCAATCGGTACTACAACATTGCAGAAGGTTTACACACAAATGGCTCTGCACTCAACTAAACATGTAAATGCTTTATCAATAGATATCAGTAACCATCGTCTGTCCCACATAAGAAGATGGTATCTCCCAAAAGAAACGGGTTGTTAGGTGTCTTTATTGGAAGAATATGTTCTTTTTATTCTTTTGTTCTTTTATTCAGTATAAATTCCTTAAAATCACAGCACATATTTGATAGCTGATGCGTTTCTTCTCTCGAGGGACTTCTTCAGGGCCTTAAAATGTAACAGACATGTTCCACAAGTTCTTGGTATTTAACATTGAATAAAACTGGAAAAAATTGTCAGTTGACTGTATCTTAGCATATAGCTGTAACGTGCCACAATATCTGAGCGTGTAGTATTAAAATAGTGAAAGGAATTGTAGAGTAAGTGAGTGGAATATGTATCTCCCAAACTTTTTGTCTCACGGTCTGGTTGTGTTCGTTTTTAACCTGAACCAAATGCTTTGTAACCCAACAATAGGTAGATAGCCAAGTCTAGACCATGGTGGGGAATGCTGGGAAGAGATTTTGGTCAAATGACGTGGCATTGGACGGGTTGGAATGATTCAGCTGTTGGTGTCTTGTTCCTCTTTTTGTTATCATTACTGAACTTCTGTGATCATTTTCGCATGTATGTACCTGCTCATTGTAATATTAATGACTAGCACAGCGAATAGAATGACAGAAACATAAGAATGCAGATTATTAACCAAATTAAAGTGTTGAAAAAACGTTAATAAAAAGATTTATTAAGACAAAAGGGACCTGCACTGCCAGTTCTTTGGATAAACATATTACGCCAGCATAATGATTTGACAGTTTATTTGACCAACTGGATCATTGCTGGCACAGGTTGTTAGGAAATGAAAAAATAACAATTGATGGACGGAATGTTGCACAATGGCAAAACATTCACCCCCAGTCACAGATCTGGGTTTAATCCATCGTTAATTGGCTCACCACACCACCCCAGTTCAGACATGACCATATGCAAATCAGTCTTGACCCTGTGCCTCATGGGAACAGTTCAGCCCGAACTGCCAAGCCATGACTTCCCTGGACCAGAATCAAGCATCCTAGGACCGGTTTCTGGCTATCAGCCGTCATCAGCCAGGATAGCTTGATTCCAGTAGGAAATAAAGCTCACATGGATATTTGAGGCAGTGGAGGTGCAGAGTTGAGTCTAAAAGAATTAGAGGTAAGGTCCCTCTTGTCAGTGTTCTTAGTAATGGTGGGCATACTTCTTTAGTATTAGGACCTTCAGGATTAAAATCGCTATTTCTGTATTAAAAGTCTGTAAAATAAAGATGATGAAACACCAGGCATTGTGCATTCAAGAGTCAACTGTTGGGGTATTTGTTGTGTGCCCGTCCGCAGTTACTTGAAATCAGTAAGAGGTATTCGTAAAGGGAAATTCCGTTTTAAGTTGGTGTATGGGTTTGTCAGACCTCAGCATATTTTAAAGACATTGATGTCACAACAGGTGCTTGTACCTCAAGATCCGAATGCCGAGGATCAGGGATTTTAACTCTTTGAATATCTACTATTAGTTCTGGAAAATCATGTTTTACTTTTGTTTTCTTCAGACTACGGGTCTACTTGTGGGGGGTTTAGAAGCCCTTTTCGATAAGTAAGCTCCCTGAATAGCTGGCTGATCACAGTGGGCTATTGTAAAATGGTGAAAGAGATGCCCCTGTCCCAAAGAGGTGCCATATTATGTTCCAGTTACCACCTGGGCTTCTTACCAAGCACGCTGTTAAGAGCACAGCTCCTGAAATCATGCAATCAATCCCTCAAAATCACACAAGTAATACAATATAGATATAACAAAGCCACTGATTCGATTGCAAGGCCTCATTTGTTATTCCTAGAATGTAAATACAGTGCAGCAGAAAGTTTAAGGGCGAGCAATGGGCAGGCTATATTGTAAGAGGATTCATTACAACAATAAAACAATAAAAGCAACAATAAAGCAGTGCAGCCCTTCTCTGACTTTCCTTTATATTATGCAATGTGTGATCTAAAGAAGCAGCAGTCTGGAAGAGTAAATCAATAAAATAGGAGCAAATCGAAACGTCGAGGGCATGTCTGAAACTGTCTCACAAACGTTACAGTCCATGTATTGTGAATGTAACACTTGTGGTGTGTGAAGAGGCCTCTCATATGGCTGAGATACCCGCCACCCCCTCTCGACACAATCCCCAAGGATGGGAAACCGAAACGGTTCTGAACTTTTGGAAGGCGGGAGGGAGTGACCCTCCCGGCCGTATTTATTAAAATATGAAACAAAATCAAAACATTAAAATAACAGTTTCATATTATGTACAATTTCTTTTCCACATTACGATGTTTGGCTAACTTTAGCAGATCTCTAATACAAAGATTCTCCTAGCCGATCCAACATCCTACAAAACATTTGACTTGAAATTGTACATCCTAACGTTAAGGGCCAACGGCAAGGTCGTAACCGGTGTCAGATCCCTAAACCAGAAATACAACCCTCACTTGTGAGAGGACCAACTGCACAGAGGCGTACCTCAAGTGCATCTACCAATTTCCCTTGGACTTGACGGGGGCCCCAATGAACTCGACGCCATTTAACGGTCGTCCGAAGACTCGTGTGAGGTGTCTAAGAGGTAGCGTAAACCCCCTCCCGAACCCCACACAACTTACCCATCTGCCGTCGCAGATGTCCTGGCCCCGGGAAATTCCCCAGGAGGGCCCGTAGCCCCTCCTATCCAGGAAGGGGCCTTGACCACCTTTCCTTTCCTTCCGGCGGCCTATCCTTAGACGGGACCGCCTCCCCGTTGAGGGGCCAATGGCCACCTCCCCCGAGCGCTCCCATCCGTAATGGGTGACGCCCCCCCATAGGGATCTTCCAATTACTGCTCACCGATCATGACCTTACCGCCACAGGCCGGATAGTTGACCGGCTATCCGGACCCCCCACAACAACTCCTGCCTAAAGGTCATGTTATAAACTTTTTAACCAAGCTATGAGGTCTCCTATGAGTAACTCATTCCCCACCCGGGACAAATGAACACCGTCCCCCAAATACATACTGTCCCCTCTGATACAACCATGCGAGACAGAATGCAGAGTACTTGAACGAAACAATCTACTCACTTTGTTATTTATTTTCCTTACTGAATGATTCAGAGCAGAAACAGAAATAGCCCCCCGCCACACTTTTCGTGGGATCATGTGGGACCATGCAACTGTGCAACCTGGAACTCTCCTTGCCAACCAACTTACTGTGGAAAGCATTGCCTCAAGAAGAAGTCGTCTACCAGTGGCCACCAAATCGTTGCCCCCAAGATGAACTATGATTATAGACGGCGGTGACCTTGTCCGCCCTAACAAATCCTCGAAAAAGGTCTGAAACTGGTCAATACAGAGCCCGCCCTTTCCGTAGAAGGACACACTGTACCCGTATTCCCCAGCCACGTGAATCATGTCACCTGCTTTGAATACGTCCGCGGCACGCCTCACGTATGAGTGGCCCACGACCCACACCTCCTTTTTCCCAGCCGGTGATGTCTGACCGCTGGTCCCCATGTGTCGGGTCGACTGCACAGTCCGCCCCGCCTCGTAGGCTTGCGCAACTGAAAACCAAACAAAACAAGAAGCGTGAGTACATCATTACAGCTTCATAACATGTGCAACCGCACATACCTTTTATAACAGTTCGAAGACCAACGCCCTACACGTTTTACTTCTTCTACACTCAGACCCCTGGCTGTAGCCTCTGTAGCAGCCCCTATCCGAAAAGAATGGGTCCCAAACTCGCCGGGGTTTAAGCCCGCGGCCGAAATCGACATCGCAAGCACCCGCTGGAACTGAAACCTTGTCAGTGGGGTGGTGTCAGCGTGTCTCAAAAAGGTCCCCCCCCATGATGCCACTCTCTGCGCTAAATATTCCTCTACGCAAACCACAGGGCACATGGGGGACCCGGGAATCCTCTGTATGATTATGCAGTCCCCAAACGCACCCTGATCGGTTTTGGACCTGACAAACGAGACAGTCATTGTCTCCCCCTTGACCTGAACGTGCTCTTGGCACAATCCCCCCATCGTATCCCGCTTGTTCCTCGCCACTAGTTCGCTTACCCGCATAGCCCCATGGAATGCTAGCGCAAAAGCGGCTCGGAATAACACTGTCTCATACTGTGATGAACACGTTGCCGGGAGTACGGAAAATAACAGGGCCAACCTATCCAGACCTATCGGGCGCCTCTCATCTGCTTTGCGACCCTCCAGGCGTTGCCACCCCCGTAGCGCTTTCTGGACCACGAAAGACGCTGTCGGGTCCTGGATCCCATGAGCCCTTGCCATAAAGGAAATGGCGGCCCGATGCCTCTGGGCCGTAGCTACTGATTTGCCTGCCTGATGTAAAGACAGCAAAAATTTAACGACAAGCTCCTCCTGGCCCCAAAGCTCCCCCCTAGCAGAACCCAAAAAGGACCAATAGGAACGGAACGCCCCTTCGTATGCCTTCCTTGTCCTGGGCGCTAAACTCTCTCCCACGAGGTTTTGTAGTTCGGGGCACCGAGAGACCAGAGAGCTTCGGGAAAGGGTGCTGCCACCGGGTCCGCTGCGGGCAGAAAACCCCAGAAGGCCTGCATATGGAAACGAGAAAGCGCATCAGCCGCTTGGTTCAATACCCCCGGGACATGTCTTGCCCTAAAGAGCACATTCAACTGCATGCACAATAACACAATTTCTTTAAGCAGTCTCAGCATCCATTTGCAACGTGCTGCCTGACTATTGATACACTCTACCACGGTCATGTTGTCAGACCAAAACACCACAGACTGATCCCGGAACCCCTCAGGCCAAGTTTTCAGGGCCACCAAAATAGGGAAAAGTTCGAGAAAAGCAATGTTCCTCATCAATCCGCACTCATGCCACCATGACGGCCATTTTTGAGCCGTCCATTGTGTGCCGAATATGGCGCCAAAACCTATACTCCCCGCCGAATCTGTCCACAGCCCCAGCTCCTCAGAGGACACCGCCGGTTTTATCCAGACAATTCGACCATTGAAATCCGCAAGAAATGCCAACCAAATGCGCATGTCCTGGCGAACCTCTGCCGAGAGCCTCGTGCGGTGATGGCCCTCCTTCAGGCCGACCATGGCTTGTGCAATCGAGCGGGAAAAGGGGCGGGCCATCGGCATTACTCTCAGGGCAAAATTCAACTGGCCCACCACTTGTTGTAATTGATGCAGTTTTACTTTAGTCTCACTGATACATGTTTCAAGGGATGCCCTGAATTTCAAAACCTTATCTCTTGGTAGTCGAAAACAACCCTCTACCGAGTCGAGCTCGATCCCCAGAAACTCGAGGGAAGTCGAGGGACCCACGGTCTTACCTGGCGCCAATGGCACACCAAATTGGTTCATCAAGACACAAAATTCATTTAAAGCCTGTCCACATTCTGGATCCCCGGTTGCCCCCAAGAACAAAAAATCATCGAGATAATGCATAACATGTTGAAAACCCGTCTTCTTTGTGAAGACCCATTGCAAAAAACAACTGAACATTTAAAAATAGGCACAAGATATAGAACATCCCATTGGCATACATCTGTCCATGTAATAGCGACCCTGAAACCTAAAACCAAGGAGACGCTGATCGTCTGAGTGTACCGGGAGCAACCGGAACGCTGACTCGATATCTGATTTTGCCATCAGCGCCCCGGGCCCCAGGCGATGCAACATGGCGACGGCCTCATCGAAAGATGCGTACCGCACCGAACATACTTCCGGGTCTATCGCATCATTCACAGAAAGACCCCGTGGGGCTGACAAGTTATGTATCAGCCGAAACTCACCCGGGTCCTTCTTGGGGACCACCCCTAGAGGGGAACAAACAAAATTATGAACCGTTGGCAAGTCAAATGGACCGGCGACACGACCGCGAGTCACCTCCTTCCCAATCTTTGCCTGTACCACAGCCGAATGCTGTAGGACCGATAGTTGATTCGTACAGTTAGCTACACCCTGAAAATCCCCCACTGGGATGCGGAAACCATATGAAAACCCGTTCCGCAACACCCCAGCGGAAGCATGATCCGGGTATTCACTGAGCCAAGGAATCATTGCCATGGTATCAATCGGAGTAGGTAAAGTCGCCCCTCGGACTATTTCAGACCTGTTTGGCGCTTCCCTTACCACCGTTATCACCCGTTTTGGCTCTGCACATGGACTCAGGATGGGATGGCTGCCCACACCCCCCACATTCATGTCTGAACTTGCACGACCCCTGGGGCCTCGTACATTTACCTCTGTTAAAATTCCAACAGATTCCCCTTTTACCTGCGTTGCCACTCGTCTTCGAGTGGTACTCACTACCTGCACCCGTCCGAAAGGGTGTCCCAGAGTATTGGCGGGAAGATTCACCCCCGCTACTCCCTGACAATGGTACTTTTAACATTCCAGTACTCTCCATTTTTTGCCATGACACGGAGTCGTAACAATCCCAAGTCAAAACTGGGTCATGTTCCTTAGCTTTTCTAAAAATATTGTCATAGCAGAACCACTGATTGCCCCCATACGCTACGGAGTACTCCATGATACGCGATTGATAAATAGGCAACTCGGTCAGCAACTCGGGCCTGCGCTCACCCATGATGGAGGTAAAAATGCCCCACGCTCTGCCCCAAGTACCAATGTTTTCGTCAACCTTAAAGGCGGCCATTTTTGCGCGCCAAACACTCGGATGCATGAGCTCCTTTTGGCTCTTAACATGCTCCATCTCGTAATGGTCGGTAAGCAAAGAAAAAATATTAACATACTTATTCGCCCAAATCTTTTCCTTAATTTCCAGTGGAACATGCTGAGCCACCTTCTCCCTTCGTGAAGGTACAGACCCTTCCCCCGCGATCGGCAATGGCAGCTTACCTGAACCAGAAGCTGCATTTGCCGCCGAAACTGGGCCCGTTGCATTTTCCGCCGCCGCAACTGGCGGGGTAACAGAAGTTGGTGTCTTCCCAGCCTCTCTAGATTCCCGCAGTTGTCTCATTACTGCCCGGGCGTCGTCAGCCGTGGTGCCCTCGTTTTCTTTTCCCAACCACGCTGCCAATTGTGCCGCTAACTCGGGAGGCATATCCTCCCTGGTCACGGGGGTGACCACCACGGGGATCGGATTCCCCCCCTTCGGCACCGGGGTTGGCTCCTCAAGTGGGGTGTCAGGGACCGGAGTTTCACCCCCAAGCGTCCCCTTTCTGGACCTCTTGCCTCTCCCACCGGGGACTACTCCCGGCAAAGGCCGTTTCGGTCCTCCCTCCCCGTTCGTAGCCGCCATCTGCTTCTTCAAATCGGCTACCTCCTTCATGAGCATGCGGAGCATCTGATCGGTACTGACCCGCTGTCCGACTTTCTTAGGCATTCCCAGACGGATATCTGTAAGACAAAAAGAAAGATTACAACGCTCAAAATTGGCTCTTCGTTCCGTCTTGAGCTCACGTGCAGTGGGGAGGTGCAGCTTCAGAGCACAGGAACGAGAGGATGTTTTCTTGGCTTGTTGCTTCTTTTATCCGTCTTCGGGGCGGGCGTCAACCCGCCCCCGCCCGCCACTGAGGGCGTGGCCGAGTGCGTCAGTGTCTAGGACAACCCACTCCAGGGCGGAAAAAGGCGCGCCCCGGCTACGCCGCTTCGGGCATACCAGCCGAGACTCGCCTCCCGCCCAAGATGGCTTCCCGGGGGGATCGTGGTACTCCACCATACGTTCGGGGGGACCGAATGGTCGCCCCTTTCCACAGGCACATGTGAAACTCCTCTCAGACAGAGAGTCATCCACATATCCTCCATTTATTCCTATATTGTTTTTAATATTCTATAATCCACCATTCTTCTACTGTAATCAAAAGTGATTTTTTTATCAAGCACTGGCCTCACTCGCTCCAATCTATTCTTGGCTCATCATTGGCGCGAGCATAGGCAAAGTCAGACACAGTCAGAAAAAGCTACGGCCAGGGCAAAGGAGCTTCAAGTTGGATTATGTGCCGCCTTCCTCCGCTATGACGCCTGCCACATTCTAACACACGTCACACCCGGCTCTGCAGTTGACCATAGCAGAAGAGGAGCTGACCAATAGCGGGCATCCGGCGGGAGGGCACCTGGACTTGAGGCTGCGTCCACAATAGCGAGAGAAGGAGGGGGTGTAGGAGGGCTCTACCTGGGTCTCAGAGTTACCGCTCCAGGGTCCCTTGATTCCTAGGCCGCATACCTAACCACAGATGATTCCTGTCGTGTAAATAGAGCACTATGGAATATGTGATTTGATTTATCATCAGCACCGCCTATCTCTTTAAAATCTTGGAAAGTATGCACAAAACAGCATGATCGTAATCGACACAATGGCTGTTGAAAACAAATTAATTAATTGTCAGTAGAACAATCACTCTTGTCTTTTTTTATTTTTATAAAAACGTAAAGCTTCACGGGACATAAGATATAAGTTGAGACATAATTAAAATAAGAGAAAAAATGAGAAAGGATGAACTGTATGATATATAGCGGTAGATAAACTTTCCTATGATGCAGTCAGTTAAAACATCAGCCTGCAACAGACGGCATTTCCACGCCTGCGTCTCCGTGCCTCCGTCGCCTCCTGGGGATAGTGACATCTGATACTAATAATTTATATCTAAACAAGTGGAGGCGCATTCGTGAAGAGTCTGTTCTCAGGAAGGCCTAATGCGATGCAATGCATAATGGCATTTCGCATTTATCTTTGTTCAATATTACAAGTGTTTATGTTCATAATAACTACCCCAAATAATATTATATTACATCAATTTTATTTGTGCATTTTAAATTTCTTTGCATCCTTAACACACGAAAGACTGCAAATATGGATAGAAATATGTTTACTTTATAGATGAGAGGCTTGTACATGTAAATGAATTCTCTCTCTTAATGTCATTTTCTTTATTGTGATCTGTAATTTTGCTTTATTCATCCCGAATATGCCAAAATGATGCCGGTACGAAAATAATAACAATCCATTTTTTTATTTAATAAAGCGAATGCCCTTTGCTTCTTATAGCACTTGTAGTAAACATGTAATCTTCGCTTAACTGAAAGGTATCATTTTGTACTTCTCGTGCGAATGAAAATGCTGAAACGGCCCTGAAAGGGCACACATCGAGACCTGCAAGTCACAGACAGACCTTTGCAGGTCTTAACTTGAAAAAATGGGGAAGGGATTTGAATCCAGGTTGTTCAACCCGTACTGTTGCTGGTAAAACGTACTTATCTGTTACTAAAAAGCATAATTTTTTGGGCAAACGAAATTATTAGGGACTGAGAATGCTAGCTTCATTGTTCATTGTAGTCGCTGAATGTATTGTTTAATTCGTGTTCTCTTTATTTTTTTGGGATATTTTAATTGGCACACATATAGCGATACAAACCAAGGGTACAGGATGGCAATTTTGATACTACCTACTATCCATAAGGAATCATCATATATTACAGGTGAGAAGAAGAATTTCCCCATCTTACTAAAAGCAACAGGTTACCATGAGAGGGAACCGGGATCAATTGAGGAGAGGAAGTAGATAACCAAACCAAAGGACAATGACAAATCTAATTTTCCACAACTCCGGCATGGTGGTTCAGGTAGGCAGGTCGGGTGTAGTGGATGACTTAGTGGGCGTGGGCGTGGGTGAGATGTTTGAAGGTGATTCTCTTCTCGACGGGGAGCCAATATAGTGTCCGCAGGTGTTGGGTGATGTGGCAGTGGCGAGGTAGGTTGAGGACTAGTCTGGTGGAAGTATTCTGGATGTTCTGAAATTTGCAGTGAGGTTCTTGTTGATTCTGGCGTAGCGAGCGTTGCCGCAGTCCTTTCTGCTGCTGATGAGGGCATGGGTGGCTGTTTTCCTGTGTTTGAGAGGTATCCAATTGAAGGTCTTTTATAGGAGTTTGAGGGGGTGGAAACAGGAGGAAGAAACAACTTTGATTTGGTGGTCCATTTCAAGTTCAGATTCCATGATGATTTAGAGGTTGCGCGCATGTTCAGTGGGGAAGGGTGGTTTCCCAAGGGAAGGGGGCCACCAGGTGTCGTTCCAGGCATCACAGTGTGGGCCGAAGATGAGTACTTCAGTTTTGTCTGTGTTTATTTGTAGGCAGCTGTTCTTCATCCCCCTATTGACTGCTTCTGTTAAATATTGGAGGGATTTGTTAGCATGAGCTGAAAGCCATTCTGTATTTCTGGCAGCCATTTTGTTTGCCATGTGCTGCGACGTGCTCGCCATGTGCTCTGTCCACCCTCAGTGTTGACTGCTCTTGTAATCTGCTTAGAAACGTACTATATTTAGCATCTTCCACCTTCGCACATGCCCAGAAGGGCCTAGCTAGTAGAATACACCTGCTTCTCTAGTATAACTGTTAGGCTATTTTTGTTGCTGTATGGAGAAGTAACTCTCCTCCCACTTTGTTGAGCAAGCAGATCTTGTAATCCCATCTTAGTCATTTTGCATGCTTACATGAGCCAGGACTGCCCCTTGGTCTTATGATGACTATGTAACCCTAAGCATATATAAGGCCTCTGTTTTCTGTACTCCTCAGACTGCCTCATTCAGTTGCTAAGGCTTCTGTGTGAGGTAGTCTCACTCATTTGAGGTTAATAAAAATGTTACTTTTATATTTCAGCTTCTGTGCCATTTATTCTTTGTTGGTTTAAAAGGACCAAGTATCAGTGGGACCCCTGAGAAGGTTTCTATTTTTTTACAAATGGCGCCCCAAAATGGACCTCATCAGAGAAGTGGCTATCTAAGGGAATGATCTTGTCAGGAGAAAGAAATCTACTGAGGAGGACAGAAAAGGGTTCTACTACGGAGGTACTCTGTGCACAGAGATTCTGGGGATTCTCTGTCTCCGCAGCCCAGTATATTTCTGATCTTCCTGATTTTGATCCTCCATATGATGTCACTCCTGACTGAGAACCTTTTTGGCATGAGAATTCTAAAAAGACCATTGGGTCATTCAGAACTTGGCAGTTAGAATTTGGACAACCAATTGTTTGGTAAGAGTCGTTCTGCGGCACTTGCTGTTGGTTTGACACCTTGGATTGGTAAGGTAGTTTAGTAACGCTTACTGTGGCTTTGGAATTTTGGAATTTGTGTTGGCCAACTTTAGATTTGTATGGGATAGATATACAAATTAATTGTAATTTGTGTAGGCAGGTAATGAGGAGATTTTTCTCTGTTTGACTTTGTTTGAACGGTGCAACGTACAAAGAGTACCTTAAGCGCTACTTTGGGTATAATATTTGCATATTCTGCAAATTTTTGGCATGCCTGTTTCAAGCACACATCGAAGTATGTGTCGCTTTTTGGAGGTACCATAGTGAGATGTGAATTAAATTAGCCGGCTCCCTTGAGGGAATAGCTAGATAGGTTTAGGTATAAAAAGATATTTCTTCCTTTGTGACTTATCCCCAGGGAATGAAAATATGGATAGCATACACACAAGGATCCTTTTCTGCGCATGTTTATAAATGGAGATATGCAGAGCGATTTTTTGGTATTCTGCCAGACAAAGCTAGTGAATTGAGTGTATTTTGGCTTCTTGGAAATAAAACAGTTTGTTGGGCTGTTTTTTTTTTGCAGTCTTTTGGAAAACTATTGAGAAGCGCTTCTTGTAAATATGACTTACAACTAGTATTTACAAATGTTTTGGTTTAAGTACAGTCTGTGGGCTGTCCTTTGTTTCTGTCCTAAGTGTTGATCTGTGGGTTAATCATGTGTTTGGATGTCTGTGTGGTTCGTGGTTTTACATTGCAACTTCTGTGAGTAAATAGCGATTGCGCTATTTGTGAAATAATTGCTCTTGAGCGCGCTGTGCTGTGTGATTCTGAGTGTGTGACCCCTTCTGTGTTTGTCTGGAATGAGCTCAATGTGTGTTTGTGTTTTCTTGCTGTCATCAGTCTGTTATGCAAAATGTCATTTAATTAATATTAAATAAAAATTAAATGAAAATCCAGAAATGAACCATATGATATGCTAAATAATTATATGTTACTATTTAAATTATAGAGTAAGCAACTATGCACATGTACAAACTGCTAATGCTTAAAAGATAAAATTAGAATTCACATTCAATAGGAATAAAATAGGCCTCAAAAACGAAATTGTGTGTTTTGTAATGAATAAACAATTATAAAGCACTTTCCTTAAATACATTGTATTAGACATTAACAGGCAAACACATCATCTGAATAAATTGGATTTTGCTGAATTAAACTCATATTATAGAACATGCATTGAAATGCCTCAGTTTTAAATAGACTGCCACCGTGCTTACGTTTCAACACTGAAAAAAGCTTTCCTCAGCTGTGTTTTAACTGCTCGCTTAGCAGCAGCTGTTGTTTTGATTGTAGGCCATGAAGAGCCAGGAATGTTGACTCAGCCAGGATTTTTCAGTTAAAACACGGGGCAAAAGCCAGCATTTCAGACTGCTGTTTTAAAAAGTTACAAAAATCAGGTTCATTATTTTGGATAACAGGAAAACATTTAACGTAAGGATTTCCTTTCTTAAAGCCTTTTTTAATAAGCATATTCGTGGTTCTGATGTTAAATAATTGTCCTTTTAAAAAGTGGCGCAAAAATTTGTCATGTTTCAAGTTAGGCTTCTGTGCTTAGGCTTGTGAATGAATGTGTCTAAATATGATAGGCAAGGGATGCAGCTTGCTTTTCATGTGGAATTATCAAAAATGATTGGTTTTATTGAAAAAAACATGTATTATTTATGAACAATTATTTAGAAAAATGAGTGCTCTTAAATTCGTTTTTTAATATTCATAAAGCTTAATACTCATACTGTGACCTCCTAGCATTAAAATGAAATTTAAGTTGTGTTGTACCGCATTATGAGGATATTTGCATTTAGAATTTCACTCTGCGCAGGTGTAAAAAACTCATTTTTATAACGGTATATATGATTATTTCAGATTTCTCATTTCTGGGCTATCTAGAGAATATTGAGAGGATGACTATTAAGCAAATAAATTAAAGGATATTCGTTTTGAAGTTCCCCAAATATCAAAGTCGAAATTGGGCAAAATTCACTATTTAAACAGCATTTTTTTCCATTCAGAGTAGCTTTTAAAGTGCCTTAGGCTTCAGTAAATACATACATTTAGGTATAATACAAATAGCTGACTTCTATATTGTTAGACAAGTATATTGCACACTGCTTATAATTGAAAATATGTATAAAAAACCAGCAGCAGTTATTAAACTGACAAACAGGGGAATGGGTCAGCTTTCTGTTTTCAGGGTGACTTTGAATAGGGAAAGCTGCATGGAAAATTTGCACACAGAATAGGACTGCTGGAAAGAGTTGAAAGTCAGTTCTATATTTAGAAGCTTGCAGAGCTACAGAGCAAGATCTGCTTCGACATTTTGACATCTGGAACTTTTTGAAAGACAAGATGGCAGCGCAGGGAAAGAAGGAGGAGTTGTGCTTATTTTTTTTGTTGGCAAACGCAAGTCTTATGCACTCATAAGAATATACAACAATACAATTGTATATGTGAGCTTGGCCATATATACAACACTAATGCTTTTAGTTTGGTGCTTACTAGGGCTAAGCTAATGGGATTTAGGGGCCCATTAGGATGTCGGGCGGATTGCCCCCGCCAGGCTGGCGGTAGCCACTGCCGGCCTGGCGGGGGCAATCCGCCCGACATCCGCAAGTGAATTCCCCCCTGCCATATTAGTATGGCGGGGGACCACGGCGGACGGAAAGACCGCCCGCCACTTTTCCGCCCCGGTCGCCTTGCGGCCGGGGCGGAAAAGGATTAATATGGTGGCAGTGTCTAATAGACACCGCCAGCCATATTACGATGGGCCAATTCCGATGCCTTTCCGTGGCGGCATCGGTCTTCACTCTGGGGGTCCCCTGCGGGCCCCCAGAGTGAAGGAGGGGTGGGGGTGCACACGGGGGTAACTGTGGAACCCCCAAACATTTGCATACACGAAGCAGCAGGCACCGCGCGGTGCCTGCTGCTTTGTGTATGCATATGTATGCATGCATTTCTGAGATTGTGGCGGGTGGTGCAGTGAGTACCGCCTGCCACAATGTTAGAAATGAGGGATGCGCCCGCCACTGTGGCGGGTGCATCCTAATGCTGACGTCGGGACCCCCGCGTACCCGTTTTCCGCAAGTGTGGCGAGCGGGCAAAGTCAGCCCACCATCCTAATGGGGGCCTTAGTTTGAATTCATTCGCCCTCATATTACATTTGTACATTTGGTAAAAGGATTGGGGTTTGGGTATTTATATTCTTTACCTCCTCAAAAGTGCTATGTACCTCCTATAACTTTGTTTATGGCCAGATGCTACAAATAGAGTTGATAGTGTTGACAGAAGTGAAACCTGTTTCAGGTTTCCTACTGTCAAAATGGTGGAAGGAGGCTAGCTCCTCTACAAATTAAGGCTAGGTAATATGTATGTTGCTCTCCCTTTTTCTCAAATTTTTTTTAGCCTGTCTGAATTGTCTGTGAAATAGCAATGAGACATTTAATTGGCTACTCAGTAGTACTGTTTTAAACATTATTAGCATTAATAAAATGAATACATATATGTTATGTTACTGCCCATCCTGTTTGATGAAATTATGACAGGTTCAGTAGTCTAGATTGTTGTTCCATTATTTTGACCTTTAAGGGGAGCTAGATGTGGGTAGTTTTTGTTCTAAAATTCTTAGGTGATAACACCATTATTGTATGTTATTCCATGCTACATAGTTTTGCAAGAGCATTGCTAGTTTTTTATTAGCTAGTCTATGTAAATAAACTAACAGTCCTTATTAGAGCTGATGTTGCATAGTTTGGATCATGAAAAGTAGAACGCAGGGAAGATGCCCATATGATCCTTAGCAAAAAATGTTTTGAAGAAAATGTTGTTTTATTGATAAGAAACCCTGTTAAATTAGCAATTTTAGATTTTCCTGCTGCTCCTATAACATGAGAACATGGTCCTAAGCGTACAATGTAGGTATAGCCCACAAATCTGTCACACCTATCTCAGTTCTGAGCACTGAAGCTGACTATGATTGTAATCATTTACATGTAGGACTCAGGGTAAGATGTGTTAGTATTTTTCTGCACTTTATGTTGGTTTGTAGACCTTGTATACCCTGTAAAGCGCTCTGATACCCTCACAGGTCAAGTTCCCGCTCTATAAGACACTAAAATAAATAAATAATTAAATAAGAAGAATCATTTTAGAAGTGTCTGCAGTCCTGTACAAGTAATGTAAAGATTTTGAGCAAAAGTGTAGAACATTTCCTTTTTTTGAGGGTTTTCAGATTAGCCCACAGGAATACACTAATGTAAGGATTTAGAGTACGTCTGTGTTGTTCTTCTCTTTTTCCTCTGAATTTATTAAATGAATACAGACTTCCTTGGCTGCTTAGGATTGGGTGATGTATTACTCTTGTTCACCAAAGAGTTCCTTTTATACTTGCCAATAGGTCCAGGCTGTTGTTTTTTTTCTCTCTCATAGACAGATGAAAGTGGTTCTTGGGTGCCTTGCTAATATATGGGGCATCCCAAGACTAGGAAGTATTCTAACACTATCCTCTCTGTTGATAGACTGTTTCTGTGCCTTCTGTTCTGTCCACCAATAGATATTTGCTGCCTTACAACCATTGCCAGAGGGGCCCGGACATCAGATTCAGCCTGGGGAGTCAGGGTCAGCACCAGTCCAGCTTGAAGCCAAAGTGAAGGTAACGAGCACAGGCATTGCTGGCAACTAGGACCTCAGTAAAGGTGGAAGCCCTGTGATCAAGTGTATACCCCTGCCACTGTCTTGGGCGAAAGACGGGGTCACAAATCAGAAAGGAGAAATTGTCGTTGATGCCCAGCTGAGAGTCACAGACCGACCAGAATGGCGAGGAGGCTTTGCTTGAGGTGAGTCCTTTTGAAACAAGGGTTGCTTCAGAGATCCTAGCATCAGGCCTCTGAATCCTGGTCCTAAAGTGAATGCAAGTTTGCACCTTTGTTTGTTGGTCAAGAGATACCTGGGTACACTGGATGTAATGTGTGGCCCCAACAAATGAGCAGTGCGCTTTGCAGTTGTCTGATGGGGTTTTGGAGTTCCTCCATATCTTTTTGAGGCATCTGCAGGTTCGTCTGGATTCTCGGAGTTTGATGGAGAACCAACTGGCTATGTTGGTGTGTGTTGGTAGTTTTCTTGAGGGGGTGATGGTGTTGGCACAATCGGTGATCTAATTGTGCAGGGTTCAGGCAGCTGGGGTTGGGTTGTCCTTGGCAGTTAGAGCGGCACTGCTGAAGGAGGCGGTCAGCGGGTCATCGGAGATCATGTTCCAGTTCCTGTGCGGGAGCTGGTGCAGATGATTGTGGGTGATGGTTGTTTTGAAGGTTAAGTAGATGCAACAATGGTCGGTCTGTGGGAGTTCAGAGGTGTGGCTGAAGGTGATAGAGTTTCTTGCTTTGAAGATGGGAACAAGAATATGTAGGTGAGTGCATCGGTTCTGGTGCGAGTCCTATGTTGAGGAGGTTGTCCATGAGGAAGGGGGAGTTGGGGTCTTGGAGGTAGTCGAGATGGAAGTTGAGGTCTCCTCAGCAAGGTGTAGTCAGTGGAGGTGATGGCTTGCGGGTGATGATTTTGGTGATGGAGTCAGAGAAAGGTGCATGGGATCCGGGGGGATCTGTAGATGAGGGTACCTTGGGGGTGGTGGTCCGGATGGTCTGTATCTTGAAGTGAAGCTGTTCCATCAGATCTGTGGGTCCGTCGGTGTGGGTGCTCAGTCGGAGGTTGGATTTGTGGGTGATGGCGATGCCTCCACCGGGGCAGTTGGGGAAGTCCTTTTGGGTGAACTTGTAACCTTTGGGGATGGGGATCGCGATGTCTGGTCCCGAGGTGGTGTTCGTCCAAGTTTCTGTAAAGAAGGCGATATCGGGATGGTGCTGTCGAAAGTTACCAGATTTCCTCAGCGTGTCTGTGGAGGGAGTAGACATTGAGGATGATGCATTGAAGGGTTTGGGGTGCGGTGCAGTTGTGGAGGGGGATGAGGAGGGTCCTGGGTCTCGGTGAAGTCAAAGGAGTGGGAGCAGTAGCGGCAGGTGAAAGGTCTGTGGGTGTCAATAGGAGAAGAATGCTTGCAGTTGTTGTCCTGGCCTGTGTTGAGTGCATGGAAGGCCGAGGAGCTGTATTGCTAGTGCCGGCTGGTCGGAGGGCCAGGGTCCATGCTGATGGTCAAGGTTGGGTCGCGGATGGGTGCAGGCAGGCTTGGTCAGAAAGACAAAGGTAAAAAAGGAAAACTGGGCAAAAGAAAAAGGCAAAGTCAGAAAGGTGAAGGCAAGACAGCAGAAGGATCTCATGGGAGAAGCGATGCACATGGGCATCGAACACTGGCCTGAAGCAGCACTTGGGTAGAGGCACTTATGTTAGAGCTGCATGAAGGGAGAGCAATTACCTGACCAGGAGGTCAGAGATCTTGCTCCCATAGCATATCCGTCACAATCCATTCCCTCCTTTCTCTGTCATATACAGACTAAAGCAATTGGATACAGTCCATTTGAATGCATTAAATAAATAAAAGTAGGTTTGAATTAAGTAAGATAAAGTAAAAATGACATAGTCCAGAATTGTTTGGGATAATGAAATCAGCACGCATATAGCACATAACATATGTAACATGTAGCACAGCGTGAAACTGAGCATGTATTATAACATGTAGTGGCATATGGTGGACCAGAAACCCCTGCTGTAGAGCAGTTCTGATCAAATCTAAAACAAAATCAAAATAAGAGCAGAGCCCAACTCTCATAGTTAAATAGCACCACTCCAAGTGATAATCCAAAGACGGAGAGGAGAAAGTTAAGATCCACAGCTATGGTCATCACATTTGTAAATAGGAACATGAGGCAATGCTAATAACGAAAACAAACTCTACCTCCTCTGTCTTCTCGTTTATTGTCCCAGAAGGGTGTGTCCATAGTTTAAATCATCATACGGCAAGAGTTCTGGACATGAGCAGAATAACAATATTCTAAATAGCCACATGACATGGGGTGAGTTGTCACGGATGGTGGTGCCAATGATGATGGTGTGGGGAGGTACTGAATTGGAGGGGGGGTGATTGATTAGACTGCTCGGTCCCTATGTATTATGTCTTGATTATCTATGGGGTTGAGCTCAGAACTGGACCAAAGGGGGTATCCATATTTTGTGCATATCCCTGCATTGTCTTGTAGCTTGTAAATAGGTTTCCCATGTTTTGCTATTTGGTACATTTCAAACAACCACTCCCATGGGTAGGTTGGTGTGGTGCCCTCCAGTGTCGTAGGATACATATTTTTGCTACGGTAAGCACTGTGGGTTGTGAAGTCGACCATTTTGTGCAATAAAACTAGCTTGCTTTATGGAGGTAAGGGCATGTGTAGTGTCCCAACCAAAGTGGCCTGCACCAAGAACCAGTCCTCTCTCAGGGCTTGTCAGTGATAGAGGATGTTGAATCATCACAAATCTCCTGTGCGTATCTCCAGGAGTTTGAGTAGTATTTGACCTACTGTCTGAAGCATTTATGGGGTCCAGTATTAGTCTGCAAACACTTTACCAAGAGTGAACTACATGCTGGCCTCAGTGACCCCTTCATCCATATTTTTGATGGTTTCAAAGCAGTCGTTCTTCTTGTTGTGAATGGGAAACCGAGGCTTTTGAGCGAGATAGACCCAGAAGTGACAGAAATTGGAGTACATTTTATCCCAGATTTCCTAAAGAGACAAGAGATAAACAAATGAAGAAATGTAGACAGTCTATGTTACTAGAAGGATTATATCCTGTACTGACTTTAGAGGAACAGACAGGAAGCAAGTGCACAGAGAAAACGAGAAATTTAATGACTAGTGGTGAATCAGATGATGACTACTTGGAGGATTTGTTAATGAAAAGTCTGCCACCTTACCATGAGGAAGCAAATAGAGTTAACCCTAACGCCCCATTCTTAAAATCACCTTTGGTTCCGCAAGTAGTGCATGAAACTTCATTAGAAAAAGTGCTGGAGGAGATGGAACGAGAAGCCATAAGGAAGAAGTGAATTAATTCAGAAAATTTCACAGTTGAATATGAGTCCTGAAGCCTTGACCATTCGAGTAACCATAGGTCCCGTTGTTCCATTATATGGAGGGAGACAGTCCTGTCCTAAACCTCCCGTTCTGACCACACCTGTAGTGCAATCTAGAAAAGAACCCTTGATAGTTGATGATCAAGCAAGTGAATGCGAGTCAGTGATTTCCCCGATGGATTTACCTATAAGGGAACCGGTGGGTGATTCGATCAGGAAAAACACTCCTGGAAGTTCTAGATAGGTACGCATGGAAACTTCTTCAGGTACAAGAAGCGCAACTGTAGTATCCCCAGGAGAAATAGAAAGATGGTCCAGAGAAATAGAAAAGCCAAAATCTCAGCCGAAGGTATTGGATATTTTTAAATTAGGAGTTACATTGGAAGAAATGATGGCTGGAAATGTGGGATTAGAAATGTTAACCACTCTCAGTGAGGACGAATTGTAGTTTATATGTCGAAGTATCACTCGAAATACTAAAACATTTCATGAAAAGTCAATGAGTTTGGCTTCTGAAATGGGAATTGATATTTACAGAAACCTTACCGAGCTGAATTTTCTGACAAAGATTTAGAAAACATGAATGTGTCAGGACGTAAAGTGCAGGTCAAGGAGTTACTATCATAATTGCAGAAGTGGGGTGATTTAGACAAATGGAAAGCAAGATGGGCAAAGAAAAAGGAGGAAGCCCAAGCGAAAAATACTGCAAATGAATATTTATTAAAAGAACCAGAAAGATTTGAAAGGTTGTGCCCGATGAGAGAAGTGCCAGGAGGAGGTTATGTGCATGTCCCATGGTCCGACAGGATATTTTATCATTTACAAGTGACTTCCCAAAACTTAGAACGAAACCTGTAGCGTGGTACAGGCAAGTCGAAAGGTTTGTGAAAGTCTCAAAAGTACTTTTAAAAGATTTAGATGGGTTGTTTGACATTGTAGTACCTGCATTTTTTGAGGATGACAGTTACTGACGGTGCCTGAGAGGGGAGGACGAGGAGTGCGTACTTGGCGCATCCTTGCCGGTAGATCAGTCAGGTCCACACATTGAGGGAAAAGTTGAGGGATACGATGTTACCTTTTTGTTGGATACTGGTGCTACCCGTTCTACTGCGAGAACAGCAGACGTTCCAAACCTACCCCTCTCGGGAGAAGCGATCAAAGTTGTGGTAATTTCTAATAAACAAATTAGTACCCCTGTTACAGAACCCATGGAAATCAGAATAGGTAATTTCAAAGAAATGCACAAGTTTGTAGTGTGCAACTCCAGTCCAGTAAACCTATTAGGTAGGGACTTACTGCTAGATTCATCAAAGACCTGTTTTGCGAGTCTTTAATAGCGATTCATAAGGAATCGCTATTAAGGACTAGCAAAACGGGATTCATGTAGGAATTGCAATAAATATTGCGATTCCTACATCTTCCTTATTTGCGATTAGCAAATTGCTAATCGCAAATAAGGAATAACTCCCCATTCATTCCTATGGGTCTAAGGCCTAAGGCCCATAGGAATGAATGGGGAGTTATTCCTTATTTGCGATTAGCAATTTGCTAATCACAAATAAGGATGCGATTTCAAGGGTGCCAGGGGTGTCCAAAGGACACCCTGTTGCACCCCTGAAATGCAACATTACACAGGTGTTGCGCACACACATGTCCAAAGGACATGTGTGTGTGTAACATGCAACAGAGAATAATGCACTAAAGTACTTTTTTCTATTTTTTCGCTATTTACCAATAGCGGCCAAATATTGCGAATTCGCAATTTAAAATTGGTTGATGAATTGCATTTAAGGAATCTCAAATAGAGATTCCTTAAATGCAATTCCTCGCTAAAATGCGAAATCTGTAATAGCAATTTTTGCATTTGGGATGATGAATCCCAAATGCAAAAATTGCGCTCGCAAAGGGCCAGATTCTGAGAATCTGGCCCTTTGCGAGCCGATTTTCGTTTCATGAATCTGGCCGATACTGTGCTAAATGAATTGCACAATCTTTTGCACCCCAAGTGGTGTTGAAATTCAAACCCCAGATGAGGACGGAGTTTATAAATGAATGTTGGCCAAACAAGAAACTGAAAATAAAAGATGTTAGTGGAAGACCTACCAAAATCCTGAAGTGTGGGATTTCACTGGGAAAGATGCAGGATTAATGGCAAATGTTGACCTAGTAAAAGTAACCATAAAAGTAAGGTGCAGTTTACCCAAACATTCGACAATACAAAATGAGCTCAGAAATAAAAGCAGGTGTTGCAGCAGAAATAAAGTGTTTGGTTGAGCAAGGCATTTTACAGGAAATAATGAGCAGTCCATGTTATTCACCAATAATTGGCATAAAGAAACCGAGCGGGAAATATAGGGTCGTGCAAGACCTCGGCAAAGTTAATAAAATTGTTGTCCCATGTTGTCCAGTTGTGCCAAATCCTGCAGTGATCTTGTATCAGATACCGTGGGGAGCCTGATGGTTCACGGTAATTGATTTATGCCATGCCATTATATCCAGAGAGCAAATATCTTTTCTCGTTCAAATTCGACGACCATGTCTACGTTTGGAACCATGTCCCTCAGGGGTACACAGAGAGTCCATCGATTTTCAATCAGATATTGAAAAAATGTCTTGAATCTCTGGTTTTGCACGGACAGTCTGTCCTGGTGCAATATATAGACAACCTGTTGGTGGCGTCTAAGACTCAAAATGACTGTGTTGTTAATACCATTGCATTGCTGAATCATTTGGCAGAAGGAGGGCATAAAGGGTCACCTGAGAAGTTGCAATTTTGCACCACATTGGTAAAGTATCTGGGGCACAGATAGAAAGAGGTGTCAGAAGAGTTTCCTCTGAAAGGATCAGAATAGTCAGAAACATGAATCTACCTCAGACACAGAAAGAAATCAGAATGTTTCTTGGAGTTGTAGGGTACTGCAGGCAGTGGACAATTGTGCATTGTCTGTTCTGACCCAAACTCACGGTTTAATGAGATGTCCTGTGGCATATTTTTCATCCACACTAGATCTAGTGGCATCTGCATTGCAAGGATGTCTGAAAGCAGTAGCTGCAACCTGCATGAGTATTGAGGAAAGTGAATCCATCATTATGGGACACCCTGTAACCGTGTATGTTCCACATTCAGTGGTGATTCTGTTAACCAGAACACGTACTCAGTATTTGACTCCTAGTCGGCTGACTAAGTATGAGTGAATTCTTCTAGGTGCAGGAAATGTGACCATTGCCAGATGCACTGTCTTAAATCCAGCTACACTGTTACCTGATTCACACTTCACAGAAGGGGAAGTCGAACATGATTGCAAAAACCTCACAGAATACAGTACAAAGCCCCAACCAGACATAAAAGAAGAGCCTCTGTTGACATTTGAATATGAGCTGTTTGTGATGGCTCATGCATGAGACATGAAGAAGGAGGATTAAGTGCTGCTTATGCTGTGTGTACTCTGTGGGTCCCAGTGGAAGCATCCTATTTACCTGGAGTCAAGTCTGCACAAGTAGCTGAATTAGTTGCATTGATAAGAGCCTGCAAATTTGGGAAAAATTTGAAAGTAACCATATACACTGACAGTCAGTATGGTTACGGGGTTGTGCATGACGTTGGCCCACTATGGATGCAAAGGGATTTTCTAACTTCTTCGGGTACTCTTTTAAGAATGGACATTATGTAAAAGACTTGCTGGAATCAATTCAATTACCAAAAGAAGTGGCTGTGGTCAAGTGTGCTGCTCACCAATCTGGAAATGACCGAGTGACAGCAGGTAACCAATATGCTGACCAACTAGCCCAGCATTGTGCCAAACATAAGATGACAATAAGTTATGTTGCTTGAGAGAGTGAAAACATGGGAAAAAGTGATAGATTTGCAAAATGAGGCAGAAATGAAGGAAAAGGAAGAGTGGGAGAAAATAGGATGTCGTAGAAGGGCTGAGGATGGTGTTATTGTTTACCTTGATGGGAGACCTGTGTTACCAGATTGTATGCTTGCTCCTGTGGCTAGGGTGTATCATGGATGTTCTCACAAAGGTAGGGACACGATGATAAGGCAGTTCAGACGGAGTTGGTTCAATACGAGATTCAGGAGTGTAGCAGAGAGTTTTTGCCAGAGGTGTATCACATGCCAACAAATGAATCCTGGTAAAAGAACTGTAGTGTTGCCAGGTAAAATTGGAAAGGCAGAAGGTCTCTTCATACGACTTCAGATTGATTTCATCCAATTACCCCCTTGCCGAGGACTGAAGTATATCCTTGTCATTGTTTGTCTGTTTTCAAAATGGGTGGAAGCCTACCCTACCCGCAGAAATGATAGCATCACTGTAGCTAAATTACTACTGAGGGAACTCATACCACGTTTCGGTTTTCCAGAAACGATTGAATCAGACCGAGGACTCATTTTAATAATGAAATAATTTGTCTGATCTGGGAAGCATTCCAAATTGAGCAAAAATGCACTGTGCATACCGCCCAGAGGCTTGTGGAGTGGTAGAACAACTGAATGGCACAATCAAGTCACGATTGGGAAAGATGTATGAATCTACCCGATTGGAGTGGCCTGATGCTTTACCTCTTGTTCTGATGGGACTCAGAAGCATACCAGACAGAAACACAGGCTTGAGTCCCCATGGAATACTCATGGGTAGAGCAATGAGGCAGGCATGGGTACCAGGACACAAGCTGATAAATATATCTGATGATTTAGTACTCGAGTACTGCAAAGAACTGGCTGACCAAGTGCATTCTATCTCTCACCAGGTTGGAGAAGACGCTGTCGCCAGACAATCAATTCCAGCACATGACCTGAATCCAGGTGACTGGGTAGTGATAAAAGAACATACTCGAGAATCTTGCCTAGCTCCAAGGTGGGGAGAGCCACATCAAGTGATATTGGTTACTACCACAGCTGTAAATTGCAGGGGAATTCCAAACTGGATCCACGCGAGTCATACCAAGAGGGTGACCGAACCTGATGAAGTAGAAGCTGAAGGTTGTGCAGCTGAGGGGTCTCAAGAAGTTGATCTCGAAGTAGTTGATGAGGAACAACCGTGCACCAGTCAAGATGAATGGATTCCAGTAGTCGACATACCTGCAGAATTTGTGAGAACCAGAAATCAAACCTATCTAGATAGACAGAGTGATAGTGAGTCAGGAATAGAAGAATGTACTCAGATTACAAAAATCCAAGTCAATGGTAATTCTGAGGAGGACCAGATAAGGAAAGATCGGTGTACTCAAACATTTGAAACTCCAGCCAGAACTCCAGAGTCTGAGGTGGGAAAGATAGGTATTAGGGTGAAAGCTCAGGCAGAAGACAATCAAGAAATCTAAAGACCTGAGCAAGACCAGATGAGTGTAGGAAAGTGTGTTCAGGAAGAAGAAGGCGAACAAAGTCAAAGTCAAATACAGCAAACTCCTGAACAAGGCCAGATTAGTATCCAGGCAGAAGAAACAAAAATAAGACCTGGACCAAGTCAGATAGAGAGGAATTCAGAAGTTGACAAAGAACAAGTAGTGCCACAACTGAACAAAAATAAATGAGCATCTGAAGAAAGTCAAAGCACAGTGCCAGCTAAAAGACACAGAAAGGGAGATAAGTGGCCTGGTTTTGCCAAAAGACTGACATTTTGCCTTAAAACAGTAGGAAAGTGTGTTCAGGAAGAAGAAGGCGAACAAAGTCAAAGTCAAATACAGCAAACTCCTGAACAAGGCCAGATTAGTATCCAGGCAGAAGAAACAAAAATAAGACCTGGACCAAGTCAGATAGAGAGGAATTCAGAAGTTGACAAAGAACAAGTAGTGCCACAACTGAACAAAAATAAATGAGCATCTGAAGAAAGTCAAAGCACAGTGCCAGCTAAAAGACACAGAAAGGGAGATAAGTGGCCTGGTTTTGCCAAAAGACTGACATTTTGCCTTAAAACAGTAAATGAAGAACCAGAGCAAGTAAATGAAATATCAAGCCAGGCTGGACTGCCACAGAGCAACCCAGAAGGAGAAGTCCACGTTTGAAAAGGCTGAATAACAAGTTTAAAGGACCTGAGTGGACCTACGTCATACTTGAAGATTTCAAAAATCTAGAATTGAGTGATGACAAACTGATTGTTGATCAGACTGACGAAGAAGTGAGACCAACTTGAGAAAAGAATCACAGGTTAAAAGTCTGTGGAAAAGTTACAACGAGGGGATAAAAGTCTCCGTAGACAGATATGGCTGATTATAATGTTAACGGAAGACCGAATAGAAATTGTTTAAAGACATGTTGTAGAATATGCACATGTAGTATAGTAGTAGTAGTTATAGTATGGTTTGGGTTGACATTAGCTATACCTTACCTAATGAGCACATAATTGCAGAATAGCACTAATATACCTGAGCAAGTAAATTCACCTAAGACAATAGATACTCATACACATGAGAGAGCAGTTAGTCTTAGCAACCTGGAGTAGGTTTAGAAGCACCAGATGAGGGAGATTATAGAAGAGCTAGAAATAGAATTCATTTAAATGTATTTGCTAACCTGTTAGTACATTATGTAGAAGCTATGGAAATCAGTGATTGCTACGTGTGCATGAAATTGCCCACATTGGTAGCTGGAGGGGTCACTTACCATCACTTACCCCTTACAGATGGTATTTCATTTAACATTTTAGCTAGTCTGTTTTATAGAACTGGAAAATTGCAGTATTAATATTCTAATTTTGATGTAATCTTTTCTGTAGTTCCTTTACGTAGAAATTTAAATCATATTTCTAGTACTAGAGGCTCTACTCACTTAATGGGTGATTATTTTCTAACAGTAGGATCAATAGCTATAACCAAAGCTCACAAAGATAATCTAACATGCATATTACAAGAGAAAGAAAAGATGTTTTTAGATTTAGTCGAGAAAAGGAGACAGGATTTCTATAAGAAAGCATCTGATCATAAACGAAAGATTCCTAAATGGGCTGAAAATAAAGAGTTTACCTCTAATGTCAACAGTGGTGGATTGCTTATCGACTGACACTGTTAGTGGATTCTTGATGATCAATACCGAATTAGTTGCTCTTGAATTGACTTGCTCTTGACATATTATTGGCAAAAGAGGGCAGAGCCTGTAGAATGCTGAAGACGCAACATTGTTGCACTTATATTCCAGACAAAAGCGGATAAATTAAAAGGTACGCAAGAAATATTACACATTTGAGAGAAGAATTGAAACCACTGGAGGTTGACAGTGCATGGAAGAGACTAATTAGTGGTCTCTCCTCAATAGGTAATTGGTTCACTAACGTAGGAAAGAGTTTTGTAGGTAAAATACTGATGCCAATGGTGGGGGTAGCACTACTGATTTTAGGGATAATAATTTGTTGCAAATGTCGCAAACATAAAAAGACATATAAAGTAAATCAGAAAGGGAAGAAAAGAAACTTCAGTGAAATCGAGCTTGAAGAATTAAATGGAGATTTGTATAAAAGGATGAAAAACTTCCACATGAATAATGATGAAAAACCTAAAAGAGTGTTTGAAGAAATAGAAATGAGTAAATGTTGAAAAGTTGGCATCTGTTTCTGTAATTTGTGATGATATAAAATATCATCAAAGAGGGGATTGATGGAGCAAGGTTTCGCACGAAAAGCGACTTGCTTGGACTCAACCCTCTCAAAATGATAAGTAATGTATTAACCAACATGTTTTGTCTTACTAACAATGCACCACATGACATTTGAAGCACCTAGGGGAAGCTTGTCTATGTGCTTTTACTAAACAGTAACGCAAATGCATTAAAATGGGCACCGCAACGCGCAAACTTTTCTGCGCATGTGTCTGTCATACTCATGTGACATGACGTATTCTTAAGCTTGGTGGGAAATCTTTGCTTCTACGCACTAGAGCTAAAGAGGGCTGCTCTATGTTCTCATGCACTAACGCTTGCATTGCTGCTTTTGCTAAGTTGTTCGTGCTGCCTTATCCCTAATGCTGTAGTTAAAATAAAGTAATGGAAATAGAGTTGAGATAAGTGGTATACAGTGCATTCATTTATTCTTTGTTCTAAAACTGTTATTCTTTGACTTTTCTATTAGCTCGTGTTTGGACCAATCAAGTACAATGTTGCTCCTTCTTGAGTCCTGAAACTGAGCATGTGCTGAATTCACCCCAGTCCACAAGCCATGGCATTGAACACGGGTCAACTCCTGACTTGCTAGAAGATGCTCATGGGAACCTTATCTTCTGAACCTTTGGAAGGAAGCTGAACAAATTGTTATATTACATTATAATTCTTATTGATACATTCTCTGGCGGGTGGAATAAAAGTGCATGGGAAAATAAAATTATGGGAGGGAACGTACATTTTAATATTTGAATGAAATGATTTGATTCTGGTATGGTGTGATGACCTTTCCTCGTCTTTTGACCAATCAAATTGAGGGAATACACACATTTGCAACATTGGGGTGTGGTACACTGCCCTGGAAAATGGTATGACTAAGGTAGGCTTAGCTAGTTAGATTATCCGACTTGTCCGAATAGCTGACCTGTCACTGACCCAACGCCCTCAATAAGCAATCAAGAACAGAGGTGCTGGTGGAGCACTCTGTCAGAAGATTCGGGAACAGAAGTGCGGGCGAAGCACTCTGTCAGAAGAATCAATAACCCAATCGGGGTTCTGGGAAGGAGTTCGACAACCCAATCGGGGTTCCTGAGGGAGAAGATTCGCTAACCCAATCGGGGTCCAACTGTTAGCCGCAGAGAAGGGTGTAACGCTCGCGTTGTACTTAGATGAGGGTATCTGGTTCCAACCTGAATCCATCCTAATTTGGTCTTCACTGGTCCTGATTTACACCTGTGCCGTCTTACTGGCATCTGAACTACAAGAAGTCCTGTCCTTTATCCCAGTCCGTGGCCAGGGTTGGTCTTTGCACCATTCTAGGTAAATATAAAGTTGTGTGGGTATGTCATTGTGCTGTTTCCCTTTTCTTACCCTTCTTATGTTTCAAAGCTTAAAGAACGTTTCATAATATTTCCACATCATCTTGCTTATATTATATTATTTCTAATTGAATGCAATTTAATCAAATTGGTTTGGACTCTGACATTTAAGAATTTACATAGATAAAGTGTTTAAATCTTTCCCGAGTCTTTGGTTATTTATGAGTGCAAATGTTTATTTACTACCTATTTTCTTGCTAACTCCCTTAATCCCTTAGGACTCTAGGTACCGGTGATAAGGTATAGGTCCTAAAGGTTAAATTTAAATTGCTGATTAAGCGTAGGTTTTCCTGTTTCAAAGTGTGTATGTGTTTATGGGCCCAGGTGAGTATGGTAAAAATCTTGAGCAGGTGAACCTGCGCTCTATCACAGTCCCTGCCATCTAATGTACAAATGTTGCAACAATTGCTGTGAGTGAAGGTGATAGAGTGTGAGATTGTAGAATCTGCAGACCACCCTTTTGAACATGCTCCATGTCTTCAAATATTGCAGTACAGAGGAATCCTCAGTTTCCTACGGCAGTCCTCCCTATCGGCTTGTGAGGGAATACTTTAATTGTAAATATCTCGATTCCTGGGTCCAAGGTAATTGGAACTCTTCATGCAGATCCTCGAAGAACTTGAATTCTGTACCCGATTATCGGTTATTAGCAAGTATATTACCACACCCTCTCGGGGACAGGATGTGGCCTAAGGGCTAGAGTGGTCGACCTCATAGCAGGTGAATGGGGTTCAAGTCCAGGCAGGGACACTCAACAGCCTTTGAATCTAGGCAAATAACGTAATCTCCCAGTGCCGAACAAAAATGAATGCATACATCTGTAAAACAACTGGTGCTCATTTTAAGTGCTATGATACCTTCGGGTCTAGTTCCCACTATATAAAACACCCCCTCCAAAAAAAAACATAGTCCAATGTGAGTATGCCTCTTTCATTCCCCAGGGCCTGGGAAATATTCCACCCTTCACCCCCACTTGTATGCTGGCATTGTGACCAATAGGAGCTTGAAAGTGCACCCTTGCATTGCTGTTAAGAAGTTTATGAACATTGAGCCAGGTCTTCAACATTGTTTGGATAACTGGTTTAGTGGTGTGCAAGGATAGAGACCTATAAATGTGCATTATTTGGATCATTGGAACTGTATGCATGATCTACTTTTCAATAAGGACTCACAACGGAGTGTTGTTCTGTCTTGGCCACATATACAGATGGGACAGGTGGAGCGCTGCATGATAATCTTCCACATATGGTAGAGTTAACATTAATATTGATGTACGCAATGATACCTGTATGTAGCAAAAATTAAATTGAATCACCTTTGTCGAGATCCCTGGATATGACCTCTCCATCAAACCGAGTATGAAATACGTGGTAAGGCAGGCCATATGCCCTAGGCCTGACAGATCATCACAGGTAGGTTGGCATGTAACCAGCAGGACAAACTCACAATCAAGACAAATCCAAATTAGTCCCATGGACAGGCAGTCACACCACAATAGTCCTGGAAGGATGGCCCCAATAAAACACACATGACCAGAGGGGCACGCTTTCCCAAAACACAGCAAAGTCAGATGCCACATGAAGTTAAGAACACTCAGCAAATCTGGTAACAGCACACATTACAAATGCAGTGATAGCACACTCCCAGTCTAGGCATCTGGACACTATACCCACTGGCCCTCATTGTGTCTATGCAAGGTTGACACCCACCAGCATTTGTTATCAGGTGGCAGCAATTTCTGGCTTTGTGACAAGACTCAAATTTCACTCCAGAAACAGGATCTATGAATTGTTTATGATGCTCAAGAAATGTAAAAAAAGACATTCAAAACTATTGTACTTTGAGTCAGTCCTCAGACCTGTTTCCAATTGTTGCTCTTCTGGCCATAGTGTTTGATTAAACCAACTCTTCCTGTTGTGCCAAACACCTCTTGTCTTTTTGTTTCAAGGTAAATTCATATTTGAGCAACAGAAAGCTCATGCCTCTGCATCTCCTATTGGCTAACAGTTTGGATATTTTCAATCGAGATCTCAAGGATCCCCATACGAATGTTTTTATACCCCTCTGAACTTCTGTCAGGAATAATGCTTTGACTGGTAGCGCGAGCATATCTAGTAGATAGGTAAACCACAGCACTAGCACTATTTTGACAGCCTGTATCCGTCCCCTTACAGATAGATTCAAATGGCCAGATTCTGTCTTATGTTTGGCTGTGAGCAGATGAATGTTATCAGGCACAATTCATTCAAGGACCTTATTGACATACACTCCCAAGTTATTTAGATGTGCTGCCTTTAATTTATAGCTATATTACTGTAGTAACCTAGGAGAGTGTCAGGGCTTCAGTCTAGTCCCGATTTATCGTATAACCTGAAACATGTGAGAAGTCTGCATTACTGGACATGTGTGCAGGTAGGAAGGTAGGCAGGTCAAAAATTGCGAGCAGTATATAAGCCATGTATAACAGAATTTTAGAGGTGGGGACACCTATGATCTGTAGGGTGTTGTTGAATTGCAGCAACCAATGGTTCTAGTGTGAGGAGAAAAAAGAGAGTTGACAATGAACATCCCTGGCAAGTCCCTCTTTGGACTTCAAAAGCCTGTGAAAGGAACCCTCCATAGTTGACCTGTGCAGAAGGTGCCTCATATAGCCATTTAACTTTGGCAACTGAATCTTAGCCTAGCCTTTGGACTATGTTGATAGTGTGGAACAGATAGCTCTACTCAAGCTGGCCAAAAGGCTTCTCTTTGTTGGAGGAGAGAGCCACAATGTCCTCCTCAGAGTCTTTGGAATGCCAAAGTGTGTGGACCAGGGTGCGAAGACGGTTATGAGATGTCCTACCTGGTATGAACCCTACCTGTGAGCTAAGCACAAGTGTGGATATCACCTGATTTAGTCACTTGGCTAACATCAACACGATTATTTTTTGTTGGCGTTTAGAACGGAGATTGCCAGTAGCTATGTCAATGAAGCAGATCTCTCCCAAGTTTGTGGAGGACTGCTCTATTCAAGAGGAAGAAAAAGCTGCCAGCACGGCTCCCCTGCTTCTTTATAGGCCTTCTAGAGAAAGTCCATCGCTTCTGATTTCACCTATTGGTAGAATTCACCCATCTTTTCAAGGGGTGTTGTTGTATGGGAGAATGGAGATTGCATGTGTTATCCCCTCCTTTGTAATGTCTCCAGTTAGAAGGATTTGTCCTTTGTCATTAAGGCTAGGGAGTGTCAACCCAACAAGAACTGTGTCTTCCTTAAAGTCATTGTGTTCCAACTCTTAGCTATACCGCCTCTTACAGTCACCCACAAACTCATTAGTGAATGCCTGAGGGTCTGTGAGCATTTGTTCTCCAGAACTACACATGGCTCCAATAGCCTTCAGAGCCTCTCGCTGTTTCAATTGCACCACCAGTAAACAGCCAGATGTCTCACCCTGTTCATAATGATGAGTCTTAAGTCTGTATAACATATTCATCCTTCATAGAATACAAGGTATTGAGGTCCTTTTCAAACCTATGTCTGGAATGCGCTGTTGGATAAGTGAGGGGAGTTCATGTCAAGGGTTTGATATCATTGTCCAAAGACTTCTGTTGATCTGTCCCACACCTACTGATCAGAGCTGAATCTCTCACAATATTTCCCCTGAAGATGGCTTTTCTAGCTGCCCACAGGGTTTGGGGGATGAGACTGAAACATCTTTGCCTGTCATGTAGGCATTTACATGCTCTTTCAGTTACACTTTCTCGGAGTGCATTTTGTAGTACGATACTTTAAGGAGCAAGCTTTTTGTAGAAGGATACGTTGAGGTGCCAAGGTTTCCTCTGAGGTTGTTTCAGGTCCCAGTCTAGTCGCAAGCTTATAGGATTGTGGTCCACAATCAGAGGATCTAGGATATCTCTATCCAGAACATGTGGTGTGACAGAATGGGAGATGAGGAAGTAATCTATCTTGTAATTGGTATTGTGTACAATCTAGTGGTATGTGAGTTCTTTATCTGCAGGGTGTAAGAGACATCAGTTATCAGTGAGGCCATTGTCCCAAATGTCAGCCAGTAAGGCCATATCTTTAGCATGTGTCGTATCGATCGTACGCATTCTGTTCAGGACCATGTCTGGGGCAAGATTCCAGTCTCATCCTAGAATAAGGCAAGAGGGATGATTTCAGTTCCTGTGAGGGTGTAGACAGAACCCACCCCTAGAAATCAGTCACACATCTTGAGATTGGAATGAGTGAATTGCCCATTCCCATCCATCCTTGATTGCAAAATATTATACTTTAATGATTTTCAGAGTAGTATGACCACTCCCTATTTCTTGGAGCCTATGCTCATGGTCGGTTTCCCCTGCATCTGTGGGACGGACCTACAATTAAAGAGTTTCATGGCTTGTTATGGGTGTGACTACAGAAGGAGGGCAATATCTACCTTTTTGGAGGCTAGATAGAAAACGTTTTTCTGTATAATATAGTTATTCAAACAATTTACATTAAGGAAGAGTATGTGCAGGGTTCGGTTTCCTCTGTTGACTACTGAAGAGTGTGAAAGAGTGGACAAAGAAGTGTTCAGAAAATGACTAACGAGGGCGAGTAGTATTTGATCCAGGATCTGTTACGGTGTAAGGCAGTCAATTAATTCAATCTACTCTAGCCCCTAATCCACTTGTTTATACTGGTGAACCAGAAATGTAGAGCAGAGCAAGAGTATCAATATGATGTCCAAATATATGTGTATTTGTCTTTCATTGATGGGTCAAAACCGCCAGTTCCAGACCAGGATCGTCTGGGAGGGGTAAGTGCCCATCCCTAAAATACGGAGAAGGCTTATTTAGGTAGTGAATATGTGTCATATTGTATTGTGTCCAAATGGAAGGGGGATGTATATTCTGGTCTGACAGCGCATGCCACCACTGGAGATGGTAGGTGGTGGTTCATAGGTTGTAAGAGACGTAATTGGCCACAGTAAGGGAGGGGGAGAGAGTAAGCGTGATGAAGAAACCAATGTGGCATTGTTTACTGTGTATAGTTTAGTTTTCAAGCTCAGTGCAGACGTGGTGCTAAGATATGGGATGTAGGCTAAGCAAAACAAGAAAAAAACATATCAACAACCTTCCCCATGAGATTAGTATCTGAATGTACTCGTCTGCCAGCAGTCAATAAATTGAGTGCCTTATTTCACAGTCTTTCTGTCTGATGATTGGGACAGCTTGAATAATACATTTTTCCCTCGTGGTGTCCTGTGTGAGTTCCTTCACACATCCAGTGACTCTGTTCATCTCAGTCTTCTGCTTGATGTAGCGTTTGTGCATCCTGCCCATTTGGTGAGTGGATTATCCATTATGCTGTGGGGTTTGATTGCTCAAAGATTCTCCATTCTCTGCTCCACATTGTGTCTGGTTTTAAGAGGCCATACTTATTGTCCACTACCAGAGCTGCAGCTTAAGTTGCAAACAGGTTTTCCATTTTGCATTAGTTTCTACTGAAAAATCTACAGCAATTTAGATGTTATGGTCATCCATCTCATAAGACCATGCTTCAGGATTGAGTGGGCCTGTTCATGGCATAGGAACCAAGGACAGATATAAGTCCACGCATGACATCCTTAGATGGTTCTGGCACATATTGCGTGTGGCCATTGTACTTCCAGAGCATGAGTGAATGTCAGACCCAGTAGTTGAGGCAGCAATTCTGTCAGCAAGCTCTGCACATCATTGTTATTTTGCATTGTTTCAGGAGTTGAAAGGAATCTAACATTATTCTACCATGCTCTGATTTCCAGATCATCAACGATCTGCTTATGGTACCAGGTATCTGGGCCTCAGGAACTGGCATTGTCCAGCTGTTCCTCTAGTTGTGTGGTACACTTGTCCAAAGTGTCCACTTTGGCATGAAAGCTTCCCATGCCTGTTCAGAGGGTCTTCACTTCTGTTGCAGGGTCCGAGATGTTTGTGTCCATAGCCCCCATCTGTGTTCCCACTGCTGAGATCTCCTCAAGGATAAGTTTCAAGGTAGCTTCCTCAATGACATTGCTAGCCATATCTGGTGGCTTTGCACCCCTACATTATCTCAGGGAAAAAAGTTGTCTCATAGCTTTGCTACTAGCTATGTCATTGGACAGCACCCAGCGTAGGAGGAAATAGAAAATATTTTGCTATTCTAGTTGTCCTTGACGCGGTGCCCCGGGCTGTTCTCCCGCAGTGGTCCATGGGTGCAGGGTGTCACCCCAGTTATTCTATTTCTATGGGGCTGTTCCAGTTGGGCTGAGGTAGGTCATCACTATTTAATATTGTGGGGATACCCCCCAGACTCCTATGAAGAGAGGAAGCTCTGAAGAGTGTCTGCTTAAATTACTGGCTGACCCTATAGCCACATAGCAAACAATGGCCCTCGCAGGCCAGTGAGAATCCTAGCCAAGCACTGCACAATGCCATTTGAGAGGTAAAATAATTTGTCTACCCCTTTTTTGAAAATGAGAAGGGGGAACTATTGATTTTATCCTCACGCCCTGTAAAAAAAAAGTGCTCAGTACCGTAGCATTAATAGTAACCTGGAGGCTACCAGAATCAAAGGGGAGGAGTCCCAAGCAGGTGAAAAGCATCTCAGGCCATCTCCTTTGCTTGCACTCTAGAGCACGATCATCATGAGGAAGCCAATGCCCAATCTTGTGGGACATTTGGGGGGAAATCCTCTGCCTCCAATGAGTCTCCTACCTGAGGGCCTGAGGTCACAAGGGGCTGAATCATTTGTGTTGATTTCAGACAAAGCCAGTAAATGGACAACCATAAGCATGAACCCTAGTATGGCACATCTGTTGGCCACTCACAGATCACAGTGCCCCTTGAGATCTCAGTCGCTTTACACCTGAACATTTAGTCAGACCCTCAAGTTCCTGATTGGCACCTCTGCTGCATTCTTGTGCCGCAGATGATCTCTTGTAGTTCAGGGGTACCTACTTCATACGTCGTGGGCAGATGGCCAGGTATTCCGGAAGGCAGAGCAGTAGGCCATCAGGATGCTCCCTTATGTAGTTTAACTCTGAGGGTGTCAGGCAGTCATCGTCAGTCCATTTGTGTGGCTGCTCTGTCCAACAAGTCTCTGTCCCTCACTCCTATCAATGTGCATCGCCCCCTCCTCTCATGAAGATCATCAAGAACAGCAACACCTTCGGGATCTTTCCTCTAGGCACCTATAGTAACATGGCTCATAGGGGTACTGTGCAACACTGCAACAGGCCGCTCACTTGCCTGTTCCCGCCCCATGGTCTGTCTATGAACCATGGCAGCTAAAAGGAGGTCAACAGCACTCTTTACTGTGTGGGCTATCAGCTCCTCTCTGTTACGTTTTAAATTCCCTTTTATATTGTGCATTTATACATGTGGCTAAATAGACTCCATTTGTATTAGCATTCTGTTTAGGCTGCACCCACACTAGGCCTCCTTTGCTTTTCGCTTGCTTCAGCAGAACTGTAAAACTGTATATCGTTATTATTCTTTCTCTGCTCTTCAAGGTTGAAGTCTGATTTGTAAATGAATAGATGTTCTTTTTGTACATTTCATTTCTGCATGTGTAGTTCTGCTCCCACGTTAGGGGACGTTGAGGGCCAGCACACGTCTTATTCTTGTTTTCTGCCAGACTTCATTTTATTCTGTCACATCAGCCTCACACCAGACAACACGTGTTTCGTCTTCGGAGTTGAAGTCACCCTACGACTTCTTCAGAGCTGGAATAAGTCAAGTAATACAATATACTCTCAAAGTATACATTTATCAATATACATGATACAAAACCACCGGTGATGAAATGAGATTCCAGACAGTGGATATCATGTTAATTATAACCCGGAGGCAATGTTGTGCCTAGTTAAAAAAAAACAAGTAGAAAAGCATTGCGTGCCATGTTAAAAGTTGGGTTATACAAGTGCCATAGTGTTCACAAAGGCCACTGCCACCAGGAAAGTTGGTGAATCTCATCATGCAAGACAGGGTTTTAAGAATAAACCAATGTAGACGCAGAGTGTGCTACTCCATTACCAAAAGGGAAAGATACCTGTCTATGTCTTCTTGAAACTCAAAACTTCTAACACGTACTCTAACCAAATATAACTAAGTCATGGAAAAATTTAAATAGTAGAAAATAACACTCGCCCCAACAATTATTTAAGCTTAAAGATCCGTCTGCCAGTAAACAAAATGTTGCTAATGTAACAATCCATGTGTTATGTGTGATACTGGGCAGAGAGTACCATAACAAGAACCAAAAGTAAAGACAATGCCTTTTAAATACATAATGGATCTCCGTGGAGTAGAGAACCTGTGTGTGTCTTGAATCCAATATCAATAATCATATATTGTTTATGACATATTCCCAGGGGCAGTAACTCTAATTAACACTTTACAGGAAGTAATACAGTATATTTACATGCAATGCATCCATGAAAATATAAATCATTAATACATGATAGTTGTAAGCCAACTCACAGTTAGATACACACCCTTCAGAGTGAAAGGGATACATTCTAGAGACCACCATATAGTGATACAGGGTAGACATATTACTTCACCTGTCTCTCCAAAAATAGTAGAGCCTTTGGTCTGTGTTCAGTCCAGTCTTGCATGAGGAGATTCATTAACTTTCTTGTTGGCAGTGGCCTTTGTGAACAATGTGACACTAGTGTAACCCAACTTATAACAAGGCATGTATTGTTTTTCTACTTCTTTTCTTTTCACTAGGCTCGAAATTGCCTCTGGGTTTTAATTAATATGATATCCACAGTCTGGAATGTAATTTCATCACCAGTGGTTTGGTGTCATGTATATATATTTATATTGTATTACTTGACTTATTCCAGCCCCGAAGAAATCCTAGGGTGACTTTAAACCTGAAGATGAAAAACGTGCTGGCTGGTGTGAGGCTGGTGTGACTACCAGAATAAAATGAAGTCTGGCCGAAAACAAGAATAAGATGTAAAAATCATTTTTGGACACTCATGTGTATGTGCTCAGGGCTTATGTTTCTATAACATAATATACCATAACACAACACAACACAACAAAAAATAACAGAACACAACACAACACAACATAACACAACATACCATAACATTGCGTACCATTTTGATACATTCCCATCGGTTACTATTCTTATCCTTAGCAAATCTGGAATGCACCAAAATCCACGGGTGGATGCTCTGAAACATCAACACTCCACCATTGGAATGCCTTCCCAATACAAAGTAATGCAAGGCAACAACATTTGCTGGTTGCCCTACTCTAGATTTACTAAGCCAGAATGAGCTATGCAGGTGTCATATAGAGTGGTGGGCAAAATGTGGACTTCATAATAGTAATATCTGTCACCCGCCACTATGTCAGTATCAGTAAGCACAGCTGTCATGATGAACGTTCCATTAAAAATTCAATGGCTCATCAATGAGGTTCTGCAAAAAATAATTAGACCGACAATTAGGTTATAATCCTTGTAATGTGTCATTTGAGCAGCTGTAGGGATAGTCCAGTCTCTACGATAGATGCACTTTCTGTAGAAAACATTAGGCCTCAACACCCGTTGGTGTGAAGTAAGTCTGGATGAGAGGGGAACAAGCATGAGCCACAGGAGTTATGGTTGGGAGTGGTGAAAACTGTCCATGGGTATTCATTGAGAAACCTACTCACACAAGAAACATGTAAATACAGCATCTTCAAATATCAAAAATCTAAATTTGCCATAGCGGAAAGACCCATGTGAAAACATTTCTACCATCTTGAGTTATCGCGAAGTATTGAAACAGTCGACCTGAGCACCCTGCCCCTCCTGGTGCCACACACACCTCCCAGCCCCTGTCGCTCAAAAGCCAGACATGCAATTCCCATCAGACAGGCAGACATATAGCACACAGAAGTGCCAACTTCTAAAAGTACCAAGTAGAGTTGCCTGCAGGGGATGTTGTTTAAGCGAAGAAATCCTAGTTTGTCAGTTTCACAGATCTAATACCATTAAGTTCTGTGGGCTTCTATGTATTTATCATAGGTTTAAACATTGGTACACAAGAAATTCTAATAAAGACACTACAAAGAGGAAAAACACAGGGATATCTTTTGAAAAATATATTATCCTTTGTAATTTTCAACAGTTCATAGGGTACATTCAACACTACGGTTGATATCAAATGCATACAAATGAAAAGGGTACATCTTATTTTCACCTCAGTTTCATAAGTAAAAAATCCTCTCCTAATAAAATCAAAGAAGTGACCAAACTTTTTACTACATCATATAGTCACTAATTGTACATTAATACATAGGGAGTTGGATTATCAGTCGACGTTTTGGTCTTCTATCGAACAAATCCTTGAGACCATCTTCAGGAAGGCAAATTCTGCATTAAAATAATGACCCTTGGAGAACACAATGTAAATTATTACCTTCGTGTCATACCAAACGTATATAAATTCAATTATTAAAGATAACCCGTGTAACATGCAATTAACATCTTTTTAGGGATTGGATACCATTCTATCAATCCTGAACCTTATAGTTAGACCAAACATGCTATAAGTCTCCTGTCCAAATCTTATTTTACAGAAAAATTAGCTTGTCACTTGATCAATAAAGCACAGTCCTTCTTGCTTAGAAAACATACAAGCTTCATCCGAAGTTATTGTATACACATATTTTCTCATCCAAATCAATGAGAAGCAAGTTACAAGTAATAGCAATAATAGATTGAATTCTATTTGATTCCTTTGTAGCACTAGTGGTTATCCAAGTGTGCGGTGTGACTTACTTAAAGTTTTGTCTGGAGTAGATTTGTGCCTGTTTGGGCTTTAATACTAGTACATTGGAAACGTTTGTAACTACGACTTAGCCCTCTATAGCTGTGTTTTCCTATGTATTTCTATTTGCATGTTATTCCCTGTTCCCCTTAATTTTCATTTTTGTCCTTCATATTTGAAGTTTATAGTCCCATTTTTTTAGGCACTTTTCCTCTACAAATGTTACCTATTAACGGTGAACAACTCTGCACATGAGAGTAAGAAAAGGCTAGATGTAGCTCTACTCCCATACCTATGTGAATTTAATTTATGAATATTTGAAGTAGGGCTTCAGGAGTCGATCTCCTGGTACTTATCATTGCCAGAAACAACCCTTACTGACAAGTGATACCAAAATCAACCCGAATTACCCTTGTGTTAAGAGGACTAATCTTAGTCTTAGCCTAATATCTATAACTCCCCATTATCCCAACAAATTAAAATATTCAACTTGAAAAAAACAACAACCACACAAACACTTTAGATGGTGTACCCTTAAAATGGATAATGACAGGAAAGCCTTCAACGCCATTAAGTTTAAAAGGAGAAACTCAGAATTACAAATATTATTAAATTGAAAGCAAATATAATTAGAAATTAACTAAAAAGCACAGAAAAACTCATATTTAGTATTTGAGTCTTGAAGGCTCAATGTCATGCTAGCCTTACAGTGTTAAATATACAAATTTATTTTCTAATATATTAACTAATTAAATAGAAGACATCCGAGTCCAATTGTGCCTCAACTTGTCCATTTTAATGTTTTGCTGATGTGCCAAAAGATATACATCTGTCGGTATTGGCTTTCTACATTTTTCCTTCACCTTCTATTGCAGAATTTAGTGGCACCTAGTAAATTACTTTTTATAAAATGTGTTTTGACCTTATAGTAACTTCAGTTGTATTTTTTTAATTGTGTTGATCCGTGCATCATCTAACAACTGTGAGACAGGTAAGATCTATGATATGTTCAGACATGCAACCAAAAGAGCTAATAGTACATCAGTGAATGTTTGTTGTCTGCCTGTAGCTGTGGTGAGATATATTATGATCCCTAAGTGCTCAGGTTTTAGATGCTTGGAGAAAAGAAATATATAAGTATTTGATAGAAATACAATCTGTTTTTGAAACTATGAGCGCAAACATGCTCCCTCTCCTTCTGGTGCTGCTGTTCAAGAGGGAGAACTTAAATACATGCCGAAGAAAGCTGGTTAATCTGGTGCGCAATGCATGACATTGTCAAAAATAAATTGTCCAAAACCACAATTTCTACAAATTCCTCAAAATAACATCCATGATTTAATGTAAGTTCCTGATTCAGCCTATGACTGAAGTCACCAGCCAAATGAGGACACAAATCTTTGTGTTACTAAACATGTTTTTTTTACGGCCCAAATTAACACACATTATTCTAGGAAAATTGACCTGTTATGGGAAATCATCACTAATTCCTAAGCAACATTAGTGCATCAAAAATGCTACTTAAATAAACGTTTGTGCTGTTACAAAATGGCTTTCCTGAGAATCAGTCAATCCCGACAGTGTATTAAACCAAAATAGCATATTCTCTATGAATTGCAGGTCTTTGATTGCTCTTCAGGCACATAATGTCTGTTACATAAAAATATTTTGAGATGTATTCATAAAAGTTAGGCAACACACCAATTGCAAACAAGTGACCCAAAGGAGTTATGGAAGAGTTTTTGGTGAAATTGGCCCAAAAACAATGATTTTTCGCAGTGTCCCCCCACTTTTTGCCTCCATTTTGACTACTAGATGCTGGTTTTCTGACTATGATGGTACCCTCGGCTCTGCTAAGAAGACCCAGGCCCAGTGCTCTGTGTAAAAGGTACTTTGTAATTAGAGATAATTACAGTTGGTACTGACAACCTACCTGTAAGCCCTTAGTATATGGTAGGGCATGTAGGATTAGAGGCCCAGTAGATTTAATGCAATTAAGTGTGCACTGCTGTAGTGCCTGCTGTCATTTTAAAATCCATCCCTGATGTGCAGGTTGATTTTGAAATAAAGCCATGCCCACATTTGACTTTGGAATCAAAGGTACTTCCAAAGTATTAAACAACCTCATTTTTACATATAAGTCACCACTAAGGTCTTCACTAGGTGCCCCAAGGGCATGCTAACGTAAGCAGGGGCATTATACAATATGTTTTAAAAGCCCTGGTGAGGGAAAAACTGCCAACTTCATTCATACACATTGTAGTGCATTAGCACCATAGACTAACAAAGGAAGGATTTATTTCACCCTAATAAAGTCTATCTATTGACAGGTGTGAGCTAAAATAATACTTCAAAGTGTGAAAATTATATTAGCAATACATCCAGCAACTTGCAATGGTTGGATTTATTGTAACTAATACAGAGAAGACGTTATAGAAATTGCTTTTCTGATTTGCTTGAACTCATCATCATAGCTGCCTCTTCTGATTGGCCAGATTTTGACAGGCTGAGCCAAGCACTCTTGATTAGGTTTTAAGTGGCTTGGGCTGAGACAAAGAAGACATATTGTGGGAGGAGATCTGACTCTGCAGAGCAAAGGCAGGAAGGGGGCTGGGTATCCGAAGTGGGCTTCAAAGGGAGAAAGGCAGTGAGGACAGGAACCAGGCCCACCCCCACTTCCTGCACCCCCAGCCAGTTGGAAGTCCCTGTAATTGAATTAGCAGAGGATCTGGAAGCGGAGTGTTGAGGAAAGTTAGATCCACTTGTAGGTTGGGTTCGCCAGACCTGTAGCTCCAGGAACGATTTTCTCCATTTTCGCTTTTACGGAACAGTGCTTTCTCGGACAAGAATTTGCCACACTTCAGGGGAAGTGGTCATCATTGAGGGTGGCACCCTGCACCCCATTGATCAGGGCTGCCCCCTGCTTTCCAGCCCAGAAGCCTGGATACATATAGGAGAGTTACCCAGCAACTCAGATCCCTGCCTGGAAGAAGCAAGAAAATGAATGACTGCCCTGCTGAACCCCTGGCCTCCACCAAGAGTACTGCATTCTGAAGGACTGTGTTTGTTGCACACTTTGGGCTTCAGCAAAAGAAGGACTTTGCCTGATTCTGAAAGTTTGAGGATTGGACTTTCTGAAATCAACAGGTTGAAAGAGCTCCGCCTGCATCATCTCCACCAAGAAGAACCCAGCTGAACAACATTCAGTGGACTTTTAAGGATTTTTGTGTGTTCCCTGTAAATTTAAAGCTTCCAAGAAGCAACTCAGAGACCATGGAACCTTATATTGGTGCTGTGGACTCTTCAAGAGCCAAAAGGACCTTATGGAAGAAGATCCAGAAGTTTGGAATCATTTGGAGAATTTTTGTGAAAAAGCTCCAGAGGTTGACTGATCAGTCATCGAGAGTCAAGCTGCCTATGTTGAACCATGACCTAGCCTGAAATTCAGATTCGTCCCGCTGGAAGCTCTGGAGCTCCAAGACTTGCAAGATTAAACGGAGGCCCTAGCGTTGAAGCAAGCCTCCATCATCAACGCACAAGCCAGCCTGATGTTGAGAGATGCTTGATGTTGAAAGAAAAAGCTCCAAAAAAGTGACTTAGTCAGAAGGTAAAAACTTGAGCAGGCCCTACCACTCACTGTATGCAACCCGCGTTCCATCGTGGTCAGCCTGAACCTTTGACTTTGTCCCGGTCAAGTGTGACCAGATGTCCTAATTTGGCACTTTTTTTTATGAGCACTAAAAAGTATTTAACCTTTAAAAATTCATAACACCAGTTCCCTACATTGTATTTTTGTCATTGTGGTGTCATTTAAACATAAAAATATGTCTTATTTTAATAAATTGGTGTTGGGTTGTGTTTTGTGTCTTACGTATTAACAACCGGTATCTACTAAAAACCACCTTCCAACAATCATTATCTGTAATTACATTTATTTTCTCAAGCAATAAAAGATATATCTTCACTGGATAGATTACACAAGCTTATAGAAAAGGACATTTTCAAAAACAGGTGTATTGCATTACCGGAAATTGAACCACTTAAATAATACCAAAATGTTAAATGTTTGTGAAAAGGGTTCAGGACTTATGTCTTTTTGAAGTGGGTTTCAAACAACACCCTAAACAACCAATGGACAAATATGATAAAATGAGAGTCTTGGGACTGCAGGTGGCTAGGTGCTAGGTGCTTTTTGCAGGCCAACTAAAATCGAGCACAGAATGGGTAAATTCTAGTGGTTCACCTCATTCAACAGTTTTGCATTCAGATCTTTCAGATGGAAGACAAACAGCCTGATTCATGTACGGGCCGTTTTGCGTGTCCCTAATAGCGATTAATAGCGACTCGCTATTGAGGAAACGCAAAACGGCATTCATGTACTTTTCGGGGAAAAAATAGCGACTCGCACGCGGGCGCTAAAGCCGTTAGCGACCGACAAAAAACGCAGAAAAATCGCTATTTCCGGCTACCTGCGATCGGGATAGCGACTCGCAATCCCGATCGCACGGGATAGCGACTCGCAATCCTGATCGCACGGGATAGCGACTCGCAATCCCGTGCGATCGGGAATGCGAGTCGCAATCTCGCGGGATCTGGAAAACGGGAAGACGCATTACGAGCACCGTGATGACATCACAACCAGGAAGCAGCCAAATCCCACCCCCAAACAACACAGTGACGCTATCAGTCGAGTGTTCACGACCGAAAGCTGCCGCTAAACCGCCCTTAGCGACTCACAACCCCGCCGAAATAGCGACCGCCATGTCGGACGAACCCCAGCCAGGCCCCAGCAACAGCGCTGGCCGCAAGCGCAAACTGAAATTCTCCGAACAGGAGCTGGAGAACCTCATAGAAGGGGTGGTGGCCAACCACAACCAGCTGTTTGGTGCCAACTCCCGGAGGGTCCCAGAGCAGGAGAAGAGGAGGATCTGGGTGGGGATTGCCTCCAGTGTCAACTCTGTGGGCGTTGCGGACAGGTCTCTGGAGGAGCTTAAAAAGCGGTGGTACGACCTCCGAGGGCGTGCCAAGGAGAGGGTGGCGGAGCGCCTTGGTGAGGCATCAGGCACCGGAGGTGGTGGACCGACTGTCCCACCCAACACCCCCCTGGAGGACCAGGTAGAGGACACCTTGGAGAGGGAGGCGTGTGTTGGCGTGACCCCTCTGGACTCCTCCCGCCCCACCCAAGACACCCAAGGTAAGTGGCATGCGACTGCGACCCTGTCCCCTATGACCGCCCCTGACCAAATAGGCTCACTCATTGGCCCTTAGTCATGCCTATGTTGTGCATCAGGAAATGCCCCGAAGCATTGTGGGAGACGTAGTATGTCCACAATGTAGTAGTACCACAATGCGGCCAGAAAGGTTCCAAAGTGCGCAAATACACAGCCACCCAGGGAATGACACCCAGCATGCATGTAACATCTGCACGTCTGACAGTCACATGCACCTAATGAGTATCCACTTACCCACACAGGTGCGGGTGATAGCAGTGACAGTGAGAGGCTGCTGATCGATGAGGAGGCCCAGGAGGAGGAATCCCTACCTGATACCCAGCCACCAGACCCTGCAGCAGCGCCAACACCAGCAGCCAGGCCCCCCACCTTACCTGCTGCAACACCTGCAGGCCCACCGGCTGCCAAGGCCAGGCCCCCCGCCTCTGCTGCTACAACACCTGCAGGCCCACCGGCTGCCAAGGCCAAGCCCCCCGCCTCTGCTGCTACAACACCTGCAGGCCCACCGGCTGCCAAGGCCAGGCCCCCCGCCTCTGCTGCTGCAACATCTGCAGGCCCACCGGCTGCCAAGGCCAGGCCCCCCGCCTCTGCTGCTGCAACATCTGCAGGCCCACCGGCTGCCAAGGCCAGGCCCCCCGCCTCTGCTGCTACAACACCTGCAGGCCCACCGGCTGCCAGAGCCAGGCACCCCACCAATGTGCCTCCAGTGGCTGCCGCACCTGCAACACCAGCTGCTACAACACCTGCAGCACGTCCAATAAGATCTGGGCCAGCCACATCCGCTACACAGCGGCCCAACAGCAGGCGGGGCAATGGGCATCTCCATGCCTGCTTGAGCGTGGAGCGGCGCATGCTCCGCATACACCAGCGCCAGTCCCAGCAGCAAGGAGCCATCCAGCTCCAGCTGCATAAGATAGGCCGCAATGTGGCTGGAGTTGGCGAGAGGATGGACCGCATGACGGCGGCCATGGACCGCATGACGGCGGCTATGGAAGACAACACTGCAGCGCTGGTGAAGCACCGCAGTGTTGCAAGCAGGCGCCACCACCAGCTGCTGAGCCGGCTGTCCACCTATAGCCGCTCCAATTATGTCTCGGCAAATGCCACCACCCTGCTTGCGCGGCGCTCGTTGACCCAGCAGCACCAACTGGTCCAGTGCTGCGAGGATATTACCCGGGTGCTGGAGCACTTGACCACCGCCGTCACCGCACTGCACGCACCTGTGCTACCGGCAATTGTGGGGGGTGATGATGCTAGTGAGGGTGCCTCCAGTGTCAGCAGCCACTCTGCCACGCAGGCCCCCCCACCTAGGCGCAGCACCAGGGCTACGCCTGCTACAGCTGCCCAGGATGAGGAAGAGCCTCACAGGCGCCTGGGAATTGTGCGCCGGAGGCGCCAATGACATTGTGTCAGGGACACAGGCGCAGGCTGAAGTTAAGCCTGCCATGAACCGTCTCATGCAGTATGCATGAATACTGCATTTTGTAAATAGTTGTTTCCATGACCCTTTTTTTTTTGTGATTCAAACAAATACATTTATTTTGCTGCACACATACGCCTTGTGTAATCATTACAGTTTGCATGCAATTGTGATATGTGGGGTGGGGGAAGGGGGTGGGCTAGAAATTGTTAGCTGTGATGTGGTTGCGACGTCTGTGGCCTTCAGCTGGGTTCTCCCCGCGTGCATGGTGCGCATGTGCTGGTGGCCGGTCGTCCCCCTCAGATTCACTGCCTGAGATGTCAACTGGTATCCGGCGCTTGGTTGCAATGTTATGAAGCATTGCACAGACAGCCACAATGCGGCAGCACGCTGCAGGACTGTAATACATGGCCCCACCTGTCTTGTGCAGTATACGGAACCTGCTCTTGAGCAGGCCAAATGTCCTTTCAATACAGTTCCTTGTCCGGATGTGCGCAACATTGTAGCGGCGTTGCTGAGGTGTGGCAGGGTTGAGGTAAGGGGTCAGGAGGTATTCCCGTAGGGCGTAGCCACTGTCACCTGAATGAGAGGAGCAGATGTTGATTGCCTGTGCAGCGCAGTTACTTCATAGCAATGTGACATTGTCGACAAAGTGTACTTACCAAGTAGGTGTCCTTCCCCAAACTCTCCCCTGATCAGTCGTGTGTGGAGTCCGCTGTGCCTGAAGATAAAGGAGTCATGGGTACTCCCTGGGTACTGGGCCACAATGTCAGTGATGATGGTCTTGGCATTGCAGACCATCTGTATGTTGAGGGAGTGGTACGACTTCCTGTTGCGGTACATATACTCCGTGCCAGCTGGTGGGCAGATGGCGACGTGGGTACAGTCTATGCAGCCAAGGACATGGGGAAAATGTGCAACATTATAAAATTGTAGTTTTGTGAGGTCCAAATCCTGTTGGCTCGTGGGAAATGTGATGTGCCGGTGGAGCTGGGTGAGCATGGCGTCAACAAAAGTGTGGAGGCAGCGTGACATGGTGGGCTGGGATATCCCCCCAGCAGCGGCTACTATGCCCTGCAAACTGCCGGATGCCAGGAGGTGCAGGCTGCACAATACCTGCACATGTGTGGGCACAGAATTGTTTCGCCTTGTTGGGTGCTGCATGATGGGGTCGAGTTCTTGTATCAGCCAGGTGATCATTTCCCCATTCAGCCTGTATTTAGCATAAATCTGTTCTCTGGTTTGCCCCAGCAAGGTGACCCGCTGCCGGTAAATCCTTGCCTGCCTCATGCGTCTCCTCCGTGCTGCTCGCTGTAGCCTTCGCCGCCTCACCACCATGTACATCCCAGGCATTGTGGAACGCCTATTGCTGCTGCTGAATGTCCTTATGTGTGATTGGTCAGGCCTGGACCTGTTGGTGATTGGCTAACAGTTTTTCAAATTTTGGTTCATCATGGCTTTTATGGTTACCACCTGCTTTGAGTTGTCCTTAAATTGCGCCGCGCAAATGTGCGATTTAGCGCTTTTTCGCTAATGTATTTCTTTCATGAATGCCGATTGAGACAATATTGCGTTCCGCTATTCAATTCGCAGATTCCGTGGTTGGTCGCTATTTCAGTATCGCTAATGCTCGACTTCCCGGAGTCTGCGACTTTTACAGCGTAATCGCTATTCCGCTCGCTATTATTTTTTAGCGATTTCGCTATTTCGTACTTGAATGCCGATTCCGTGTTTTGCACCCGCAATTGCGTTTTCGCAGCCATTGCGGGCGCTATTTCGCTTCATGAATCAGGCTGAAAGTCTCCAGCTTGGCTAGCAGGACACTGCATTTGGCAGACTTTCTCTAGGCTGGATATGCTGGATTTGAAGTTCGAGTTTCACCTACATTTCTGGTGCCAGGTGCTCTGAGAGAGACCTACTTGAAGCCTGCAGCTTCTGAGAATGCAATGATAATAAAACCAATTGGCTGGATTTTCTCACTGTCAGCATAAAATCTCACACATAAACTTTCATGTACAATATGCTGTATAGTCAGTAAGTCCATCGGGCCGTGATGAGATGTCGTCTGGTGGCTTGGCTGAAGTTTGGACTCCATACCTAGATATCAATGCCTGGCAGAGAGAAATCACTGTGTTTTCGGCAGAGGCAATGTCACATCAGATCAGCCCAAAGCACTGAAACTTTGCTGACCGGCATCCAGAGTATTTTGTTCTTGAAAAACAAACTACATAAGTGGGAGTTTTACATTGAAAAAACTAAAATATACATCCCTGTCCAGCTGGGAGTTTTTTTTAGTATATGGGGGTAATTTCGTAGGTTTCCTATTTGGGGTCCTGAGGGTGGATAATTTGAGTTACTTTGACTAATGGCCCATTGTCGGATGGGCCATTGATCAGTGGCTGCCAATGCCAGAACTATTGAAGGATTTACTACAAGAAACACAATGGTTTCTTTTACTTTGAATAATGTAAGGATCCTAAATTTCACATACAGTGTATCCAAAAGGTTTTTGATGAAGTAGCTTATCCATCAAACACTACACTCTAATTTTTCTTGAGCTTGTAATTAACCTTCAAGGTAAGGCAGTACACTGTGGCCTAGAAGGACTCTTTCAGGCCAAGTATGTATGTTGGATTCAGATTTGTCTGGAACCCTAAAGCTTTGACCCTAATACCTAAGTGTAGAACAAACATAAAAATCATAGTCAATTAAGATTTTTTGTCAATGCAGTCAACAAGCTACCTTTGCCTACACTCATTCTATGAGTAGGATGGACCAGGAAATCTTACCCACTGAGGGACCACTTTTCTTGGGTAGTGTCAGCACTTTGTAGTGGCCCTCTGGATTTTGCAAATTTCTTAGGATGAGTGAGACATTTATCCTGGCCACTCACAAAGCTCTCACATTTAGAGAGGGACTGCTAGCAGGATACCAGGGCACAAGTTGCAGTAGAAGATAGGCCAAATATTCACTCAAACCACAGGGCCAACTAAATACTTTTCTCCACTGATAAACTGGCTCTTCTTCAGAGATACCCAGTTGTGTAGTTTCCACTAATCCATAGTATCTGCGCATTTGTTGTACAACATTAACTTAGGGTGAGGTGTCCCGACTGATTCCAAACACTCTCGCAGGATATATTGGCCGCGAGACCAGCTAACTCATGGTGCCACTATAAGCCCCCTCACCTTCCCAAGGAGCGAATAGTTTCTGGCAACCACTGAACATGACAACCCTGACCCCTCAGGAATTGTGGTAACAGATCAGAAGCTCTCCCTCATTCACATGTGCTTATTTGTGCTCAAAGAAATAAACAGAGATAATACAGAGGGACATTTTCAATGTATTTATTCAGCCAACATTCAATTTGTATAGAATAAATGCGCTGCGATAATCAGTAGACAGAAGCAGATGGAAGTAATTACAAGCACCAAAAGAGTAAACAGTAGACACAGTTCTACCATGGTGCTAAAACAGTATATATATGTAGGTATATGATACAAGGCAGTAATCAGGTGTACTCCTACTATGCAAACCCTTACTCTGCATGTACCTAGAGTGGGTGTAAGTGTGGAGCCAAGAATCCCCCCAAGGGATGATCCAACCCAGTCACTTGCGGAAAAGATAGGAGGCGCCCGTCTTGGTCATGAACTGAACACCCCTCAAAGAGATGTCAGACCACTGCGTGGTAAAGTCTCAGCATGCAGGGGCTCGTGGTGTCAGCTGAAGTGCCACCTCTACTAATCTTTTGGGATGTTCATTATTTATAATAGAAAGCATCCTTGTGATGTACGTATAGATTCACAATGTTATGGATATTTAGAGAGCCCCGTTGCCCCATGGATGAAGATAGAATAATATTTGTACATAGTGCATAAAGAGGCCTTGTACATGGTGTTTGAGGCATTGTGATAATGTTATGCGAAACTAGATGTGTAAACAAAGTAGTTTCACAGAAACAAATCCAACATTGTTGTGCATGCAAATATGTCCAACAACTCACAGCAGAAATGTTATCGTGTAAAATTAGGGCAATGTAAGAAAATGTGTAGCTTTGTTACTTGGGTCTAATCCGGGAATGCACAACCCTTCTTTGTCCTTATTTTGTTGGGACTGCAGCGGCCTGCTGAAGTGACAGTTGCTTTACATTTTAAAAGTTTGTCGTTTGGATGTTTTCCTCTAGTAATCATTGTTAAGTTACTGCAAAACAATTCCAGCAAGACTATATTTAGTCTTTCAAAGATGCCTGAAAACTGTCCAAATAAAAAGAAAGGCCTGATCTCTTCCTGAGAGGGAATGTCACCCGGAATCATCCTGGGACAAGGTCACCTCCTTGGGTAACAGGAACTATGCTGTTTAAGAGCAAACAAGCATCAAAGGGAGGCTCATGTCAACACATTGCTGTAGTAAAACATGCAGCTATCAGATTTCTTGTTTGGCCTTGGTGTGATTAACAGGGTTAGATATTGTCTTTCCCCCTCATATTCCTCAGAAACATGGAGGTGGATATTCCTGTAATTACCATTCCCCTATATTCCCGCAGGGATTTTTCCAGCAGGCAGCTGCCACAAAAGTCTTTTTTCTCTAAGACGTCCTTGATGGGGACCACTCACTCTTCCTGTCAGGACATGGATAATCTAAACATACTCCTAATTTGGGTAGACACAGGTAGCAACATTGATCGAAATCAAGCCAAGTAATGGGAATACAGTCGTTATGCCTGGAGCAGGCCTTTGTGTAAGAGGATTGTTTAATCGTGTTACTGCAGAGAAAAAATGTGCTTGTCACCATTATATGCAGTATTCACTCATGTCTTGTGGGCCTCAAGGCAATAGTAAAGGGAGACTTAGTTAATGTTATAAGGAGGTTTTTAAACATATCAAAACGGTTATTTTGACATGCACTTGATGTAGCTTGGCCTGCTGCAAAGCACACCTGCAGGAACAGCCCTGATTGCCATTTTCTAGAGTTAGTCATTGGGCTTGTGAAAATCCATACTAAACCTGACGTCATATTTTTAAATGTATGCCACTCAGTAAGTTTTTGCACATTTCTACTGCTACCTTATACAATTAAATAATCAAATAATCCATTTCTGATTAGCTCGGTAGTTACTGTGTTGAGTGGCCAGACCTCAAGCAATAGGAGCTGTTAACCAGCCTCCTTGTGGCTTTTGCCAAAATATACCAGAAATTCAAGATCCGAAAAAGCAAACAGTCCAGGTGCAATAGGAACCAAGGAACACTTGTTTAAAGTGAATCAAAATAAAATTACATATGAGACAATCAAATGCAGCCTAACTGACACCGCTACAATAAATAACCAATACATCTCCCAATGTTAACCTATGAGAGGCATAGACCTCACAATAGCTAAAAATGAAATAGGCTGTTTGTCACCAACAGAGTATGTAAAACCAGGGCATGTAAACCTTTTACTGACACAGAACCCTGCCCTATGGGCTAGCTCAGACCTACATTAGGGGTGAATTATGTGGAATAAAAGGGTAGTTGAAGGCTTGACAGGTAGTTTTAAATGCCAAGTCGAAGTGGCAGTAAACTGCACCCACAGGCCCTGCAGTGAGGCATGGTTAGAGGGCTACTTACGTGGGTGGCAGAATCAATGATGCAGGCCCACTAGTATCATTTAATTTGCAGGCCCTGGGCACATGTAGCACACTTTACTAGGGACTTATCAGTAAATTGAATATGGCAATTGGTATGAGCTAATGTTACCATGTTTTAGGGAGAGAACACATGTGCTATAGAACTGGTTAGCAGTGGTAAAGTGTCCAGAGTCCTAAAGCCAACAAAAACAAGGTCGGAAATAGAGGAAGAGGACGAAAAGGGTTACCCTTCAGACAGGGCTATTTTCCATCCCCTGAGTAGTCCCACCATGGTCCCAATACCTTGTCATGTTTCTGCAGGCATCTACTGGATCTATAAATGGGTTCTTCGTGATTGGCACACCAGTCCTCCATGGTGGAAATCCATTTCGAAATGCTGTTGGCCGCAGTGGTGTTCTAATAACAAGCTATGTCTCTTTTGGCCAGTTGTGTGGCAATGCCCACTAGTTTTTGCCCACATTGGGAGAGATCCAAATTGTCCAAAATGGCCAGCTATGCCACCCTGGGGGTTAGTTCCATGAGTTTCTCCAAGACCCCTATCCTTATCGTTTCCGTGTGTTTCAGAGATTTCATCACCACGGAGCATGTCGAAACTATATGGAAGAAGTCTGCTTCTGGCGAGGAGCATCTGGGCCAGTTAGATGTGTCAGTTATACCAGCCTTCCATAGCCACATAACTGTGAGGTATGTTATGTGCAGATTGTTAAGTTAGAGCAGCCTCAGGCGGCTGATACGAGGAGCTAAGGCTAGAATACGAGGGGCCATATGGGCGTCTTTCCAGTGTCTTTGGTTCATCTTCTCAGCATGTTGCACTGAGATCTGTGTGCAACAATTAGGATTGATGACAAGGGAGAGTCTACGGACCATTTTGATTTGTAAAGAGGCATCTAAGAGGGTTGTGTTATTGCTCTATTTTGTTTCTTTTTTACATAAATAATGATAATTCTCATTAGTCGTAGACCGAGCAGAGTAGCCATTCGTCAAGCATAAATCTATTCCATTTATTGCTGCTCTGTGCCGACAACATTTTATGTTCTTACACAAGTCTACTGGCCTGAAAAGGCTATTTAAATGTTTTGTCTCATTTTCATATGTTCTTAATTTAGACACTATCTTCTGCAAAACACAAGTAATGGTGTGTGGGCCTTGGTCTATCAAGGTTCGGGCCCTTATTCATCAAAATTAGTTTATTAAAAAGAGTTTATCATTTCCTCCTTTTGGGGGATACTTTTGATTTGACATGTTTGTTGCGATCCTGCCTTAGTTCTAAATGACAGAAAAATGTACAGTCTGTTGGACCCTGTTAATTTTAACAACAACCTTTTTAACACGCCTATTTGTTCTTTATTGCAAATTTGTAAAAGGCAGTGTGTTCCCAAGCCATTATAAAGTTCTGGTATTAGGGGCTAATGGCCTGCAAAGAGAATCACTTCTATCAACACTTTCTTGATTCGACGAGCATCTCCCATTTTTTTGCGATAAGGAATTGAGGGGCAGATTTACAAGCCCCTTGTGCCTCTTTTATGCAGCCGTTGCGTCACATTTGTGACGCAGGGGCAGCACAAAGCCAGAGCCATGCTGCGGGGTATTTACAATGTGACACATCTGGGAGATGCGTCACGTTGCAAAGCCCTGCGCCACATGTAGGCGTTCCGGCGCAGGAACGACTCCTAAAAGTGGCTGAGTGAAATCTACAAGATTTCACTCAGTCACTTTTTAGGCCATGCTGCGTCAAAACCCTGCGCTTGCTTGAAGCAGGCATATGGATTGATGCAGCATGTTAGGGATAGGGCACCCCCCAGCCTTGCTGGAGCTGCATCGCGCTTGCAATGTGCCGCCTTTCCGACGGGGATGCGACACACATCTGCCCATCCGTGCGCCATGGTGCGCCACATTGTAAATGCGGCGCATCAGTGGTGGCGCACGGGTGGGCAGATGCATCGCAACTCTTCTGGTGCATCCCTGCTGATTAGCAGAGATGCACCAGAAGTAGTAAATCTTCCCCCGAGTCTTTCTTACGTAGAGAAAATCTGGCGCCTTTTTTGTTCCAGGTTTCCATGTGGATGAATCAACATGCCTCTCTGAATAAATCAGTCAACAAAGACTGCCTACATTATTCAAGGGGTATTAAAATCCGATGGTCTTCATACATTAAATCTATTTTTATAAAACTGTGCTGCTCTTCTATATTTTCTAATCCAGATAACATATCAAAGTATGACAAATTGCGGGTAATGAGAAGCCCTTCTTTGAGTAATCAAACATGATAAGAGTGGCATCTGAGCTTAGAAAGCCATCATACTACAGAATTCACTAGGCCCTCGGTTTTATCTTCCTATTGTCAGACAGCTGAGGAAAGAGCCCTTCTTTGAAGATTTAGTCTTGGTATACTATAAGTGGCTACTTGCCTTTTTCTAATGACGAGTTTAGCACTGACTTAATTTGCTGGTGTCCTTGTGATGAGACCTCTCCTCAGACTCTTTTTGATTTTTTTTTTGTAATTCTTACCTTTTTCTTATAGATGTTTAATACCGCTCTTAAAGAAGCATGCTTTTTATAGTGGAGCAGAAACCACTGTGGTCCAAATTCACTGTGATGAGCTGGCACTTGGCTGTGATTGCTCACTCATAGCTGATGTCAGGTGCTGTTGTGCATTGCAACGTTGTGTCCGCTCCACCCTTCACTGCAAATGGTCGTTTGTTTTGCGGCTTGTAGTCTGGAAATGTTTCTCAAGGCCGAGGCCATGGCTGGCAGGGCAACTAAATACTAACCAACCCCCACCCAAGTGGATAGCAGGGCATTGGGGTTCCCAGAACTGCCTTGGCTTGCAGCTGTTCATTGCTGTGGCATTGGGTGCTACGGCCCAAGGCGGCACAGGGTCAGAACATGGCCTTCAAACATCTTTCCTTCCTCCCTGGACCACATTACATCAGTGCTGCCTTGTAGTGACTATGAGCTGACTCTCACCAGCTGCCTCCTGGCTGCCCGAAAGAGCAATTGACTTAGAGGTTGACTCCCGCCTGCTGCCTGCCGGCCGCTGGCTGCCCGGACAGGCAATTAACTTGGAATCTGCAGTGAAGAGGCATGGAGAGGTAGTGGGGGGCGTGCAGCTCCATCTAAATCCCACCAGCGTGAAACACCTGGCGAGGGTGTGTTGTATTCTGCGAGCACCATGCTGCAAACACGTCATCCATGACCGGTAGTGTCGCGTTTGCTGACGTTGACGCCACTTGCCTGACAATTGGAAAACGGGAGAACTCATCTATTATTACCAACAGGTAATTTCCTGTCTCCAGTGGTCCATAGAAATCTGTCGCCAGTTCGGTCCACACCGCTTTTGGTAGTTCAGACATCTGAAGTGGCTCTGGCTTGGGCAGTGGCCCCGTTACTTGGCAGACGTGACAACGGATGACAGTCGCCTCGACCATGCTGTCTAGCCCCGGGAACCACACTTTTTCTCATAGCATTTTTTTAGTTGCGACCATTCCTCGGTGTGACTCGTGCACCAGTTCTATCGTCTGCTTCCTCAGTGTTCGGGGCATCACGATTCTCGTTCCTCTCATCATGATGCCATTTTCGATCTCTGAGAGCTCTTCGTGGATCTTCTTGAATGCCAACAGTTCCTCCTTCATTACTCCTTCATCCACAATGCTGTTGTTGTTGATGTGTCTCTACCTGTGCTGTCTTGTCACTTTCTGTATCGCTCGCATGGGGGGATCCCGCTTGGTCTCATGTTCCAGCTCTGCCATTGTTATTGAGGCCGGCGTGTTGTGTTTCAGTATGAAGTTCAGGTATTCATCCGCCATTGTCGTGGCCTCAGTTGCGTGTGGCTATGGATGTCTGGACATGTAGTCAGCCGGGTTGTGTTCTTTGCCAGGTTTGTGTATTATTTTGAAATTGTAATCCATTAGTATTATTCCCCACCTCTCTATCCGGGGTGGTATCTTTGCGTTGGGGTTTCCATAGATTGTTATGAGTTCCTGGTGTTCTGTTATTATCGTGAAATGTTTCCCATACATGAACATGTGATAATGTTCGCAGGCCCACACAACTGCTCAACTCTCTTTTTCCGGTTGAGAGTATGCTCGCTCAACGTGTGAGAGACTCTTACTTTCGTATGCCACCACACATCTTGGTGAGTCCTTTCCTGGTCTGTGTTGGGCCAGTATTGCTCCCAACCCCACCGGGCTTGCATCCACTGTCAATTCAGTGCACAGTCACGGATCAAAGTACGCTAGATGATCTACTGCAGTCACGGCTTTTCTGATCTCTTCAAAGGCTTTGCTGCGTTCCTCTGTCCATGCAAAGCTCTGCCCTGGTTTTGTCAGTTCTCGCAAACGGTGCGCTTACTGTGGCAAAGTCTTTGATGTACCTTGCACAGTAGCTGGCAAGACCAATGAATGACCTTACTTCTGCCACATCGCTTGGCTGCCTGGCTTTTTCCAATGTGTCCACCTTGCTGCGATCTGGCTGCATTCCTTTTTTTGAAAAAATGTGTCCGAAGAATACTAGTTCATCTCGCCCCTGTTCACATTTGTCTTCGTTTAACGTGAGCCCTGCCTGCTCTAGTTCAGAGCATACTTCTCGCAGCGCCTTGTCATGTTCCTCATCCGACTTGCCGACCACTAGGATGTCGTCGCTGTAGTTCAGGCTATTCTTTACTGGCCTTATCACTTGTCTTATTGTCTCTTGAAATATTTCGGCAGCTGAGGATATTCCAAAACTCAGGCGCTTGTAGCGGAACAGACCAAGGTGCGTGGAGAATGGTGTTATATATCTTGACTGAGGATCAAGCTCTAGCTGGTGATATCCTTTGCTCAAGTCTAGTTTGGAGAATCTTCTGGTGCCTGTTAGGCAGCTGATCATGTCGTCGAGATGAGGTCCAGGTTGTCTTTCCCGTTCAATTGCTGTGTTTGGTACTCTCATGTCCACACAGATGCGAATTTTGGACGTGTTTTTCTTTGGTACAGCCACTTTTGGCGACACCCAGAGCGTCGGTCCTTCAGCTGGTTCTACAATGTCCTGTTTGAGCAGTGCCTCAATCTCTTCTTCTACTTGCGGTTGAAGGTGTATTGGCACTCGCCAGTGGTGTTGAGCTACGGGCTTTATCGCTTCGTCGATGTGCAGCATTATTTGGCGCCCCTTTAGCTTCCCCAGCCCTTTCAGTAGTTTGGGATATTCTTTTAAGATGCTCTTTTTTTCCGACATGCTATACGTCATCTCGAGCAGGCCCATCACTTGGGCTGTGCCGTTACTCAACAGGCACGGTGCTGGAATGTCACCTCTCAGTACATGAATCTCTTCCTTTGTCGTTTGACTTTTGTATGTTAGGTTCTCTGTGAATTTTCCCAGGTTGGTCACAGGCCTTTTCAACCCCCATGTGAACACCTCAACTTTTGACGGTTTCAGCGCTGGTTTCACTTCCATCCTTTCATATTCCGACGCGCACATGATGTTGCATGTGGCGCCGCTGTCGAGCATGAACCGTGCTCTGTGTGGTCCTACATCAATGGTCACAGACTCTGTCTTTTTTATGGTGCTTTTGTCTACGAGGTGGAATTTTTTCTTCAGTTTTGTCTTCATCTGTGGACATGACAGCAGTGTCTGACATGAGGTACAATCGCTCTACCTTTTCTTCTTCTTCTTCATCATCTACCGACTCTATGGAAGAGCTTCTGTTTGCTGTCTCAACTTGCCTGACGTGTCTGCTTGTCGTCATCCGTGGTCTTCCCGTTCTTCCTCTTTCACTTCTAAATTGCAGCCCTTGGCAAACACTGGCAAAGTAAATTGCTCCTGTTGCATTTCCTGCAGGTTTGGCCAAACGCTGGGCATGCGCCTCTATGTGGAAATTCAAGTCCGCATCTGTAGCATGATGATTCCGGTTGTTTTCTTGTCGCTTGGTCATTTTTTCCTTTTTTCCAGTTGTTGGTGCGATCGTTTTCTGTAATGCTGTGTGCCTGTTCGACTCATCGTTCTTTTCTTCGCTCCATTTCCTTTGCTTATATTGCCGCTCTTGCTTCTGCCCTTGCTAGCGATAGGATGTTCTCTAGTGATGTCGGTTCCTTCAGAATCCTTGTGCGGAACTCTGTGTCATGACACCCTTCAATGATGCGTAGGCAAATTGCTTTTTCGTTGTCATATTTATCGAACTCGCAGTGAGTTAATAACTTCCTTAGTCTCGTTGCAAAATCATCTAGTGACTCATCGGTGTGTTGGAATGCTATGGTGAAAGTATATCGCTCAAAATCAATGTTTCTTTGCGGGTCAAATTTATTTGTTAGGCACTTTATTAGGTCTTTGTACGTTGATATCTCATTTTCTGGTAGGGTCACCAGTAGGTCATCTACTTCGTCGCCCACTAAGTTGAGGAACAGACCTAGTTGCTTGGCCTCTATTACATCAGTGGCTTCCATGTACCTTTCAAATCTTTTGACCCACCGCTCCCATCTTATTCCCACTTGTGGCTCTGAGAGGTTGAATGGGAGAGGTCTGCGATATTGGGCGCTTTGCCTTTCACTCCTTGGCTCTGCCATTTTCTTTTGCTTTGTGCTCTCGGTGGCCCTTCGCTGTTTATACTTGACTTTCTGTTATTTTCTATTGACTGTCTTTTGTGTCATCTCTTTGTGCCTTTTTTTAATGTCCTTCTTTTTTTTTCCTTTCTTGTTATAATTTCTTTGTTGCCCACTTTCTTTGTTTGTTGAGGCTCTTTTTGCCTTTATTTGGGCTGATTCTGCCCTGCTGGTGCTCTTTTGGGCACTTTTCCATTTATTTTCGATTTTGCCTGGCCTCAAAATGGCCACCGGATCTTCCTGCTGCCTGATTGGTCTTTTTTGCCTGACTCCAAAATGGCCGCTGAGACTCTCGCGAGACTTTGGGACCAATCAGAGCGTTGCCTGTTTAAAGATGGCCGCCGGCACTTCCAGCACGCCGAAAGCTCGCGCCAAAATCCCTTAAAGTCTCGCGCTCACACTCGGCGCTTACCGGGCAGTTGGGACGTTCCTTCGGCAGCGGTCAGGGTGGGCTCCCGCGTCGTTGCTCTTCTTCGTGGCACCAACCAGGGTGGGCTCCTGGCTTCACTGCGATGCCGCGATGCTCCTTCTGCACACGACGCAATCCAGGGTGGGCTCCTGCTTTAAATTGCGAGGCAGGCAGGCAGCACACACATGGATACCATCCGTCCTTCGTCGCCAGTTGTTGTATTCTGCTTGACCCCCAATGATGACGCGATGCAGTTGGTGTCTTTCAGGTACATTTATTGTATATCTTCATAGAGCCTGTCGTGCGTCCTGCTCCTAGCCCTCTGCCCTCCTGAATGCCCATGCCCTGCCCTCTGACCGGATGTGGTGTCCAGTGTCCCCTCCCCACATCTTTGACCCCAGGGTCCTAGTGCCCATTGCCAGGTCATGACAGGGTGTGTGGGTGAGTGGTACACCACCTGAGGGTCGAACCAGTGGTGAGCAGAAGTGGCCCGGCTAGGTCTGTGATACAGATTGCTGCACTTTGTATACTCCCCCACCCAGATCAATTCCATCAATCGCAAGCTGGTCCACTTGCTCCTTGTCATTGGTTAACATCCTACAGTGGAAACTCACGTTCGGCTAAGGAAGCAAGACAATATTGTGCGTTCAGGCAGGCAAGACTAGGGTGGTACCAACAAGCATGAGGTGTTAACAAAGGAACCCAAAAAACGAGTCACTCGAGCCCTCCCTGGTAGCGTCCTGTCATAATGAGCAAGATGTTGCACTTTCTCTTCTATCCCCTGGGCTGGTTGCCCAAGTCCCGTGGTCAAATTCTCTGAATAAATTCAGCTTTTTGAAAGATCCAATGGATGCATTATCCCCCCCGCCCCAACAAAGAAATGTGAGGCCTTCAAGCTAGCATACAAAGGCATTCTCCCTCCACAGCTGATCCATTACTGGTAGATGCCCACAAAAGACAATGTTCGCTGAATCCTGCTGTGCTAAAGAGAAAAGCTCTCTTTTACTGGGAGGAATGGGTGAAAAAGAATCTGGAAGCAAGGGATAAGAACCTATCCCTGGCAATAGGCAACTTGGAATCCAACATTATCACCGTTGCAGGGGCAACCCAGCTCCTGACTACCCACTGGCTACTGTGACAAATGCCACAGAGGCTTCTGTCTGAGTCAACTCTGACTCAAAGAGCACCAACGGTACGCTGGATAAAGTAAACTTCCTAAAGAAAGGAAAAGCCATTGGGTCATTATTGAGATCCACCATCCCTCTCCACATGTCTCTTTGAATTCTTCCCCAGACAATCAGGAAAATGTTGGGTTTTCCTAAGCAATCTCTCCATGGTTCACATCCCAGTCATCAACCAAAAAGACAGCAGCATACAATCAGCCAAGAAGAAGAACCTCCTCCTTCAAAGGGCTAGCTCTCCTGTTCATCATGGTGTATCCTCAGTTCCAAGCTAAGAGCCTGACAGCTTCAGATTTTAGGAGGCTCACAATGGACTCAAATCTATCATTTAGTACCGACATTGAGGAACCTAGAACCCAATTAAATGATACCAGAAGCGCAAACTCTTGGCAAAAGACAGGTTAAGCAATACCTGGAACTCTCCAACTTACCAGTCAAACACGTTAGATCTGCAGGTGGACCTTCTCAACACAATGGCCATCTGACTCCCAAATAGGTGCAGCAGATTCACTGCTACAATGTGCTAAATCTGACGCTGTACAACTGTCTCCAACCTCCTCTTGCCGTCTGGTGCTAAACAAGTTGGTAGGCCTTCCTGACATTTTAACATTTGTTCTAATAGAAATAAAGTTTCAATTGAACTCAGATGCCTAGGTGTTTCTTCATCCAATTGCAACAAGGTCTACCACCTGTAACCACAACATGTCACAACAAACATGGCCTTCAATCGACACCAGCCAATGAAGTAACACAAACACACATCCGCCAGTTGCCTACCAGGTAACTGCAGCAGGTTCTAATGTTTGTGCCCCTAGCAGATCACTACAACCAAGTGTTCCAAATAAAGTCACCCAACTTAGCCTCAAAAACACTCCGCCCTCTATCAAACCGGTAGCTCACAGTCCTGAGCTGGTCACTGATCGATCACCCTACAGGAACTACACTACCAATGAACAGACAATGCAAAAAGCTTAGAAAGACCCACAACATATAACACTCAAAATGAGCCCCCCCCATGCAGTTTGAGCAAATCTACCCCATCTTCAGGCCTGCCTTAAAGAGGCATCTGGCCTCCATAAAGTTTCAACTGATAACAGTCAACAGCACGTTCTACAGCAAGCAATTAACCCTGTTGACCAGCAGCATGTCCGAAAGCCTCAGCACCTTTACTACAAAATTGAAATCGCTATGGCATTTTAATACAAGCAGTGTCCTAATGCTCTGTATGGTTCAGGAAATTCCTACTTTACAACACATCAGGGCATCTGATAAACACTCAGTCACCCTTTTAAGGAAAACAAGCTTTAGTACGGGAGAGTCCACTGCCATAACCTGGACTAGGCCCCTGCTTGCCGAGCAGGTGTGGACAGAGAAACTAGTGTTTGCTAAGTGAGGCATTGATATCTCACACCATAAGGTTGAAGCTTACCCACAATTTGAACACCTTATGGCTCCAACCAAGGTGCTTTCCCTTTAACTCAACTGAGAGGTTGGGGTAAGCAAAAAACATCGAAGCATCAAAATAAACAAACCCAGCCATGTCAGTCCTCAGAGGGTAACGGATCCATTCGGTGTCTACAACAATCTGCTACGACATCCACTCAAACAGCAGCAAATAGATCAAACAGCCACCAAGCAAAATCCAACATATGCCAATTGACGGTGCACAGCTCCAGGCTGCACTGCAATCAAATACCAACAGGTATAGAAACTTTTGACAAAGTTTCCACCTACCGAACAGACTATCTAGGGAATGTTTGAAGGTCTGCTCCTGGAATGTCGATGGTCTCCCAAGCAAAACTGAAGTTGTGCATTTTTGAGACTACATGCAGTCCTTCCATCTGCCAATATTCCAAGAAACTTGGGCCCTTAAGGCTTTAGATCTACCAGCATTCTTTAGCTTTAGTAAACCGGCTGTCAAAACTCACGTTAGACCAACCTGCCAAGAATCTCACCATCTACGTACCAGCTGCGTCACTGCCTCAGAAAAGTGACGCATCGCTGCGAGAAAACAGCGATGCGTCACTTTTAATTGCTCCCTCCTTGCGACACCAGTGATGCATCATATTTACAGTATGACGCATCATGTCGCAAGGAGTTTCAGATAGGTCAGTATTTCTGAAGTAGCTGTAGGTGAAAAATGACGCATTGCTGAAGTGTGTCACAAAAGTGACGCAACTACAGCAATGGGTCATTACACGCGGGCAAGTCCCATGCGAAATGTGCCTGCGTCAGTCTTACGTCTGCCATGAGGCAGGTGTAAGATATTGACGCATTTGCTTCCTAGAAGTGGCGCAGTTAAATCTTATAGATTTCACTGCGTCACTTCTACGACCCTTTCTTGCGTCAGAACGCCCCCCTGCATACATTATACCTGGCATAGGTATAATGTGGCGCATGGATTTATAAAGTGACGCATCTAGGTAGCTGCATCACTTTGTAAATATGGTGCAACAAGGCTCATTTTTTATGCTGCTGGTGCGTCATAAAAAGTGACGCATCGGCGGCTCAAAAGTGACTCAAGGGTTCATAAATAAGGCCCTAAGAGGCAGATTTACAAGGAACTGATGCATCTGCATAGATGCGTCAGTTTCCTTGCATCACCTCCAAATGTCCTTGCCCACCATGGATGCGCTGTATTTACAATACAGTGCACCATGGCGGAAGAAATGACATATGCGTCAGAAATTCTGGCGCATCTGTTGAAGGAAAAGCGATGCATTGTTGGAGTTTGTCACACAAGTGACGCAACTCCACCAATCCACCAGATAACATAGGTAGGTCCCATGTAAAATGCCCTGCATCAATCCTTATGCCTGGTCTGAGTAGTCGTAGGGATTTTGACACAGTGAAGGCGTAGAGTGACGCCGTGAAATCTTGTAAATTTCCCTGCGCAAGTTCTACGTGGTTTTTGCATGGGAACGCTTACCCTGCATACATTATACCTGGCGAAGGTATAATGTGACGCAGGGTTTTACAATGTGAAGCGTTGTAAATGGGCCTCAACTTTTACTCCACTGGTGCTTCACAAAAGTGACGCAACAGCGGTGCAAAAATGACGCAAGGGGCTCGTAAATCTGCCCATAAGTGTTTTGCTCTTATTTATATGTTTGTTTCAAGAGTTTGTACTTTTAGGGGTAATCTGCCTTAACCGAATACAGTTTTACTACTACTTTTAGCAGCTGAAGAATTATTATATTCCGTTGGCTACATCCTTTTGTCCAAGTTTGTGCTTCACGCTAATCCGTTTACCTTTTGCCAGTAAGCAGGTATGTATTCAATGGAAGGTACTCGCATTCGTGTAAGAGAATGAGGGATACTTATCGACAATTATATTCCTTTGTGGCTCAAACTCATTTTATTTAACTGACCACTTAATGTGCCTTACCTGGTAGTTGAGAAGGTTGCAGTAGACACAGGGTCACTCCAAACTCTGCTTCCCACCAGTATCCAAGGGCCACACTCTGATATCAAAATGACAATAACCACTAATCAGGCTTCGTATAATCTAGCAAATAGGATGGGTCATACACACATCCTTCCCTCACGTGCTCTGCCTTGATCCCATTGGAAATGCCATTCAGAATCAGCCTACAGTATTTAGATTGGTGAATTCTCCATAAATGCCCAGTGCAGCACATTACTGTGCGATCAGCTTGTAACTACAATAAGTGAAATCTAGGCTTTGATTGAGAAGTGGCTAATTACGAGTAATCCTCTGACTTTGGGGGCAAGCGGTAAATTCAGATAAGAAGCCAGTGGAGAATATTTTTGCAGAATATTATCTCTATGGCTTGACTCGGGGTTGAATATCAACGATAAACCCATTGATTTCTGGAAAAGAGGCACATTTCCTTTTGGAGGATTCTATGCTAGTGAAGAGCGTATCCCCAGCATCCACCGGAAGTACCATTACTATAAACATAATATTCCTTTCAGCCAGAGGATTAGCCACAGACAGAAAATTCCGCAATAAAGGAGTTACCAATTCCAGTAAAAATTAGAAACATTTTGTTATGACCTAATTCTAAATCAGACTACTGTGTTATTTCAATGTTATTGTTTCTACTTCAGAGTTTGTGCAACACTGAAAGTTTTAACTTGTTTGTGCATTTTACTGCACGTAAAACAGATCATTTTGAAAGGCGGTGAGTTGTCCTGCCTTACCTTCTCACTAATTGTTTGTTGACCACTACGGGAGAAATCACCCGGCAGCATCTTGCTGTTGCTACAAATTGTTTTCATTCACCTTGTGAAATGAAGCTGCTTATTTCCTGTCTTCTTGTACCACTGGAAGAAGGCGCTAATGATTTCTAAAGACGTTCATGATTGATCACTTACCTAACTTTATTAGTTTTCTGAAATCTTATAAGTGCAGTAAATTAGAACCAGTTGGAAGTAAATAACTCGAATTAGTTTTAGGCAAAGTGAGACGTGTCTTTCCCTTGTTTCATAAAACGAGAAAGAACGCTGTTAATGGTAATGAAATAAATAGTTCGCCTCTTCTCATGGGTCTAGTCTCACGTGTAGCGAGGTTGCTATGTCAACGGAAGAGCATTGTACTCTAAGGGATAAGGATACAAACTTTGTAAGCACAAACACCTCTCCCTCGACAAACATCAATAGCTCGAGTCCTTACATCATTATTGGCAGCAGTCATGCCTAGTTATTGGATGGAATTCATCTTGCTTTGTGTTTTCCGTTTTATACCGCCCTTTTTGCGTAGCAGTATAACCTTGTGCCTTCTTGTAGAATTGTTACATTACAATAAAATATTTGCAGATAGAAATTACTTAAAATTCAAACGAATAAATCTTTGATTTCAGGGATAACTTCTAATTTATGACAAATTCATAATCACGTTTGTGATAAATTGCAGAGTTCCAGAACTTCCAGGAACCTGACTCGATGGTGTAGGAAAGTGGGTTTTTGGCAGGGGTATTTACCTACCATTAGTAATAGGTTTACTAACATGGTATAACGTCCAGTAGAGGTCTCAGTGAATTAGCCCCTTACTAAAACCCTTGGTAGCTGACAACAAGCAGTCAGGCCTAATGTAGGAGACAGGAGTGTAAAGCATTTAAAAACACCAATATATCAAATAAGTAAGACACAACACACAATAAAAATACCAGACTAATTTATAAAAATAATAACTATTTTCGGTAGCGGCTGCTACCGGATGGGGTGGTGGGCGGGGGTTAAATAACAAATAAAACCACTTACCTCAGAAAGGCCACCTCCTCTGCCTCCTCTTCCTTTCTGCAGTCGGGGAGCACCAGGAAGCACCCGGCACACAGGCTCCCCTGAGCCAATCACAACAACAACAACAACACTACAATGCAATTGTGGAAGAGGTGTGGCGTAGCGGCCAGTGTGCCTGACTCCGGACGACGGGGTTCACGGTTCGATCGCCGGCGGCAGGTTAGCCCAGCACCATGTGACTCTGGACAATAGCTTGCTTAATCTTCTCGACGGCTGCCAGTGCCGAGACACCTGACCGGACGTAGCTGTGCGCTTTACAAATGCTGGTATTTCATTTAATTTCATTGGTCTGAACGCTATGAATTGGGGCTCAGACCAGAACAGGGAGCCTGTGCATGTTCCTGACCAGGTTTTGTAATGAAGCCTATTAGGAACATGCAAAGTGCGCATGAACAGTTTGGGTGGCACAAGACGGCCAGCGAAAGAGTTCATGTGCACTTGGGCAGTGCAAACCACTCCTCCCCTGCTCTGGCCAGCCCCGTACCTCACAGGCAGTTGACTGCATGCAATAGCAAAAATAAAATTACGATACCAATACGTTATTGTCTTTTTATTTTTCCTTTTTGCGCAGTGGGGCAACGCTCCTCCGTCTTAGCGGGGGTGCATCCACTGAATATTGTTATGAACAAATAGACACCAAAACAGCCAAATCCAAGGTGGGCAACCAGAGATATGAATTTTCAAAGATTAATCACTTTAATGTGTTTAAAAGCTGATAGTGCCCCTCTGGGACTTCTGGTTGCATTTAACCGGGACAAAGTCAGAGTTTCAGGCTGACTGCAATGGTTCCCCTGTTGGGTACTCTGAGCGTGAGGCCCCTGTCAAAATGCTACCTCCACACTTAGAAACTTTTCTGGAGCTTTTTCTTCCGACGGCAAATCTTGGAAGTCCGGAGCCTTCAGCTGGATGGACCTGAAATCCTGAATGGGTGGCAGTTGACTCTCACAATCATGTCGGTCGCTGCATCAAGCTTCTTCTAAATATTCTCCAAAGTTTTCCCAACTTTGAAGATGCTTCCTGAAGGTCTCCTGGTACGTTCAAAGTGTCCAAAACACAAATCTAGATGTCTAGAATCTCCTGGATGGTCTCTGGAAGGTCTGGACTACAATTCCCATGATGCATCCTTAAAAGTCCACAGGATGCACTCTAGGATGGTGACTCTTGTTGGACATGAGGTAGGTAGGATCTGTTAGCCTGTAGCTGCAGGGAGTCCACTCCTACTCCTTAATCCTTCTTGAAGCAAGGCACAGTCCTCAGGGTTATAGCAGCAAATTGTGCAGCAGGAACAGTCATTCAGAGTGCTTTCCACATTTCTACTTAGTTAAGCCTGTCTGCTCTGTGCTACATCTACCAAGGGTTGAATTCAGATTTATATTATTGCATGTAACTGGACCTTGTAAGGAACAGTGCCATTATTTCTTCAAGAGGACTACAATCTATTTAAACTTGTAATTCACTTTCTCACATCATTATATGAGGTCTCTCATCACTGCTCTCGCAATGACTCCCATACAGAACTCAAGTAAATATATGCTGTGCGGCACCCCTGCTACGCCTGATGGTGAGATTCGCTTGCTGCCCAACTACGAGAGAACCCAGTGGGAGCGATGCAATCACCCCCGAAGCAGTAGCCTTATCCCATTCCAAAGTCTGCACCTGCCACGAGGACTGCACATACATAGAAGATTCTAGTTAGTGTATTCATAAATTATTAACTTAATACACATCTTAAAAAAACAACTAAAAAATGGGTCAAAATTGTTTAACTTTGCATCCAAAATAATATTATTCCTTTCAAAGATGTAAAATTATCTTAGAGTAAATAAATACAGAGGAACCAGACATTGCTGTACAGATTCATGTATATTTCTTCACCCAAACTTGTATACGATATAGAAGTTTCCCATTTCCAATCAAAAAATAATAAGGAATACAAACTTCAGCTGGCTCATGTTTAATGCCCTGGGGTGGGCACTTGGAGCTCCCTCAAGGCTTTAAAATCGCATCAATAAACTACAAATACATGTTTTCAGAACACTTCCATACCAAACATGAACATCAATGGGATTTACACGAATATGCTGAACTGTTGACTGTGAACTCTCTTTGAGAAAGAGCGAAAGCACATCGATACTGAAACTCGAGTGGTCAAACATAAAATGAAAGTAAATATGCTGAACTACACTACTGGCTATGATGACCACAGTGGGACCTCCCATTATTAGCATTAACACCTAAATGTCTATTAACAGCCAAGATGGCCTTCCAGTGTCACAGTCCTGCTGGTTACTTTCTAATCCCTTGAAAGGGCTGGCATCACTGCCAGCCCTTTCAAGGTTCACTGGCTCACTGGTTAGAGGAGGCAGACCTGGAAGCAGAGGTCAGCCCAGGACCAGGGTTCAATTCCCGGCTTGGCGGGGTCTTGAGTCCTAAAATGTCCATGGACCCGACAATTCTCGCTTCGGTGCCTACTCGATTCACGGGTTCACACTCTGTGACTCTGGGCAATAGCTTGCTTAATCTCCACAACGGCTCCTCGCGGCGGGATGCCTGGCTTTCACCTTGCGGATACCCTGCTGGGGTTATCTCACAGGGGAATACCAGGACGGGTTCCCTAAGCAAGCGCTTAGAAACCGCTTGGTGATTTGCGCTATATAAATTCCTGTACATTTACATGTCACTCGAATCAAGCTCAATCAGACTCCTGGATCTTTCCTTTAGTGAAACACAATTCGTAATTTGTTAAGCAAGGAATAATCCCTCTAGTTTATGAGTCATCAGCTGACTTTGTATATACCGAATTGTCACTGTATTTTCACTTGCAAATTGTGCAAACACTTATGAGCACATACAAGTTCTCTATGAAATTACTTTCACATGTAAATTGAATTTGTGCTACTTTGTTGATTACTGGGAGTTTTAACCGAAATTTACCTTAGAACTCACATTATTCAATGTGCACTGGCCTATATAGGTGACCACTAACTGTATCTGACTACGAGCAATGAGCCCACAGTGAAATATTGTGTCTTTGTATGGCATATTTACGTGAGGTTCTTTGGTGGGACACTGAACTGTCTTGTTGCATATACATTTCACCAGTCACCTAACTCCATCCTTCTGTTGACCAGCCAATGCCTATTTCTCCCACCTGTATAGAGAATATATCATGTCTCACTACTAGATTACAGAATCCTGGGAAAACCACTATGTAGTGAAAACCATTGTCATCTGAAAAACATGGCTTGTTGTTTCTTATCTTGGTTCAGTTCTGCTCACGTCTGTCAACCAGCCCTTAATAGTAATTATGTTCCCCCACAGAAGTGCCATTCCTGTTCTCAGTTTTCCAACCCCCCTCCCCTCATCTCTACCCATCCTATAAAAAAGGCACGACAAGTGAGGGTCATGAAGGATGAAGAATAATAGAAACGTGTGTTGGCAGGTCTAAAGATGCGCTGCCTATCTGGTGCAGTGAAGATCGGCCACAATCCTTCACCTGCGACAGTACCAAATTTGGTTCTATCCCATGGGCACCCATTACTGGTTTCCTTAAGCCATGCTTTGACTGCCTCTGTCATTTTCTAATGAGGGGGATTTGGATATTTTTCCCAGTGAAATTCACTGTTTTAGTGGGTTCATTGTGCTAATACATTTCACTGCCTAGAGGTTTGCTATGCAGTGAACACGTATCAATTATCTATTTTTATTTTTTTCCCCTACATATGCGTTAAGGTCCCAACCGTTCACATTAACATCAGCCCCATGATGTAAGCTTCAGGTGGGCTTGACGAGGATTCTCTCAGTGTGTTCATGTGGATGACCTTTTGATATTGAGGACATTCAAAGTCATCATTTTTAAGTGCAGACTCGGGCTAAAACAAGTAAAAATCACTTCTGGTGTGATGCACTAAAGGTTGGGTTAGAAAGCACATTGTCTTCTCTTCTTCCCGTATGTCATTTTGAGCTGCAATGGCTATGCAAATAATGGAAATAACTTGCACCGCAAAATTGAGTATTGGTAAGATTTTCCGGAACCCCACTTATTAATATCAATAAGGAATAATCTTTCAACTGAATGGGCTCCAACTGCAGGGGTTGGGCCTATAAAGGACTGCCGACCTCCATCCCGGCATTTGCATGGCATACAATCATATTTTTAACACAGCTTTTGACCTATTAAGGATGCATACAAAAAATGACATTTCATGGTTGGCAATATGTTAGCAAATAGGGCCCCTTAAATCAGTAGCTGCTGCCCGGAATATTGAGATCTCAAATTCACAAGCTTGAAGCTGTCACGTTGGGAATGCACATATAAACTATTGATACATTACATTGCAAAAAAGGAGAGTGTACATCATTTTACAGCCCCTCCAACTCCACATTTACAATGGTTCATAAACATTACCGTGAGATCTATCACCAATTGTAGAGCGCAGCACTGTCACACCTAAGGGCATCTGGGTGTTGAGAGTGTTGTATCACGGTAGAAAAGCTAGGTTTTAAGCATCTTTCTGAAATCCACCAGGGAGGGTGGTGTTTGAAGTGAAGGGGCAGGTAATTACAGGTCATGGCCATGATGAAGGAGTAGGAGCGACCCTCGCTGTGGCTGTGAAGGATGGGGGGGGGGTGTGAGCAAGAGCAAGGGAGGCGGAGCTGAGGCGTCTTGTGGGCAGGTGGAAGTTAAGTCAATGGTTGATGTAAGATGGTCCTTGGTCATGTAGAAGTTTGTATGAGTTTGTAAGGATTTTGAAGTGGCATCTCTTCTGAACAGGGAACCAGTGGAGGTTTCTGAGGTGAGGGGTGATTGTGAGTCCATTTGTGGAGGCCCAGCATGAGTCTGGCTTCACTGTTTTTCATGGTCTAAAATCGTTTGAGGAGCTGGGTGTAAATTCAGGAGTAGAGTGTGTTGCCAAAGTTGAAACAGCTGGGGACGAGGGCTTGTATGATGGTCTTTCTGGTGTTGGTGGGAATCCATTTGAAGAGTCTGCAGAGCATACAGGGTGTGGAAGCAGGGGAAGGCAACTGCTTTGATATGTCGTTTCATGGTAAGTTGACTGTCGAAGATAATGCTGAGGTTGCATGCGTGGTCTTTTGGAGTGGGTGTTGGTCTGAGGTCTGCCGGCCACTAGCTATGGTACCAAATGGAGGTGTTCCTTTTGAAGATAAGTACCTCTGTTTTGTCAGAGTTGAGTTTGAGGCAGCGGTTTCTCATCCACTTTGCCACGTTGGTCATGGCATTGCAAAAGTTGGTTTTGGTGTTGGGTGGTCCTCGGTGAGTGAGAGGATAAGTTGAGTGTAATTTTATTTCTGCAATTTTATACAGCGTTGTCTTGGCCCGAAGGCATCAGAATGCAGGATACAAAGGTTACAATACTAGAAATAATTTCATACTTTAACAATGGTGGGTGTGTGAAGGAGTTTTCACAAAAAATAGTAACAACAAATCAGTAGGGGAGATACACAGTAAAAGCATGAATTTAGGTGGAGGAATTATAAAACGCAGGCAGGTCAGATCATAGTGGGGGCAATACATAAGTCATATCGAGGGTGAATTTAGCCAAGATGTCTGTCTAAAGGAGGAGCTTGTGGTCCCTTTCGAAGTTTACTAGGAAGGTGGTTAGAGAGGGAGGGAGTTTCATATTCTAGTAGCACTTCCATAGAAAGATTGATTCTAGTATCAATCTCGACTGAAGGCGGGGGTTCCAGTAGCAGGGATCGAGCAATTCGGAAGCCCCTTTTTGCTCCGGAGATTTTCAGTTTCTCATTTAGAAAAGAGGGTGAGGAGGAGTGTAGCACTCTGTGGGCAATAGTAGCAATTTTGAATTGGGCCCGCTCTTCAATGGAGAGCCAATGGAAAGTTAGCAGGGCAGGGGAAATGTGGTAAAACCTCTTGAGACCTAAGACGAAACATGCTGCAGCATGTAGTGTTCCTCTCAGTGGGGCTAGGAGAATCTTGAGAAGGCCTGCGAGAAGAGCAATTACATAATCTAGTCTAGGGAGAACAAGAGAATGCACCACTATTTTGAAGTCTTGTTCCGGAATAAATTGTCTGATGCCCCAAAGCTGTCTAAGTTGGTAACGTGCACTGTTGGTCATGGCTGCAATGTGCCTGTGAAGAATGAGATAATTAGCAAGGGTACCACTCTGGACCATAGCAAAGCAGTCATCTAGGGCAGGAAGTTTGGCCATCCTTTCTTGTACTGGCATTTTTGCTGTCGGAGATGAGATCAAAAGAACTTCTGTTTTAGTTAAGTTAAGTTTTAAATGGTGGTTAGACATCCTGTTGTGAATCGTTAAGAATGTTTTGGAAGCAGGGCAATGTCTTCCAGGGATTATATTTTCAAATATTTTTGGGTGTTGTTTGCATAGAGGTGGAAGAGATTCCCAGAGGTTCTGTGAATCACACAAAGAGGTTCTATGTAGAGATTAAAGAAGGTTGGGGAGAGGATCCCGCCTTGAGGGACCTCTTGGAAAAGGCTGAACGGTTACAACAGCGAGTTGCCCAATATAACAATTTGGGATTGGTTGGATAGGTATGAAGAGATGCAGTTGAGGACAGTGCCTTCACATCCCATGCAAAGTTCAAGAGCACGAAGGAGGTCCAGATGGTTGACAGTGTCGAATGCAACAGATAAATCCAGGAGGACTAGCAGGCAGGAGTTGCCAGAGTTGAGGTTTCTGAGGGAGTCATTGATTAATTGGAGGTTGTTTGGTCTAATGTGTGAGGCTATTTGAGATGCTATGCAACTTTGAATGACATTGCCTAAAAATGGGAGTGTGGAGACTGGGTGGTAGTTGTTCAGATTTTCTGTATCAAGAGGTTATTATTTTCAAGAGAGGGGTGATTTAACCCATTTTTAGACATTCTGGGAAGAGGCCCTGTTTGAGAGAGGAGTTCACAATGGTGGTGCACATGGGGAAGAAGGTATGTGGCAAAGGATTTGCTGATTCAACCTGGATTTGCGTCCTAGTGGTGGATTGAGGATTTTACTTTGGAGAATGTTTGTTGTAGATCTTGTTTGGGAATTTGAGGGAAGGAGGAGCATGATTGTAGTGCCTTGCATGGTAGAGTCTCAACCATTTTTAGTGAGTCACTGATAGGCAGAGAGATATGAATGTCTCTTACTTTTTTATCAAAGAAATCCACAAAGTCATTGCAACTTGCCACGGATGACTTAGGAGCCAAAGTGGTGGTTCAGTCTAATCTTTGCAGAATACATGATGGCCCAGATGTGGGAGTATTTGGCTCTGAGAATTCGGTCTTTGTATTGTTTTCTCACTTTGCAAAGGTTAGTTAAACTCAGGTGAGATGGTGCTTATCTTCTTTCTTTCTTGCATATTCTGATAAGCTTTCTTTCTTCATCAAAAAGCTCTTTAAAGAATCATGGCCTGGAGAGTTTTGGTTTGGATAATTTGCACTTCGGAGGAGCACATTTGTCAATAAGGGATCCCATGCAGGCGTTGTATGCTTCTGTGGCCTCATTAATGTTCAGATGAGGTGTGGTAGAAAAATAGCCATGGCTTCTGTGCGAAGGTTTACATAGGTCCCTGAACCATATTTTCTCTTTCTTGGGTTGTCCGTATGTTTTGGTATGCAAGCCAGTTTAGGAGAATGGAATCTGCATGTGTTCAGACCATGTGTTACTTAACCGATCGAGTCACCGCAGTCCACAACAGTAACGTGGTTTGATGCAGTTGACCAGTAAGGATGAGAGTACCTCAGGGCTCTATTTTGAGCCCAACGCTCTTCAAGCTCTATGTAACTCCACTGGCCAGGGTGATCAGATCATATGGTTTTGATGTAGTGTCATACGCCGATGATACTCAGATTTTGATCACTCTTGGTCCTGATCCCATGGACACAAAAAACAGCTTTTTTAACTGCATGTTTGACAGTTGGATGAGCACTAACCAATATGCAACTTAATGGTAACAAGACCCAGGTGATATTCTCTGGTAAGGCACATGCGCACTGGTCAAAAGACTGGTGGCCTCCCAAACTGGGCCCCAGACTACACGTCCTGCAAAATACCGCAGGCAGGCTGGTGTTGAATCTCCCGTCTAGATCACCCTCAGCACCAAGCTTAAAATGCCTTCACTGGCTTCCTGTAAGGCAGAGAACCAGGTTTAAAACTCTGCCTGGCACACAAGATTATGTATGGTAGGTGCCCCAGCTACTTGGCACAGAGACTCATCTGGTACCAGCCTCGCAGGACATTAAGGTCCAGTAATTAATTTCTCCTCACCCCTCTCAGAGTCTGTACCGCCAAAAATGGCGGAAAATAATTTTCCTTCTTGGCGCCCACCCACTGGAAGAAATTGCCCCCCCCACTTATGCATTGTCACTGATCAAACCTTCTTCCATAGGGAGTTAAAAACATGGCTGTTCGATCATTAAACCAGCAAGATCTCCTCTCTGGCCGGAAAGTTGTTCATCAGCGCCATGAGACCTTTGGGTGATATGTGCACTCAATAAATATCCCTGATTTGATTTGTTCTGACATCGGCGGATGAGAACGTCCTGATAATCATCCTGCATCATTGTCTTATCTAGCTTGGTTAGTGCATTTCAAAACTCCTCCACGTGCTGCAGATAAGTGTAGAAATGTTCCTTTCCCTGGTGAGTGATCCGGAGGCGTGCAGGGTATGGCATTGCATAGTTTATTGGGCCTGTCTCAGCTTTTTTTTGACTGGCAATCAATCAATCAATCAATCAATCAGGAGTTTGTTAAAGCGCGACTACTCACCCGTAAAGGTCTCAAGGCGCTAGGGGTGTAGGGGGGGGGTGCAGGTTCCATTCCATCAAGGAGGGGGTCTGTCGAAGAGCCAGATTTTGAGGATTCTTACGAAGATGGGGAGCGATGTTGTCTGTCTGAGGTGGAGCGGAAGGGCGTTCCATGCTTTGGCTGCGAGGAAGGAGAAGGAGCGGCCTCCCGATCTGGACTTTCTGGCAAGAACTTTTTCCTGGATTCCTCCGCAGCCATTGTAAAATCAGTATAAAGAGCAATGTTTTTCTCCTCAAAGTTAAGTTGTTGCTCCTCCCTGGATAGTCGAAGGTCCTCGTCCCGGTAGTTTAAACTGCAGGCAACAATCGGCCTCAGGGAGGCACCCGGAGGGGCAGGGGCCCCAGCGTGCGGTGCACCCTTTCGTCCACCAACTGTGCAGAGAAAGCTGTTGCACCAAACAGGGTTGTCAGCATTCGCCCCACATAATCATCCATTCTTCCCATATTTGTACTCTCGGGCACTCCCATCATTTGTACGTTGTTGCGCCGAGAGCGTGACTTCAAATCCTCGTTCTTAGCACCAATATCCTTTAGGATACACACCATTTGCGATATATGTTCCTTCCTCCCATCAGTTGTGTCCTTCAGTTCTGAAATACTATGTTATGCCTCCTGTATCCTGCTATCATATTTCTCGAGCTTTTGGGTGAGGAAATCAACACGAGTACACACAGAGTCCACCTGGGTTTCAATTGACCTGAGGCTCTACTTCAGCATCAGTAGGGGGGCCTTGATATCCCCCTCTGCAGGGTTCAATGCTACCAGGGGTCGCTCCAACAGCTCACCCTCTGTATCCCTGGAGTGGAATCTCACCTTTTTGCGGGACTTGAAGGACAGCTTAGACAGTCTGCTGTCTGTTGTGCCTATCCCCTCACCTGCTCAGGCAGCAGTTGTCTCAGTCATCTCACTCCAGTGACATGAACCAGCAAAGCAATAAAAGCTACCTTACAGAAGGCGAGGGATGGATACAGGGGTTGCCTTCCCTCTTCTCGCCAATGTATCTATGGTGCATCACACTCCTATAGGCTTCCTTCCATCATCTGTTACTATTGTCTTCCTCTGCGAAGCAGGTACTTGCGTTAGTTGTGGCTGGTCTTGTCATTTTTCTCCTCATTGGGTCCTAGGTCAAGTCCCTGCTAACTGCTGGACGGAAATTTTTCAACGTCTTCCCTTGTTGTGTTGCTCCAAATCTTCTCCTCCCTCGCCCCCTCCATTTGGCCACTAATGGTGTGGTTTCCTGTATAATGATTCACTACCCCGGGTCCTGCGCCTAACATGCAGGCTGCACAGTGCCGCTACCATGGCGGGCCGCCGGGGCTCTCAGCTTGTGCCCAGGATGTCCCACTCCATCAGAGCTCCTCTCCCCTGCTCATGATTGCAGGTGCTGTGCCGTCATGATGGTCTTTGTCGGGCTGCTTCCATGCCTCTCACCTTCTGGGCCCCAGTGGCCATCCGCAGCCACTGTTCCTTGCTGCGGTGGTCACTGGGAGATCTCCTCTCTGGATCTTGTTCCGCTTCTCTCCGCTCATCCGCTGTGAAGTTCTCGTGATCGAGGCTCTGGTAGCAATCCACAGTCTTTACTGCTCGCACAATGAGCGGTCAGTCCCCTGGAGTCCTCCTCTCTGGGCTAGGCCATCTCTGCATTTTTAGGTCGGGGGACCCAGTCACATTCTGACTCCTCCCCTTATGGGAGCCTCAATCATTACGCTGTCTACCCACCACATCTGTATCAGAACATGGGTTTTTTGGCAGGATAATTTTTGATTGTTCGCCCGGTCTGCAAGAGCATCACCAAACTACGACCATCTTGCATGCGCACCCCCTAGCTCCCCCATCTCAGTGCTGTGGTTGGCACAGAATCCTGATTGTGAGGTGTTGACTAGGTGGTTTAGTTCCAGGTATTCGGTGAGCTCATGGTTGATTGTTTTTTTGAGTACTCTGGCTGGGAAGGGGAGCAGGCAGATTAGTTTTTTAGGTCGCTCGGGTCAGCAGAGGGCTTTTTTTATGGGAGATCTAACCTCTGTGTGTTTCTATGCATCTGAGAAGGGTGCTGTAAAGATGGAGGTTGTTAGATTTGGAGGTCTCTAGTTGGCACAGGTAGGTACTTGTGACAAATAGGGACCCTTGCCTCTAGTCAGGGTAAGGGGGTACACTCCTAAAATAACCCCTGCTCAACCCCCTTGGAAGCTTGGCACGAGCAGACAGGCTTATCTCAGAGGCAGTGTGTAAAGCATTTCTGAACACATACAGTAATCCAGTGACAACACTACAGATGGACACCAAACAGGTTTTATATAAAAAATAAGTATTCTTCATATAGATTTACCACAAGACCACAAACAACAAAAATCCACAATACTGTACTTAAAATGGTAGATTTAGTTTAGTTCTCTTTAGATCTATAACTGCAACACTTTGAATCAATGTACCATTAGATGCGACACGCAGGGCACCGAAATGTATTGCAAAGATGGTGATGCGTTGAAATTTTGGTGCAAAGAAATAAAGACGTTGTTTTCTTGTTGTTGCGGGACGCTTCTCGGATGATGCGAGAAGTCTCGACTCGATGTGTCAGCTTTGGCAGCGACACTCTTCTCTGACGTTGCAAGACGCTTCCGTGCAAGTCATCAACTACAGTGGCGACACCCTTGTTCCATGATGCGACGACAGCAGCTCCCACGCGGCACGTTTCTCCGAGGATGCGAGGAGCTTCTCTTGATGCGGTGCAATACGACAGCTACAGTTGAATAAAGTGCACACAAAGTCCTTTCTCCTTCCTTTGGAAGTCAGGCAACCACTGCAGGCCAATTCCCTAAGCAGCACTTCAGCTTAGGGATAGTCCCTCCTCAGTTTCTTCAGGTTCCGCTCCTCAGCAAAGGTTTCTTCTTGTTTGTCCAAAAGTGATCTAAATTCTTGGGATCAGGGTCCCACTATTCATACCTCAAATTCTTTGTCCTCTGAGGGCAAAGGGGCCTTTTCCTGAACCAAACCAGTTCTGGTCCAGACAAGGAATACACAACCTAGCAGAGGCAGGCTTGGATAGTTAGACAAGAAAATACTGACTTTCTAAAAGTGGTATTTTGAAACACAGAATGTTAAAATTAACTTCACTAAAAGATGTATTTTATCATTCTGAGTTCAGGCATACTAAACTCTAATTTCTACCGTGTTCCCTGAGGCAGTTAGGATTATAAAATGTAATAATCTAACTCCCCATTCAGGCCTATAGAGAACAGGTAGCCCTGCAATAGTGAAAAAAGAAAATGGCTGTAATTCACTATTAGGACATGCCACACACCAGGGCTTGTCCTACCTTATACTTACAATGCACCCTGCCCTTGTGCCTACCATAGGCGTGTCTGATATGAAGAAAAGGGAAGGTTTAGGGGCTGGCAAGTGGGTGCACTTGCCCAGTCAGCATGACAGTACCAGACTGCACACAGGCTCTGCAATGGCAGACCTTAGACACACTTTTACAGGCTGCTTCTGTGGGAGGCACAACCAGTGCTGCAAGCCCACCAGCAGCATTTGGTTTACAAGCTCTGCGCACTCCTGGTGCACTGTACTAGGGTCTGACAGGTAAACCAAAGCAGCCAATCATGGAATCACTAATTCATACTTCAATTTATATGAGGGAGAGCATTTGCACTTTAGCACTGATCAGCAGTAGCAAAATGCGCAGAATCATAAAATAGCCAACAGCAGGTCAGAAAAAATATAGGAGGAAGGCAAAAAGTTCAGGGATGACCCTGCAAAAAGGGCCAAGTCCAACAGAGGTGTTGAGGATGATGACGAGTTCAGAGCTGACTGGCTTGAAACCCAGGTTGAAAATATGGTGGGGGCAGGAGTCGTTGGAAACTCCTGAGTGGCTGGACAACAAGATAGCTGGGGTGGTTTGGGTGGTGAGCAGAGACCAGGTGATTATCATTCAGCTGGAGTATGTTGGTTGGTCGAGTTTGTGGAGGCAGCAGGTGAGGGGTTGAGAACTGAAATTGTTGTAGATGGTTGCAATCTTGTGGAGTTTTTGGGGGGGTGGATGGTGTACGTTGTGGCTTTGAGGTTGGAATGTTCCTTGACAATTTTGAAGAGTTCCTTTGTATGGTTGGCTGCGGTGCCTATGTGGGTGGTGATGGCTGCTCTCTTTGCTTCTTTGATGCACATGTTGTAGTTGTTGAGGTCTGCTTGGTGGGTGGCTCTGTCCAAGGCCTTCTTTGTGGCACCAATGCTTCTTGAGTGGGTAACAGTAGCCTTTGACAGTTTTGAGCTCCGGAGTGTACCAGCTGGCATTTTTAGACGTTTTGTTGGTTTTCGTTGATTTCTGCTGGGCGACTCTATCAGCAAATTTGTTGTTCCAGGCAGATAGTTTTTGGATGGCTTGGTCCCGGGTCTGCTGACGTTTCTTTGAGGGCATGTGTCCATAGAATCTCTGTTAACTTGCCCCAGCTGCAGTAGGAGGCACTGTGGAAGTCCAGGTGAGTTCTGTGACATGAATGAATTTGTTTCTATCACTGGAGGTAAAGATGGCATCTATTGTGTGACCAGCTTTATATGTGGCTGATGTAGAGGTTTTCAGGGAGGGCGGTGGAGTGGGTGTCATTGAGTTGATCGACTTGGAATTTGAGGTCCCCAAGCAGGACGTAGTGGAGGGAGTCTATAGCAATGGGGGCAATGAGGTTGGAGATGGCATCGCAGTAGAATGGTCGAGGTCCAGGGGATCAGTAGGTGAGGGTGGCTCTTTTTGTGGTCTAAGTACCTGTTTGTAGTCAAAAGTTGAGGTGTGGAATAAGAGGCATGTGGTCGCCATTGGTGATTGTGCATCAATGGTTTCCTTGATGATGATGGTGATGGACCAGCTGTGTTTGTTGGTGCAGTCTTGGTATATCATCTTGCAGCCATCAAGGTGGTAGTGGTTATGTCTGGGCTCCTCCTCGAACCCCGACATCAACACCATCACTCCCGATGGTTACAAAATCATACACCAAGTGCGATTCGGAATGACATTGCCAATATACAAGATTACTCTTACATTTTGATTTTGGGTTTTGCAATCATAAAGCTTGTGATTTTACAACAATATATGCTGTAGAAGTTCAGGAGTTTTTCTGTGAGAGCGAACATCATTTCATCATTTCAGATACTGGCAGTCCACCCATCTCATTTGTAATTGATGGTTTATATTTTTGAGCGCATAATATCAAGATCATCATTATTAGTGGGATGCATCTTTCACCATATTTAACAGGCTGGGTTTGATTATAAAGACGAATTATTCAAGCCAATTTTGTTTATATAAAGTCACAGATATGAGATCATTTTAGCCCTCTGCTTCTTGGTTAAGAAAAACTTTTATCTTTGATTCAAACTCACATTCTCATATCCTGGCTACCTTCTGCTTGCAGACTGTGCATTGTTTCTCTGGCTTGTTTTTAATTATGTGAAGAAATTATTTATAATGACATTTTTGATTGTTATAAGGACACAGATTAAAACCTTACTGAAATCAGGAACTATTTCTCATAAAAAATACATACTAGCAGCCTTTTTTCTTTTTACTTTTGGGTCTCTCCCTTTTTTTGTTGTTTTTGGACTGCAGTGACAATTTAATGGAAATCGCACTTGGATGCCAGTATCCAAAGTACTAACTGTTGTTCACAAGTTCATAGAGTCTTGTTCTGAAATGGTCATCTTAAGGTACAAATATTTTGAAATGTTAACTGGTAGAACTATCACCCTCACCCATGTAGCATAGTATAAGTTAAGGGAAGGAATTAGATTACTTATATCTTTCAAGAAATGTTTATTTTATACTCCGCTCCATAATGTACCCAATCTGTTTCGACATCATGCGTCAGTCTGTGTGATAATAAATTCTGACATCTGGTAGCTCCAATCTACTCTGACAGCAAAATGTTTTGGCAACATTATGTTAAAGAAACTCAGGATCTGATTGATTGCATTATTTGGACTGGGCTCCAGACACGCCCCCAACGAAGGCCAGGAAACCTTCATTCACAGGTCAGTAGCTGAGGTGTTGGCGGCGCAGCACTGCTGGGTTCTAATAGGAGGGGATTTAAACATAGTTTTGAATAACAACACAGGTAGATCTGTATACTGGCTAGGAGTGACTGTGGCTCTCTGCTCTGGGAAGGTATTATGACTACAAGAAATGGGTCTCGGAGGCCTCTGGAGAGCTTCACTCCCAAACGCATGGCACTACACATTCTATTCCCATGCGCACAAGACCTACACCTGTTTCGATAACTTTTTAGAATCCCTGGAGGTACAGAGGGCTAAGCGAGCAGTCAAAATCAAACCCTGGTCTTTATCCGATCATTCTGCAGTTGTGCTCGATCTCTTTCTCCCAGCCCTGGCCCAGGCCCATCATACGTGGTGCCATCCATCGAGAGACCTTTTTTCACAGACCTGAAGTGATTACGCAGCTTGAGAAAGACATAGATGACTATATAGCACTAAATGAGACACCTGATGGGTCTCTGCCTTTCTGTTGGGACGCCATGAAAGCAGTCCTGAGGGGGAATTAATTGCAGTAGCCTCGGCTGATAACTAGCTGTGGCGGTAAAATAGAACACAGCTTTAACAGCAGGTTAAGGAATTGGAACGAATACATCATCGAACCGGGGGCCCTAGGGTGTGGACGAGCTTGAAGGAGAAAACAGTTAGTTGGACTAGACCTCGATAGTACAGAGTATTCCATTTTGAGGCTTAGGAATCCCTTTTTTGTGGGGGGTAATAAATGTGGACGACTGCTTGAATAAGCTCAAGGGGATGCGACAGGCGAATGTGGTCGAAACTCTGAGGGTACCAGACGGGACGGCAAATTGGTAGATGCGAGGACATAGTGGCACACTTCGGAACATTCTACCAGGATCTATACCCTCTGCAGGAACTTTCTGAGCTTGACATACCACGTATTTAGAACAGGCGAAGGTAGAGCACTTAACTGAAACACTAACTGCGGACTTAGAGAAACCGATTCGGATAGAGGATGTCCTATCTGCACTCTGCAAATTGCAAGCGGATAAGGCAACGGGCCAGACAGCTTCCCTGCAGCGTTTAATAAATTGCTCTGCAGCAAGCTAGCTCCTCTTTTTACAAGAGCTCTAAAATTGATCTTGTCAGCGGAATCCCTCCCCCTTCTATGAAGGAGTCGTCAATAACTGCTATAGCTAAACAGGGCGAAAACAAACAACAGTGCGGGGTGTATCGCTCAATCTCACTTTTAACCATAGTTGCTAAGCTTTTAACGGGGATATTGGCGGACCGACTGGCGCTCCTGCTCCTGATTGAGCCAGACCAGACTGTTTTATACCACATTGACAATGCTCTGACAAGAGAATATACTACACTTGATAGACAAGGCCATTCGCTCTCTGCAAGAAAGGATGGTTTTTTCTCTCGATGCCGAAAAGGCGTTTGATGTAGTGCACTTGCCTTACCTATTTGAGGTGCTAAAATGCTTTTGTTCTGGGATCCTTAGTAATTATGTCTCCCCAAGCGAGTCAATTGGAGTGAATAGTATAGGGTCTGTATGCTTCCCAATAAGTAGGGGGACGCTGCAAGGGTGCCCGCTCTCCCCTCTCTTGTTTGTTCTTTACATGGAGCCTTTTGCACAAAGAGTAAGGTCTTCGGAGGAGATCTTGGGCCAACGGTTGGGGAGAGGCACACATGACAACGCTCTCTGACGATGATGTGATAGTAAGCTTTAGAAAACCCAGGGAATGCTCGCCGGCCTTTCTGAAAGAAGCCCAAGCCTTTGGCCAGGTCTCGGGATTTTGCATTAATCTGGCTAAGTCCCAGGCTCTGAGCCTTATAACTAGTGTGAGCACTAGAGACTGGTTAACCTGATCTCACTCTATACACTGGGCTTCTCATAATTATCAAGCTTTACTCGGGAAAGTTAAAGCCGACCTTGAGCTATGGCAACGCTGTCCACTCTCATGGATGGGAAGGATAGCGGCCCTGAAGATGACAATTCTCCACAGAATACTATATAAATTTCAAACTTTGCTGGTCCGGCCTCCAAAGAGTATACTTGATAGCCATCAGAAAGCCCAACAAAACTTTGTCTGGGCGGGTAAGCACCCTAGGATGAGATGAGGCCATAGCTGACGGCCCCCTGAAGAGTGAGGCCTAGGTATTCTTTGCGTGGTGTGATATTATCAAGCGTCACAACCAAAATCCTTGGGAAAATGGTCCAGGCCTGAATCAGAGAAGAGATGGCTATATAAGGACAGGGCACTAGCTAACATGGCGTTCTGGAAGATCCCTTTCCTGCCAGGTGCTCACCGCCCGACGAATTTATATCTATTGGCCATTGTGGATCCCCCTTTAAGGGTCTGGGATGTAGCTGCGACACGAGCGGAACTGACGTCTTTCCCGTCACCCTTTTCTCCTATAGTTGGAAATAGAGAATTTCCCCCAGGGATGGATAGCACCACATTTTCAGAATAGAAGGAGATGGGATGCACATCTATTGGTCAGTTCTTCGACCAGGAGGGCTCAAGTCGTCTCATGATCTGAAACAGGACTATGGGATCCCTGAGAGCGAATGCCACAGATATAGACAGATAAGGCACTGGGTGATGCAACTGATGGTGAGAAAGGCAGCACAGCGTCATCTCACAGTCTTTGAGAAATGGCTTCTCTTAAAACACTCAGACAAGCGCCTGACCTTGGAGATTTAAAGACACCTGGAAGGGGAGGAACAGGATATTAAGATGCCCTCACAGTGCCGGTGGGAGAAAGAACTGGGATGGTCACTCTCTCAGAAGGAGTGGCGAGACATATTTAATAGAGTGCGTCACCCCTCCACAAGTGCAGCTAGCATGGAAACGGCAACAAAGTAGGCCATGTATTGGTATTTTACCCCAGAACGGCTAAAGAAAGGGAACCCGGACAGGAATGACAGATGCTGGTGAGGTTGCGATGGGCTGGGAACACTGTTTCACATATTGTGGGAATGCCCTTGCCTGAATGGCTTCTGGGAGGCAAATCTAGCAGACATGGATGCATACTGTGATACCCAACTTCCCAGATTCCCCTCATTTGTAATACTGGGTCTCCCTAGCCCCCTCACCTACCCCCCTAAAATCCCAGCGGGGTAAGAATATTGCATTAGCATTGGGGGCGGCCCATCAATTGATTCTGCCGCTCTGGGAAACGGACAAGGTCCAAATGCACCAGCAGTGGATCCATCATTTATTACACCTTCTGGGGATGGAAAGGATATCAGCTATGCTAAAACAGCAGGATTTTTCTCAGTTTAGGAGCAGTAAAGTTAGAAATCCTAACTTTACTACTCCTAAATGCATTTTGTAAATACCAAAAGTCGTAAAGTTAGGATTTTGCCTCAGATCGGGCCCTATGTTTTTCAGGAAAACCATGAGTATGTGATTGCTGGGGGATAGGGATTTTGTTAATCCTCACAGATTCAGGAGCTTTCCCTGACAGAAAGGTGATGACAATCCATAATTTGCAGCTAAAGTTTGACAGTTTTTGGGGTAGAAAATCATAGTGGGATCCACCCACGTGACTTCATCCTGAACGTTTGTGGTTGTCTATTTTTCAGAAATATCTGGGCTTGTTAGGTTTTGCTGGTTACTGTGGCCAAGCCCTGCCCCACATACTGTAACTACTTAAATAAGAAAAATGTGTCTGCTTGAGAGCCTTGTTGCAGTTTTGGGCTTATACTTGTATGCATGATAAACTCAAACACACAAGTGGCATACCATTCTATTGGAAGAAGTATGGGAATACAGAATAAATGAACATTTTCTATTATCAATTAAATGTCCCTCCATCTTTGGCTTTCAAATGTAATCCAGGTTTCAAGAAGGAAAACATTTTGCAAAATGCCCTGTGAGTCACATGAAAAAATATTAACCTCAAACTCAGGGAGACAAAAAAACAACTATTCCTAAACTCAGTATATTGGGCAAATTGAAACAAAAATGCATAGATTTTCTTCAGAACCATTTTAATGCATTATATTTTGCATGTAAAATACCATTATAAGTTGCAGCTAAATTGTTGGTTTTCGGTTGTGTGGTTTTTGGGTATCCATCAAACACTATATATCCCTGTGACCAAAAGAGTCTGACAAATGTAACAGTCTATTATGTTTGTAAATCTTCCATTAGGGAAAAACATTACTGTTCAAAACATTGTCACTTTGTTTCCATTGCCTTCTACTTATTTTCTTTTTTTTTTATTCAAATATTACACTCTTTGGAAAAACCATGAGTAATTGAATGCTGGGTGACAGGAATTTTATGGATCCCCAAACATCCTGGAAATTTCCATGACAGAAATATGATAAAAATCTGTGATTTTAAACAAAGTTTGACTTTTGCTGGGCATTCTTGGTAAGAAAATATAGCAGGATCCACACACGTCACACTTCCCTGGACTTTTGTTGTTGTGTTATTATAGAAATTGGTGGGATTGTTTGTCTATACTGGGTGAAGGCCGCGCTCTGGCACACATACCACTACTACCCACATCGCCAGAATAAGTCAATTTGCAAGTCTTGTTGCATTTTGGGGCTTTTTGTTTCTTAGGTAATACATTCAACCACACAAGTGTGATTGCATGTTTATAGGGAGAAGTGTGGCAATTCAGAATAATAGAATATTTGTCATCCTCAGATTCATTTATTTCCATTTTTGGCTTCCAAATGTAAGCCAATGTAGAATAAAGAAAACATTTAGCAAAATATCCCCACTTAACAGTAATATGGGTAACACAAAATTAAGAGTTGTGCAAATAACTACTATTCTTAAATCCAGTATATTGGGTATCTTTAAAAAAAAAATGCATTGTTTTCCTTCAGACCCATTTTTCAATCATTCGAGTTTGCAGTGTGAAAAAATCATTGTGACTTGCAGCTCAATAAAGCTTAATTGTTGGCTTTGGGTGTTTTGATTTCTGGACAACCATCAAACCCTACATATCACTGTGACCAAAAGAGTCTGACAAATGTTACAGCTTATTAATTTTGTAAGTAGGCCATTGGGGAAATAAATCACAGATGGAAACATTGTCACTTTGTTTAAATTTAATTTTGTGGATACTCACAAATTCAGGATTTTTTTGGGATAGAAATGTGATGAAAATCTGTGATTTTGGCCAAGATTTGATTTTTTGCAGTGCATTGTGGGTAACAAAACACAGTCATACCTCTCTGGACTTGCTTTGTTGTCTAATTTTCATAAATATTTGGGATTGTTAGGTGGTGGTTGAGCCCTGGCATACATACGCAAGCTACTGACATCGCCAGAATGACTCAAGTCGTAAGTCTTGTCATATATTGGGTCTTTTTTTGTTTTCATGGGTGATAGACTCAACCCCACAAGTGATATACCATTTGTATAGAGAACAGTGTGGGAAGAGAATAAAAGAACATTTGCTAGTATCAGATGCATTTCTCAACTTTGCTTCCAATTGTAAGAGCACATCGAACTTCAAAGACAGTTAGGGGTATAACTATGAGAGCTGAGACCCCTGAACATTGGAATAGAAATGGATTGAGACTGAAAAGGCTTGGACCCATTTTGTAGTCAAGAGGAACCACTGCTAAGGAAGGAACAACTGAAGAGACTGCTGGGAAGGACCGACCCCTGCTTCGTGATCTGGGACTGGTCTGTAGTTTGCTGTTTTAACCAAGGAAGAGGCTGTTGGGACTGTGCTTTGTGCGCTGGGTCTCCCTGCTTGAAGAAGCCTGTGATTTATGCTGTGTCTTGTTACCCTAAGGGCCCGAGGTGAGCTGGCTCCCTGTTGGAAACACAGGAACATAAAAGGTTTTGGAGAAGTTTCAAGTGAAGCGGTGGGTGGGTGTTGTGGCAGCTTGAGACCCTTGGAAGGTGTGCCCTGTGTTCTTGGACACATGGAGGAGAAGTGAGACTCGGAGCCGCAGGGTGCATGTCGTGGTGCACAGGAGGCATTGGTGAAGAGGGCCTGGTCAACATGTGCATCGAAGGTGAAGTGAGTCTCGGACGCGCAGGGTGCGTGTCTTGGTGCACCCGAGGCGCTGGTGAAGAGCGCCTGGTCATCGAGTGCACCGGAGGAGAAGTGAGGCTCGTACACAGTGAGCATGTTGGAGTGTGGCCAAAGGTGTTGGTGAAGAGTGCCTGGATATGGAGGCACCAGAGTTGGAGTAAGTCTCAGTGCAGCAGTGTGTATGCTTTGGTGCAACCTGGGACTGTGGAGATGATCGGCTGATCGTCGTGTGCACTGGAGGAAAGTGAGTCTCCGCAGCGTGGTGTACGTGTCTTGGTGCCAACTGAGACCGCAGGAAGGAGTGTCTGGTGAGCGTGCACTGGGAGTTGACGTGAAGTCCCATCAGCATTCCGTATGTGTGGCTTTGTTCCAGAGGATATCCGGAGGGCGTTTTGGTGAACGTGCACTCGAAGTAATGTAATCTCAGTGGCGTGGGGTACATGTGCCCTGCGGCTGCCTGAAACCTTACTAACAGTCATGGCCCGGACCGGCAGCCCTGGAGGAGCTGAGCTACTGGTCCATTTGAGAAAGTTCTGCACAGAAGGCCCAGTTCGCTGAAGAGGAGAGGAGAGTGGGGTTGCGCCCCCACATAACGTGGACCACTGCCTGGGCAGGGTGCAGGTTCGGAGGGTCACTCTCTTGGCCTCTCAGTCCTTCTGGCAACAAGAGCCTGTGATTACGCTCAGATTGGGACCCATACTGACCAAGGGAGTGGCAGTACTGGGGCCAGCACCAGGAAGCCCCTTGGTCACAGTGCGCTTAATAAATATTTTCAACTTCAACTTCAAGCTGTACTTTATGTCATCATTAATACGTGTGGGGGTAACTGTTATCAAAGAGGCTAACTGTCGTAATACAAATTGCCAATATTGCTGCTAACGAACTACCGGACTGTCTTATGATAGCTGACATTATTTCTGCCTAACGAAGTACCGATTGTAATGCTACACATTGCATTATTTCTCCATTGCAAAGTACAGGAGTGTGGCGGCCCGCATTGCATTATTCCTTAATTGCAACGTACATGATTGTAGCAGTCCGTATTGCATAATTTCTTCTTTGCAAAGTACGTGATTGGGGTGTGACGCATTGCATTATTCCTTCATTGCGCAGTACATGATTGTAGCGGTGAGCATTGCATTATTTCTCCCATTGCAAGGTACCGTGGTGTATCGTTACACATTGTATTGTTTCTCCTCTGTCCAGCTCAGGGTTGTATTGTTACGCAGCGCACTATGGTTTGCCCATTGCAACGTGAGTGATTCTAGCATTGCGACCAGCAGAGCATTTTGAAAGCGGTGGTTGGGATTTGAAACTACCAGCCATCCGGAATGAATATTACCCTTTATTATATGTTGGCTTTTGTATCCTGTGGTCACTCACACACCCACTCACTCATTCATATAGCCACTCATGCAACCACACACTCACCCATGCAGCCACTGAAAGTACCAAAACAAAAAAAACATTGAAAGACACTGTACAATAAAAATCCCACTCTGATTCATAAAAAGAGACAAATTCATTAACCCCTTCGCTGCTAGGCCTTTTCCCCTCCTGTGCTAAGCCTTTTTGTGGCTATTTGGGGTAGTGTGTGCTTAGGCCCCTGTAACTTTTTGACCACATAAGGTATCCACGTCATTTTTGCGTCCTTTTCTTCCAACATCATAGTGATTCTAAAGGTACCCAGGGTTTGTGGATTACCTTGGAGGGGTCCCAGAAATTAAGCAAAATACAGTGACATTTTTGTTTTTTTCAGTAAAATGGGAAAAAACAGGCTGCCAAGGAAAGCCTCTGGGTTTTTCCCTGCAAATGTTATAAAAAAAGGGTTTGTGGGGCTGAAATCACCATTTTCCCAGCTTTTAGGGAATGACAGTCCTTTGTCAGAGAACAAACATTTTTCACACAGTTTTTTCATTTTTCTGGGACATAGCCTATTTGTGCTATTTTTAGTGCTTCCAACCTCCTTCCAGTTAATGGTAAAAATGAGTATAAAAGCAATAATGGATCCTGGAAAGCTAGACATTTTATTAAAGTAGACAAACTTCTGAATTCAGAATAGGGTCATTTGTTTAAATCCATGAAGGTTTCTTTAGAGAAACTAGCAGTTAAATTTTGGAAAAAATGAGAATTAGTTGAAAAAAACAGCCTTTTGTGTCAACGTTTTCACCTGTAACTTCTTATAATTATGACAGCTCTTTGCAAGCTATATACCGTTACATTTGCTGGACCTTCCTGGTTGTGGGGATATTAAGGACTTGTAGGTTTACCAAGGACCCGTCAAACCCAGAGCCAAAAACCTGCGCAGCATCTTGCAATGGAATTTTATTATGTACCGGGTTTAGAGCAATTATTCTTCGAAAATGTATACATGGAAAAATCGGTATGAAAGACACCTATGTATTTCTGAAATGAGTACAAATTATAAAGTTTAGAAACAGTACATAGTTGAACATTTTCAAATTTGGGAATACTCATACTAGCTTGAGAATTATTGGTCATTTTTCAAAATGACTTCTTTTTTACACAATGTCTTTCATTTGGAAGGCAGAAATGAACAGGTAATAACAGTTGCTTTACAAATCTGAATTACCCCAAGTATCCCGATAAAAATGGTACCTCACTTGTGTGGGTCAGCCTTGTGCCTGCGACAGGAAACGGCGCAAAACACAAAGTGGTCACACCTCAATTTTCGCAGTGAAAAAAATGACCCTTTTTTGGCAGAGTGCCTAGCTGTAGTTTTTGTACCCCAGCTCGGCCGGCACCTAGGGAAACCTAGCAAACCTATACATTTTTGAAAAGTAGACACTCTGGGAAATCAAGGAAGGGGTGACTTGACTGCTTCCCACCAGGTTCTGTTACCCAGAATCCCTTGTAAACCTAACAAATTGACAAAAGAAACGCATTTTGCCCACATTTCTGTGGTGGAAAGTTCTGGAATCTGCATGGATCAACAAATTTCCACCCACCCCACATTCCCCAAAGTGTTCTGAGAAAAATGGTACCTCACTTGCGTGGGTCGGCCTAGTGCCTGTGACAGGAAACGGCGCAAAACGCAACATGGTGGCACCCTAATTTTGCAGTGAAAAATGGCCCTTTTTTGGCAAAATGCCTACCTGTAGTTTTTTAACCCTAGCTCTGCCGGCACCTAGGGAAACTTAGCAAACCTATACATTTCTGAAAACTAGACACCCAGGGAAATTTAGGATGGGGTGACTTGACTGCCTACCACCAGGTTCTGTTACCCAGAATCCCTTGCAAATTTTCCTCACATTTCTGTGGTGGAAAGTTCTGGAATCTGTGTGGATCAACAAATTTCCACCCACCACGCGTTCCGCAAAGTCTTCTGAGAAAAATGGTACCTCACTTGCGTGGGTCAGCCTATTGCCTGCAACAGGAAACGGCGCAAAACGCATCATGGTCACACCTCAATTTCGCAGTGAAAAATGGCCCTTTTTGGCAAAGTGCCTACCTGTAGTTTTTGAACCCTAGCTCTGCCGGCACCTAGGGAAACCTAGCAAACGTATACATTTTTGAAAATTAGACACCCAGGGAAATTCAGGATGGGGTGACTCGACTGCTTCCCACCAGGTTCTGTTACCCAGAATCCCTTGCAAACTTAAAAAACTGACAAAACAAATGCATTTTCCTCACATTTCTGTGGTGGAAAGTTCTGGAATCTGCGTGGATCAACACATTTCCAGCCACCCCGCGTTCCCCAAAGTGTTCTGAGAAAATTGGTACCTCACTTGCATGGGTCAGCCTAGTGCCTGCAACAGGAAACGGTGCAATACGCAACATGGTCGCACCTCGATTTTGCAATGAATAATTGCCCTTTTTTGGCAAAGTGCCTACCTGTAGTTTTTGAATCCTAGCTCTGCCGGCACCTACGGAAACCTAGCAAACCTATACATTTTTTAAAAGTAGACACCAAGGGAAATTTAGGATGGGTTGACTCGACTGCCTCCCACCAGGTTCTGTTACCCAGAATCCCTTGCAAACCTAAAAAATCGACAAAAAAACAAATTTTCCTCACATTTTTGTGGTGGAAAGTTCTGGAATCTGCATGGATCAACACATTTCTACCCACCCCGCGTTCCCCAAAGTCTCCAGAGAAAAATGGTACCTCACTTGCGGGGGTCAGCCTAGTGCCTGCGACAAGAAACGGCGCAAAACGCAACGTGGTCGCACCTCAATTTCGCAGTGAAAAATGGCCCTTTTTTGGCAAAGTGCCTACCTGCAGTTTTTTAACCCTAGCTCTGCCGGCACCTAGGGAAAGCTAGCAATCCTATAAATTTTTGAAAACTAGACACCAGGATGGGGTGACTCGACTGCCTCCCACCAGGTTCTGTTACCCAGAATCCCTTGCAAACCTAAAAAATTGACAAGAAAAACGCATTTTCCTCACATTTCTGTGGAGGAAATTTCTGGAATCTGCGTGGATCAACAAATTTCCACCCACCCCGCATTCCCCCAGGTCTCCCGATAAAAATGGTACCTCACTTCCGTGGGTCGCTTATGGACCCGCAACAGGCAACGGCCCAAAACCTAATGAGGCGACATCAAAATTACCTATCACAACCCATCCTGGTTTTGCAAGGGGGCTTCCATGAGTTTTTGGCCCGGGGCTTGGCGACCATCTAGGGAAACCTACCTAACCCACACATTTATGGAAACTAGACACCCGGGGGAGTCCAGCGAGGTAAGGTTTCCATGGGTCCCTCATCATTCTCCTACCCAGAATGCACTGCAAACCTCAAATTGCGCGAAAAAATCACTTTTTTACCTCATATTTCTGTGTGTTAAAGTTGTGGAATTTGCGTTGATCCTCAAATTTCCTCCCACCCAGCGTTTCCCCAGGTCTCCCGATAAAAATGGTACCTCACTTGCGTGGGTAGGCATAGTGGCTGCAACAGGAAAAGACCCAAATCGTACGGAGGAGACTTTAAAATTACCTATAGCAAAACTACCTGTTTTTTGGGGGGGGCTCAGTTTTTTGCCCTGGGATCGGTGGTCATCTTGGAAAACTAACAAACCCAAACATTTCTGAAAACTAGACACCCGGGGGAGTCCAGCGAGGTATGACATGCTTGGGTCCCCCAACGTTTTCCTACCCAGAATTCCCTACTCCACGCCCACTGCCAGCCAAGCGCCACTCCACCCACACCGCCAGCCAAGCGCCACTCCATGCACACCACCAGCCAAACGCCACTCCATGCACACCGCCAGCCAAGCGCCACTCCACCCACACCGCCAGCCATGCGCCAGCCTACGCACATCACCATCACATTTTGAATTTTGTTAAACAAAACAAACACAAACAAATTGCAAATAGATACAAATCTAGTAACACAAAATCTGTAACTAAATACATTGCACAAATGCCAACCTTACAACAGAATACAAATTGTAAAAAAACACAGACCAGGCAGTACATTTTACCACTCATGGATACTCCCAAACATTTTTTTTTGTGTGGTAAGCTCTATAACAAGCAGGCACACACAGCCCAGGGTTAGAAGGACACCCAGGGCAGAAAAGACGAGTCTCCTTCCGCAAACCTCTTCGCCAACAGACTCTACATCTCCTAGTGGGAAAGTCTTTTGTAGATGTGGGAGGAATGTTATCAGGAAAGTGGCGATCTTTCAATCGAGCCACATCCTTCACCACTCCAAATATAGGAACACATACTTGCTCCACAACAACAAGGCTAGATATCACAGAGTGCTGAAACTGAAGAAATGTCAACTTGGACGCAGGAGAACAGTCCTTGAACACAATAAAAGCATTGAAAGTTTCTAAGTTGAAAAAATGGATGGCCAACTTCTTTTACTAAACATAAGCCTTCCAAATAGCAGTGTAGGGTTCCAACCTCTGATCTACTCTGTCAACACCACCCATGTGCCTATTGTAGTCCAGAATGCACACAGGTTTGTGCACTTCAGCAACCTGACCCCAAACTGCCACAAGCGAAGTACTCTCATCATGGATGGTAGTCAGCATGTACACATCTCTCCTGTCCACAAATTTCACAGCTAGTAGTTCTTCACTACGCAAGGAACTGTACTGGCCCCTCTGAAGTTTCTTGCAAACAAGCTCCTTCGGAAAACCTTTGCAGTTAGAGCGTATTGTGCCACATGCAAAAGTGTCCACTTTAAACAATTCCTTAAACAATTGCACAGCAGTGTAGAAGTTATCAAGGTACAAATGGTGGCCACTGTTGAACAGTCTTCTAGCAAGATCCCACACAATTTTCTCTGACACTTCAAAAGTGGACGGACAATCAGGGGGTCAATAGTGGAATCTCTACCAGAGTACACACGAAAATTAAAAACATACCCTGTCTTACTCTCAAACGACATATACAGTTTAATTCTAAAGTGTGCCCTCTTGCTAGGGATGTACTGCCTAAAAACCAAATGACCCTTGAACAAAACCAAAGACTCATCAATAGATATTTCTTTCCCTGGAATGTAAATCTCTGAAAATCGATCAACAAAGTGATCAAGAACAGGCCGAATCTTAAGAAGACGGTCACAGTCAGGGTGACTACCTGGCAACCTCAAAGAATTATCCACAAAAAACAACATGCGTAGCAAAAGTAAATACCGATCACGAGTCATAACAGCTGGAAATATGGCTGTTGCCATCAAGGGACTGGTAGACCAATATGAAGCCAAACGTCTTCCTTACCAAACCCATCAATAAAGTCAAACCAAAAAACTTCTTCAGCTCTTCCAGATTTGTGGGAGTCCACCGGGTAGCTCTAGAGTGGGGCCTAAGTTTGTCACTGTTGACCCTCAAAAACAGTTCAGCATACAAATTAGTCTGCTCAACAATCTCACCCAAAATCACATCATCCATAAATAACTGAAAACACTGTATAGGCAAAAAGTTTTCACAATCCACTCTACACCCTGCATCACCGCTAAAGGCAGGCAACACCGGCTGCACCATGTTAGGATCAACCCACAGTCCAACACTTCCAGTAGGAAGACTAGCAGCCTCAGGCTGCAATCCAGATGCATCTTGCACCATCGGCACAACAGTGTCCTTCTCTAAAACAGGTCCTACATCTGAACTGAGAGTACCTTCATCATCCGATGATTCCATGTGGGGAGAAAACTCACTGCCAGAATCTTCCCCTCCCTCCTCTTCCTCAGACACACTGTCAGTGTCATAATCTGGCTCAGAGGAAGACTTAAGAAGCTTACCAACCACCTGCTGAGCAGTCATTCTATGGCTAGACATAATGATTACTAATAAAAGTAACTTGTAACACAAGTCAACAACAACAATCACTATGTAAAATAAGCAATGAACAAAATTCACCTTTATCAAAAATACCTATACACTGCAAAACAAAACCACTCACTTGCCAGAAGCAGCTAAACTCACCACCACGTACTCTGCACAGACACAGTATAGATCAACAATATCCCACTAAAAAAGAAAGAGAAAACAAAAATACACATAAGACAATGCAAAACACATCACAACGATTTTCATGCTCAAAACAGTAACTAAATGCCACTATGATACCATTTACAAAAAATGCATACATTGCAATATTTAGAGTACATACAACAAAAATATTTTTCTTACCTAAAAAATGCAACTACACAAAACTGCAGAACAACCACTGTCGAAACCGCAAACAGGAAGCAAAAGCTTTACACTAGATTTAAAAAGAAGAAAAAAACATTAGAATCACATATTCAAAAAATGCACCAGTACACCTGCCAAGCTAAGGGTTAGGTGGGCCTGACAGTATAAAATCAAAAGAAGAGCAACCCTTGCCCGTGAGGCCACCCCCACCAAAACAAAAATTAATAAAACTCTGGTCTCTAGTGGCTTCTTCCCCCCTTGGGGACAGATGGGTCTAAACACATACTGCAACTCTGCCACTCAAAGAGGGCAGAAAAGGCCAAATCATCCTCCCATAAAGGGAGAACAACCCATGTCCAAGGGGCGGATCCCCAACATAAAAATAAACCCTGGTGCCCTAGTGACCCATAAAAAAACCAAGCAAAAATGCCCTTCCAGGCGATACCAAAGGGGGATGATGGAGGGAGCCTTTGAGCAAATCTAACACTCACCCCCAGTCAGCTGATCTTGGATTAATCCATCATCAATATTTAGCTCAATTCACCAACCCAGTTCAGACATGGCCAAATGCAAATCAGACTGACCCTTTGCGCTTTGATTGCCCTAAGTTGGCAGACATGGGTCCCTTGCTCACTTTGACACTGGACTCAAGCTAACCTGGCTGATTACGGCTGATTAGCCAATAACCGGTCCCATTATGGTTGTTTCCGGGCCAGGTAAGATATGGCTTGGCAGTTCGGGCTGGACTGCTAATTTGCATTTGGCCATGTCTGAACTGGGGTGCTGCAGTGAGCTACAACCTAACATCATGGGCATACCAAAATGGCAAGGGAAAATATTTGTGCCAAAAAAGGGTAGTGACATTTGCCCAAGGGGCCACTTCCTACTACATTTACACAATTGGCACAGTGTGTCAAATAAATTATTACAACTTTTTTTTGCCCCCCCAAGCTAAAAGGATGGCCCTCAAAACAAAACCAAAATAAGTGGGCGTCCAAAAAAGGCCCCCAAGGGGAGTGACCCTTTTCCAAGGGGCCACTCCCCAGCACATCCCAAAATTTAAAATAAATTTGCCCCCAAGAGGGGAGCGACCCTAGTCTTAGGTAGTCGATCCCCTACACAAAAAAAATGTGGGCTACCTAAAATGGCCCCCGTGACATTGGCCCTTGCCCAAGGGGCCACTCCCCAAAACAATGCCCGATTTTGCTATTTTTTTTTTAAATAAATAAAGTTGTGCCCCCTCCCGGGTAGCCAACAACTTAAAAAATATGCCCCCTAAAGGGGAGCGACCCTTGCCCAAGGGGCCGCTCCCCAAACCAACAAACTTTGCGAGTATCAAATAAAAAAAAAAAATCCCTGGTGTCTAGTGGGCATTCCTGCTGCACGATCACACGATCGTGCAGCAGGAATGCTCTAAAGAGGTATCGAGGGAAAGGAAAACCCTTTCCCTTCCCTGATGCCTCTTCAGTTTAAATCCCCACCACCCCAGCCCCCAAACTTACCTGTTTCTCCTCCGACGCGCAGGAAGCAAATGGCTTCCCTGCGCGTCGGAGGAGAAAGGGAACCACCAATGACGTCAGCGTGCCGCGTGCGCTGACGTCATTGATTACGCGGGCGGGGGGTGGGGCGAGGCAGGGGAAGGTCTTCCCCTGCCTTCCCCGTAGAAACAAAGGAGATTGGGCACCCACGGGGGGAGCGCCAGCGCTCCCCCTGTGGGTGGGGTTCATGACGAGCTGAGCTCGTCATGAGCACCCGTGAACTGTATGCCATGACGAGCTCAGCTCGTCATGAGCATACAAGGGGTTAAGCAGCATGTCACCAAAACAACACAAATCCAAGAAGGAGAATTTGAGATCGGAATTTTGGAAGATTCAAGTGGAAAAATAACTAAGATGTGCAAAGCACCCATGATAGTCAGTGATCATAGCAGCCTGGGGTTTAGGCACGACCTGAGGAAGACATACAATCATGTCAATGTTTGAATATCGAAGGGCCAGAATATAGAAGGTAAGTAATATCGATATTTTTTATGTTGATGGGACAGAATTTTGATGGTAAGTAATATCGATTTTGTTAATATCGTCGTTAGTAATATCGATGTTACTAATATCAATTTTTATATGATTGTTATGTATATTATTATTTATTTAATATGTATTTTTTTAAAATGTAATTTAAGTAAATTTAGTATTTTAGTACCGTAGCGGGTTGTGGGTTTATAGGGCAATATGGTGGGAAGTAATGAAATTATACTAATTAATTATTTATTTTTAGGAATTCTAAATTAATTTTAATTAATTGGTAATTATTTTTTATTAAATGGTAATTAATTTTAATTAATTGATTAATTGATAATTATGTTCTGTAGCGGGTTATGGGTTTATAGGGGAGTAGGATGGTAAGTAATGTAATTACACTAAATGAATCATTAATTTTTAGGAATTATTAATTAATTTTAATTAATTGGTAATTCATTTTTATTAATTGGTAATTAATTTTAATTAATTGATTAATTGATAATTATGTTCTGTAGTGGGTTATGGGTTTATAGGGGAATAGGGTGGGAAGTAATTTAATTATACTACATTAATTATTATTTTTTAGGGATTATAAATTAATTTTAATTAATTGGTAATTAATGTGTATTCATTGGTAATTAATTTTAATTAATTGATTGAGTGATAATTATGTTCTGTAGGGTGGGAAGTAATTTAAATGTAATTAAGTAATCATTTATTTTAATTAATTGTTTTTGTTAATTATATTATTGTTAATTAATTATTATTTGTTAATAATTATTACTTGGTATTTATTAATAATTAATTGTTAATTAATTATTTATTGGTAATTATGTTTTTAATAAGTATGTATCGGTATTTGTAAATAGTTTATATTTATGTAATAATAAAAAATTATAATATTTTAAAATATTAATTTATTTATAAGTATGTTATTTTTAACTTCTACGCTATCCAACACTTTCCCTACTGTTGCCCTCTCTGGAGTGGAAATAGTCATTTTTACCCCTACGCTATCCAACACTTTCCCTACTGTTGCACTCTCTGCAGTTGGAATAGTATATTTTACCACTGCACTATCCAACACTTTTCCTACTGTCGCTCTCTCTGGAGTTGGAATAGTCATTTTCATCCCTACGCTATCCAACACTTTCCCTACTGTTGCACTCTCTGGAGTTGGAATAGTAATTTTTACCCCTACGCTATCCAACACTTCCCTACTCTTGCAGTCTCTGGAGTGGGAATAGTAATTTGTACCCCTACACTTTCCAACACTTTCCCTACTGTTGCACTCTCTGGAGTTGGAATAGTAATGTTTACCCCTACGCTATCCAACACTTTCCGTACTGTTGCCCTCTCTGGATCGGGAATAGTAATTTTTACCCCTACACTATCCAACACTTTCCCTACTGTTGCACTCTCTGGAGTTGGAATAGTAAATTTAACCCCTATGCTATCGAACACTTTCCCTACTGTTGTACTCTCTGGAGTGGGAATAGTAACTTTTACCCCTACACTATCCAAATCTTTCCCTACTGTTGCACTTTTTGGAGTGGGAATAGTCATATTTACCCCTTCGCTATCCAACATTTACTTACTTTTTTTAATTTGTTTTACATTTTTATTAATTTCTATTTATAATATTATTTTATGTGTATAGATTTATTTGTAATGTATAATGTTTTTATTTATTTATAAGTTATTAAAATTATTTTAAAAAGTTTTTAGGGAAGTATATATTATGTATTATATGTATATGATTATTTTTGTTAATTAAATGATGTATATTATTCATTAATTTTAAATGATATAACTTATTTTTAACTATGTTTATTACATTTGTAAGTATTATTTATTTATATTACATATTTTTTTTAATAAAAAAACAATATTTTTTAATTACTTACCTTGTTGGAGATAGCATGTCAATATTTTTGTAATCGACATTTTGTTGCGATATTTTTGTAGGTCGATATTTTGAATATCGACATTTTGTCAGACATTCGTAGACCACAGTGGAGGCCTGGTCGGAAACAAGTGGATTGGTACCTCTAAAAAGTGTGGAACTCCAAGTTCCTAAATTTTAAATCCTAATTCAAGAAGGGACTTAGTCACATTTTTAAGTTGAAAATCCTCTCTGCATGATCGAAGATGAAACTGTAGGCGTGTGGGTGCCACATTTATGTCTGCACAATCTAGTGGTTGAGGCTCTCCCTAACTAATAGGGTAGAAGTTCCCAGGGGCATCCTTGTAAACTTTTCAGAAGTTCCTGATTGCTGTGACAAAATGCCATAGGTCTGGCAATTTTCAAGATGGCAAAAGTCATCATCCATAGTAAACTTGGGTTGTAAGACTGGTGGGTTTATAGAGGAGCGTACTATAGTAAGCACAAATGTCCTCCCACATCTAACACTAAAATCCAATTTGAAGCAGGCCCTGTACCAATAGAAAACCAGAGCACAGAAGCACCCAGACAGGGAATACACAACAATTGTCCTGGCCTCCTGTTTGCTCCCTTTGAAGGGTGCAGAAATGTTACGTGTGCCTCAAATAGACCTGTTATGTTGAATTTAACAATGCGATGGCAACAGGTAGGTCACGGACCCCACTCTTCCGCTGTGCTCGAAGGAGTCCTTGCTGCCAATTCAAGTTGACCTGTCAATCACTGGGACCTATTGTTTAACTTCTGGTAGGAATTTCACACCTCATTCCCACCTCATTAAATGCTGAGCATTAGCTGGGAATTTCTAGAGTGCTAATGAAAGTTAATCTGCTGAAAGAATAGCTTTCTAAAGTTTACATTTTCTCAATATTCATTCAAAATCCATTGAATAGGATTTTTAATCAATTTGAATTATTTTTCTGGCTAGTTCATTTCCCTAGTCAATACTATTTGTATTTAATCTAATCCCTTGTTTTCTACCTAGGACAGCTAGGCCTGCCACAGAAAAAATAGCTTTTTGGGCCTTGTCTCTATAGGGACATAGTAGCATTAATTTTCTACATGATCTGCTTTTACTTGCCATGCAGCCTAGTATGTGGGCTAGAACGCCTACAGATGAGTGACTTACTCATATTTAACATGTTAAATATGCAATAGTGCAGTGCATATCTTCTGCTTTGTTACTGTTTAGTTTGGTAAGTTTTCCAAAGTAAGATTTGTGAGCAAATCGGTTGATCAAATGTTCTGAACCAGCCATTACTTTCCGAGGCTTGCGTCAGATGATCTTTCTTACTTCGTTTTACGACAATCCTATGTTCACTCTAAATTGGTACATGCTGATGGCTTCTATTGTCTCTGCTGTCACAGTGGCACATGTTGTACTTTTCCACATTCACACTACATATTGTTCTGACTGTTGCAGATGGCACGTGCTCCAACACTTCATTTAGGATTTGACATTATTTCTTACTATGAGCATTGTCATTTGCCTTTTTTAGAGCAACTGCACTGCCTCGCCCGTCCCCTGCACAACTGCCTTTTGTTACCTTTCTCTTGCAGTAATGCCAGAGCTGAACATTCAAGGAGCTCCTATTTGAAGAAGAGGTTCATTATTAAATGTCATCTGGTCATAATTCTGCTAAACCCTTGATAAGAAAACCTGCTACCCACTAAACATAGTGAAACAACTGCGTTGGATGTATTTATGCTTAGTATTAAATTCAAGCTTGTTTTGTGCCAAAATAACGGGAAAGTATCACTCACCAAACGTAATGACCCGTATTAGATTTCAGCTTCACCTAATGAAATGCATCAGAAAATAAATGGGGACACTAATAAGTGATGAGCTGGCAGCACGTGCAGAATAAACAAAGATGTGAGAAACCTTGAAACATATGCAACCCATAATGACATATTAAATCTGAGGTAGAATTTTTCTAGACAGGTTTTTGGAAAGATGTCCAGATAAGTAAACCCAAAAAATACTGTGATGATTGAGCTCCTGGCTTGTTTTGTACAACATTTGCAAACTGACACAAGACACAACAACCATGTGTAATCCTTTCTTGGAGAAAAAGTAAATGCATTTACAAATTACTTCCTCAACTAAAGCCTGAGTAGTAATTGCAATTTCTTTCTTTAATATAGGTAAAAATCGATTCGGTTGCATCACCGACTGACCATCTGAGGTGGTAGAGGCTTTGTGAAAAACACTGCACTCCTTTGGAACTAACTTCTTCTGGAGTTAAAAATATCCCCCACTCTACTCATCTTCAGGAACAAAACTAAAAATGTGGCATCTGCTTCAGATCAAGGCATAAGAACGCTTCATAAAACCCATTATCAAATCAAATTGAGTTTATTTGTGACACTTTAAAATCAGAATATTATTCGTTGGCAGTTGGAAAAAGGATGACTTCATGCAGGCATGACATATTTTTTATTTCTTCAAAGTAACATGAAGCCTATTGCCACATTACACATGGTTGGTTGGTCGGTGCACGTGTTTAGGTGGGTTCTAGATTTCAGTACAGGTATTAACTTGCTCCTGGGTGGTGGAGCTGCTTGGTGGAGGTATAGTCTAAGGTAACAGAAATTCTTTGGACCTTAATCCGAGTTCAGTGGCTACAGGACCGTTACGAATACCAGGGTTTAAGCATCCCAGGTAGTTCACACAGTAGTCAGAGGCAGAAATATACAATTTTCGTTTTCTGGTACAGTAGAACATGTTGGTTTTTTACACCAGTTTTCTTTTTTTTTAAAGTAACTTTTTTTGGAAAGCTTCACCAACAACCTAAGAAGGAGCAAGCCTTGTTTTTTCAGAAAGAATTCGGAATGGCAGGTTGGCTTTGCCTTTTTTTAAATTTAAATGCTGCACAGACCATAACCACTCTTCTTCTGCAATGGAGATTGAGGTCTGAGAAAGCATTAATCAAATGAAAGACCTTGCATGCACCTTCAATGAATCCTATGGCTCTGTTTTGAGGGAGGTATCCCAAAACATTCCTATGCATGTAGCTAGTTCTATTCCATGAATCCCAAACTTAAGAGGATTTCTTCAAAGAAATAAACAGGCATCTCCCTCAAAGTAGGTTGTGTAACAGTTCCACCAGTCAATGGCTAACAATGGCTTCCTCCTGTGATCCAACCTGCTTAGAAGGCCAAGCTATGGTTCCTCAAAATAATTTGATAGTGGGGCCAAGTTGTCTTCATTTTGTGTTACGTAGTCAGATTCAGTTATTTATGTGCAGAACTCGTCTACACATTCAGGAGGCTTGACACATATGGCTATTAGTCTTCTTAATTTATATAGTGTTATACTGTTTTTTTAATTTTATGTCAATATACCTGCGAAAAGTTACAAAAAGCCTTGAATTTGGGTGGTGGGATATATTTTGCAAATAGTTTTAATCATTGTCAATTCAAATTCAATCATCACTTTTTTAGGACTTTTATTAATTGTTTGGTTTTAATCACTGTTAAAAATTCAGTTTATGTTGAGGATCGCTTATCAGGGAGTATGTTGTACAACAAGGGGACTATTGTTTTATTTATTTCAGCACAAATAGTGTATATTTGAGAGAACACATGAAGTGTGCACTTAAAAGTCCATGCATCATCCAAATATCATTATTCATAAGTGTTACCAGGTTATACTTTGTGCTAAATATTAGTATTCTTTTCTAATGGTTTTTGTTAGCATGCAATATGAAAGTTTCATTAGTAATGGTAATTGTTTAGGGGGGATGTTAATGTATGAATAGGTTTGAGGGGTTACTCGTTGGGGATTTCTTGCCTAGTTTTGCCTCTGGATCGTCCTTCAAAGGTTGTGAACTGTGGGAATACCACTGGCTACATGCATGGGTATGTTATTTGATACCTCCATCAAAAAAGAGCCACAGGATTCATTGGAGGTGGATGCAAGTATCTTTATTTGTACCAAATGTTCTCTTACTTAAATCTACATTGCAGAGACAGAGTGGTTATGCTCAGAGGTACTTTCAACAGTGTTACCTCACTCCTGGTCTCAGGGAAGCTATCCTTATAATATAGATAGCCACCATACTTAAGGTGCCTATTCCCACTTCTTGAATTTACATAGTTGGCACGACTAGCATTCCATTGATGCTGGTTCTGTACAATATGAAAAAAAAGAAAGATGTTTTAGAAAGAATATTTAATGCATTGTCTATTTTGACCTTTGTTATGTCACCTAATGAAAAATATATATGTTATTTTGTCTTGTCTGTAGAGAAAGTGAAACAATAAGACTTTCAAAATTCATGATTCTTTCTTTTTAATTGCGATTGAGTTATCTTGTTCACTTGCTAAAGAATTTTTTTTTTAGCTACTCTATTAAATCGAATATTTGTTTTCGTTTACCAGTGATATCTTGATACAAGTTTTTGTAAGTGAAGAAAAGTGAAATGCAGTTAATTCTTGGTAGGGGTTTCGCGTCAGAAGAGGTGAAATTCTGTACATTTGAAATCTGTTTGAAGGAAGAGAAATATGTTTCCATATTATTTGATATTGAGGTGAACCGGATGAATTCTCTATGCTTTTCACTTACTTAAATATAAATTGTTGATTGGTGTGTTGGATTTGTTCTACTACTTGTAGAATTTTCAGTTGTTTAAGAGTAGTTGTGTCTGTTTGAAATAGAAAATTAGGATGAATTGTATGTAACTTGTACGAGTTTTTTTAACCACCCACTCAGTCCCTGTCGAGCACATGCCCTGAGGTATGCATCCAGCGGAGTTACAATACCAATATTGCTCCCAGTTACTGTTCAGCACCTGCCCTGAGATATGCCCCCCCAATAGTTAGAATAGTCATTTTTACCTCAGTTACTGGTCAGCACCTGCTCTGACTTATACACGCAGTGGAGTTAGAATATTATTTTTGCCCACCATTCACTGTCCAGCTCCTGCCGAGTGATGCCCCCATCGGAGTTAGAATAGTAATTTTTGCCCTCGTCATTGTCCTGCACCTGCGCCGAGTATGCCCCTGACGGAGTCAGGATACTTATTTTTGGATAAAAGCTACTGTCCTATACCTGTTCTGTGGTAAGTAATGTACCCCATACCATGGTTTGAATTCATTTATTAGAACAATTACATTTTTCAAAAAGGGCCTGTTTATTTCGCAATTGTATTTCAAGTAAAATGTTTACAATGGTAACTTACAATGCTGTGACTCCAGTGCATCTAGCCAAAGTAGAAGTTGAAAATAGTCTGAAAATAATCTGTGAAATTTTTAAAAAGTACCATTCGTATATCTTATTATGATTTATAGTGTTAATACACTTACATTTTTTTAAGTGTTGTACTTACTAAAACATATATATGTCACTGTGTAGAAGCAAACTGTCACAAGTCTCCTTCTATCTGTGTGTTGCGTGCAGCCGCGGTCCATGCAGATAACAACGGTGGGGAGGTGGGGTCGGGTTGGGGGTATTTTGAGGGATGATGCTAAGGGTAAATTAAATAAATAATTCATTTTTCCTCAGCATCGTCCCTCAAAATTACCCTAAACCGCCTCACCGTAGTTACCTGCATGGACCGTGGCAGGTTGCGTGTGGTCATGAGCGAAGTCAGTGTACCACTGATCACAAAATGGTGAATAGCTGAATTTATACGTTTCTATAAGTAATTCCATATTTCAAAAGAAATTAAGTTTTGCAATGTATTTTTAAAATAAGTAAAAGTCTGACTAATTGTGTATTTTTTTTTTTACGGAAAGTAAATAGTTGTATATACTTTCTGCCACATTATGCCAGCCATTTTGAATGGGGCAAGCAACACAAAGAGGGTTAAAATAAAGGCTGGACTAGTGTAGAAACTGGATTAATGGACAGGCATTTATTTAAGTGGCACAGACATTCTGATATGATGTTTTCTCTGGGAAATATGTTCTGTGTTGCATTGGTTGATGTTTTTCTTATTTACCATTGCATGCCAATGTTTTAATTTTTTTTTTTTACAAAAACCATAGTTTTTACTTAATTTATGGTTTTCATTGTAATGCCATGTGTGGTAATGGAACTTTCAATGTATTACTATGTATATGCATGGTAATGAGATGCGTGGTTAAGATGAGCGTGGTTCAGGGAGGTTTGTTGTTCGGACCCTGTTATTTAGACATGCGGGGTAAAGTCAATAAGTTGCCAGGCTTAAGGTTTGCTGAATTTTTCTGGAAGTTTGTGAAAATCCAAGATTTCCAATATTTATGCATAGGCTTTTCTGAATTTGGGCAAGCTCTAGTAATCATAAACCTACTCCTACTGTTATTCACGAACCTCAATTCACCAAATGGCCAGCGGTAACGAAGGTAACATCACACGCCATTTGGCATTTACTTTCACTCACACACATGCTTACACCTAAACACACCTTCACACATAAGGGCACTCTCTCTCACAAAACACACAATACCCGCAGTCATGCACACAACATACATTTAAAAGCATTTGTTACTTACTGCATTTGACAGGGAGAGTCATATTCCAGCTAAATAGTGAATAATTTTACATTATTCACTATTAGTGTAATAAAAACTTGACAGAAAACAAAGATTGTTGAGTCCCATCCGACATCCATTAGATTGAGTTTCCCCTGTGTTACTGACGCTGATTTTGCCTTGTTAGAGTTCAGGGCTCTCAAAGGTAGTGCCAGCAGTTGCCGGGGGCAAGCCAGGTGTTGATGATGCCAGCCCTGGAAACTCAATATTATGTCTATGTTTGACTATGCCAATACCCTGTACATTGGCATTCCGGGCTATCTGGTAAAAAAACTACAGACCTTACAGAATGCCGCGGCCAGACTTCTGGTCAACATCTCCAGAAGAAAAAGCATAAGACAGCATCTTCAAAATCTGCACTGGCTTCCTGTGGCCCAGAGAGTGCAATTCAAAGCCCTTACTCTGGCCCAGAGAGCCCTCACGATCTTGGACCAATGTACCTCAGGAAGGGTTTTACTTTCTATTCTCCTAGCAGGTCTCTGCGCTCAGCCACCAAACGTCGGATGGTGATTCCCAGTTTTCGTAGGATGCGGCTCGGAGGTCAGTCCCTCTCTGTGAAAACAGCTACAGCATGGAACTCTCTCCCTTTGGAACTACGTTATATTCCGGACTCTAGGCTGTTTAAAAAACAACTTAAAACGTTTCTCTTTAACCAGCTGGCTTAAACTCCTTGCCCCGTTAGGTTACAGTACCTTCACGCACCAGGATACTCACGAGTAATTGTGCGCGATATAAAATCACTATAACATAACATATACACTACAAATTCAAAGCTGAATAAAGGGAAATTTTTTACGTTCCAGCCCTATGGTTACGCCATCAAGATGATTCTGGCTTATGGATTCCAACCAAGTTGTCAGTTTTTATTGCAGTCTTAAAGGATATTTGAATGCAATTTTAATGACACAATCTTTTAAGAAAAATTATAGTATTTTTAGTCGATTTTTACAGATAATGTACCTAAAAATTAATGCATGATACGATTTTAAAAATCACCAATAAGCCTGATAACTAGAGATAGGAGACTGACATACCCTTCTAGGAAGGAACCGGACTCCAGATCAGGAGTTTTTTCTGGTCTGGTGGGCAGTTTTTTGGTGTTCCCAGGGCAGTGCCCTTAAAATAGGCACTGCAATGGGACCGTGAAAGGCATTTCCATGCACAGCATGGACTGTTGCAGTCAATGCAGTTCAGGTACTGGTGTGCATGCACACAGGGGGTCATGTGCTGTGCCTCCTTGTGTGCACCCTGTAGAGCCCCCTTTGTCTACTCATCCCCACACTTTTCATGGCGGTTGCACCACCATGAAAAGTTTGGCAGTGAGGAAACTTGTAATATGCTATGCAGGGTCATAGAAGCCTCGTCCACGTATACTGCGGCCTCAAGACTGCCACACCACCACCAGGGAGCTCTGATGCCATATGGTAGTGGTGGTCCCAGGGCAGCCCAACTGACTTGGTCCTAATAGGGCATGCGGGAGACTGCCACTAATGTGCCCCCGAGAGTCTGATGGTCCGTAGCAGAGGTGATTATCACAGCAGTTGGGAGGACTCACTATGTTTAGATTCGGCTGGCATATTTCGACACAGTAAGAAAGTTTGAAAGGGTTTTCAGAAAACTTCATTTGAATGAATTAAGCTATTGTGGGAAGGAGGGACAGTGGATAATTTCTTTAAAAGGTAAGCTGAATGAGAATTCCTCTGTCTACGTGTTACTATGTTTTAAGAAAATATTGCAAATGATCATTCAACGTGCAGTGCTTCAATTGTTCAGAGAAGGGGTGCGGCCAACCACTTCACCTAACTTAAGTCTCTCTATTGTACTTTCTATGGCAGTAGTGTATTATCAATAATGCAGCACATTCAAAGGCACATGAGCTCAGAGGACTGAAGGGCACTTTATACCTCTATAATGACAGTTTTACATTATCAAATGGCATCGATTTTCATTGCTTTCACTAGGGCTATAGCACCCTTACCATGAAACCATTCCATGCTGCTGATAATTATTTTGAAATATTGTTGTTTTTTTACTTACAAAGCAAGCATATGTCTTTATTTACATATGCATTTAAATATTTTCACATGTACCTCAGCAATAGGGTCCCTAATAAAATGATAAAATATCCTATGTTTGCAGTCAGAGAACAAAAACAGAAACACAGTTCAAATAATTAGCAGCACTTTTCTAACAAGATTGTATGTGAGGTGACAGCTTGCTCTTGAACACGCAGTAAATGCTCTAAGGACACTTTATAATTAAATCTCCATCCGAAGGCAATCAAGGATATTTTGGGGTATCACCATCTCTACTTCCAGATCCAACTGACTCCAACTCCTGATTTATATCTTGGCGTAATCATTCCCGCCGTTGTTTTTGTCAGACTCTCCAAATGCCTACTTGGCAGTCCATCTGCTCTATTTAGATGCTGGTGGGTAGATGGATAAAAGACCGTCCGTGTGCCACTGTCTCTGCCATATTTGTTCACCCATGTAGACAGCACCATAGACGAAAGCGGCTGTGGGAGGGAGCAAAGCCAGTTTGGCCACCATGCCAATCATGATGTGCCTTCCTGCCAATGTAATTGTGGCGAGGAAACTTCCACACCTGAGTTGGTGGATTGGAATTGATATAAGGACAACGTATACCTTCTTTCTGTTTCACACTTCCTTTACCATTCACAGTGTCAATCGTCCACGACCTGTTTTTGCTGCTGTTACTCGATCGCAAGGCAAATCAACACCGTTGTTGCAGGAATCGGAGGTAAGCTTCTATTATAAGTTGTTATCTTTTGAACTCGTTTGTTAAGCTTTGATCTAGACTTGTCCATGTTAAAACCTTTCTTAAAAGCAATAACATACCAATGTGTAATGCATATGTGTGTATTGTTTTCCTTAAGCAATTTAAAGAAGCACACCTGTATAATTGTAATGTACTTTTTAATTTGGTGCAAGTTGCTTTCATGATAATAGACACTTACACAAAAATGGGCATCAATCCAAAAATCAAAAACTGAGTGAGACTTAATTTTCCTAATATCTATGAAATCATAAACATATGCATTACATATTATTGGGATAATTGATATGTAATATAATGTAGAAATTGCACTTGACAAGGTGAATCTTTGTTGTGAAATACCTGAAAAATCAATGTTAGTTCCTAACTTTAATCAATCATCATATTTATCAATTTAATATTTCCCTCTGTGTAGAACATTTTCTGTATTTTATTAAATGTTATTGTGTCATTATTATTTTAGGGGGCTATGCACATGTGTTTATTTTCATCACTTACCAAGTGCAAAAAAAACGCATCTACATGAGCACAAACAAATTTAACATCTTTGTTGGTGTAAGTATCCAGCATTATGATGAATGATTGCATCAAATTTAAAATCTCCATCATATTTTTAAAAAACTATTGCATTTTCTGTCACAATTTTAGCTTGAAATATGTAAGTCAGATCTTAATCATTAACAGTTCTAGGAATCAGAAAATACTAAAAGAAAAATAAAGTGAGGACAGAGTTGGCAAAATGAAAATATTAAGCATAATTAGACCTAATTTGAAAACATAAAGCAGTAAATAAAAAATAACTAAGACATAATAGAGCGTTTCACAAACTTACTAAAAAAACTGCCACATCTCCTCAGGAAGGGGCTTCTAGTGGGCACAGAGCAGACACCTCAAGGATTTTCCTAGGATAAATGGGTTTAGGTTTAGGTTTGTAGTGATTGTGGGTGTGCTCTGGGTATGGTGGTGGTTGAGGGTGTGCTGATGGTTCTGGGTGTGCCAGTAGTTGTGGTGCCTGTGTGTCTGCTGGTGGTTGTGGGTATGGTGGTGGCTGTGGGTGTACTGGTGGTTGTGGTTCCTAGGGTGCTTGTGAGTGTGCTGGTGGTCATGGTGCTTGTGGATGTGATGGTGGTTGTGATGCCTGTGGGTGTGGTATCAATAGTGTCTGTATGATGTTTGGGTGTTTGCTTTTGTTTATTTGTGTGCTTGTGTTTGTGATGTGCGAGTCTGCTGCTTGTGCGTGTTGGAATGGGTGCCTGCAAAGATGTGAGTGTACTTGTGATAGGGCTGGGACTTTGAAATTGGGATGATGAAGGGATCTCAGTTCGGGCACAAGGTTGGGTTGGTTGGAAGGTTGCGTTCAGTGATGAGGCTAGTGCTACAACTGGTCTGGCATGCTCTTGGTTGGGGTCTGAAGTCCCCCTCACTGTTGAGGGTCCTTAAGGGTCATCTAGCCCGCCTGTTACGTCCAATAATCCCCACACAGTGGGATTGCAGAGAAGTGTATAAAATGCCAATTAAAATAAGTCACAAAGTCCAAAAAGGCAAAATAGGACTTTAATGAAAGAGTACTGCTCCATACAGGTCTATAAGCAGAATGAATCCAGAGAACAATAAGGGATTCCAATTCTAATTGGAATTCACAGAGTAGCAGGTGCCACAATTAAAAGTATACAGGAAATTAAAGGGAAAGCTGCAGGGAAATAAAGCGAAAGAAAGGAATAACCATGCAACACATTTCTACCATAAGGGAAACTAAGAACTTCCATTAACACATTTGGTAACAGGTCTGACAATCCATACTTTACCGTCCTGTGTGACAACAATTGACCTTCACAAATTTAATAGGTTTACCAAATTTCAATTCACCTTTATGTACAGTGCCAGGCTTCCGAATTCTGACCCATTCTCCTACAGTAAAAGAAGGTTTTTTGACTCACATATGGACATCATAATTACATTTACTTTTGTGTTGTTTAATCTCCTCTCTTTGGGCCACACAATCAACACTGATGTCAGAGTTACAACACTTTGTAGCATTTTTAACCACCAGGGACTTCATTTGGAAATGGAATTTCTACCTCTCAATAAACGGAAAGCTGACGTTTAAATGGTACTGTGAGGAGTTATGCGGTACAACCACAGTTTCTCTCTCAACTTATCCTTCCACTGGGCACCAAAACTATGTGCCCACACGATGTTTTGTTTGAGAACCCTGTTATATCTCTCCACCTGGCCATTCCCTTGAGGTTCATACAATGCTGTAGTCATATGTCTAATCTTAGAAAACTTAAGGAAATCAAATATCTCATGGGACTTAAATTGCGCCCCATTGTCAGAAATGTGGACTTCAGGGTTTTCCTTCACGGGCAAAGGCTTCTTTAAGAAACAGAATGACACTTTCAGTAGTAGGGTGGGGTACAAGTTTGACTTTGGGCCATTTAGAATGATAATCAATTAACACCAAAGCAAATCTACAGTCTTGTGGCAAGAAATTGAAGTGATCAGCTACATCCAAACCTAATTTTTGTCAAGGTCTGAGAGGTGTAAGTCCCATACAGCAGGATTGGTGGTATCTGATAGCAGGCCACACCCCTTTCTCTACAACTCTGCAAACTTACCTTTAGGGACACTACTGGTGGGTGGGTGAGGTCCTCTTGCGTCCTCAGGGCCTCCTGAGGCGTCTTTGCAGAGTGATGGAGAAAAGGGTTGTGTCCTCTGATCACCTCATAGCGATCTAGCTGGGTGGGGTTTACTGAAGGTAACAGGAGGGCTGGTTTGCCCCCAATGACCCTTAAGAGCCAAGGGGACTTCATCCCCCAAATAGTAGTGTGCCAGGAAGCGCGTTTGGAGAGTGGAGGAGAAAGAGGGCATGGCCACCGAAAACCTCTCAGCTAACACACTGTGTGGGAATAGCTGGAGGTAACAGGAGGGGTAGTTGAGCCCCAAGGACCCTCAATAGCCAATGGGACTTCATCCCTCTACTAGTAGGGTTTAAAAAGGTAGGTTTGCAGAGTGGTTGAGAAAGTTAGTGTGGCCTTCTATCAGATCTCAGCAATCCTGCTGTATGGGACTTACTGCAGGTAATGGGAGGGGTAGTTGCCCCAAAGGACATCCTTGGGGGCAACTACTCCTCTGTTACCTCCAGTACATCCCACACAGCAGGATTTTTGAGAAGGTGTCAAAGGCCACGCCTCCTTTCTACACCATGACATGACATGACTCCTGGAGCACTACTAGTTGGGGGATAAAGTTCCCTTAGCTACAACTTTTTGCTGATGGGTACTGGTGGTAACTGACTCTGACTAACCAGGCCTAGAGCCAGTGCTATGCTAAAAGACACTTAGAATACAGTAAAAACACCTACATATACAAGGGAACACTATGCGTTGGGGTACCCATGTGATTAGCATGACCTCCTCTGTATTTGGCAAGAGATAATGCCTGGATCATTGCATGGGTACATGAGTAGTGACTGGATGATTAGAGTGCTACAAGGAGAGTGCATGGTAATTTTATAAGTGATTGGATTTTGGCAGTGTGATTGGGTAAGTACATGGTGCTGGCTGGGTGATTGGTGGAGTGCATGGGTAGTGGCAGGGCGATGTCTGGACAGCATGGGTACTACCTGGGTAATTGCAGGGGTGAATACGTACTGTGTAGGTGGTTAGAGGTCTGCATGGGTAGTGCACAGGGTATGGTAGCAGTGCATGTGTTAGCTCCTGGCTCATTGCATAAGTACATGGGGACTGACTGGACGAAGAGAGTTCTGCAAGGAGAGTGCATGGTGAAATTATAAGTGCATGGGTTTTGGCAGAGATATTGGATAAGTACATGGTGCTGGCTTGTTGATTGGAAGACAGCATGGGCAGTGCACAGGTGATTGTACCACTGCATGTGTTGGTGTCTGGGTCATTGCATGAGTACATGGGTAGTGACTGGATGATTAGAGTACTGCAAGGCGAATGCATGGTGAATTTATAAGTGCTTGGGTTTTGGGCACAGTGATTGGATAAGTACATGGTGCTGGCTGGGTGATTGGAGGAATGCACAGGTAGTGACAAGGAGATGGCTGGACTGCATCAGTAGTGCTCAGGGGATTGTAGCAGTGCATGTGCTAGTACCTGGGTCACTGCATGAGTAAATGGGTAGTGACTGGATGATTAGAGTGCTGCAAGGAGAGTGCATGGTGAATTTATAAGTGCTTGGGTTTTGGCAGAGTGATTGGATAAGTACACACATGTCGCATCAGGCCACACCCCCTCCCTTCACCAATATGCAAACACGTCCGCTGGTGGGTTTTAGGTTGAAAGTTTTTTTTAAGTTTTAAGTTTTATTTATTTATGTTTACGGAACTCACATGAGATCCACATAAAAAGACATAGTATTACAATCCATTAAAATCATGAAAAGATAATATTACAAAAACATAAAATTGGGATATTAAAAATACAGAGTTAACTGGACGCAGAAACTCCCAACTAATACAATGGCAAGAAACATTTGAAGAAGTTATATAATTTAAAACAGAACATTTCATTAGGGGGGTTGTTCATGGCCGCAATAAAATCTATAGCAGAGAGAATATTTAGTTTGAGACAAATGGGTCTTAGCCACTTTCGCCTGTACGACATTAGAGCTGGACAAATAAAGATGACATGGAGCAAATTCTGGTTATTCATATTACTCAGATCACATAAGGCTGATGAGCCATACCATTTAGATAGAAGAGAATTCAGGGGAAGTAAGTCCTGCCTTACTAGAAACAATAGACGCCTGACTCCATGGGGAATGTTCCAAGAAACATAGGGTTGCGCCTTCCCCACCAGACAGGAATCAGTAACTGGAGTAGTACCTTTTTTTAGAGTACAATTCTCTCTATCCAGTTTAAACCCTAATTCCCAAGATGCGGACTTCAGGAGGGTTTTCAGCTGGTATGCAGATAACGAAAACAAAACAGCTTCGTCTAGATGTAATTGGCTCACGGCAAATCTAAATTTTTTAGAATTAAAGAGTAATCATTAAAATTTCCCAGCAGCTCCGTTTTTATAAGATGTCTTAATGAGCCAGGCTCACCCTTTGCCAGGCTAAAAACCCAACGCACACTCCCCGCTAAACCTTGGACCCAGCTACTTCGTAATCCAAATTCCTGTCAAGAGCAGCTGTAGAGCTAGCCGTGTTGACAGATAAGAGGTTACGAAGGATTTTACCTTCAGAGGAGTTAAAAAAACTCCAGCATTTCATATCGATTAACTCCATTCCATAGAGTAAGGAGGCAGGAATTTTTGCTCGATACACCTCCAGCAGTATCGAGAAATGCCTTCTGCCTGTAGCCTTATATAGTGAAATCAAACTCCTTCCCTGGACAATAGCTTTCCGGGTGTTATTAGCTATATGAGCTTTTTCACTTAAATTGCTCATAACAATTTTGCCAAGGAAAGTGTAAGATTGCACTACTTCCAACTTTTGGCCCCCCACAGTCCAATGAAAGTTCAAATATTTCGACTTCTTCCTACCCGAGAAGCACATCACTTTACTTTTTGCGATATTTATCAGCAAATGATGCTTTCCAGCATAATTGTACAATGCATGCAGGCGATTATTCAACCCATAAGGTGTTAAGTCAAGAATCAAAATATCATCAGCATACATAAGACATACGATTGGGGAGCCCCCAGGCTCTGAGCAATACCTGTACTTGCACAAAGAACCTGGGGTAGATCGGCTATATATAGAGAAAACAGCAAAGGAACCAGTAGGCAACCTTGCTTTAACCCATTAGCTGTGGGAATAGTTCCAGACAGTCCTCTTTCCCCTCCCAACAGCACTCTGCACCAGGTATCTGAGTGCAAGGCGCGGACTAATCTAAGAAGAGTGGATGGCATCCCTGAAGCGGATAACTTTCCCCACAGCGTTGTTCTATCTACTTTGTCGAAGGCTGTGGAGAAGTCGATAAAGGCCCATAAACTTGCCCTCCACGAACCTTGAAATATTTCTCCGTTATAACCTGAAGTGCCGTCAGAGTATCTAGGGTACCGTGCTTTTGTCTAAAGCCGGTTTGTTGATAGGGTAAAATTTTGTCCGTAGACACCCAATCGTTAATTAAATTGAAGACATTTAGCAAAGACCTTGCCGATAGCATCTAATAGGGCGATTTGGCGGTAGTTTTGAGGGAGGTCTCTTGCCCCTTTTTTAAAAAGGGGGACTAGAATGCTCCCTTTCCAAGAAGGGGGAACGGTGCCACTAATAAAACAAAATTTAAACACAGGGTAAAGGATTTTGCTCCATAGTTCGCTCTGATCTTTTAGAACAGAAATAGGAACCTCATCGGGACCCGTAGTGCCAGAGGAGCGCATGCCCTTAATAGCTAATTCTATGTCCTTTTTGGACGGGGAATCATGGGGAAGAATGTCCTCGTAAAGGGAATCATGATCCCGTGACGTGCCATTACTGCTATATAAATGCTTAATGGTTTTAGGTTGGAAGATTAATTCACCTTGAATCCTGAGGGTCCCTTGGGACCAATTAGCCCACCAGGTACCTCCAGTAAGCGCCACAGAGCTGTGTTGCAGAGAGGTGGTTCGAGGCCACGCCCCTTTTTACACCTCTCTACAATGTATCCCTTTGATGCTTATTGGATGTACCTGGTGGGCTAGTTGGCCCCTAGGGACCTTCAGCCTTCAAGGGGACTTAATCTCCCAATTTAAAACGTAACACAGGGCACGTTTGCACACTTGTTCCATCAGGCCATGCCTCTTCCCTGCACCACTGTGCAAACGCAGCCCCTGGTGCATTGTAAATTGGGGGATTAAGTCCCCTTGAGTCCTGAGGGTCCCTGGGGGCCAACTAGTCCACCAGGGGCTAGCCCTTTCCATTGAGGACCGTGGGGGAGCCCCAATTCCCCCATGGATACACTGGCTTCCAGCCTCCTGCGGGAGCCGCCATTGCTTTTCCATATGGGCAGCTGTTAACATGCAGCTCCCCTTGTGGAAAAGCAATCTGGTTTGTATTTTGTAAGCGAGCGCAGGAAACCTGCTCTTGCTTACAAAGTCCAAACCAGTGTTTGCTATGACAGGGTAGAAACGTCACAGCTCTCGCCCTGCCATAGCAAACAGCAGTGTCCTGGGGTTGACACCCAGTGACACTGCAGGAGCTGGCCCTGGGGGGTGGAGGTCCCCAGGGCCATGAAGGACTCCAGGAGGGGGGCCACGTGGTCCCCTTCCCACTGTATACAAAGCCCCTGGTAGGTGGTCATCCCCATATTTACATTTTTAGTGCCCTGGGGAGGTGGCTGTCCCTGGGGCATGTTGGGGGCTTGAGCCACCCCACACAGGTTTTATTGTAAACCGGGGCTGTGTGTCCCCGTGAATATTTAAGAAAAGTCCTGGGGTGATTGTCCCCAGGGCTTGGGAGGGCCTTGGAGGGCCCCACAGATTAATGAAAAAGGATCCAGAGGAAGGTGGGGGTCCCCGGGGCTGCAGGAGGGCTGCGTGCCCTCCCGCATATGCTTTACATAGCCCCGAGAGTTGTACGTCCCCAGGGCTGCAGGGGCCCGTGGGCCTCCATAATTATGAATAGGGCAATGCCCCTGGGACCTCATTTATATGAAACACGTGAGCCCGTGCTTCGTTTTTTAAAATAATTTTGGCGGGATTTGGGACCCCAGTGCAAATTCAGCCAAAAATATAAAAAAAATGCTTTTTTGAGCCCTGGGGATCCTTGTGGGACCCCCTGAAAAGGCCTAGGTGGTCAGGGTGTTTCAACCCTGCCCCTCTTTTCTTGTTTCTTGGCCTCACCTATGCAGCATGCATGCTCTGCATAGGAAAAAGACCGTAAGCCATCGGCACAACTATGCGGGCAAAAACGTGCATATGTTGCATTGCTTTGAATGGCAACGCGTGCACATTTAGCAATTCCCTTGCGGGAGCGAGCGGCGCCATATGGTAGTAATTATCGCGCTCCATCCGGCAAGGGAAATGCTGTGCGTCCCAGCTCTCAGCCGCATTCCCCCCACTTATGAGCATGACGTGCGTGCACTTGTTACTCTTGGTTTCTACTGCAGCCAAGACCAGCAAATCGGTGGTTCTGTTTGTCACATTGTCAACATTTTTCCGGCTCCTTTCTTTTGATATCAGAGTAATGATAAGAAGGAAGGCCTGCACGGTTGGACCTTCCCAGCAGAGGTCTTCCTGTCACCTGTGCTGTACACCACTGGTGCGACCACCTGCCACGCCATATTAGGCCTCTCATCCTACCTAGTCTGGGACGGTCTGTGTAGAACCCACCCAGGGGCACAAACCTGAGCTTGTTATAAGGGTCCCAGAAAAAAAAGTGCCCCGGACTACATCATATGTGCAAACTAAATGGTGTGACGTCATGCATGCTTTGATGCCTCGAGCCCTGATTTTGTAGAAAACACCTGAACGCAAGGTCTAAACTAACAATGGTGTTAGACTTGGGGCCAAGGAGCACCAAGCTGCGCCACTGGGTGCATATCTCTGAAAAGTTTGTCTCCTCTCATTAATGACAGAGTGTTGGCGTGTGGGAGTGCAGGCGGGGCCGGGGAGGCAGTCACTCATCTTAGGGGCACCTTCTGGAAAGCCAAGACGTTGCGGGCTGCAAGATGGTGCCTGCAGGCCCACGGGGGATATGAATGTCAATTAATCGCACTCCCGGGCTTTGCTGCTCTGAAATCACTGTCAGAATAATGGATGTTGAGCAAACGTCAAGCTTTTGTTAATGCTTCTGTTATTTGGCGCTTGATTATCTCGCGTGAACAATCAGAGCAGGCTGCTTGGCTGCTGTGGCATGTCCCATTGAGATGCTGATGAGAGGGGGTGCCTGGGGAGTAAGTTGCTGGCCACTCCCCGCCCAGGTAGCCTTGTGCGGGGCTGGCCGTGACTCACCAATAACCAGTGGGCTTCTGATTCGAATTGGGGAGAAACCATTCCTGGGACGCGCCAGGCCCGGACAAATATCGCATTAACCCAGATCATGCTGGTTATTGAAACCAAAATATCACTCCTTTTGGCATGCTTCGGGGACTTTTACCTCTTTAGAAGCAGCGGGCCTCTACAGACCTGCCCTGGCATCAGGGATCTAGGTGCAGTAATGGCACACTCCGAAACAGGCTGGGCATCTGTGAGAGCAGCAGTGGCACACAGCAAGCGGGGCATTAATGGCAGACTTAGCATCTGGACACAGTAGTGGCTTGCAACAATGCACTTGGCTTCTAGGCACGGTAATGGCGCATGATAGGAGAGAAGGCTGCATTAGTGTCACATGGCAAAACATAATCTGTCTCTTACTGTGTGGCAGTACCAAGCCGACATGCCTAACCAAAGTGTCATGGCATAATGGCGGCAGACAGCATGAGACGTCTCCACATCTGGGCACACTAGCGGCACACAGTGCTTCTAGGCACTGTAATGGTGCATGATAGAAGAGAAGACTGAATTAGTGCAACACAGCAAGAGTTCAACTGATAAAGATCTTTGGGGACCGCAACACTGGCCCAGTGACACGGGACCCCTCCCCCAGCCAGCCACTGTGGTGCGCAACCTCGGATTGCTCATAGACGACAAACTCTCCATGAGGCAGCAGGCCACCAGGGTGGCCGCCATCTGTTTCACCACCTTGAGATGGCTCCAGAAAATCCTATGGATGCTGCCCCTTGCCACCAGGAGAACCGTTGTCCAGGCGTTAGTAACTTCTCGTCTGGACTACGGAAATGTCCTCTATCTTGGTGCCGACGCTGCTACCATTAACAAACTTCAGGTTGTACAAAACTCGTCGGCACGACTCCTGTGTAACATCCCGAGGAAATCATCGGCCTCACAGGCTCTTTGCGACCTACACTGGCTTAGAGTCCCTAGTCGCATTAAATTTAAAGCCCTGTGCTATCTTTTCAAAATTAAACAGGGCTTGGCCCCGAAATACTTACAGAGTCTTGTTCAACCCTACAAGCCTTCTCACACACTTAGATCCTCTGCCAACTGTGATTTTGTTGTTCCAAGATTCAAACTTGTAAAGATGGGGGGTCGGTCCTTCTCCCATTTAGGCCCCAAATTCTGGAACGCAATGCCCATTGCTCTGAAATCAGAGACCGATCTATTTTATTTCCGGGAAAAACTGAAAACTTTACTTTTTCAATAATCACATCTCCTGCTCTAGTTGGTCCATGGTACTACTGTTGTGTCCTCATTTTATTCTTTAGTCTATCCCTTGCGCTGGGAACCCCACTGCGGGTAGCTGTTGCACATTATACATTTAAATAAATAAATAAATAAATAAATAAAGAACTGAGCATCTGGACATAGTAGCAGACATGACATATTGGCACCTGGGCACAGCAAGAGATGGAGTAGGCATCTGCTGGAGTAGTAACATTGGACAAAAAACTAGTACCTGGGCAGTGTAGTGGCACAAATTAATACACAGCTTGTCCATTTGGACACAGTCAAGCACACAGGAAAAGACAGACTAGACATCTGGGCACAGTAGTGGCACACAGCATAAACCGTACGAGTCCTCTGGGCATAGCAGTGACCCACAGAGCCATGCTAAGCAACTGGGCACAATAATATCACACAGCAAGTGGCATACTAGGTATCTGGGTGTCATCGCGGCACACAGCAGGAGCCAGACTAGCATTTGGGCACAGTAGTGGTACACAGCAAAATTTAGAGTAGGTATCCGGGTGAAATAAAGACACAGCAAAAGTGGTGACACACAGCAAGTGGGAAGCTAAGCATCTGGGCACAGTAGTAGCAGAGGTAAATAGGCGGGTCAGAAGGCATTAAGGTGTGAGGCGGGAGCGGAGGACATGCCGCAGACAGCACCTGTGCAGAGTTCTTCCCTGGACTACCCACAAGTCCAAAACCACCAGTGTTGTGTTGATATGGAGATGCTAGTCCCAGATAAAGGAATGTAATGCAGTGCCTGACAGGAACTTCAGCTTCATTTAGGTTCCTGTGCGCCTCCCCCTTCTCCAGAGCATTCCTTCCATCTCCCTTAAAGTTGGAGCTCTTTGTGTGGCAGCTTGCCGGCCAGCTCCTTTCTGGCTGTTTCCAAGCTCAGTGACTCGAGTGCCTCTCCTTGGCTGCCTTATATCTCTCTGGGTATGACAGCTCTCTCTCCATCCTGTGTCTGTCTGGATATAGCCACATTTCTCTGGCTGGTCCTAGATCTCGAACTACACAATATTTTGGCTATCTTCGCTCTCTCATCTATCCGGTCTCTCTCTTTGCATGTCTCATTGATCACTCTCTACCCTGTATCTCTCTGGCTGTCTCTCAAATCATTGGCTAGCATAGAACAATGGGCTATATTTTAGCTTTCTTTCTTTTCTTTATCTCTCTCGCTGCTACATACCTCTCTGACCTGTATGTCTGTAGCTGCCTCGTAGCTTCCTGTGTCTTCTGGATCTCTAAATTCATTTTTTGCACACTGCCCATCTCAGTGCCTGCTCAGAGGTATTCTTCTGACTGCCCATCACAGAGCTCTCCCTCACTGCTCACCACTTGTGACAACCAGAGTAACATGCCTGGGCATTGAAGAGCATGGCTAACAATTCAGGAGCAGAGCCCACTTACACGGAGGGGTCATTTCTGCATCTTGTGTTCTGCAGTCTGTTCTTTGTAGTGTAGTTGTAGCGACAGTAAAGCACAAATAGTTCCATGAGCGCCAGCGCGTGTCAGAGGGACCCACAATCATACACATGGGACCCGGAAGTGTGTGTGCTCGTTGCCCTGCTTCACGCCTGCAGTGAGTTCTGTACAGTAGGACATACTGACTTGTGACTTTTGCTGTGCAGTTATAAATATTCATAAAATGTAAATATCATTGCAGGGATAAGGAGGGATTTGTGAAAAAGCAGGATATTTTATGTTGCCGCTCTTGGTTGTTATTTTCCCAAACCTAAGACAATGTTTTTGTTTTGTAAATAACCTGTTTTGAACATACTAGCAACACTCTTTAATCAATTTGCACGTTGAGCACTATCTAAAGATTATGATATGTGCGTTTTTCCGTAAGGCGTGGCAGTGTACGCATGTTGAAGCATTACAAAGCAAGCATTGGCATAGCCAATAGGTCTCGTTTTCTGGGACCTTATAAGTGTTTAGTTATCCAGCACAATATCCTTGGTGCAACAACATCAACTGTTGCATGGCTAAACACTTATAAGGTCCCAAAGGCGAGACCTATTGGCTATGCCAATGCTTGTTTATCTTTGTTTCACTGTTTTCTTGTGACTCGGTTCTACTGAGTCACAAGATGCCTGCCAACACTTTGGAGTTTTGGCAGTGAAGCTCGTGCTCGTGAGGGTTCACAAACCCACCGCGGCCATAGATATTGAAACTTCTTTTTTACATATTTCTCAGGAACTACTGAACGGATTTGCACCATTTAACAAAAAGGGCTCTTTCTGAACCAAGGGCTACCTTTTTGCCACATTTGGTGTAATTCCGTTCAGCAGTGCAGGGTGCACGAATCAGGACAACAAAAATAAAAACACATTAAGGGGAGGCACCCCCACTTCATTTAAATGAGCCCCCGGGTGGGCCACGTTCGGGGGCAATCGTATAATTATATTGCTGGGGCCTGCTGGCCCTCCGCACACCCCGGGGCCCGTCACCTCCCTGGGGCTATGTAATTAGGTGCAGGAGGACGCACGGCCTTTCCCCAGCCCCGGGGCTTGTTTTGTAATTATTGGGGGGCCTCAGAGGCCCCCCCAAGCCCCAGGGATCGCCACACGGGACTTTAATTAAATATGCAGGGGGCCTTGCGGGATACCCACCCCTGAAGCCCCAGGGCCCACCACCTCTGTGGGGCTTTAAAAATAGAGAGTGGGGGCCCCCCTCCTGGAGACCTTGATGGCCCTGGGGACCTCCACCCCCAGGGCCAGGTCCTCCAATGTCCCGAGGAGCCCACACCCGGGACATTGTTGTTTGCTATGACAGGGTGGAAGCACGTCTCCTATCTGTCAGAGCACACCCTGGTTTGCTTCGTTGAAGCGAGAGGAGGAAAACTGCTCTCAATTCAATGAAGCAAAGCAGGATTGGGGTCCCCGGGGGCAGAAGTGGACAAGGAAAGGGGGACCACACAGCCCCCTTCCTAATGATTAATGAAAACATTCAAGAATTTGGCATGCCCCTGGGGATGGGGTCCTCGGGGCGAATATAAATTAATGGAAGTGGACCGTTTCTTTAGAAAAGTTTGGAGTGGCGATCCTAATGTGGCGCTGAGCGCGGTCCCCTAGTGTAAACGTGTTTGGTGCACGGCTCTCAGCGCGGCCCCCTATTGTGAACATGCTGGGTGCGCGGCTCTCAGAGCAGCACCCTAGTACTTCACAGGTCTTTAAAAGATGAGGATGAGGTGGAAAGAGCTATGGAACAAGCTGAAGAGGATGTAATTAACTTAGAAGATTTGGTGAAACAACTAAACATTGAGCAGAAACAGATATATGACGAAGTCACAGAACAGGTTGAACATGGATTCAGTCATGAGAAAAAAGAGTGCTCATGTACATCATTTAAGCCTGTCCGACTGTATGTGAGTGGAGAAGCGGGAACTGGAAAAAGTTTTCTGATTAAAGCAATTGCAACTTATCTGCAGAAAAGGACTGAATCACCGCTGTCTTGTGTTGTTACCGCTCCAACTGGGCTGGCAGCACATAACAATAAAGGGATTACTTTACATCGTTTACTGATGCTACCAGTTGAGCATGATAACAAATTACAATACCACAAGCTATCTGGAGATGCTTGTTCTGAAGTTTCCAGAGTCCTGAAGAAAATGAAACTTCTTATCATTGATGAGGTAAGCATGGTCCCAAATCTAATGCTTGCTTTTGTGCATTTGAGAATGCAAGAAATTCTTAGAACAGACTATGATGACTTATTCGGAGGAAACACATTATTGTTTTTGGAGATCTACTGCAGTTGACTCCAGTGAAAGGACAACCAGTGTTTAAAATGGTCACGCATGAAGATACCAGGAAGTGCCTAGGAAGCATTGGAAACGTTAATATATGGTTACATTTCAAATATGCAGAACTACTTCAAAATATGCGACAGGCAAAGGATGAAGATTATAAAAATATTCTACAAGATGTAAGAATTGGAAAAGTAACTGAGCATGGGAAAGAAGCTTTACATGCATGATTAATTTCAAATTTGTATCCAAATGAAAACATTCTTCCAGAGAATATTTTTAAGAACATTAACGAGAACAAATCTGGGATATGTTTGATGCCAACTCTGAAAGAATGTTCCATCTTCAACAACAAAATGTTAAAGTTAGAAAATGAAGAGATTGTGAAACTGGAAGCTATAGATAAAATAGAGCATATGGGAGCAACAATTATTTTGTCTGAAAATTTGAAATCAAAATTGGAATCATTAGAGAAGAGTATATCTAAAACTGCTGGTTTTGAAAAGACTCTGAATGTGTGTTTAAATTGTCGTATCATTTTGAGAAGGAATTTAAATGTTGAAAGAGGTCTGGTAAATGGAGCAGTGGGTCATGTTGTTGAATTTGTGAATTACAAAAATAGAGATGGAATTGAAATTTTAAAAATTAAATTTGATGGCATTGACGAAATAGGAATATGTCGCTGTTCAGCTAGATTTTTGCTTGTGAAAGACTTATATGTTCGCCGAAAACAGTTTCCTGTTTGTTTGGCATATGCGGTGACAATTCATAAATCTCAAGGTTTAAGTGTAGATAGTGCTTTGGTGAACATTGGAAGTTCTGTGTCTAAGTCCCTCCTGCAAATTCCACGCTTCAAGCGTAAAAAGTGGGGTGGAACCAATTTTTCAACATTGGCTCCCACTTTCTGGAACTCCCTCCCTGATCACCTGCGCTTGGCCACACAATATTCATCTTTCCGCAAAGATTTAAAAACGTTCCTGTTTCGACAGGCTTTTCCCTTGTAACCTGTCCATTCTCTTTTGCGCCTGGTTACTCTACCCTCAGTTGCTGGTCCCACTACTATAGCGCCAAGAAACCGTATGGTGAACGCTGCGCTCTACTAATGTTTTAAATTCCAAATTCCAAATTCCAATTCTAAGAGGGTATGGCATATGTGGCATTATCACGAATCAGAACTTTATCAGGATTGTACTTGATTGAGTGTGATGAAACAAAGATTTGTGCTGAACTAGATTGTGTTAAAGAATACAATAGGTTAAGAAGAGAGAATGCTCCACATTTGCTTCAATATCCTCTGTTTGAAAAGCGTGTGGTAGGCCGAAAAAGAAGAAATGAGAATAATTGCAGTGAGGTAGTAGCAAAAAGACAAAAAGTAGATGAAACTGTAATTGTAAGCAGAAAGGAAAAGGATTATGTTGAAGATGTTGTTGGATTTCAGTTTGAAAACAGTTCTGGTGTCAACTGCTACGCTAATGTAGTGCTTAATGTTGTTTTTTTTCTTCAAAATTTACAAGAACAGATTGTTGAAAATCGGGATGAAACATTCTGCTGTTTATTGAATTCTGTGTTTGAGAAATGTAGCAGTGATAGAGCAAAAATAGAAAGTGTTTCAGAAATTCGAAATCTTCTAGACATATGTTCTGGTCAAAATCAATTTTCACAGAATATTCAGCAGGATTGTCAGGAATTTTTAATGTATATGTTTGATGTATTGGAAGATGAAGGTGTAGATATAAAAAATCTTTTTAGCCTTTCTTATCAATGTCAGCATGACTGCGACAACTGTAGTTTATCAAGTAGTACTAGAATAGACACTGAAAGATTTATATATTTGACTTTACCAGACTGCAAATCAGTGTCTTTTAATAATCTAGTTAAAGCAGCTGATCACAATATGGTGTGTACCCAATGTAAGTCTGCAATGCTGTCCACATTATTTTTACAAACTTATGGTAAATATGTCATTTTAATGTTCCAACGATGTAGACCTAATGGAAGTAAATTGTCAACTTCTATTAAAATTTTTGTGGCTTCTCAGTTATCAATTTCGGGAAGAACTTTTGCAACTGTAGCTATTATTTATCATGACGGTCCTTCAACAACATCAGGGCATTATGCATGCTATTTAAAAAGTCGTAAAGGTTGGAATAACTGTAATGACACTCATTTGACTTTCAAACAACGTTTGCCTTTTGACTTAAAAAATTCATACCTAGTGTTTTTAGAACCAAAATTTAAGTAAAGGTAATTGCCCTATGAAGACGGAAGCAGTTAATAAAAGTTAGTTTGCTGTTTAAAATTATATTGTGAGTAAAAGTGATGAAGATAATATAAAAATTATAGTTCTCATAAAGGTACGGTAAGTGGATCGCATATTAAGTGATATCAGTATTATAGGAAATGCTCAACATGAGAGAGCCAGAGCTGGAATTATGAATATTTAAATATTGTGAAAATGTTGTTTGAGCCTTTCTTTCAGAAGGTCGGGAAAACGGTAATTTTAGTTTGTTTTAAGTAATTTGAAAATATACTGATATATCTGACACTATTTGGCCTTAACGAAAGGTGAAGGAATGAGCAAAGAGTCATGACTGAACAGAACGAGTATATGCAAACATTGAAACATATTTCAGATGTTCTTGGAGCTTTTTTTCTAGAGAGTCGATGAAATGGAATTTTTAGAGAACAGCAGAGTACCTTCCAACGAAAAGGACCTTCATGATGTACTATTTGGCCTAAAGGAAAAGTAAGTCAATCAATGATTAGTGTACATATGTGATTTGTAAGTTTATATGTTTTTTTTAACACAATCTTTTTGATTGTGTTTTTTTTTCCCGCTGTAATATGATGAATAGTTTGAACTCACTGATTTTAGTGAAATTCAATATGTTCTGAGAACAGCAAAAATAAACAATCTAACATGTTATATAAATTATTCTATAGTTTGTATTGTGTAATTTATATTGTATTCCCATTGTCTCACACTCACTTTCCTTTTTCCTCTCTGTTTCAGCTCTCTTTACTCACTCACACTGCCTTTCTCTCACTTTATTTCACATCCATTCGTTTACTGCACTTCTTTCACAACCCCTCATTTCCATTTCAACTGTCTGCATCCCCTCTCTCCCTTGCATCACTTTTCAGCTTTCAGTCTCTCTGTTTTACTTCCCTTTTCCGTCTTTTCCTCCTTTGCTCTTTTAGTAATTCCTCTTTACTCACTCACCAGTATTGTTGCACTTTATCACTATAACTCACCCACTCTCCCTCGCTTATCTTTGTTTGCTTCTTTTTTTTTACCTCTTCTCTCTATTTTCCGTTCACTACCTCTATGTCCTCAGTCCCTCACTCTCCTTATGTTATGTTCACTTGTGTTGATCTACCTTCTATCATTTCTCTCACAACAACTTCACTGCTCCTCTCTCATCGTTCTTCATCTAATTTCTTTTACTCTGGTTCCATTATTACCCCTCATTTCCTATCTTCCAGTGTCCTTCTCTTTACTTTCATCACCGAATCACTTTCTCTCAGTACCACTGCTTTAGTCTTCTTCTCCTCTCTTTCCTTCTTTTGCTCCCTTACTCATTTTCCTTTCCTCACTCATTGTACTCCACTTCACTCAGTCCTTCCCTTAGTCTCTCTGTCTACTAACTTCCTCACTCTTTTTCCCTCAAACCTTCTATATTATCCTCTCTCCCTTCATCCCTTCACTCTATGACTCTCCTTCACTTACTCTCAGTTATCTTCCATTCCTCATTCTTCTAAATGCATCCTTAATTAGACTCCTTTCCCTCTCAGTCATTTTCTTTTTACTTACTCCTGTTTCCGGATTTAGTTTTGCTAACTCACATTCTTTTAGTATCTTTCTTACCTTCAGTTCATTTCTCTCTTCTTCTCTTCCTCTCTGTCAGTGAATCTATATGCCTTACTCTTAGTAATTTGCTCTCCTTCTATTTCATTTTCCCTCTTTTTGTCCTTTTACCTTACTTTATTTCCCTTTCTGTGTCCTTCACTCTTACTTTATTTCTAAATACACTGTTATGATTTTTAACCTCTTCATTTGTATCTTTTATTTTAAAATGCATATTTTACTAATTATAACTTATTTTTTCTTCTCTCTTTCACAGATACAAAGTGTAGTAAAAAATGTAATTAAAGTTACATTAATTATATGGTAAGTGTGACTAAAAAAATGTAGTTTGTCATCACCCTTTGCTTTAACCTCACTACTATTTTCTCACCCTACCTCACTCCTGTTTCTTTACTCTGCTTCCCTCACTTATTCTTATCCTCCATGTTTACTCCCCTTTCCCTAACTCCCCTCCCACATTCAACTTCTTTCAGTCCCCCTTCTTTACTTCCCTTACCCTCTGTTCCCTTCCTTTGCTCCCTCACTCATTCTCTTTCCCTTAATCATTTACTTCACTCCTACACACACACACCTCACCCCCCCACACAAACACACACCTCTGACACACACCCCACACACACACCACACACACACCTCACACACACACACACACACGCACACACACACACACACACACACACTCCTCACACACACACACACACACATCCCACACACACACACATACCCCCCACACCCACACACCCCCCCACACACACCTCACACACCCACACCTCCACCCACACCCAAACACCCCACACACACACCTTACACACCCACACCCCCACCCACACCCACACACCCCACACCCACCCCCCCCCACACACACACCACACACACACACACTCATTTTTTTTTTCTTCTTTTTTTGAGGGGGTACGCTCCCCGGTACGTGTACCGGGGAGCGTACCGTTACGCGTACCCTGGAGAAAAAAAGAAAGACAGAGTTTTTTTAAAATGTAGCATTTTTAGATAATTTGGAGGTAGTTCTGAAAAGAACTGTTTTTTTAATTCTTTTTGTTGTTTTATATTTTTTTATTGGAGTCAGTCAGTACTGTTTTTTTTTTTTTTTCGGAGTCAGTCAAGAGGTCTTTATTCGATTTGCATCATAAAAGACAAATACATATACATATAAAAAAATAAGCATTTTGCATATAAGATAATAAATACTTTACAATTTAAAACCATGATAAAAAAAAGTATTAAATTTATAGACAATGATGGACGAAAAGGCCCCTTGCTACATAAAGACATCTTACTTTAAAAACAGTACAATGGGAACTTCATTTGCCAAGGTTACGGGTTCGGATTAACCATGCCCAGCTCACAAATTTTGCTACACCAATAGCGATGGAAGGGGAGGTATCAGTTTTGAGAATTCTAAATGCTGCAACAGCAGATCTGGTCCCTAATAACCGACAAACTGGTAAAAGCCAAACTTTCCTGGGTAGCAAATACATGGGGCAGCAGAAAAATAAATGTTTGATATTCTCTACTGCTGTTACACAGAAAGGGCACTTATCACTGCCACCAATTGACCAAGAGTGCGTTAGCCCCCGGACGGGTAGCAAACCCACTCGTAGTTGGTGGTACAGTTTGCGATCGTGTGGCTTGGTGATTAAGTCCCAATAGGCTTCGTATTTAGGGACATCTTTTACAACCAAAAATTCCAGTGTCATGGTCGGACCATTGTTCATAGCAGATCTCCTCTCAGTGATCCAGTGCCAGTAGATATCCTTAAGTACCTTTTTAGTAGGAAAAGTCGCACTTGCTGGATCAACCCATAGTGCCTCCAGGTTTAAATTTTTCAGGAGTGTCCTGAGGTGGCAAAACCAGTGTACCCTGTGAGACCCTTCAAGACCCCTCCCATCGTCGATGGCTTCAGCAAACAGGGATAATTCCGGTGTAGTCCACAGACGCCGCCAAAACGCCAGTGGTCTAAACCGTACCTCATCCTCAATGGATTTGACACCTAGGTCTAGCTGCAAGGGTAAACAGGGTGTCGATTGTGGGAGGCCAGTTACCATTCGCAGGAACCTGTTCTGAGCCACCCTCAAGGAGGAAAGATCACTATACCCCCACAGCTCGGCCCCATAGATAGTTGCAGGAATTACCTTGGAACCATACATTTTAACAAGCGGTGCCATGGGTTTGGTGAGAGATTTAGCATACTCCTTCAATAAGGCTCCCCCAAGTTGCCCATGTTTCAAGGTCATAATGTCCATTTGTGGTTTCCAGCTCAAGTTCTCACTTAGTGTGACACCCAAGTATGTGAAGACCTCCGTTTGATCCAGAACGGCGCCGCACATTGACACCTTGGCCTTCACAGCCTTGGGGCCTCGCAGAACCATACATTTGGTCTTATTAACATTCACCTCTAACTCATGATCGCTGCAAAAACACTCAAACTAAACCAGGGTGGACTGCAATCCCTGCCTCGTTTTGGAAATAATAAGAGTGTCGTCCGCAAACATGAGTAGGGGAATTTTCCTTCCTGCAAGTGTGGGCGCGTCCGTTGGAAAATTTGAGAAATACTTAGTCACCCCATTAATAAACAAAGAGAACAGGGTTGGGGCCAACACACACCCTTGTCTGACCCCCTTAGCAACTTTGAAGCTATCAGTAACTTCCCCTGGGCCACCCCATCTTACTTTGGCGTAAGTATTTGTATGCAAATTAATCAGCAACACCACCAACTCTTTGGGCATGCCAAGATCCAGCAGAACTTCCCATAGCTTAGTCCTGGGTACAAGGTCGAAAGCTGACCTGAGGTCCACAAATGCCGCAAACAGCAGGCCTCCCCCAAGAAGGACCACCTTCCAATATAATAGCATAAATCTAAAGACTTGCTCTAGGGTCCCCATATGTTGCCGAAAACCCGCCTGAAGAGGGCTTAAAACATCATGATCAGAAATCCAAATCTGGATCCTACCCAAAAGAATGTAAATGTAAATGTAAATGTAAATGTACAGGAATTTATATAGCGCAAATCACCAAGCGGTTTCTAAGTGCTTGCTTAGGGAACCCGTCCTGGTATTCCCCTGTGAGATAACCCCGGCAGGGTATCCGCAAGGTGAAAGCCAGGCATCCCGCCGCGAGGGGCCGTTGTGGAGATTAAGCAAGCTATTGCCCAGAGTCGCAGAGTGTGAACCCGTGAATCAAGTAGGCACCGGAGCGAGAATTGTCGAGTCCATGGACATTTTAGGACTCAAGACCCCGCCGAGCCGGGAATTGAACCCTGGTCCCGGGCTGCCTTCTGCTTCCAGGTCTGCCTCCTCTAACCAGTGAGCCACACTTCTCCAAGAAGGCGGGCCACAATCTTTTGTACTGCATCGATGAGGCTTATGGGTCGATAGTTGGCCGTTACTGAGCGGTCCCCCTTCTTATGAATGGGGAGGATCTCCGCCCCAAGCCATGAATCGGGGACTTTCACACCCCCTGCCAATGCATTCGCCAAGAAAACAATATATGGGACCCAGAGGTCCTCTTCCTGCTTAAAGATGTCAGCTGGTATGCAGTCGGGACCTGGCGCTTTGCCTCCCGGGATAACCCTTAACACCGCCCTCACTTCGGTAGGCGTGAAAACCAAGGCTTCATTGGTGGTGATGTGCATCAGATTGGTGGGGCTGGAAACATTCTCTTTGAATTGGTTCCCGTAGTACTCAACCCATTCCCTTGGCTCAACACTATTTGTGGGGGATCTATCTTGTGGTCGATTGCCCCATTTGAGCTGCCGCCAGAATTTGATCATATTATTACTCTGGCAAGCCTCCAGCAATTCCTTCCAGCGGGTCTCATCCCAATTCTTCTTAGCAGTGGTCTGCACAACTTTGTAGGTGGCCCTGCAACAGCGGATTAAGGACTGTCTCTTGACCTTAGAGCTGCGTGTAGCGCTTTTTGTGATTCCCTACAGGCGCTATCATACCAGGTTAGGGGCTTTTGCTTATTCCTACTGGGGCCCGTAAATTTGATGAATAAGGTTTTGAGATTTAAGAAAAAATCCCTGTGTAATAAAGTAATATTATCCAGAAGGGCCGACTCCTGGCTAAGCCTGCTGATTTGGGTCAATGTATCCCACAGCATGGTTCTAATCCTTAACAGGACCTCCTCATCCAGGGCTGTTTTGGGCCAACTAACCCTTCTTCCATTGTTGGTTATTAAAACCTGCGGCAGGAACGCCTCTGCCACCGTGGGCACTGCAAAGGCACCTTCTTCGATTGATAGAACCAATGGGTTATGGTCACTTTCAGCTCTATTAACAACCACCATATCCAGCAAACTGGACCACATTTCCACGTTCGCCAGGATATAGTCAATGCGAGAGCCGGATCTGCCATTATCAAAAGTCATTGCCCCCATCCTATCGGACTTCAAACGCCCATTGACTGCACGCATTCCCTGGTTCAAACAAAGACCCTTTAAAAATATGGCTGATTGAGACCATTTCTTGATGGGTTGTAACTCCAGACCCGGGATACCCCACAGGGAATCCTCATCCTCGGTAAGCAGACCATCGTCCAACCCCATGGGTTCAAAACAGGTATTGACATCCCCCAGTACCACCCTGTTTGTGTTCACCGGTAGTGAGCTTAGGAATCCGTCCAACACCAGAGCAACAGGAGAGCATTTTCCCCCTTGGACACCCCGCATATAAATATTTACAATCACCATATTTAGTCCAGAGGACGAGGTTACCCGTATGGCCAACATGTCGGGATTAACCAGTGGGAACTCCTCCACCGTTACACCCGCATGTTGGCGCACCCAGATAGCTAGGCCACCCACTGGTCTACCCCTTGCACTCTTCATAGCAGGTCTAGAGTAATTCAAAAACCCAGCACGAAAAATTGGCCCAAGAGCCCAGGTTTCCTGAAATGTCCAAATGTCAGAGAGGTCAATAAAGGTCCCCCAATCCGGCAAGTCTAACTTTGATTCGAGACCTGCAATGTTCCAAGAACTTATCCGTAACTTTGGCAAACACAAATTGGATACCTCCTTCCCCACACCTGCTGGGCCAGGTGTGGCAGGGTATGGTGTACAAAGAGTGAGGCTGGCGTCAGAGCAAGGAGGTAAAAAGCTTGCAGGCGAGACTGGAGGAAGTAAATCACCAGGAATGGCTTTGTCATCGTTTAAACCAACAGATAACCCCCGTTCGGATCCCTCAGCAAGTGTACAACAATCAACAGAAGGGAGAACAGATTTGGGGTCGGTATGTAAGGCAGATAAGGGCCACTCATGTACTATTTCTGATAACGGGTTTAGTCTGGGGATGAACGTACCCGATGGACTGTCAACAGATTCCCCCAGCTGTCAATCGCACCCATCGAAACAGGAAAAGATATTAAATCTGTTAGATGTTTCTAGCGGGGTGAAAGGAATCAGATGGTCCATTCTCCTGTCCCCATACGCTTGTTCCAACCTCCCTGGTGTCATACCATAGTTTCTAGCAGGCACTGTATTCCACCCAAGGTCTTTCCTAATGGGCAACGGTCTAATGGCCTGTCCTATGTAACTGTTAATGGGTGGCATATACATATTGTGTTGTGTATCAGCTAAGCCTCCTGGGAAGAAGGGGGGGCACACAAGGGATCTTGGATAGAAGAAGGTTAAATCGTGTGGAACTATAGCACTACTCGAGTTCCCCGAAGACCCATTCAGTATAAATCTGACTGCCTCAGGATCTCTAAAGTTTATAACTATAAGGTCTCCCTTTAAGTTTTTTCCCTACTACCTAACCAAGAGATGCGCCTGACGTGAACGATCTCTCCATTGACATAGTATGGGAGTGGTCTATTTAGTCCCAGCCAGTGCAGTGTTTTGTTTTTTAGTTGGGAATATCCCTCCCTTTTACCGTCCTCTAGAGTAGGGACGCCAGTAAGCACGACCACAAAGGGCACAGAATCGGGGGGCAACTCAACGTTAGGGCCCTGCATTATATCTTTAGTAGGTCGACTCGACCTGCCCCGTCCCGCACGTCGGTTAGGGGATGTCAAACTATCCCCTCCCTTCACAGGTTCTCTAGCCGCCAATACAGCTGATTTTACTGCTGTCACCAAAGGGACCTGCTGGGCGACTTGCTGGGTAGCTGATTCTCCCAAGTGAGTAGAATCTGGGAGATTGTTAACTCCAGTGGTGCCCTTAGCAGGACCCTTGGTGACAGCCGGGGGCTGGACTGGGGCGGTTTGAGCCTGAACTAAGACCTTCGATGGAGGGGCTGGCTTTACATTAATCAGTAGGGGCTCTACCTCTACATTATCAGCAAACAAGGACTCAAGGTTCCCCAGCCTTTGTTCCACCCTCTTCAAAATGTCCAATAAAGGACCTAAGGAGGTGCTCGATTGATTCACATGGTATATTGGCCATTAAATCTTTCTCTAAAGGGGGAAGGGGTGACCTTGTTTCACATACTAGATCAGTAACAGACTTTAATTCTGGTGTGTCTAGAACCTCTATGGTCGGTGATACCAGCACCACAGGGGCCGGTGAAACTACCACAGGGCTATCTTTGACCTTAAACTTGGATACAACTTATGCATTAGATTTTAATGATTTGCCAAACTCTAAGTGACTAAGCTTGCTTCTCTGGGGTGCCCCCCCCCCTCTTCTCCATTTGGCTGGAGGGGGACCATGAACTTTAGGGACATTGGGCAGCTTGCCCTTCTTTTTAAGTAGCTCCCTGGCTGAAAGAGAAGGCGTGTTAGGTACATTTGGGCCTGGGTTGGATATACTTTGGGGCGCCGCAACGGGTTTGGGTGTGGTATTTACAACAACTGGGTTCGGAGAAATATCTCTGAGGGTCCTCACTAGAGGGGACAGAGGCAGAGTCCTGCGGAGTGGAATCAGACATCAGTTCCAACAGGGGTCTAGTTTTCATTATTTCGATGGAGCGACGTCGCTCAGACCTGCGCTCAGCCATCTCTATATCCTTTTCCAACTCCGTAGAAGTTCTTGTGAAATAGCCCTCTAGTGTACCTTTACTGCTACCCCCCGTAGAAGACGATTTGTCACATATGGAGGTCATAGTGGAAGAGTCCTACCTTCCCAACAGCCTGGGTAGCTATTGAAGGTGAAAGAGGAGTGTCCCGTCCCGTCCTCCTCCGTCCCCGGACGGCCACAGACGGTCCCGCCCTTGTCCCGGGCTTCTCCCGGTCGCGCTCCCGCGCAGCGTCACGTATAGCTCCTTTTAAAATAAGTGGGAGAGATTATGGGCGGGTGGGCGGGGCCAGCAGGGAGCGCAGCCCAGGTGTTGGGAATAGGGCACGCAGGGACTCCTGGTAAGTTGAGTCCCTGCTTCCACGCTCGCAGCCCTGCCGGCAGCTCCAGAGGCCCCAAGGTCAAGACTCCTGTTCCAGATGGCACACACTCGGTGTGCGGCGCTGCGGGACCCGCGAAGCGGGTCCGGCGAGGTCTCTCACACCACAGGGGCAGACACGGAGGCAAAGGACAGTAGAAGCAACAGCAAACAATCAGGCAAAAATTGTTTATGTTATTGTTTTTTTGAACATTTTTTTTTGGCTTTTCTGAACAATTTTATATTTTTTTTTTAGTTTTTCTGGGGTCAAACAAAACACAGGGAATTGCAAACAGCTCAACTGGAGCAAAAAAAATAGAAAAAAATTAAAGTTGCTTGCTGCATTGATGGTTGTCTGCAGCTCGATTGAGTAAAGTGATGTTTTGCTCACCATATGAAATTGTTTTGTTGCAATATATGCAAACAAATTTAAATTTTGCAAACCTGGTTTGTACATTAGGGACCATCTCCCTAGCCTCTGCACCCAATGGAGTGGGTTGATTGGAGGCGCTTGTTATAGTGAGTCCAACTAACTATAACGTGGGAATTTCAATGGTTTTATGCGAGTAAAACTTCCAGCTAACTATAACTGGTGTGAAACCTATGGTTTTTTCAGTGAATATATATATATATATATATATACATATATATATATATTACCTACTGGCGGTCGCCAGTAGGTATATATAGTTAGGATTTTTTCTCTATGGGATTTTTGAAAATTCTATGTCTAATAACTTTGCCGTTTGTGGACGGAATTGGCTGAAATTTTCAGGAAAATGGCACATTTTGTTTCTGAGCAGCCTTTGAAAATTTGGGGGGGGTTCGTCAAGGGGGGGCCGAGAAAAAAGGGGGGTCCCAAAACGCGTTTTTCCCATGTTAATTTCCATAGGGCGGTTGGCCTCACTTTTAGCCCGAACGGCTGAATGGATTTGCACGAAACTTGGCAAAATTGTAGGGACTGGTAGCCCGATGTGCCTTTTGTAGGTCTCAATATATGTGCTCCAGTGGATTTTGAGAAATTAACGTTTAAAAAAAGATATATATCTGTAAGCGCGGACCGGGCAGCGGCCTAGGACGCGTACTTTTCGCGCAACGGAGCTTTGTGAAGCGAAGCTGATTGGTTCTCCGGCGTCTGTCAACATTCCAAACAGTCCGTAGTGGCCGCAAACAGTCCGTAGTGGCCGCCATCTTGTCTCTCGGTAGGATCGAGAGACAAGAGGAGGCCAAAGCGAAGGGGTAAATGACCATAAGGGGGAATAGTAGATCCTCGCTGACCCCCTAGGTTTGATGTGGAGGTTTTAAAAGGGCCCCGCGGGGCAAAAAAAAAAAATTATAATAATAATCTTACGGCTGAATGGATTTGCACGAAACTTGGCAAAATTGTAGGGACTGGTAGCCCGATGTGCCTTTGCTAGGTCTCAATATATGTGCTTCAGTGGATTTTGAGAAATTAACGTTCAAAAAAAGATATATATCTGTAACAGCGCACCGCTTCGCGTACTTTTCGCGTTACGGAGCTTTGCGAAGCGAAGCTGATTGGCTCTCCGGTGTCTGTAAACATTCCAAACAGTCCGTAGCGGCCGCCATCTTGTCTCTCGGTATAATAATAATCTTACGGCTGAATGGATTTGCACGAAACTTGGCAAAATTGTAGGGACTGGTAGCCCGATGTGCCTTTGCTAGGTCTCAATATATGTGCTTCAGTGGATTTTGAGAAATTAACGTTCAAAAAAAGATATATATCTGTAACAGCGCACCGCTTCGCGTACTTTTCGCGTTACGGAGCTTTGCGAAGCGAAGCTGATTGGCTCTCCGGTGTCTGTAAACATTCCAAACAGTCCGTAGCGGCCGCCATCTTGTCTCTCGGTAGGATCGAGAGACAAGAGGAGGCCAAAGCGAAGGGGCAAATGACCATAAGGGGGCATAGTAGATCCTCGCTGATCCCCTAGGTTTGATGTGGAGGTTTTAAAAGGGCCCCGCGGGGCAAAAAAAATAAATAATAATAATAATCGAACGGCTGAATGGATTTGCACGAAACTTGGTAAAATATTAGGGACTGGTAGCCCGATGTGCCTTTGCTAGGTCTCAATATATGTGCTTCAGTGCATTTTGAGAAATTAACGTTCAAAAACAAGTTATATATCTGTAACAGCGCTCCGCTTCGCGGAGATAAAATTATATCTGTATTACCTAGCTGTTGCTAACACCAGTTAGCGACGGCTAGTAGGAGATAGCGACCATCTTGGGCCCCACTTTGCATGTGAGTGATATTTATCACTAATGACATGCAAAGTGGGCATGCCAAGATGTTAGCGACTGGAAACAGTCGCTAACATCGCTATCTCCTATTATCAACTTTTGGAAATATTCGAGATAAGCGCGAATATCTCCAAAAAGTAACAGCTGCCCTGAGCAGTTCTTAGCCATGTTATCCTATGGGAGGTGGATAACATGGCTAAGAGGATTAGCTCGGTAATGCATGAATATCGCTGAGTTTTCAGCGATATTAATGCATTGCGGTCGGTTTTTATCGTATTTGCGATAAACTTTGATAATAGTAAGGTTTATCTGCGATAATTTCTGACGGTAAAAAAATCTTTGCAATGCATCGTTAGGGATAAATATCGCTTAACTTTGGTAATATGCCCCAACGTCTGTTAACGTTCGATTCGAAGGAAATCAGGAAGTGTTGAAAAACATTGTCTGCGCCATCTTGTCTTTTTTCAAATGCCACACTTTTGTCGTGCACGGCAGCCATTTTAGATGCCTTGACCAGACCCACTCTGTGCACGCTGTCGATCCTTAGCATGGCTCCCCACCCTCGCAAGCATCTCCCCCAGGCAGTGGTCACCCCCGCTCTCTGTCTTATGCATGGGTAATAAACCTCCCCCCATCTGCGCTGCTCTTTCCTGAGAATCACACCCTGTGCCCGCCCGACACCTCCCTTTCGCCCTATTCACTACTGCACCCTCTGACACTCCTTTTCCTCTGTGTCCGATTGTCCAGGCTGGTCCTAGGGTATCAGCTAGCCCTGCAGATGTAGTTTATGGCCACAGCTGTAAAGATTCACCCCTCTTCAAAGGAGTTATAGTAGATCAAGGCCCACACTCGATGAGATCCGTCACAGCAGAAGCGTTGCTATTATCTGAAAACCATCCTGTATTGTGATTGGGGAGGGGACCGAGCGTGAAGCGGAAGATTCCAGGGATGACTCTTTGTACATCAAAGTTTTTACAATTATGTGTCACATTAAAAATATATAGCACTCCGACAAAGTAGTAAGATTATAAAACTTTAATAATTTATAAATATATACAAGAAAACAAAAATAGTAATAACATATAAACATTTTTAGGGAAAAACAACGAAGTAGCGGTCGGCTGTGCGAATAGTCCCAACGCAGCACAACGTCCAGATTTCCGGCGTGGGGCGGGTCATCAGTAGCAAACTGTTGTGCGAATAGTTCCAAGGCAGCAGAACGCGCTGAAATCTAGATGACACGAAAGTGATGTCTAGTAAGTTGCCACCCAGCAAATAACGGCGTGGGGCGTCGCGGGGGGTGGGTCTTCAGTAGCAAACTGTTGTGCGAATAGTTCCAAGGCAGCAGAACGATGGCACCAAGGTGATGTCCAGTAAGTTGCCGCACTGGTTTTGGTATCCTACAATGCTGCTCCGAATAACGGCGTGGGGCGCCCCGGGGGAGGCGGCGTGAACGGGCCTCTCCAGGTGGAGTGTCATCTGTTGTAGTGGGGCGCCCCTTTACCGTTTCAGTTGCCATTCCGTCCGTTTTTGGTCCACTGTGTCAAAAGCCGCAATTCAGCTGAGTTGCGCCCACTCTTGCGGTGCAGCGATAGGCGGCTGTCACAGGACTCTCAAAATGGCGGCAGGCTCTTTCCTTTTTGGGCCTGGTCCACTGAAATGGCCCTGGGACACCTTGGAAATCGGACGCTTGTCTGCTAGGTCTTGGACCCCATTCTCGAAAGCGTCCCCTCCGCCTTGAGAATTCATCAAAAGTTTTGGGGGCCCCGACTCCTGCAGGCTTCTGGTGGGGAGCGGCTGCCATGATTGCTCGCGGAATGACTACGACGGAGCTACGAGATGGTGGTGCTCTCATGCTGACGCCAGCTTCAGTCTGAAACATCCAGAAACAAGGTGGGGCTTTCATCGTTTGGAAAAAAAAAAAGTTTTCATCCAATGAAAAGTGTTGTTTTTAGGTCATATGATCAAGCCTTCCATCATTAGGAAACCAAAAGTAAAATGAACCAATGAAAAGTTTTATAAACAAGTCACATGACCTGTTATGCGGCATAGGGTATAAAATGCGGAGAAAATACGTTGGCACGTGAGGCGGCGTCAGTAGCGGACCGATGTGCGAATAGGCCGAAGGCAGCACAACGCGCCAAGATCCGGATGGCACCGAGGTGGTGTCCAGCAAGTTGCAGCACTGGTGTGGCCATCCTACAATGTTGAAAGTCGGCGTGGGGCGCCCCGTTGGCCTGTGAGTTTGCGTCAGTAGCGGACCGATGTGCGAATAGGCCGAAGGCAGCACAACGCGCCAAGATCCGGATGGCACCGAGGTGGTGTCTAGTAAGTTGCCGCACTGGTGTGGCCATCCTACAATGCTGAAAGTCGGCGTGGGGCGCCCTGTTGGCCTGTGAGATGGTGTCAGTAGCGGACTGATGTGCGAATGGGGCCAAAGGCAGCGCAACAATATTTTCTGACGAGAAGACACCACAAGGCGCTGAGATGCCAAGATCCGGATGGCACCGAGGTGATGTCTAAGTTGCGGACTGATGTGCGAATGGGGCCAAAGGTAGCGTAACAATATTTTCTGTATGGAAGATACCACTAGGCGTTGAGATGCCAAGATTCGGATGGCACCGAGGTGATGTCTAGCAAGTTGGTGTGGTCATCCTACAATGCTGAAACTCGGCGTGGGTCGCCCCATTAGCCTGTGAGATGGCGTCAGTAGCGGACCGATGTGCGAATAGGCCGAAGGCAGCACAACGCGCCAAGATCCGGATGTCACAGTGGTGGTTTCATAGTTGAGAGGCACTTCATCTGCAGTGGGGCGCCGAGATCCGGATGGCACCGAGGTGATGTCTAGCAAGTTGCTGTACTGGTGTGGTCATCCTACAATGCTGAAAGTCGGCGTGGGGCGCCCCATTAGCCTGTGAGATGGCGTCAGTAGCGGACTGATGTGCGAATGGGGCCAAAGGCAGCACAACGCGCCAAGATCCGGATGGCACCGAGGTGGTGTCCAGCAACTTGCCGCACTGGTGTGGCCATCCTACAATGCTGCGCCGAAAGTCGGCGTGGGGCGCCCCGTTGGCCTGTGAGTTCGCGTCAGTCAGTGGGGGCTGTTTGAGGATCTGACTGCATTGGAAAGCAATGTGATGCTGTGCGTCGCCCCCAAGATGGAGGTTCCTCGGCTGCAGTGGGGCGCCCCTTGGTGTTTCACTCGCTATGCAGCTGAGTTGCGTGCGCACTTGTGGCGAATAGGCCGAAGGCAGCACAACGCGCCAAGATCTGGATGGCACCGAGGTGGTGTCCAGCAATTTGCCGCACTGGTGTGGCCATCCTACAATGCTGCGCCGAAAGTCGGCGTGGGGTGCCCCGTTGGCCTGTGAGGTGGCGTCAGTAGCGGACCGATCTGTGAATAGGCCGGAACCAGCACAAGGCGCCAAGATCCGGATGGCACCGAGGTGGTGTCATAGTTGAGAGTTCTGAGCAGCGCTTGTAACACTGTCTGAAGCTTATTTGCACCTGCTGCAGCTTCACTATTGCCCTGGTGTGGCCTAAGATCGCCCATGACATAGGCGGCCACCTCCCGGGGTCCGGCGGAACTTTTTTCCTTTTCCTTTCTGCATCTTGTCCCAAATTCGTTTGACCTGAAGACACGACCAGGTCCCTGAATGTGTGCAGGGGGACGCTATTGATTGAATCAAAATGGCGGCTTCACACAAAGCTGACTCAAGCGTTTTCTGGTGGTTTCATAGTTGAGAGGCACTTCATCTGCAGTGGGGCGCCGAGATCCGGATGGCACCGAGGTGATGTCTAGCAAGTTGCTGTACTTGTGTGGTCATCCTACAATGCTGAAACTCGGCGTGGGTCGCCCCATTAGCCTGTGAGATAGCTGTTCTTTGGATTTGGGCCTGGTCCACTAAAATGGCCCTGGGACACCTAAGAACTCGAACGCTCGATTTTTTTTTCCTTTCCTGTACATGCAAAAAAAGGTAAATGCCCGGTATGTTACACGCTTCATCTGCCACGATGAACTCTCCAGAGGAACCGAAAAAATATATAGTTGTGGTAACTATACCATGCATCGTCATATGGAGAGGTGGCACCAATTAATTATAGTGCTGCATAAAAGAGAGATTTGGAGGAGAACCCCTGACCTGCTAGTACATTCATCAAAGAAGTGGCACTGAGAGCTTCAGAGGCAAGGGAAACGGTCCCAAATATTTAGAAGAACTTTGGAAAGATTAAAATGACATGTTTAGATTGTGGTAAATTAATTTCATGTGGGCAGATGAGTGTTACTCTAATAAATACAGCATATGAACATCATCATAGTCGATGGTTGGTAGAGACATTTTGACTATATCCTGGACCTGCCCGTCCTCGCCCAAAATGGCGCCGGAATAAATGGGACTCGTAACTCCTTGTTGTGTACTGGTTGCAGAACCTTGAAATCACGAGATACGTATGCAGTTTTGAAGCACATGGCGGGCGGGGACGAGAATTGATTGAATATTTCGACATCCCTATTGATATTAAGTTCTGATGTGTTATTGATTACTGTACTGTTGAAAGTTCGAATTAACGTCACCCATGGTACTTGCCCGCAAATGTATATCTAGATAATTTTATTGTAACTGGCCCTGTCGTATTTTAATTATAAAATGTACGTCCACCGATTCCGTAACTGTTAGACACCTTAGTTCTTGCAACCTAATGGCCCGCCCGTTACGTTCCTCTACAGTGTAAATGTCTACTCATCACATACGATTACAGTTTGCTCCGTGGCCGGCCCACGTGGTTATAGGCTCGTATTTGTATAATGAAATTTTCACAATAAAGGTTTTTAAAAGAAAACATGGTAGTAGTATATACATTGGTAAAGTTTGTAATAATAGTCACTGTTTTAGAATCATTAAAAGGCAAGTGAAATAAAGCAGACCAATTACATGAAGGGTAAAAGGTATAATACGAAGGAACGCAGTAAAGATAAATGGTCAAGGGCTGTTGTGTTTTCTATTCCTGCAACATAAAGTGATCGATAAGAATCTCATATTCAGGCGTATCGGCGACTAAGACAGCAGGTCGACCCTCTTTTGCTCAACGGCTCCATCATGGGACGAAGAAACGCTCTTTTTCTCGAAAAAAGAATATATTTTACTTGCAGGACAGTTGTAAAATTTCCGGGAAAGTACATTAGCCTGGAACATTATAACATATATTTAAGAAAAAATAATGTTCGGAAGTAATGAAAAGCGTAATTTTTAGGTCATATGAGCAAGCCTTTCATCATTACAATAAGAAAAGTAAAATGAACCAATGAAAAGTTTTATTAACAAGTCACATGACTTGTTATGCTTACGTTACGCGCTGCGCGCCCCGGATGACTTCCGGATGCGCTAATGCGGCGCGTCATATGACGCATTACGCGACAACGCAGGTCCAGAATATAGTCAAAATGTCTCCACCAACCAGCGGTCGGAACACAACCCCTTTCAGCAGGCTAAATAGTTCTGTTAAATGAGAACAGAAGGGACAGGCAACAAGAACCATCAGTGAAAGAGGGGAGGGCTAGTTCTTCTCTACCGGGTTACATTGGGGCGCTACCGGAACTGATCGAATTGGTAGTCTACAGTGTTTCTGGATGTTTCAGACTGAAGCTGGGGTTAGCATGAGAGCAGCATCATTTCGTAGCTCCGTCGTGGCCATTCCGCAACCAATCATGGCAGCCGCTCTTTATCGTTATTTTGGGCGGGGTGGGTGGCGGAGCCGAGCTGTTTTGCAGCCATCATTGTGTGGAGTTCAGTTCATCTCACTAGTTTTGTATTTGTCATGAGGTGTTGTTCCTAATGTTTCTATTTTAGCGAGGTCAAAAAGAGATCCCATTAGTGGCCTACTGATTTTGCTCGATTCCTTTTCTTTTTTTTTACACGATTTTTCGTTATCTGCAAAGACTAAACAGAGTATTGCGACTCTGTGTTTGTTTGTAAATAGAGAATGAACCAAAGAGAACTAATTCTAAAACAGTAAATACTTGGATAACAATCAATCAAATGGAGAGAGAAGCAGGCACGACGGATTACAACGGGGGCAAAGGCCTGCGTTAACTACCTTTCACTATCTGCAAAGAGAGAGTACTCCTAATAGAAATGAGGGGGGGGGGCACCATTCAAAGCAGATCAGTGTGCATAAACACGAAAATGTTTTCACTTACCACGTACTTGACATTCGACAGCTTATGATATTTGCTATTAAAAAACCATTGAAATTCACTGAAAAAACCATAGGTTATAGACCATATATAGTTAGGAATTAGCATTTACAAAACCTTGAAAATTCACTGAAAAAACCATAGGTTATAGACCATATATAGTTAGGAATTAGCATTTAAAAAACCTTATTTTACTCACACAAAACCATTGAAATTCCATATATAGTTAGTTGCACTAACTATATATCGCGCACCTGCAATCCACTGCTGATCATGTCACATATTACATCATTCATGACATGGTCAGTGACATCACTGATGACATCACTGATGACATCTCAAATGACATCACTGATGACATCACTGATGACAACATCCAGTGACTGTATGTTTCTGTAAAGTTAAAATATATCTTACATATTGAAGAATGAGTGGATGTATAAGTGTCTGGATGAAGGATTTAGTAGGTGCGTGACTGACTGTATGAGTGAGTGATTAAATGTGTCTCACTGAATGCATGGGTTAGTGACTAAACTGTCTTAATTTGTGCATCATTATGTCTGTTGTTCTGTAAACTGCTGCATGTGTTGATCATTAGCTATACGAGAGGCTATATGTGTTATTAATTGCTTGCCCAAGTATTTCTATGGGAGATTGAGTTTGTGTGGGGGTGGCTGGAAGGTGTGTGACTCTATGCATAGATGTGTGAACAGTTTATTCACTAGGTGTATGAGTTCAAGAGTGCATGTGGAAACAGCTACATGGGCAGTTGACTGTGTGCATGAGTGTATTGATGAGTGAATGGATATCTCAATGCTACATGTCATAGTAAGTACATATGTAAAACACAGTACATGTGAGAGTTGGCATATATAAATAACTGTGCATGAGAGCCACCGAATGAGTGAGTGGTTGTATCGATCATTGTGAACTTGTATCAGGGATTGTATAAGAGAGTAAATATGTGTTAGTATATGTTTCAATAAGTAAGGTGTGTTTAACTGTATAGTTGAAGAAATGGAGATGAGATTGTTTCTTTGCATGACTGACTGGGTGTGTGAGTAACTCCATGGATGAGTGGAAGTGTGTGAGTGTCTGTATACACTGAGTGTATCTAAGGTTATATTAGAGTCTGAAGAGGTTTATCGTATTAGCACAAGAATGATGTCAAATGAGATGTCATCAGTGATGTCATCAGTGATGTCATTTGAGATGTCATCAGTGATGTCATCAGTGATGTCACTGACCATGTCATGAATGATGTAATATGTGACATGATCAGCAGTGGATTGCAGGTGCGCGATATATAGTTAGTGCAACTAACTATATATGGAATTTCAATGGTTTTGTGTGAGTAAAATAAGGTTTTTTAAATGCTAATTCCTAACTATATATGGTCTATAACCTATGGTTTTTTCAGTGAATTTTCAAGGTTTTGTAAATGCTAATTCCTAACTATATATGGTCTATAACCTATGGTTTTTTCAGTGAATATATATATACATATATATATTCTGAAAGGGTTTCCCACTTGATCACATCTGAGGAAACACAAAAGACTCGCACTCCAGGGTCCATGTGAAAGATTTGTTTATTGGGTATATATCGCCAAACACCAGTCCACCAGCCGTTGCGCCTCACGCCACGTGTGCTGCTCGCTCCAAGGTGGGTTACGTGATAGATTCCTCAACCACAATTCTCCCGTCCTGAGAATTGCTTTACAAAATGAGCGCAAACTGGAGCCACATATATTTTCAAATATGTATTCCTCGTATCGGAATGACAAACGCGTTTCGGCATTGTTGCCTTCTTCAATGTCAACAATTAATTACAAAACTTGTGCTCATAAATAAAGTCGTGCTATACAAACTGAACGGAAGTCAGTGACATAGAAAGTGTCTTCGTCCAAAACAAAAATTTAAAGATTTCATTGCAAGTGTGGCAGATATCTTGAAATGGCCATTTCATATAATTATATACAGTGTATCATTCCCATCCTCTTTCCGGGCCTAATGCTAATCATTTCTTCATAAATAAATCACATATTTATTCATCATGTTACCTCACATATCGCTTCAAGTTTATATTTTCATCATTTCACGTAAATAATATTCTTTACATTGATTACCATTATGGCCATAATGCACCCCCTGTACTTCATCAAAATTTGATAGGAAACTTTGGCTAAACACCATGGATTATTCTCATTGGTTCAGCCTTTAGTATATTGTGGTGGGCCCCTCAGTAGAGATTGCCATTGCTGAAAATGAATGGATTGACTACTTTTCAAAGGTTTATAATTCAGATGAAATTTCTGTCAGTAACCCAGAGGGTGCCAATGGGGAAACTATTGGTAATTCTGAATCCATGTATGCTGACCCTGGGTTTACACTGGAGGAGGTGAACAGAGCACTTTGCGCAAGCACTGGGGGGAAGGCGCCGGGCCCGGATGGTGTCCCCATAGATCTTTTTAAATTTAATGTTGATCTATGGGGTCCAATTATTACTCAGGTGTTAACAGCTAGTTGCTGTGCCCCCTTCCCGATTAACATGGGTGGAATCAACCATTATCCCAATCTTCAAAAAGGGGAATCGCCATGACCCTCAGTGTTATAGGCCCATCTCTTTATTAGACACCTTGACAAAAGTGGCCGGGCGCATATTGTTAGAACGCCTAAAAAACTAGGCTGAGGAAAAAAATATTCTTTATGACATACAATATGGTTTCCGGGCTGGATTAGGTACCATGGAGCACAGTCTAAACCTATTTATCCTGCTTGGGAAATACACTTGAGTCAAAATAGGCAGACTTTTCCTAGCCTTTGTTGACCTAACTGCTGCCTTTGATTCTGTCAGGCATGAGGATCTGTGGGCGATACTTGAGCAACTGGGGGTAGATGTAGAAATTGTTCTTTTCCTCAGGTGCCTATATAACGGTGCTAAGGCGAGAGTATGTTATGGGATAGGAGGGGAACGAACGGATTCATTTCCCATTAGAAAGAGGGTCAGGCAAGGGTGTGTCCTGGCCCCTTTTCTTTTTAATCCCTATACAAATAGCCTCTGTTAAGCCCTAATTAAGAACAAATGTGACTTTCCACAAATAGCAGAGCGTCCCCTACCTGCACTTCTCTTTGCAGATGGTGCAGTTTTAATGTCAAGTACTGCGATAGGCCTATAACGGGTTTTAAATAGTTTATGGGCCAATTGAATCTCAAGGTTAATACTGTGAAGACTTATATCATGAGATGTGGGCCTGGGAGCCATAAATGCAGGGATATGTTCCTGGAGAGTCAGAAAATAGATCTTACCTCCAGATTTGCTTACCTGGGTATATTGTTCGATCATCAGTATTGTTGGTCTGGTGCAATTATGGCAAAAAAACTCATATTGGCAAGATCAACAATAGCACTTGCAAACTTCGCAAAGAAACTGGGGAGGAGACCACCACGGGAGTTGCTGCAGATTTACAAAGCGTAGTGTGTTTCTGCTGCCATGTATGGAGCGGCGGTTTGGGGCTTTGTGGACACGCAGTCACTCCAGACAGTAGAAAATATTTTTCTGAGATATGTTTTAGCCGACCCTAAGAGCACATCGGCATATGTTTGACATGCAAGATTATAAAACTTTAATAATTTATAAATATATACAAGAAAACAAAAATAGTAATAACATATAAACATTTTTAGGGAAAAACAACGAAGTAGCGGTCGGCTGTGCGAATAGTCCCAACGCAGCACAACGTCCAGATTTCCGGCGTGGGGCGGGTCATCAGTAGCAAACTGTTGTGCGAATAGTTCCAAGGCAGCAGAGCGCGCTGAAATCTAGATGACACGAAAGTGATGTCTAGTAAGTTGCCACCCAGCAAATAACGGCGTGGGGCGTCGCGGGGGGTGGGTCTTCAGTAGCAAACTGTTGTGCGAATAGTTCCAAGGCAGCAGAACGATGGCACCAAGGTGATGTCCAGTAAGTTGCCGCACTGGTTTTGGTATCCTACAATGCTGCTCCGAATAACGGCGTGGGGCGCCCCGGGGGAGGCGGCGTGAACGGGCCTCTCCAGGTGGAGTGTCATCTGTTGTAGTGGGGCGCCCCTTTACCGTTTCAGTTGCCATTCCGTCCGTTTTTGGTCCACTGTGTCAAAAGCCGCAATTCAGCTGAGTTGCGCCCACTCTTGCGGTGCAGCGATAGGCGGCTGTCACAGGACTCTCAAAATGGCGGCAGGCTCTTTCCTTTTTGGGCCTGGTCCACTGAAATGGCCCTGGGACACCTTGGAAATCGGACGCTTGTCTGCTAGGTCTTGGACCCCATTCTCGAAAGCGTCCCCTCCGCCTTGAGAATTCATCAAAAGTTTTGGGGGCCCCGACTCCTGCAGGCTTCTGGTGGGGAGCGGCTGCCATGATTGCTCGCGGAATGACTACGACGGAGCTACGAGATGGTGGTGCTCTCATGCTGACGCCAGCTTCAGTCTGAAACATCCAGAAACAAGGTGGGGCTTTCATCGTTTGGAAAAAAAAAAAGTTTTCATCCAATGAAAAGTGTTGTTTTTAGGTCATATGATCAAGCCTTCCATCATTAGGAAACCAAAAGTAAAATGAACCAATGAAAAGTTTTATAAACAAGTCACATGACCTGTTATGCGGCATAGGGTATAAAATGCGGAGAAAATACGTTGGCACGTGAGGCGGCGTCAGTAGCGGACCGATGTGCGAATAGGCCGAAGGCAGCACAACGCGCCAAGATCCGGATGGCACCGAGGTGGTGTCCAGCAAGTTGCAGCACTGGTGTGGCCATCCTACAATGTTGAAAGTCGGCGTGGGGCGCCCCGTTGGCCTGTGAGTTTGCGTCAGTAGCGGACCGATGTGCGAATAGGCCGAAGGCAGCACAACGCGCCAAGATCCGGATGGCACCGAGGTGGTGTCTAGTAAGTTGCCGCACTGGTGTGGCCATCCTACAATGCTGAAAGTCGGCGTGGGGCGCCCTGTTGGCCTGTGAGATGGTGTCAGTAGCGGACTGATGTGCGAATGGGGCCAAAGGCAGCGCAACAATATTTTCTGACGAGAAGACACCACAAGGCGCTGAGATGCCAAGATCCGGATGGCACCGAGGTGATGTCTAAGTTGCGGACTGATGTGCGAATGGGGCCAAAGGTAGCGTAACAATATTTTCTGTATGGAAGATACCACTAGGCGTTGAGATGCCAAGATTCGGATGGCACCGAGGTGATGTCTAGCAAGTTGGTGTGGTCATCCTACAATGCTGAAACTCGGCGTGGGTCGCCCCATTAGCCTGTGAGATGGCGTCAGTAGCGGACCGATGTGCGAATAGGCCGAAGGCAGCACAACGCGCCAAGATCCGGATGTCACAGTGGTGGTTTCATAGTTGAGAGGCACTTCATCTGCAGTGGGGCGCCGAGATCCGGATGGCACCGAGGTGATGTCTAGCAAGTTGCTGTACTGGTGTGGTCATCCTACAATGCTGAAAGTCGGCGTGGGGCGCCCCATTAGCCTGTGAGATGGCGTCAGTAGCGGACTGATGTGCGAATGGGGCCAAAGGCAGCACAACGCGCCAAGATCCGGATGGCACCGAGGTGGTGTCCAGCAACTTGCCGCACTGGTGTGGCCATCCTACAATGCTGCGCCGAAAGTCGGCGTGGGGCGCCCCGTTGGCCTGTGAGTTCGCGTCAGTCAGTGGGGGCTGTTTGAGGATCTGACTGCATTGGAAAGCAATGTGATGCTGTGCGTCGCCCCCAAGATGGAGGTTCCTCGGCTGCAGTGGGGCGCCCCTTGGTGTTTCACTCGCTATGCAGCTGAGTTGCGTGCGCACTTGTGGCGAATAGGCCGAAGGCAGCACAACGCGCCGAGATCTGGATGGCACCGAGGTGTTGTCCAGCAATTTGCCGCACTGGTGTGGCCATCCTACAATGCTGCGCCGAAAGTCGGCGTGGGGTGCCCCGTTGGCCTGTGAGGTGGCGTCAGTAGCGGACCGATGTGTGAATAGGCCGGAACCAGCACAAGGCGCCAAGATCCGGATGGCACCGAGGTGGTGTCATAGTTGAGAGTTCTGAGCAGCGCTTGTAACACTGTCTGAAGCTTATTTGCACCTGCTGCAGCTTCACTATTGCCCTGGTGTGGCCTAAGATCGCCCATGACATAGGCGGCCACCTCCCGGGGTCCGGCGGAACTTTTTTCCTTTTCCTTTCTGCATCTTGTCCCAAATTCGTTTGACCTGAAGACACGACCAGGTCCCTGAATGTGTGCAGGGGGACGCTATTGATTGAATCAAAATGGCGGCTTCACACAAAGCTGACTCAAGCGTTTTCTGGTGGTTTCATAGTTGAGAGGCACTTCATCTGCAGTGGGGCGCCGAGATCCGGATGGCACCGAGGTGATGTCTAGCAAGTTGCTGTACTTGTGTGGTCATCCTACAATGCTGAAACTCGGCGTGGGTCGCCCCATTAGCCTGTGAGATAGCTGTTCTTTGGATTTGGGCCTGGTCCACTAAAATGGCCCTGGGACACCTAAGAACTCGAACGCTCGATTTTTTTTTCCTTTCCTGTACATGCAAAAAAAGGTAAATGCCCGGTATGTTACACGCTTCATCTGCCACGATGAACTCTCCAGAGGAACCGAAAAAATATATAGTTGTGGTAACTATACCATGCATCGTCATATGGAGAGGTGGCACCAATTAATTATAGTGCTGCATAAAAGAGAGATTTGGAGGAGAACCCCTGACCTGCTAGTACATTCATCAAAGAAGTGGCACTGAGAGCTTCAGAGGCAAGGGAAACGGTCCCAAATATTTAGAAGAACTTTGGAAAGATTAAAATGACATGTTTAGATTGTGGTAAATTAATTTCATGTGGGCAGATGAGTGTTACTCTAATAAATACAGCATATGAACATCATCATAGTCGATGGTTGGTAGAGACATTTTGACTATATCCTGGACCTGCCCGTCCTCGCCCAAAATGGCGCCGGAATAAATGGGACTCGTAACTCCTTGTTGTGTACTGGTTGCAGAACCTTGAAATCACGAGATACGTATGCAGTTTTGAAGCACATGGCGGGCGGGGACGAGAATTGATTGAATATTTCGACATCCCTATTGATATTAAGTTCTGATGTGTTATTGATTACTGTACTGTTGAAAGTTCGAATTAACGTCACCCATGGTACTTGCCCGCAAATGTATATCTAGATAATTTTATTGTAACTGGCCCTGTCGTATTTTAATTATAAAATGTACGTCCACCGATTCCGTAACTGTTAGACACCTTAGTTCTTGCAACCTAATGGCCCGCCCGTTACGTTCCTCTACAGTGTAAATGTCTACTCATCACATACGATTACAGTTTGCTCCGTGGCCGGCCCACGTGGTTATAGGCTCGTATTTGTATAATGAAATTTTCACAATAAAGGTTTTTAAAAGAAAACATGGTAGTAGTATATACATTGGTAAAGTTTGTAATAATAGTCACTGTTTTAGAATCATTAAAAGGCAAGTGAAATAAAGCAGACCAATTACATGAAGGGTAAAAGGTATAATACGAAGGAACGCAGTAAAGATAAATGGTCAAGGGCTGTTGTGTTTTCTATTCCTGCAACATAAAGTGATCGATAAGAATCTCATATTCAGGCGTATCGGCGACTAAGACAGCAGGTCGACCCTCTTTTGCTCAACGGCTCCATCATGGGACGAAGAAACGCTCTTTTTCTCGAAAAAAGAATATATTTTACTTGCAGGACAGTTGTAAAATTTCCGGGAAAGTACATTAGCCTGGAACATTATAACATATATTTAAGAAAAAATAATGTTCGGAAGTAATGAAAAGCGTAATTTTTAGGTCATATGAGCAAGCCTTTCATCATTACAATAAGAAAAGTAAAATGAACCAATGAAAAGTTTTATTAAGAAGTCACATGACTTGTTATGCTTACGTTACGCGCTGCGCGCCCCGGATGACTTCCGGATGCGCTAACGCGGCGCGTCATATGACGCATTACGCGACAACGCAGGTCCAGAATATAGTCAAAATGTCTCCACCAACCAGCGGTCGGAACACAACCCCTTTCAGCAGGCTAAATAGTTCTGTTAAATGAGAACAGAAGGGACAGGCAACAAGAACCATCAGTGAAAGAGGGGAGGGCTAGTTCTTCTCTACCGGGTTACATTGGGGCGCTACCGGAACTGATCGAATTGGTAGTCTACAGTGTTTCTGGATGTTTCAGACTGAAGCTGGGGTTAGCATGAGAGCAGCATCATTTCGTAGCTCCATCGTGGCCATTCCGCAACCAATCATGGCAGCCGCTCTTTATCGTTATTTTGGGCGGGGTGGGTGGCGGAGCCGAGCTGTTTTGCAGCCATCATTGTGTGGAGTTCAGTTCATCTCACTAGTTTTGTATTTGTCATGAGGTGTTGTTCCTAATGTTTCTATTTTAGCGAGGTCAAAAAGAGATCCCATTAGTGGCCTACTGATTTTGCTCGATTCCTTTTCTTTTTTTTTACACGATTTTTCGTTATCTGCAAAGACTAAACAGAGTATTGCGACTCTGTGTTTGTTTGTAAATAGAGAATGAACCAAAGAGAACTAATTCTAAAACAGTAAATACTTGGATAACAATCAATCAAATGGAGAGAGAAGCAGGCACGACGGATTACAACGGGGGCAAAGGCCTGCGTTAACTACCTTTCACTATCTGCAAAGAGAGAGTACTCCTAATAGAAATGAGGGGGGGGGCACCATTCAAAGCAGATCAGTGTGCATAAACACGAAAATGTTTTCACTTACCACGTACTTGACATTCGACAGCTTATGATATTTGCTATTAAAAAACCATTGAAATTCACTGAAAAAACCATAGGTTATAGACCATATATAGTTAGGAATTAGCATTTACAAAACCTTGAAAATTCACTGAAAAAACCATAGGTTATAGACCATATATAGTTAGGAATTAGCATTTAAAAAACCTTATTTTACTCACACAAAACCATTGAAATTCCATATATAGTTAGTTGCACTAACTATATATCGCGCACCTGCAATCCACTGCTGATCATGTCACATATTACATCATTCATGACATGGTCAGTGACATCACTGATGACATCACTGATGACATCTCAAATGACATCACTGATGACATCACTGATGACAACATCCAGTGACTGTATGTTTCTGTAAAGTTAAAATATATCTTACATATTGAAGAATGAGTGGATGTATAAGTGTCTGGATGAAGGATTTAGTAGGTGCGTGACTGACTGTATGAGTGAGTGATTAAATGTGTCTCACTGAATGCATGGGTTAGTGACTAAACTGTCTTAATTTGTGCATCATTATGTCTGTTGTTCTGTAAACTGCTGCATGTGTTGATCATTAGCTATACGAGAGGCTATATGTGTTATTAATTGCTTGCCCAAGTATTTCTATGGGAGATTGAGTTTGTGTGGGGGTGGCTGGAAGGTGTGTGACTCTATGCATAGATGTGTGAACAGTTTATTCACTAGGTGTATGAGTTCAAGAGTGCATGTGGAAACAGCTACATGGGCAGTTGACTGTGTGCATGAGTGTATTGATGAGTGAATGGATATCTCAATGCTACATGTCATAGTAAGTACATATGTAAAACACAGTACATGTGAGAGTTGGCATATATAAATAACTGTGCATGAGAGCCACCGAATGAGTGAGTGGTTGTATCGATCATTGTGAACTTGTATCAGGGATTGTATAAGAGAGTAAATATGTGTTAGTATATGTTTCAATAAGTAAGGTGTGTTTAACTGTATAGTTGAAGAAATGGAGATGAGATTGTTTCTTTGCATGACTGACTGGGTGTGTGAGTAACTCCATGGATGAGTGGAAGTGTGTGAGTGTCTGTATACACTGAGTGTATCTAAGGTTATATTAGAGTCTGAAGAGGTTTATCGTATTAGCACAAGAATGATGTCAAATGAGATGTCATCAGTGATGTCATCAGTGATGTCATTTGAGATGTCATCAGTGATGTCATCAGTGATGTCACTGACCATGTCATGAATGATGTAATATGTGACATGATCAGCAGTGGATTGCAGGTGCGCGATATATAGTTAGTGCAACTAACTATATATGGAATTTCAATGGTTTTGTGTGAGTAAAATAAGGTTTTGTAAATGCTAATTCCTAACTATATATGGTCTATAACCTATGGTTTTTTCAGTGAATATATATATACATATATATATTCTGAAAGGGTTTCCCACTTGATCACATCTGAGGAAACACAAAAGACTCGCACTCCAGGGTCCATGTGAAAGATTTGTTTATTGGGTATATATCGCCAAACACCAGTCCACCAGCCGTTGCGCCTCACGCCACGTGTGCTGCTCGCTCCAAGGTGGGTTACGTGATAGATTCCTCAACCACAATTCTCCCGTCCTGAGAATTGCTTTACAAAATGAGCGCAAACTGGAGCCACATATATTTTCAAATATGTATTCCTCGTATCGGAATGACAAACGCGTTTCGGCATTGTTGCCTTCTTCAATGTCAACAATTAATTACAAAACTTGTGCTCATAAATAAAGTCGTGCTATACAAACTGAACGGAAGTCAGTGACATAGAAAGTGTCTTCGTCCAAAACAAAAATTTAAAGATTTCATTGCAAGTGTGGCAGATATCTTGAAATGGCCATTTCATATAATTATATACAGTGTATCATTCCCATCCTCTTTCCGGGCCTAATGCTAATCATTTCTTCATAAATAAATCACATATTTATTCATCATGTTACCTCACATATCGCTTCAAGTTTATATTTTCATCATTTCACGTAAATAATATTCTTTACATTGATTACCATTATGGCCATAATGCACCCCCTGTACTTCATCAAAATTTGATAGGAAACTTTGGCTAAACACCATGGATTATTCTCATTGGTTCAGCCTTTAGTATATTGTGGTGGGCCCCTCAGTAGAGATTGCCATTGCTGAAAATGAATGGATTGACTACTTTTCAAAGGTTTATAATTCAGATGAAATTTCTGTCAGTAACCCAGAGGGTGCCAATGGGGAAACTATTGGTAATTCTGAATCCATGTATGCTGACCCTGGGTTTACACTGGAGGAGGTGAACAGAGCACTTTGCGCAAGCACTGGGGGGAAGGCGCCGGGCCCGGATGGTGTCCCCATAGATCTTTTTAAATTTAATGTTGATCTATGGGGTCCAATTATTACTCAGGTGTTAACAGCTAGTTGCTGTGCCCCCTTCCCGATTAACATGGGTGGAATCAACCATTATCCCAATCTTCAAAAAGGGGAATCGCCATGACCCTCAGTGTTATAGGCCCATCTCTTTATTAGACACCTTGACAAAAGTGGCCGGGCGCATATTGTTAGAACGCCTAAAAAACTAGGCTGAGGAAAAAAATATTCTTTATGACATACAATATGGTTTCCGGGCTGGATTAGGTACCATGGAGCACAGTCTAAACCTATTTATCCTGCTTGGGAAATACACTTGAGTCAAAATAGGCAGACTTTTCCTAGCCTTTGTTGACCTAACTGCTGCCTTTGATTCTGTCAGGCATGAGGATCTGTGGGCGATACTTGAGCAACTGGGGGTAGATGTAGAAATTGTTCTTTTCCTCAGGTGCCTATATAACGGTGCTAAGGCGAGAGTATGTTATGGGATAGGAGGGGAACGAACGGATTCATTTCCCATTAGAAAGAGGGTCAGGCAAGGGTGTGTCCTGGCCCCTTTTCTTTTTAATCCCTATACAAATAGCCTCTGTTAAGCCCTAATTAAGAACAAATGTGACTTTCCACAAATAGCAGAGCGTCCCCTACCTGCACTTCTCTTTGCAGATGGTGCAGTTTTAATGTCAAGTACTGCGATAGGCCTATAACGGGTTTTAAATAGTTTATGGGCCAATTGAATCTCAAGGTTAATACTGTGAAGACTTATATCATGAGATGTGGGCCTGGGAGCCATAAATGCAGGGATATGTTCCTGGAGAGTCAGAAAATAGATCTTACCTCCAGATTTGCTTACCTGGGTATATTGTTCGATCATCAGTATTGTTGGTCTGGTGCAATTATGGCAAAAAAACTCATATTGGCAAGATCAACAATAGCACTTGCAAACTTCGCAAAGAAACTGGGGAGGAGACCACCACGGGAGTTGCTGCAGATTTACAAAGCGTAGTGTGTTTCTGCTGCCATGTATGGAGCGGCGGTTTGGGGCTTTGTGGACACGCAGTCACTCCAGACAGTAGAAAATATTTTTCTGAGATATGTTTTAGCCGACCCTAAGAGCACATCGGCATATGTTTGACATGCAGACTTGGGCCTCCCATTTATTTCAGATCTGATAAAAATGGAGCCAATCCTTTTATGGCACGGAATCTGGCCAAGACCGGAGGCTAAGTTTAATCAGGATATTTTAACTGACAGCATGAAACTTGAAGGTGTACAGTTGATACCGTGGCTGAGGTATATCAACAATTTTATGTCTGACCTCGGTCGTCCAGAGTACTATAAGTCTCTGTGTATAATGCAGTCGATTTCAGGAAAGGATTTAAAAAAACAGGGTCTGATTCTTTTGGACAGTGTAGGGCTGGTTATTGAGAGTGCAAAATCCTCCGTTAAGCACAATCAATTGATTTTATCTTCTTTTAATATACAGCCGTATTTGTTGTTTGTACCTGGTGGTTACGACAGATTAGTACTAACTCGTTTTAGATGTAACATTTATCACAGGCTAGTGAGTTTTCCATGTATGAACAATTGGGCACGAACTTTAGGCCCATGTCCGTGCGATAATTGTTCAGAGCAATCGACCATGCATATTTTCCTATTCTGCAGATTTTATAGTACTTTGAGGAAAGTTTGGCTTGTCCCGATAATGAGGGAGTTGGGTCTGAGACAATGTCGTCCCACTTTTCTCACACTGCAGAACTTGGACCTGGAGGATATATATGTTTTTAAAGAAAGTACTTAGCCACAGGAAAACAATCGTACTGTAATCACGGACTATAATATATTCTTTTAAATTATGATTTTTATTTGTGTATATATTTCTCAAATTTGTATAACATTTAAGATGTTTTTATTGTGAACATGTACTTTTATGATGTATTATAAAGCAATCGAATAAAGTCAGATTTGATTTGATTTAATTTGATATCGTGATTTATTCTGGGCTTTAATTGGATTCAGAATATGCAGTATGTTTGCCACTACTAGTTTCAATCATTCCCTGTGTGGGCACTTTCAGCAGTCAACTAATATTCTATACAATTCTAAGAAAACAAGAAATTATAAGATTACTCAAAACCCGACTTCTTTACATTGTGACATTCTACTGAGAATTCAGTGACTACAGTATTTACAATGAACCCTTGCTAATATTCCTCCGGTGTGCTACTATATATAGGCATAATGCCTGCAACCAGGAGTTTAGACCGGGTTTATCTTTCTAGTCCCTGGATTATCCGTCATTCTCTTAGCTTATATGGATCCACATTTCGTCCTCATTATTCAGCCCTCTCTGGGCTTTGCTTTGCAGGTTGATGATATATTTGGACTCTAAGGTACGTAATCATCTCACCCTGTCCCCACCTCTCTCTCCTTTTTCTACCTGATCCAAACAAAAGAATTTTAGTAAACTATTGCTGTTATGTAAGAGTTCAAAGTCTCTGGCGACTGGATATGATTGATCTTTATTATTGATCGCCCTCGAATGCTCTAAGATTCTCTTTTTCGTGGGATGAATTGTGCTTCCCACATACTATTTGCCAAATGGGCATTCTAAACAGTATATCATGTGGTTTAAATTACAATTGAGAAACTTTGCTATCTGCGCCTCTGCTTTCTTGCCTGGTATTGAGTATTTCTTTACTTTACTGCTGTTTTTTCAGGCCTTACCACTAGCGCATTGAAAAAATCCCTTTATGGGATCCTGCTTCTTGGGTTTGGCTTTATAATGACTCCTGACGAAATGGTCTTTTTCAAGATGTTCCTCTTCGGAAGGTCACTAAAGTTCTGCCTGATATTAGCTTGCCTATTGTACTATCAGATTTTAACAAGCGCCAATTATTTTTTAAGATTTGGAACACTTCTAATGATTTATCAGTGGAATCTGTCATCAATCTGATTTTATTTTCTTCTTGTGTCTCACTGCTTCCCTCTTTATCAATAAGGAGATGCCCCCGCTGAATTCCATCACACCTACATTCAGCTTTGTCCAAAATCCCTCCGCAGTACCTTCTTTTGAGAAACCTCTGTTAAGCTTTTCCTTTTGCTTTCTTATACTCACAAGAGGTGGAACAGTTACGCTTCATCCTGAGAAACTCTCCCAAGGGGATGTTATTAATCACACTTCTAGAATGGTAGTTGCCAGCATGCACTTTTGAATTCCCTGCGGTCGGTTTCTGATATAAAGCAGTTTGTAAAGTGTCATCCTCTACATACACCTTGAGATCAAGGTAAACTACTTCCTTCTTGCTGATACAGCTAGTGAACCTAAAATCAACAAAACAACAAATACAAGTACAACGTGCCATCTCAGAATCAGAGGTAGATGTCTCAGAAGGAGAACAATCCTCAAGTGACAGAGAGGGGCAACTCTAAGCAAACAAACTACTTTTTTTTGAGGAGTACAAATTAATGCGCGGGATAAGGCAACGGCCCAGACCGAGTTGTATCGGTCGAAACGCGTCATGCTGAGACACTGTACAGGACTGACAGGTTGCTGTTATCATTGATTTTCAATAAAGTACAGCAGTTTCACTACGTCTCTTGAAGTGGTCCGTACCTGTGTTTGTGCGCCGTGGAGGTTTGGTGACGATTGAGGATTTGCCCTGCACACTCACACACACACACACATATATATATATATATATTCATATATATATATATATATATATATATATATATATATATATATATATATATATATATATATATATATATATATATATATATATATATATTACCTACTGGCGGTCGCCAGTAGGTATATATAGTTAGGATTTTTTCTCTATGGGATTTTTGAAAATTCTATGTCTAATTCTATGTCAATTGACATGTCAATTCTATGTCTAATAACTTTGGCGTTTGTGGACGGAATTGGCTGAAATTTTGAAAATTTGGGGGGGGGTTGTCAAGGGGGGGCCGAGAAAAAAGGGGGTCCCAAAACGTGTTTTTCCCATGTTAATTTCCATAGGGCGGTTGGCCTCACTTTTAGCCCGAACGGCTGAATGGATTTGCACGAAACTTGGCAAAATTGTAGGGACTGGTAGCCCGATGTGCCTTTGCTAGGTCTCAATATATGTGTTCCAGTGGATTTTGAGAAATTAACGTTCAAAAAAATATATATATCCGTAAGCGCGCTCCGGGCAGCGCCCCGGTTCGCGTACCTGACGCGTAACGGAACTTCGCGAAGCGAAGCTGATTGGCTCTCCGGTGTCTGTCAACATTCTAAACAGTCCGGAGCGGCCGCCATCTTGTCTCTCGGTAGGATCGAGAGACAAGAGGAGGCCAAAACAAAGGGGGAAATGACCATAAGGGGGCATAGTAGATCCTTCCTGACCCCCTAGGTTTGATGTGGAGGCTTTAAAAGGGCCCCGCGGGGCAAAAAAAAATTAAAAAAAAATTGTTTTTTTTGCGTGGGTAGCGCCCGGTACGCGCACCGGGAAGCGGTCCGGGGAGCGTACTATAAGGAAAAGAGAATGATAGACTATGATATTTTGAAATATTGTATGTTTATTGATTGTTCTTTTTGTTGTTTTTTTTTGTTTTTTTTGTTATTTAAGTAGCAGTATTTATGATTATTAAATATAAATTTATTTTTGGAATTGTGCACAGTATACTATAAGTCTGACTTTACATTATAATCAATTTGGTACTAGTTTATGAATTACATATAAAAATGATTAAAGACTCAAACAATTTTTTAATATTAAATATAATTTTATTTTTCTGATTCTTTTTCAAAATTTAATAGAACGTCTAACATTTGACTGTCCGATATGTCCTCTTGTTGAGTGAACATAACTTCCCACATTTGACCGTCATCATAATGAAGTAAATGATCCACAGATTCTACACATTGTAGAAGTTCATGGTCTCGTGATTCATCCATGAATTCCAAGTCAATGGGTTCAATTATTTCCTCATTGTTCATGTCTATGACAATTTCAAAGGAAACGTTCTGTTCTCCTTGCATTTTTGTGCTGAAATTTGAATAAAAAATAAATATATCAGTAGAGATAGGGCACTGTTGGGTTTAAGTTCAGACAGGTACTTTTGAGGCATGAAGTAGTACTATTAAAAAGTGCCTGTGAGAAAGCCTATGTAAATTCTTAATAATACCACAGAAACCTAAATCAATCCATAATTATAATAAACAAGCCTTTCTCAATGTCTAACTCTTACAGAGGGATAGTATATAACTATCTGAAAATGTTTTCAAATTTATAAAATAATATCTTACCTTTTAAAAACAAGTTTAAGTTGTGAGTGAAAATGATCTTGCAATGTAGTTCAGAAAGTAGTAGTCAAAATGGCTGTGTTTTTCTCTCTTTTTTTTATATATATTCAGGTACATAACCAATCAAATGTCAATTGAAAAAAGTAGAAAATGAAAGTAACATTTTAATTGGTTGTCAATTCCAACACTTCAGATGTGTTTTGTGAAGTAATTTACCTCAGGGTATTTAGAGAGGTCTACAGGCTAAATGGCTAAATGGAATTCCAAACAAATGTGTGAAAATGGTAGGGATTGGTATGTAGTATGAGCTAATCTATATTTGGTGAAAGTGTCTCCAGGGTTTCTTCTGTAAATTACTTTCCCACCTTTTTTAATGGAGCGCTTCCCGGTGAGCGCCCCGGTACGCGAACCGGCAGCGTTACGGGAGTCCACCATTTTGTGTTTCGGTCGAATTAAGATACAAGATGGAGGCCAAATAATGTTCAGAATGGGTAGAAGGGGGCACGGTAGACGTATTTTGACCCCCTAGGTTTTCTGAGGGTGGCTGAGGAGGCCCATATGTGTGAAAAAAAATAATTTTTAAAAAAAAATTCGCGCGGTTAGCTTCCGGTTCGCGTACCGGGGAGCGTACTTTGTTGAAAATTAGTGAAAAAAGTTAGAGTAAAATAATAATTGTGAGTGATCAGATGTAGGGTAGCTCTGAGAAGAGCTTTTGGGTTTATGGTACATTTAGGTACTTATAAGTAGGTACCAATGCACATTTTTAAATTCAGAATGAAAATTCTGTTCCCTTCATCTGAGAAGTGAACTCCATCTCCTCTGTAGATATCTTGCATGTAGTAACGTAAGTTATTGTTGTAGATGGAGCCCATTCCATGGTCTCTCATGTAAGCTGAAACAGATTTGTTTAAATGCTTCCTCGATTTCTCAATTTGTGGACAAAATTGGTTCGACCACCTCCATTTCTGTCTTTGGCATATATTTGAATATACCAAGGCATTTTGAGGAAAAAGTGCCATCAATTGCTCAAAGGTGTCCTTTAAAAGCATTTCCAGACCTACCCCAGTCAAAGTGCCCAAGTCATTTCCTCCACAGTGCACAATTAACAGGTCAGGTTTAGGCAAATGCATAATGGTTTTCACCAATGGTATCAATTGGTGACATTTTAATCCTCTGTGGCCAAACCACTTAATTTCCACATCTTGTAAATTGAGGTTAGGTAAATTTCCGTTATCAGCATACCTCTGAGCCCAGTAGATGTAACTATGTCCAACAATCCAGACAGAAAACATGGTGAGAGGAGGTTCTGCTGCAGTCAGATGAAGTGTGGCAATGAAATGGGAGTTGAAAAAATAAGATTTAAAATGAAAAAAACTGTGGAGTTTCTGTGTTAATGAAGCAGTAGCAGTGATTGGTGGATTTTGATTGCTGAAAACAGAAAGTTAGGGTGCATGGATGAGTTCTTTGAAAGATGTAATTTGAATGGTCAAAAAAAATCATTTTATGAAAGATTGCACTGGATATGCAGGTGTACTGAGAGTTCAGAGTTCAATTGAAACATTGTTGTGTGAACTTGCAAACATGAGAGGTCATTCAGGAGGTGGTTGCTATGCAAAAAAGGCAGAAAGGGTAGAGGGGGGAAGGGTGTTGATTTGAAAAAAGTGAGGGAATAGTTTTGATTGGGTGACATGAGAGATATGTGTGATGAATTACAGCTTTTCTGTGCTTTTTATAGCTGCAGACTCTGGAGTGCATACCTTTTGCTCTGCTAAAGACAATTTGGTGTGTTTCTGAGACTGTTTTGAAACTCATAAAGTATTTGCTAAGGTGAGAAAAGATTCATTTAATTTAGATAGAGAATAGTATGGTTTAGGGAGAACATTATGAAGAAAGTTGTGTATTTAAAATTTTGATTTGTGTCAAGTGTTTTACAAATAGATTTTGTTTCTTTGTGTTACATAGCAATGTTAAAAGTGACGCTAAAATAGTGCAAGGGTCTTACAAAAATGCTTTCATGTGTCTTAGGGTATTTTAACTCACTTCCTCATGAATGTAGGTATATACTTGATTTAGATGTTGTGTTTAAAAACGATTTAAGAAAACAATTAGGTTTCTGGATATGTACTGCTAGAGATTCATAGGTTGCTTGGGGCATATTTATAAGGCCTTTGAGTCTCTCTGATGTTATTTTTCACATTTTAATTTAAGACCTTTCTCTGTGGTGCAAGGTCCTTGTAAATATGTCCCCATCTGTGCTTGGCAAATTTTGATTTTAATTCTTTGACTAACATAGCCATGTTAAAAGTGACCCAAAAATGTTGCAAGGGCCTTAAAAAAAACGCTTTCATGTGTCTTAGGCCATTTTAAGTCATTTCCCCTTGAATGTAGGTATTTAATTGATTTAGATGATGTGTTTAAAAACGATTTATGAAATCAATTAGGTTTCTTGATATGTACTGCTAGAGCTTCATAGGTAACTTGGGGCATATTTATAAGGCCTTTGTGTCTCTCTGATGTTATTTTTCCCATTTTAATTTAAGACCTTTCCCTGTGGTGCAAGGTCCTTGTAAATACGCCCCCATCTGTGCTTGGCAAATTTAGATCTTGATTATTTGACTTACATAGCCATGTTAAAAGTGATCTAAAAATGGAGCAAGGGCTTAAAAAAAACGCTTTCATGTGTCTTAGGGCATTTTAAGTCACTTCCCGATGAATGTAGGTATATAATTGATTTAGATGATGTGTTTAAAAACGATTTTTGAAATCAATTAGGTTTCTTGATATGTAATGCTAGAGCTTCATAGGTTGCTTGGGGCATATTTATAAGGCCTTTGTGTCTCTCTGATGTTATTTTTCCCATTTTAATTTAAGACCTTTCCCTGTGGTGCAAGGTCCTTGTAAATACGCCCCCATCTGTGTTTGGCAAATTTAGATCTTGATTATTTGACTTACATAGCCATGTTAAAAGTGATCTAAAAATGGAGCAAGGGCTTAAAAAAAACGTTTTCATGTGTCTTAGGGCATTTTAAGTCACTTCCTGATGAATGTAGGTATATAATTGATTTAGATGATGTGTTTAAAAACGATTTTTGAAATCAATTAGGTTTCTTGATATGTAATGCTAGAGCTTCATAGGTTGCTTGGGGCATATTTATAAGGCCTTTGAGTCTCTCTGATGTTATTTTTCCCATTTTAATTTAAGACCTTTCCCTGTGGTGCAAGGTCCTTGTAAATACGCCCCCATGTGTGCTTGGCAAATTTAGATTTTGATTATTTGACTTACATAGCCATGTTCCATACAGTTCTCACCTTCTGCGTAGTTTTGATATGCTAGACTCCATCTGGACTATGAGATACCTAAGCAAAGGAAACACAGGTGATGTGATTGTGAAATGATTAAAAGAAATTGCATATTTTTCAATTACATCACCTGTGTTTTCTAAGTTTACGAATGACATTGTGCAGATGAGGTTTAGGTCTGTCCACGGACACAGAAGAGGTCTGGCCTTTGTTCAAGAGTGAAGTGGACATGACTTACTTCATTGGTAGGCTTTCACATGTATTATCTCCTCTGTACTCTTCAACAAGCGTAAATTTCATCTGCAACCCTGAGTAGGCCTCACCTTAAACAAACCTCTGGATAGGCCACACCTTATCGTCATCCTGAATCAATCATTTAAAATGTTAGGGACAGATTTATGATAGGTGTATGACTCTTTTGCGTCACTGTGCGTCACTTTTGTGACGCAGCGGCGGTGCAAAAGATTTGCTATGTGGCGACATATTTACAACTTGATGCATCTAGGCAGATGTGTCATGCTGTAAAGTCCCATGCCACATGAAACCGATGCAGCAGTGATGCAAAAGATGCACCATGTTGCAAGACAGGCCTCATTTCATCTCCAACAAGATAAGAAGCTGAATCTTCTGTAAATGTCAACATTGTTGTATACACTGCTCAACTTATGTGTACTCTTTGATATGCTAGAGTCCATCTGCACTATGAGATACCTAAGCAAAGGAAACACAGGTGATGTGGTTGTGAAATGAGGAAAAGAAACTCCACATTTTTCAATTACATCACCTGTGTTTCCTAAGTTTACGAATGACATTGTGCAGATGAGGTTTAGGCCTGTCCACGGACACAGAAGAGGTATGGCATTTGTTCAAGAGTGAAGTGGACATGACTTACTTCATTGGTAGGCCTTCACATGTATTATCTCCTCTGTACTCTTCAACAAGCGTAAATTTCATCTGCAACCCTGAGTAGGCCTCACCTTAAACAAACCTCTGGATAGGCCACACCTTAACGTCATCCTGAATCAATCATTTAAAATGTTACGGACAGATTTATGATAGGTGTATGCCTCTTTTGCGTCACTGTGCGTCACTTTTGTGATGCAGCGGCGGTGCAAAAGATTTGCTATGTGGCGACATATTTACAACTTGATGCATCTAGGCAGATGTGTCATGCTGTAAAGTCCCGTGCCACATGAAACCAATGCAGCAGTGATGCAAAACATGCACCATGTTGCAAGACAGGCCTCATTTCATCTCCAACAAGATAAGAAGCTGAATCTTCTGTAAATGTCAAAATTGTTGTATACACTGCTCAACTTATGTGTACTCTTTGATATGCTAGAGTCCATCTGCACTATGATATGCCTAAGCAAAGGAAACACAGGTGATGTGATTGTGAAATGAGGAAAAGAAACTCCACATTTTTCAATTATATCACCTGTGTTTCCTAAGTTTACGAATGACATTGTGCAGATGAGGTTTAGGTCTGTCCTCGGACACAGAAAAGGTCTGGCCTTTGTTCAAGAGTGAAGTGGATATGACTTACTTCATTGGTAGGCCTTCACATGTATTATCTCCTCTGTACTCTTCAACAAGCGTAAATTTCATCTGCAACCCTGAGTAGGCCTCACCTCAAACAAACCTCTGGATAGGCCACACTTTATCGTCATCTTGAATCAATCATTTAAAATGTTAGGGACAGATTTATGATAGGTGTATGTCTCTTTTGCGTCACTGTGCGTCACTTTTGTGACGCAGCGGCGGTGCAAAAGATTTGCTATGTGGCGACATATTTACAACTTGATGCATCTAGGCAGATGTGTCATGCTGTAAAGTCCTGTGCCACATGAAACCTGCGTCAGTTTTCATATAGGTGTTTTGTTGCAAGGTATGCATTAATTTGCATGAAAGCCCTGTAAAACTAACACAGTGAAATTTAGAAGATTTCACTGAGTCAGCTTTATAGCATTGCTGAATCAAATCCTTACGCCTGTTTGAAACAGGCATAAGAAGTGATGCACCATGCAATGTGAGGCTTCCTCCTGTGCATTGCAGTAGACATGTCGCGCTTATGACGTGATTCCTGCAATGTGCTGCTTTTGCAGCACAGATGCGTGACGCATCTGTGCTGTTTTTGCTCAACGGTGCTCCACATTGTAAATGCGGCACACTATGGGTGGCAGAGCAGCGGTGCACATTAACTGGTGCATCCGTGGGGATGCGCCAGTTAACATAAATCTGCCCCTTTACATTTAAGTATGAGCAGGGGACACAGAGTCGGTGAGGGTTATCCAAGGTTAAGAAGAAATGAGTCCTGTTCACTGAAAACTTGGACATAGGCCTCAGCTCCTCAGCATCACTGGACATGGCTAAATAATAGCTGCAAAATGTTACTCTTGTTAAACAATTTTACTATTATAGTCTCTGAGATTTGTCTCTTACTCTGCAACATCTCATTGTTGTTCTCTTTCTTTAAAGATAACGACAGCATCAAGCATGAGTGATAATGATCAATCTGTTGATCTCAACATTATCATTGAAATTGTGATTGAAACATCAGTGGAAGTAGATCCCTTGGATGATTTAAATCCTGAGGATGATGAAGAACATGATGAGGATGCCGATTTGTCAGAATTGTATGACATAGGGTGGGAAGCTGACCTGCTTGGGCCTATGGAACTATAAACATTTATTTTTAAAATTTACAATAAATGAAAAGTAAAAATGTAAACCGTTTCATTTAAAATTAAACACACCTTCAAAAACAGGGTATGTGTAGTGTCTTCAATAAAATATTAAAATATGCTCATAAAATTAGATCAGATTCACATATAAAATAGCACAGGTAAAATGTAGAAGCATTCCATTTCTTTTCTGCTATTTGTGTATTCTAAATTTGCCAAAGCACTAAAAAATATTCTATGTAAAAATGTCAATTAGTGTGTTAAGTTTTTGATGACTGTTATTGATTTACTGTTTGGTAATAGTGGTTAATAACATTTTTTATTATATTTTACCACAGATTCAACTGCAGATCATTTCAAATTTTGAGAATGCCGTCTAAGGATAGAATCAGAAAGGCTACAAAACGTCAAAGACAGCAGGTTCATCAATTAATGCAGCAGTCCTCTACAATAAAAAATCGTCAAGTCACCAAGAAAGCACCGGGTAAGACCACGAAATCATTCATAAGAAACATTTGTAAAAAAAAAAGTAGTACTACAGAAAATGTTTTAGTCCAGAAAAAGAGAAGCAATTTAAACGGAAAGGAAAGGCCAATCAAAAATGTTACTGCTAGAGCAAGAGATAACTCTGTGCATGATAGTAGAAGGAAACAACAGTTTAGGGACATTCTTAAACGAATGTTCCGCAACAGGATAATTGGCAATTTGGTAAAAAATATTAATAAAGGTCAACAGAAAGTGGTTTTTTATAAGAGAAAAAAAAAAGTTGAGAAAGTTATTGATCAGGCATTCGAAATTAAACGAAAGTTATTTATTTTGATAATCAATAGAATTAGGAAGCTAAACAAGGCAATTTATGATTTCAAAACAAATAGTAGATGGAAGAGAACAGTTAATCGTAGTAATTTTTGTGAAGTTTTTTCAGGAGAATGGATGCATAGTTCAAGTTTTGAGGCATTTTTTAATGAGGAGAGTTATTTCCAGGATAATGATTTGGTGCATGCAGTTGACACCAATGGTCGAGCTTATGAGGTGAAAGATGGTTGTCCAGTTGAAAAAGAAAAACTTGTGACAACAGAGACAGAAGAGGTGTTAGGTAATGAGGTTTTAGGAAGACGTCCTAAGGGACCTGTGTACACCTGGAAGTGTAGTAGTATTTGCAGTGTGCGACAGGATTCCATCAATTTGCTTTGTGATTTTGTACGGACATTTAATAAGAAAAGTTTGAAGCAGAAAATGAAGTTGTTGCAAGAATTAGATCCTTGCAGAGTGAGAGAAGTGACAGGTTTGCATGGTCATTCACTGGCTTGTCTTTCCAGGAGAGTATGCCAGAGTGTTTTTCATCGTTTCAGGATGCTAGCAGTGCATCATAATAAAGTGAGGAAATTAGTGAGAATGTTGTATTATGCTAAGAGTCCAGCAGTTATGCTTAAACAATTATGCGCTGCTCTTTTGCATGGTTCTGAAATAGATGTGAAGAATATGTGTGAAGAAATTGAGTTTTGTTACTTTGGAAGTAAAGAGGAGAATGTTGAAATTGACCCAGAAGAAGAGGGTAATGTGGAAGATAGTGTACAGGTTTTCAGTACAGATAATTTTCAGAAGGAAATTGCCACGTTTCAGGTGAAATCAAGTGAGAGGCCTAATTTCACTTGTGTGTGTTGTCGACGCACTTATTATAAGAATCAGACTAAGTTAGTGGATTTATATGCAAAAAGTGAAAGGGAAAATAATAGTGAATGGAAGGATTTCGCAACATACTTGATGGTAGAAAATTGTTTTGATTTGGGATTGGATCAACGTGTGTGTACTTATTGTTGTAATAAATTAAATCAAAACCAGATGCCTGCTAGAGCGGTTCATAATAATCTGGAATTGGTTGAGATTCCTTCTGAATTGAAGGATTTAAATACTTATGAATGTATTTTGATTCAAAGTATCCATCCCTTTCAGGCTATTGTAAGAATGGAGCCAAAGACAGGGAAATTTCCTCCATCAGATTTACAGAGAGGATTAAAGGGAAGAGTTGTTTATTTGCCTCTAGATTTGAAGAAAAACATTAACACAATTGGAGTAGAAAAAGTGGAAGAGGAACCTCTGGTTATCTTAGTTAATGGGGTTCCGACAAAGAATAAGAAAATATGGCAAGATTTAGTAGATGTTAGGAAAGTCAAAAAGGCAACATTGTATTTGAAAAAAAATAATAAGTACTATAAGAATGAATATGTTGCAGAAGAGGAAGTAAGTGAGGAAGAGGATAGCGATTTGTGTGCTGGTCAAATTGAGAAAGTAGAACCCTCTAAAAGTGAAGAAATATATGAACATTATAGTGTTCATCCTTTGCATTCCAGGGAAGTCATGGGGAATGCTATTGAGTTGTTTCAAATGAAACAAGCCAAAGGGAGTCCCATTAGTGTTTGGGAGGAAAGTTTGGAAGCTCGGTGTTTCCCACAGCTATTTCCAACAGGTCAAGGAGGAAGATATGATGAGCGACCTCATCAAACTCCTGCTTCTGAATACCGGACTTTACGATTGTATGCAGAAGATGCTAGGTTTCGACAATGCATTCCCTATTTGTTTCATCTCCTGTTTGAAAGCGATCTGTCTGGACTGTCATATGCAGTGAACCACATCTTGAAAAGTGGTATACAGATGCAAAACATCTCGGCAAGTGACTTTAAGGATAAAGTCAATGTCCAAGACAGTATTTTGGATTGTCACCTGATTAATCTCATGGCGTGTCAGCGTGGTACTAATGAGTACTGGTACCGTCGTCATGGTGATTTAAAATGTATGCTGAGGAACTTAGGAACTCCCACATGGTTCCTCACTCAGAGCTGTGCCGAGTATGGCTGGGAAGACTTACTTTAATTTCTACGAGAGGCAAATGGAAACATTGAAAACATCGAATTCAAGACACCCGGAGAACTGTGCTCTTTGGATCCAGTGAATGTATGCAGGTACTTCAATCATAGATTTGAAGCTATGATGTCTTTCATCATGAATAAGAAGAATCCACCTCTTGGAGAGGTGTTGGATTTCTTCTGGAGAAAGGAATACCAAGCAAGAGGTGCTCCTCATATACATATGCTGCTGTGGATCAAGGATGCACCTAAGTTTGGAACAGATCCAGAAGACTTAGTGATGAGTTTCATACAACAGTATTCTACATGTGCTGTTCCAAACGCAAAGGAGGACAAAAGCCTAAGAGAACAAGTTCTACGCTTCCAAAGCCATCGTTGCGGAAAGTACTGTTGTCGTAAATTCAGAAACAAGGACAAGTTCTACACCAAATGTCGTTTCGCCTTTCCACGACCGGTGATTTCTAAAGGAAGAGTGAACAGTTTGATGTCTTCGCTGCGACATAATGTGATGAAGAAATCACCTAAAAACACATACAATTTGAAAAGGAACGAAGAGTCCAAGTACATCAACGACTACAACCCAGTGATTTTGTCCATGTGGAATGCTAACATGGATATACAGTTTGTGGCTGATAACTGTATGGCTGTGGCTCGGTATGTGACATCTTACATCACCAAAAAAGAAAAGACAGAATTGAAGGATATGTGGGAGGACATTTCCCATGAAAAGAGCCTCAGTAAGAAGTTGTACAGTTTCAGTCTGAAGATGTTGTCGCATCGAGAAATCGGAGCTTACGAATGTTCTGACCGGTTGTCTTCAGCAAGTCTCTATGCCAAATCTAGGAGTATCGTTTGGGCGAGTCTTGGTCTTGCTGCAACGCGTAATCGAGTTCTGAAACCTGTGCGGGAAATTGAGTATTTGGCGGAAAAGGAGCCAAACAGTACCGATATTTTGAAGACCAACATGTTGGATACATATTATCCAAATCGAAGCAGTCACCTCGAGAATGTTTGTCTGTATGAGGTTCTACAAAATTACATATTCAAGAGTAACATCAAAGAAGATATTGATAAAGGAGTGCATGCTGTAATTGGAAGTGAGGGATGTAAGGTCAAGCAAAGAAAGTGCCACTTGGTAAACCATCGAAAATTGAGTGGCGAATCTCCTGAAAAAAAGGAGTTTTTCTATTTAGCACTTTTGCAACTTTTTAAGCCTTGGCGTGCAGAAGAGGAACTGCTTGGAGATTTCCTCTGTTACGAAGACTCTTTCACTGCCGCCAAGGAGACCATAGAATGTCCTGCTTTTCCCAAATATCTTGAAATGTTGAATGCGGAAATCGAGCAGGAAGCAACGATTGCAGCCGAGATTGCCAGAGACAGTTCTCAGGACAGTCAGAGTTCTGTTTCATTGAGTCAGGATCCACTAGGAGGACCTGTTATCAAAAATGAAGCTGCCACTGCCATGAATGAAGTGGAAAGAGCCATGGCACATGCTCAAGAGGATGTGGTTAACTTAGAAGACTTGGAAAGACAACTCAACGTTGAGCAGAGGAAAATATATGACGAAGTTACCAAGCAAATTGATCATGGATTAAGTCATGAGAAGAAAGAGTGCTCATGTACGTCGTTGAAGCCTGTCCGACTGTACGTGAGTGGAGAAGCGGGAACTGGAAAAAGTTTCCTCATTAAAGCAATTTCATGTTATTTGCAGGAAAGGACTGAGTCATCGCTGTCTTGTGTTGTCACCGCTCCAACTGGACTGGCAGCACATAACATTAAAGGTATTACTTTGCATCGTCTATTGATGCTGCCAGTGGAGCATGATAACAAATTACAATACCACAAGTTATCTGGAGATGCTTGTTGTGAAGTTTCAAGAGTCTTGAGGAAAATGAAACTTCTTATCATTGACGAAGTAAGCATGGTTTCTAATGTCATGCTTGCCTTTGTGCATTTGAGAATGCAAGAAGTTCTTAAAACAGAGTATGATGTGTTATTTGGTGGCAAACACATCATTGTTTTCGGAGATCTTCTGCAGCTGACACCAGTGAAAGGACAACTTGTGTTCAAAATGCTCACGCATGAAGATACCAGGAAGTGCCTAGGGAGCATTGGCAACGTCAATATATGGTTAAACTTCAATTATGCTGAACTGCATGAAAATATGCGTCAGGTGAAGGATGAAGATTACAAGAATATTCTACAAGATGTTAGAATTGGAAAAGTGACCGAGCATGGGAAAGAGGCTTTACATGCACGATTACTGTCAAATTTATATCCAGAACAAGACGTTGTGCCTGAGAATATTTTTCAGAAAATTACTGAGAAGAAATCTGGAATATGTTTGATGCCAACTCTTGCAGAATGTGCCATCTTCAACAACAAAATGTTGCATTTAGAAAACCAAGAGATTGTGAAACTGGAAGCTATTGACAGAGTAGAGCATATGGGATCAACAATTATGTTGTCTGAGAATTTGAAAACAAAATTGGATTCATTAGAAAAGACTATATCTAAAACTGCAGGTTTTGAAAAGACTCTGAATGTGTGCTTAAACTGCCGTATAATTTTAAGAAGGAATTTACATGTTGAAAGAGGTCAGGTAAATGGATCAATGGGTAATGTTGTTGATTTTGTGAAATACAGAAATAGAGATGGAATTGAATTTTTAAAAATTAAATTTGATGGCATTGAGGAAGTACAGCTAATTGGTTGTTGTTCTGCTAGGTTTTTGCTTGTAAAAGACTTATATGTTCGCCGTAAGCAGTTTCCTGTTTGCTTGGCATATGCGGTGACAATCCATAAATCGCAAGGTTTAAGTGTAGACAGTGCATTGGTGAATATTGGCAGTTCTGTGTTCAAGGAGGGTATGGCATATGTGGCATTGTCACGAGTTAGAACTTTATCGGGATTGTACTTGATTGAGTGTGATGTCACAAACATTTGTGCGGATCTAGATTGTGTTAAGGAATACAATAGGTTAAGAAGAGAGTATGCACCACATTTGCCTCAATATCCTTTGTTTGAGAAACATGTGGTAGGCCGGAAACGAAGAAATGTGACCAATAGTAGGGAGGTTGTAGCAAAAAGACGAAAAGTCGATGAACCTGAAATTATAAGCAGAAAGAAAAATTATTCTGTTGAAGATGTTGTTGGTTTTCAATTTGAAAACAGTTCTGGTGTCAACTGCTATGCTAATGTAGTGGTTAATGTTTTGTTTTCTCTAGAAAATGTAAAAGAAAAGATTGTGGTCAATTCTGATCAAAGATTTTGCAGTTTGTTAAATTCTGTGTTAGAGAAATGTAGCACTGATAGAACAAAAATAGAAAGTGTGTCTGAAATTCGAAATCTGTTAGACAGATGTTCAGGTCAAACACAATTCTCTCAAAATATTCAGCAAGATTGTCAGGAGTTTTTAATGTATATGCTTGATGTATTGCATGCTGAAGGTGTAGATGTAGATCACCTGTTTGGGCTTTCTTATCAATGGCAGCATGACTGCGAGAACTGTAGGGTATCAAGTACTACTAGTGTAGACTCAGAAAGATTTATATATTTAACTTTGCCAGACAGTAAATCAGTGTCCTTTAATAAGCTAGTAAAAGCAGCTGATCACAACATGGAGTGTAGCCAATGTAAGTCTGAAATGTTGTCAACATTATTTATACGAACATATGGCCAGTATGTCATTTTAATGTTCCAACGATGTAGGCCTGATGGAACAAAATTGACAACTTTAATAAAAAATTTTGTGGCTTCACAGTTGTCAATATCAGGAAGGACTTTTGTAACTGCAGCAATTATATATCATGACGGTCCTTCAATAACATCAGGACATTACACAGCTTATTTAAAGTCTAGAAATGGCTGGTCATTCTGCAATGATTCTGTTTTAACTTTAAAAAAAAATTGCCTTTTGACCTTAAAAATTCTTACCTGGTTTTTTTAAAACCAAAATTTTAGGGAAGGAATCTCAGGATTTGCTCTGAGGAATTTCAAGAGGTTCTAATGGCTCCTACACGATTTGGCCTTGAGGATAAGTGTAGTACAGAGTCAAAAGTTATTTTTGAGTTTTAAATAGTTCCTGGAAAAAAAGAAGATTTTCTTACAGAAAGTGGTGAGCAGAGATTAGTTGAAGGACAACAGAGTATTTCCCAAAGCAAACGGTGTTCTTACCATAACACTTGACGTCATGGAAAAATAACTGCACTTTGTATGAGTTCAGAAAAACTGTTTCTTTTTATAAGCTAATTCAAGCAGCCAATCAAAACATGGAGTTGAGGGAATGTAAGTCTGCAATGCTGTCTAGATTATTGGTCCAAACTTTTGATTATAATGTCATTTTGAAAATCCAACTATATAAACCTGATGAAAGTAAGTCTTCAACTTTAATTACAAATGTTGTGGCTACACAGTCGTTGATTTTAGGAAGAACATTTGTAACTGCAGCTATTATATGGCATGATGGTCATTTGACAGATCCGCTTATTACACAGCTTATTGAAAATGTAAATAAATTTGCTGTTTCGGAAATTATTCCCATTTGACTACGATACAATGTTGCCTTTTTATTTAAAAATATTCTTACTTTCTGTTTTCAGAAAAGAGAATTTAGGGTAGGTAACTGGCGTATAATGATTCTAGGGGTTGATATAATTTTATCTACTGTTTTATATTGCTTTGTGATTAAAAGTGATGTAGAGAATTAAATAATTGTAGTACTCATAGAGGTAGTGTAAGTCTGCTTCATAGTAAGCAGTATCAGTGTCATAGGAAATGTAGAACATGAGTGAGCAAGAAGGTTAAGATATTACTAGTCCAGGATTGTGAAAATGATCTTGAACGTTTTCTTTCTGAAAGTTGCGGAAATACAAAATGACGGGATTTGCTTAGAAGAATTCCAAGAGTTATAAATGGCTCTTACACGATTTGGCCTTGTGGAAACGTGCGGTAGAGAGCGAGAAGTCATTTATTGTATGTAACATATTTTTCAAAACGATGGAGCTTTTCTTTCAGAAAGTGGCGGGCTGAAAATAATAGCAGCACAACAGAGTGTAAGCTGTTCATAGGATATCCTTCGACGTCATGGAAAGTAAGTTACTTTTCAGGAGTTCTGATTTCTGTTTGGTTATGTTATATGGGTTTTTTAAACACAATCATTTTGATTGTGTTTTTTTTTCCCCGCTGTTATATGATGAATACCTTCAAGTCACTATTTTTAGTGAAATTTGATAAATTCTGAGAACAGCAAAAATAAACCATTTAACATGTATAATTATTTCTGTACTTTTTGTATTTATGATATACATTTAGAACTGTGTAGTAGGCATTGAAAAGCTGAGGCTTCTATAAGTGTCAAAGTTGTTGTATACAGTGCTCACATTCTACGTACTCTTTCATATGCTGGACTACATCTGCACAATGAGATACCTAAGCTAAGGAAACACAGGTGATGTGATTGTGGAATGAGCAAAAAAAATGGCACGTTTTTCAATTATATTAGCTGTGTTTCCTAACATTACACATCACATTGTGTAGATGAGGTTTAGGCCTGTTCCAGGAGACAGAGGAGGTCTGACATTTGTTCAAGAGTGCAGTGGACATGACTCACTTCGTTATTAGGCCTGCACATGTATTATCTCCTCTATACTCTTCAACAAGCCTAAATTTCATCTGCAAACCTGAGTAGGACTTACCCGAAACAAATCTGTGGATAGGTTACACCTTATCAGCATCTAGAAACAATCATTTAAAATGTTAAGGGCAGTTTTATGAAGGCTGTGTGCCTCTTTTACGCCGCTGTTCCGTCACTTTTGTGTAAAAGATGCACCATGTTGCAAGATAGGCCTCAGTTCATTTCCAGCAAGATACCGTCAGTTTAAAATGTATATAATTAGGACTGGGTAGGGGGCATGGAGAAGCTTAGGCTTCAGTAAGTGTCAAAGTTGTTGCATGCAGTGCATACTCTTTCATATGCTGGACTACATCTACGCAATGAGATACCTAACCAAAGGAAACACAAGTGATGTGATTGTGAAATGAGCAAATGAAATTGCACGTTTTTCAAATACATTACCTGTGTTTCCTAACATTACGAATCACATTGTGCAGATGAAGTTTAGGCCTGTCCAGGGAAACAGAGGAGGTCTGAACATTATTGGTTGGCCTGGACATGTATTATCTCCTCTGTACTCTTCAACAAGCCTAAATTTCATCTGCAACCCTGAGTAGGCCTCACCTGAAACCAACGTCTGGATAGGACACACCTTATTGCCATCCTGAAACAATCATTTAAAATGTTAGGAACAGTTTTATGATGATTGTGCACCTCTTTTGCGCTGCCATTGCGTCACTTTTGTGAGACAACAGCAGTGCAAAAGATGCACCATGTTCCAAGATAGGCCTCACTTCATCTGCATCAAGATACTGTTAGTTTAAAATGTATATCTTTAGGACTGTGTAGGGGGCCTGGAGAAGCAGAAGCTTCTGTAAGTGTCAAAGTTGTTGAAAAACTGTTTGTCCTTCAATCTTTTCCCTTGTCTTTTCTAATTTTTAAATACATGTTTTAATATTTTTCAAATGTTTGTTCTCTCTTTCACAGATTGAAAGTATAAAAATAACAAGTGACTAAGTTAACAACAATTATAAGGTAAATGTTTTGTACTCTTTTCGTTACATTTCTATCACATTTAACTACTATTAGTTCCACTGCTTCATTTCTTTAACCCTCACTTTCCTGCCTTTGCTACTTCCCTCATTCCTTTCTCTATTACTTACTTACTCTACTCCTTCCACTCCTTTTCTCAGTCTCTCTCTTCTCATAGTTCCTCACTCTTGTTCACTCACTCCGTCTCTATTACTCTTAGTGTCTCTGACTGATCACTCTTTCACTACTTGTTCATTATGCTTTCTCTGTGTAGTTGAAGCACACTAAGGGGCATATTATGAACACAGCCAATAAAATTATTGCTGTTTTTATCGGCTGAAAACTGCTGCAAAAGTGGTTTTAGCAGCAGTTTTCTGCCGCAAAAGCGGCTTTCGCGACACATTTCTGCCGATAAAAGCTGCAAAACTTGTATTGCCTATGTTGATAATATGCCCCTATGTTATTTAGATTTCTTTGCTGTTTCAATTATTCTTTTTCTGTTACTTCTTCTTTTCTGCTTTCTGTTTTTTCTCTCTGTTATTCCACATGTTTTAATCTTATTTTGAACATTCACTCACATTCTCTAAGAAACTCTTCTTTGTTATTCTTCTACTCTCCTTTTTTTCTTTCACTTCCTTATCTATTTTGTTTTTCACATTCATATCCTCTTCCATCTTTTCTTCGGTAAATAAATCTATTAAACAGTATCTCTGTTTTAGTCCCTATAGCTGTCTTTCTTTTAACATTACTCTCTGTTTACTTCCCTTATACTTACTCTTCTTTTTTTTAAAAAATTTTTTTTGGTTCGCTCCCGGTTCGCGTACCGGAGAGCGAACCGGGAAGCAAACTAAAAGAAATAGAGCTTGCCAGAGTGCTAAACATTCTAGCAATTATTTTATAAAGGGGAGGTAGTTCTGAAAAGAACTTTTTTTTAATGTTTTTGTTGTTTTATATTTTGTTTTATTTTTCTGAACATTTTTTGTTTTTTTTGTATTTTTTGAACAATTTTATGTTTTTTGGGGTTTTTTTGGGGGGGAAACAACGAAAAACAGGCATTGGAAAGGGCTCAACAGGAGCAAAAAAAAAATTATTTTTGGGGGCGTTTAGAGCACTTGTGGTTTTCATATGCTCTGTTTATCAAATTAATACTCATATTGCCACATGAGAGTAAGTTACCGCAATATATACACACTATCTTCATGTGCACAAAGTTTTCTTGAATGTTTGGCACTGTTTCCCGTGCCTCTGGCCCCGACAGAGTTACCTGTGCCGATGTCCTGGCCACAGGAGTTGGTGGGTTGTCCTGGAGGTCACGCATCTCTGCCCTGCTGTAATTTAGTGGATGCCACCTCTGCATGTGACGGTGCATAGTATAGTTGCAGTAACTATACTTCTTATCTGTGCCTCTAGATAAGTCTTCTTTGCATATGAGGCATGTCACATAGCGAGCATTAACTTTTTTTTGTCCTTCAGGAAAAGAAAAAAACTGCCAAATAAAACTATTTTTATGGTGAGATATCCGGGGCTCCTCACGTAAAAACTGTGTTGCCTGTATTTCCTCTTCCTCTTCTTCATCCTCTTCCTCCTCTGTGTTGGGAACGAACTGTGGAGGTGGTCCTCTCTTCCTATGAGGAGGTGGTGGTGGTGGTGGGGGTGCACCAGCTGCAGCTACTAATGAAGCCATTTTCTACTCAGCAAAATAGGTCTTCCTTTCACAAAGTTGAAAGTCAGAGTGAGAAAAAAGGTGGGTGCTTTCATCATTTTGGAAAAAAAATAGTTCTAAACCAATGAAAAGTGTTATTTTTAGGTCACATGACCTAGCCTTACATCATTAGGAAACCAAAAGTGAAATGAACCAATGAAAAGTTTTATTAACAAGTCACATGACCTGTTACGCTTATGTTACGCGCTGCGGGACGCGCCCCGGATCGCTTCCGGGGAGCTGCGCTTCGCGCCTCGGTTCGCGCTCCGGAGCACTTCCGGGTGCGCTAACGCGGCGCGTCATTAGACGCATTGCGCGGCAACGCGATACGTCGCGCTTTCGCGACGCGCCCCGGATCGCTTCCGGGGAGCTGCGCTTCGCGTCTCGGTTCGCGTATCGGAGCACTTCCGGGTGCGCTAACGCGGCGCGTCATAAGACGCATTACGCGACAACGCGATACGTCGCGCTTCCGCGACGCGTCACGATGTTGATTTCTAACGCGGCAGTTGCGCAAACGGAACGTTTACCGGTTCGCGGACCGGGTCGCGGCAGCAAATTGAGCTAACGGGAAGCTTCCCGGTTCGCGAACCGGGAGCGAACAAAAAAAAATAATAATAATTTTATTTTTTAATAAGCATTTAAAATATATTTTTTTATTTAAAGAAGAATACATTTTACAGCTATAGATATTAGCTTTTAAAAAACCAATGAAATTCACTGAAAAAACCATCGGTTATAGACCATATATAGTTAGGAATTAGCATTTACAAAACCTTGAAAATTCACTGAAAAAACCATATGTTATAGACCATATATAGTTAGGAATTAGCATTTAAAAAACCTTTTTTTACTCCCACAAAACCATTGAAATTCCATATATAGTTAGTTGTACTAACTATATATCGCGCACCCGCAATCCACTGCTGATCATGTCACATATTACATCATTCATGACATGGCCAGTGACATCACTGATGACATCACTGATGACATCTCAAATGACATCACTGATGACATCACTGATGACATCTCAAATGACATCAATGATGACATCACTGATGACAACATCCAGTGACTGTATGTTTCTGTAAAGTTAAAATATGTCTTACATATTGAAGAATGAGTGGATTTATAAGTGTCTGGATGAAGGATTTATTAGGTGCATGACTGACTGTATGAGTGACTGATTAAATGTGTCTCACTGAGTGCATGGGTTAGTGACTAAACTGTCTTAATTTGTGCATCATTATGTCTGTTGTTCTGTAAACTGCTGCATGTGTTGATCAGTACCTATATGAGTAACTATATGGGTTATTGGTTGATTGCCCAAGTATTTGTATGGGAGACTGAGTGTGTGTGTGGGTGGCTGGGAGGTGTATAACTCTGTGCATAGATGTGTGAGCAGTTGATTCACTAGATGTATGGGTTCAAAAGTGCATGTGGAAACACCTGTATGGGCGGTTGACTGTGTGCATGAGTGTATTGGTGAGTGAATGGATATCTCAGTGCTACATGTCAAAGTAAGTACATATGTAAAACAAAGTACATGTGAGAGTTGGCATATATAAATAACTGTGCATGAGAGCTAGTGAATGTGTGAGTGGCTGTATGGATCATTGTGAACTTGTATCAGGGATTGTATAAGAGAGTAAATATGTGTTAGTATATGTTTGAATAAGTAAGGTGTGTATAACTGTATAGTTGAGGAAATGGAGGTGTGATTGATTCTTTGCATGACTGACTAGGTGTGTGAGTAACTCCATGGATGAGTGACAGTCTGTGAGTGTCTGTTTACACTGAGTGTATCTAAGGTTATATTAGAGTCTGAAGAGGTTCATCGTATTATCACATGAATGATGTCATCAGTGATGTGATCAGTAATGTCAAATGAGATGTCATCAGTGATGTCATCAGTGATGTCATTTGAGATGTCATCAGTGATGGCATCAGTGGTCATCAGTGATGTCATTTGAGATGTCATCAGTGATGTCATCAGTGATGTCATTTGAGATGTCATCAGTGATGTCATCAGTGATGTCATTTGAGATGTCATCAGTGATGTCATCAGTGATGTCACTGACCATGTCATGAATGATGTAATATGTGACATGATCAGCAGTGGATTGCGGGTGCGCGATATATAGTTAGTACAACTAACTATATATGGAATTTCAATGGTTTTGTGTCAGTAAAAAAAGGTTTTTTAAATGCTAATTCCTAACTATATATGGTCTATAACCTATGGTTTTTTCAGTGAATTTTCAAGGTTTTGTAAATGCTAATTCCTAACTATATATGGTCTATAACCTATGGTTTTTTCAGTGAATTTCATTGGTTTTTTAAAAGCTAATATCTATACCTGTAAAATGTATTCTTCTTTAAATCAAAAAATTTATTTTATATGTTTAATATTTTTTTTTTTTATTATTATGTTTTGGTTCGCTCCCGGTTCGCGAACCGGGAAGCTTCCCGTTAGCTCAATGTGGTGCCGCGACCCGGTCCGCGAACCAGTAAACGTTCCGTTTGCGCAACTGCCGCGTTCGAAATCAACATCGTGACGCGTCGCAAAAGTGCGACGTATCGCGTTGTCGCATAATGCGTCTTATGACGCGCCGCGTTATCGCACCCGGAAGTGCTCCGGAGCGCAAAGCGCAGCTCCCCGGAAGCGATCCGGGGCGCGTCACGAAAACGCGACGTATCGCATTGCCGCGTAATGCATCTTATGACGCGCCGCGTTAGCGCACACGGAAGTGCTCAGGAGCACGAACCGAGGCGCGAAGCGCAGCTCCCCGGAAGCGATCCGGGGCGCGTTCCGCAGCGCGTAACTTAAGCGTAACAGGTCATGTGACTTGTTAATAAAACTTTTCATTGGTTCATTTCACTTTTGGTTTCCTAATGATGTAAGGCTAGGTCATGTGACCTAAAAATAACACTTTTCATTGGTTTAGACCTATTTTTTTTCCAAAATGATGAAAACCCCTCCTTCTTTCTTCAGGAAGACCCTTTGTGATCACTGAGCAATGGCTTCATTAGTAGCTTCAGCTGGTGCACCCCCACCACCACCACCACCTCCTCAGTTCATTACCAACACAGAGGAGGAAGAGGATGAAGAAGAGGAACAGGAGATACAGGAAACACCGTTTTTACAAGAGGAGCCCCGGGTATCTCATCATAAAACTAGTTTCATTTGGCAGTTTTTTTCATTTCCTGAAGGACAGAAAAAAGTTAATGCTCGATATGTGACGTGCCTGATATGTAAAGAGGACTTATCTAGAGGCACAGAAAAGAAGTATAGTTACGGCAACTATACTATGCACCGTCACATGCTGAGGCGGCATCCACTAAACTACAGCCGGGCAGAGATGCGTGACCTCCAGGACAACCCACCAACTCCTGTGGCCAGGACATCGGCACAGGTAACTCTGTCGGGGCCAGAGGCACGGGAAACAGTGCCAAACATTCAAGAAAACTTTGTGCACATGAAGATAGTGTGTATATATTGCGGTAACTTACTCTCATGTGGCAATATGAGTATTAATTTGATAAACAGAGCATATGAAAACCACAAGTGCTCTAAACGCCCCCAAAAATAATTTTTTTTTTGCTCCTGTTGAGCCCTTTCCAATGCCTGTTTTTCGTTGTTTCCCCCCCAAAAAAACCCAAAAAACCATAAAATTGTTCAAAAAATACAAAAAAAACAATCCACCAACTCCTGTGGCCAGGACATCGTCACAGGTATCTCTGTCGGGGCCAGAGGCACGGGAAACCGTGCCAAACATTCAGGACAACTTTGTCCATATGAAGATTACCTGTTTATATTGTGGTACATTGCTCTCATGTGCCAATATGAGCATTAACTTAATAAACAGAGCATTTGAAAACCACATGTGCTCTAAACGCCCCAAAAAGTAAAACATTTTTTTGCTCCTGTTGAGCCCTTTCCAATGCCTGTTTTTTGTTGTTTCCCCCCCAAAAAAACCAAAAAAACCCATAAAACTGTTCAAAAAATACAAAAAAAAAAAGTTCAGAAAAAAAATATATATATAAAACAACAAAAACATTTAAAAAAAAGTTCTTTTCAGAACTACCTCCCCTTTATAAAAAAATTGCTAGAATGTTTAGCACTCTGGCAAGCTCTATTTCTTTTGGTTCGCTTCCCGGTTCGCTCGCCGGTACGCGAACCGGGAGCGAACCAAAAAAAATAAAAAAAAAAAAAAAGAAGAGTAAGTATAAGGGAAATAAACAGAGAGTAATGTTAAAACAAAGACAGCTATAGGGACTAAACCAGAGATACTGTTTAATAGATTTATTTACCGAAGAAAAGATGGAAGAGGGTATAATTGTGAAAAAGAAAATAGATAAGGAAGTGAAAGAAAAAAAGGAGAGTAGAAGAATAACAAAGAAGAGTTTCTTAGAGAATGTGAGTGAATGTTCAAAATAAGATTAAAACATGTGGAATAACAGAGAGAAAAAACAGAAAGCAGAAAAGAAGAAGTAAAAGAAAAGGAATAATTGAAACAGCAAAGAAATGTAAATAACATAGGGGCATATTATCAACATAGGCAATAAAAGTTTCGCAGCTTTTATTGGCAGAAATGTGTCGCTAAAGCCGCTTTTGCAGCAGAAAACTGCCGCTACAGCCGCTTTTGCAGCAGTTTTCTGCCGATAAAAGCAGCAATAATTTTATTGGCTGTGTTCATAATATGCCCCTTAGTGTGCTTCAACTACACAGAGAAAGCATAATGAACAAGTAGTGAAAGAGTGATCAGTCAGAGACACTAAGAGTAATAGAGACGGAGTGAGTGAACAAGAGTGAGGAACTATGAGTAGAGGGACTGAGAAAAGGAGTGGAAGGAGTAGAGTAAGTAAGTAAGTAATAGAGAAAGGAATGAGGGAAGTAGCAAAGGCAGGAAAGTTAGGGTTAAAGAAATGAAGCAGTGGAACTAATAGTAGTTAAATGTGATAGAAATGTAACAAAAAGAATACAAAAAATTTACCTTATAATTTTCATTAACTTAGTCACTTGTTATTTTTATACTTTCAATCTGTGAAAGAGAGAACAAACATTTGAAAAATATTAAAACATGTATTTAAAAATTAGAAAAGACAAGGGAAAAGATTGAAGGACAAACAGTTTTTCAACAACTTTGACACTTACAGAAGCTTCTGCTTCTCCAGGCCCCCTACACAGTCCTAAAGATATACAATTTAAACTAACAGTATCTTGATGCAGATGAACTGAGGCCTATCTTGGAACATGGTGCATCTTTTGCACTGCTGTTGTCTCACAAAAGTGACGCAATCGCAGCGCAAAAGAGGTGCACAATCATCATAAAACTGTTCCTAACATTTTAAATGATTGTTTCAGGATGGCAATAAGGTGTGTCCTATCCAGACGTTTGTTTCAGGTGAGGCCTACTCAGGGTTGCAGATCAAATTTAGCCTTGTTGAAGAGTACAGAGGAGATAATACATGTGCAGGGCAACCAATAAAGTTCAGACTTCCCCTGTTTCCCTGGAGAGGCCTAAACTTCATCTGCACAATTTGATTCGTAATGTTACGAAACACAGGTAATGTATTTGAAAAATATGTAATTTCTTTTGCTCATTTCACAATCACATCACTTGTGTTTCCTTTGGTTAGGTATCTCATTATGCAGATGTAGTCCAGCATATGAAAGAGTACGCACTGAATGCAACAACTTTGACACTTACAGAAGCCTCACCTTCTCCATGCCTCCTACACAGTTCTAAATGTACATCATAAATACAAACAGTACAGAATTAACTATACATGTTAAATGGTTTATTTTTGCTGTTCTCAGAATGTATCAAATTTCACTAAAAACAGTGACTTGAAGGTATTCATCATATAACAGCGGGGAAAAAAAAACACAATCAAAATAATTGTGTTTAAAAAACCCATATAACATAACCAATCAGAAATCAAAACTCCTCAAAAGTAACTTACTTTCCATGACGTCGAAGGATGTCCTATGAACAGCTTACACTCGGTTGTGCTGTTTTTTCAGCCCGCCACTTTCTGAAAGAAAAGCTCCATCGTTTTGAAAAATATGTTACATACAATAAATGAATTCTCGCTCTCTACCACACATTTCCTCAAGGCCAAATCGTGTAAGAGCCATTTATAACTCTTGGAATTCTTGTAAGCAAATCCCGTCATTTTGTATTTCCGCAACTTTCAGAAAGAAAACGTTCAAGATCACTTTCACAATCCTAGACTAGTAATATCTTACCCTTTTTGCTCACTCATGTTCTACATTTCCTATGACACTGATACTGCTTACTATGAAGCAGACTTACACTACCTCTATGACTAATACAATTATTTAATTCTCTACATCACTTTTAATCACAAAGCAATATAAAACAGTAGATAAAATTATATCAACCCCTAGAATCATTATACGCCAGTTACCTACCCTAAATTTGTCTTTTCTGAAAACAGAAAGTAAGAATATTTTTTAGTAAAAAGGCAACATTGTATCGTAGTCAAATGGCAATAATTTCCGAAACAGCTAATTTTTTTACATTTTCAATAACCTGTGTAATAAGCGGATCTTGTCAAATAACCATCATGCAATATAATAGCTGCAGTTACAAATCTTCTTCCTAAAATCAACGACTGTGTAGCCACAACATTTGTAATTAAAGTTGAAGACTTACTTTCATCAGGTTTATATAATTGGATTTTTAAAATGACATTATAATCAAAAATTTGGACCAATAATCTAGACAGCATTGCAGACTTACATTCCCTCTACTCCATGTTTTGATTGGCTGCTTGAATTAGCTTATAAAAAGAAACAGTTTTTCTGAACTCATTCAAAGTGCAGTTATTTTTCCATGACGTCAAGTGTTATGGTAAGAAGACCGTTTGCTTTGGGAAATACTCTGTTGTCCTTCAACTAATCTGTGCCCACCACTTTCTGTAAGAAAATCTTCTTTTTTTCCAGGAACTATTGTCTCTGTACTACACTTATCCTCAAGGCCAAATCGTGTAGGAGCCATTAGAACCTCTTGAAATTCCTCAGAGCACATCCCGAGATTCTTTCCCTAAAATTTTGGTTTTAAAAACACCAGGTAAGAATTTTTAAGGTCATACGGCAATTTTTTTTTGAAAGTTAAAACAGAATCGTTGCAGAATGACCAGCCGTTTCTAGACTTTAAATAAGCTGTGTAATGTCCTGATGTTATTGAAGGACCGTCATGATATATAATTGCTGCAGTTACAAAAGTCCTTCCTGATATTGACAACTGCAAAGCTACAACATTTTTAATTAAAGTTGTCAATTTTGTTCCATCAGCCCTACATCGTTGGAACATTAAAATGACATACTGGCCATATGTTCGTATAAATAATGTTGACATCATTTCAGATTTACATTGGCTACACTCCATGTTGTGATCAGCTGCTTTTACTAGCGTATTAAATGACACTGATTTACTGTCTGGCAAAGTTAAATATATAAATCTTTCTGAGTCTACACTAGTAGTACTTGATACCCTACAGTTCTCGCAGTCATGCTGCCATTGATAAGAAAGCCCAAACAGGTGATCTACATCTACACCTTCAGCATGCAATACATCAAGCATATACATTAAAAACTCCTGACAATCTTGCTGAATATTTTGAGAGAATTGTGTTTGACTTGAACATCTGTCTAACTGTTAGGGGTGTTTCTCTTGCTACCGGTCGTCCTACGTAATCCTGTGGTTCATTGAATCAGTTAAAGTTTTGTGGGACTCAATGTAATTAAATTAGGATTTAAAATTACTTCTGGTAAAATCAAACTTTTATTCTGAAGTAATTGTGTTTCAGGAAATTCAGGAAATTCATGTTTTACTTTTGCCAATGCTTGATGACTTTCTCTTTATTGAAAGGCAATCTGTTAGTCGCGCTGTCTCTGTTTAGAATGTGAGCTCTTTTGAGCGAGGCTCGTGCAGGATCGCGCGACTGGGTCTATAAAAAGGTTGCCTTGCCAACGGATCTTTGCTTCGTCTCGTTGGAGTCAAGACGAGCGCTTCTGTTCCTTGAGCTGTGAGCGAGGAACCGTCGTTTCCTGAAACATCTTGTTAATCCGCTACCCTCGAGAATCTGAAATTAGCTTATTCAGGTTTTGATCTTAGTCCGTGATAGCGCCCAGTTTCCCCGCTGACTAACTACTTCCTTTCCGCTGTCAATCAACCTCCCTTTCCCGTGAGACTGAAGGAGGCGGGTGAACAGCAGCTCAGTTAGTTATTTCCCGTCTGATCTCAGCCCGTGTTAGCGCCCAGTTTCCCCGCTGGTTAACTACTCCCTTTCCGCTGTCAATCAACCCCCTTTCCGTGAGACTGAAGGAGACGAGTGGAGTTCAGCTGGCTAAGCGGCAAAAGCGGACGTCTTCATTTCTCGTCTTCTGGTGAAGAAACGGTTCGAGCCTCCAGTCTGCCTTGAAGACAAGTTTGAAGGACAGTAAGATTAACAATTTCAGAAACAATGAAAAAGATCATTTAAAAGCGTTTCTTGTGGAGCAGTCACAGTGTTGAACTAAGTACTGTCAGAGTCTAGGAAAAAACGAACTTAGAAGTGACTGACTATATAATTAAAACAAGCCTTGGCAAAGTCAAGGAAGCAAGAGTGTCATTCAAAAAGAACCTGAGTTATGAACTGTTTAAACCTGCTATTTCATTTTTGATTTATTTTAAAGGCTTAAATGAGTATTTAATTAGTAATACAAGGAGTTATAGACAAGAGAGGTTGCTGTTGTTTTTCTGTTTACCTCTCTTCTACAGAATTTCCCTCAAGTGCAGAAAGTTAATTGGAAAGACTCAGGTATGAATTCTGCATGAAAGTTTTGGTTAATTCAAAGTTAACTTATTAATCTACTAACTCTCAAGTTGAAGCTAAAATCTGAATTAATCAAAGATTTTATTTTAAGGTGTAAACAAGTCAATAAGAGCTGAGCAAAGAACTGCCACAGAAAAAGTGTGAGCTAGGTCGTTAACTTCAATGGTTAGTAACTCTGTTTAATAAGTTAATTGAAGCTAGCAGTTAGTCAAGGCAGAGATTAATTGTTATGATCTGGTGTACCACAGGATTGCGTGAATTCAGAGTTACGCTAAAGAGAAGACAACGACCGGGAGCACTTCTTTGAGAGACAGCAACAGAAGCCAATGTTTATTTAAGTGTTGTCTGTCTCTCTCTCCACTTCCCCTTTCCCTTAGGGAGAAGTTGACATAGTCAGTGTAGTAAATCCTGGTTATGTTAGTTGATCCTTGAGGGAGTTGGGAGTTTGCAGCTTCAAAGGGAAACGTCAGAAGTGGCTCTTGAGACTACGCAACAGAAGACGAAGCCATCTAAAAAAAAAAAAAAAAATCGTTTCCTTTTGAGACTGTAAATTCGACCTCATGGATATCCCTCAGTTGACACAGCTAGTGCAGAAACTGAATGTAGAAATGGAGAACTTGCGTTTAGAAAATCAATCTCTACGTAAGGAATTAGATGAAACCAGGGCGGGATTTTCGGTTTGGAGAGAACCTGTAAAAGACAGAAAACCAATTTTGACCCCAACTAGGTTTGGTTCTGGTGTTCAACCAACACACTCGTTAGGTGATCAGTCGAGTAATCTACCGGTCCAAGTCACAGTTGTTACCCCAGCACCTGTCCCGTTGGCAAATCCTGAAAGGTTTTCCGGAGATAGTGGTAGATTTGCCACCTTCTTTAGTCAATGTCAGTTACATTTTATGTGTAAACCTCAGATTTTTTCCACAGATTCTGCTAAGGTAGCTTTTATAATTTCTTATCTAGGAGGGGTGGCAGCAAACTGGGCAATGCCTTTGGTAGATAATAATGATCCTTTACTTCATAACTTACAAAATTTCAAGGAAGCCATGTCTAAGTTATTTGCTAAACATACCTTAATGCAAGCCTCGGACAATGAGTTACTGAATTTACGTCAGGGAACAAAGGATCTAATTTCCTATTTAACTACCTTTAATAGACTTTTAACCGAGACTCATTGGCCTGAGGAGAAAAGAATCTCTTTGTTTTATCGGGGTTTAAAAGATGAATTGAAGGATTCCTTAGCACATATTGTCAATCTGCCTGAGGATTTTAAGGAGTTTCAGGATCTGGTGGTTAAATTAGATCATAGATTAGGGGAGCGAAGATACGAGAAACCAAAAAGTGATTTTAGAAGTCCTCAAACCAAACTAGAGAAAAAGGAGACTGAGGATAGAAACTCAAAATCATTGGCTGATTCAATCCAATTGGGAGGGTTTAGGGGACCCTTAACTTCTGAAGAAAAAGAACGAAGACGTAAGGGTAACCTGTGTTTATATTGTGGGAAGTCAGGACATTTTGCTAAGGATTGTACTGTTAAGCCTGTGAAAAAGAAGGCTTTAGTTATTGAGACCCTTCCACAAGCTCAGTCGGAAAACTAGAGTTCTCGAAGAAAGATGAGATCGTTTCTTCGAGTAAAATAACTTCAAGGATCTCTCAAATTGTTACAAATGTCACAACACAAATTCCAAAACATTTTACTATACGGCTGGTTTTCATTTTGACCACATTACAGAGACATAGTATTCCAGTGCTTTTGGATTCTGGGGCCACAGGGAATTTTTTCGATTTAGAATTGGCCCACAAATTAAATTTAAAATTTATTTCCAAGAAGGAACCTGAGCCAGTAAGGGCAGTTGATGGTTCAGTTCTGTCTTCAGGATTAATTCGTTTTAATACTGAGCCTTTAACTATCGTAGCAGATAATGGTCACACAGAAAAGGTAGTTTTTGACTTAATTGATGCACCAACCTTTGGCGTTATTTTAGGAATTCCATGGTTAGAGTTGCATAATCCGAAAATTGACTGGGTTAAAAGAACAGTTACGTTGGAGTCCTCATTTTGTAAGTTACATTGCTATCAAGAGACTAAGGATCCGGTGATGCCTCTTTATTGTGCAACCTTGAATTCTGAAACAAAAGGTCTTCCTCCTGAGTATCAGAATTTTTCTAAGGTTTTTGATCCTGTTGAGGCAACTAAACTACCACCTCATAGAATTTATGATTGTCGTATAGATTTAGTGCCTGGAGCTGTTCTAACTTGTAGTAGAATCTATGCTTTGACAGAACCGGAAAATGAATATCTTAAGAAGTATTTGGATGAGCTCTTAGAACTCGGCTTCATCCGACATTCTACTTCACCTGTCTCTTCTCCACTTTTCTTTGTTGCGAAGAAGACAGGTGATTTGAGAGCTTGCATCGATTATAGATCGGTCAACAAAGCCACCATTAAGAATAGGTACCCTCTACCATTAATTCCAGTACTTTTAAATCAGATAAAAGGATCCAGTATTTACACCAAACTGGATCTACGCGGTGCTTACCACTTGATTCGAGTTAAGGAGGGTGATGAGTGGAAGACCGCCTTTCGTACGAAATTCGGTCTCTTTGAATATACTGTTATGCCGTTTGGCCTGTGTAACGCTCCGGCAGCTTTTCAATACTTTATCAATGAGGTTCTGCATGATTTGTTGGATGTCTGCTGTATAGTTTATATAGATGACATCCTGATCTATTCTAAGAGTACAGAAGAACATGTGCAGCATGTTCAATTGGTTTTACAAAGGTTAAGGGATCACTCCTTGTTTGCAAAGTTGGAAAAATGTGTATTCAATGCCTCTAGGGTGGAATTTTTGGGTTATTGTCTGTCACCTGAGGGAATTCATATGGATCCAAAGAAAGTTGAAGCAATTTTAACTTGGCCGATTCCAGCTTCAACTAAGGACATTCAAAGGATTCTTGGATTTGCCAATTTTTATAGACGTTTCATTTCTAAATTTTCTGAAATTGTTTCGCCAATTACTCAGTTACTGAAGAAGGGGAAGGTTTTCTCTTGGTCTGTGGAAGCAAATGAGGCTTTTTCTTGTTTAAAAAAGGCTTTCACCACAGCCCCAATTTTAGTACATCCTGATCCTGATAGGCCTTTTTATGTGGAAGCCGATGCTTCACAGACGGCAATTGGTGGAGTGTTGCTTCAAAAAGATTTAGGAACTGGTCATTTACATCCGATCGCTTTCTTTTCAAGAAAGCTATTGATAGCTGAACAGAATTATACCATTGCTGAGCGAGAACTTTTAGCTATTAAAGATGTTTTTCAGGAATGGAGGCATCATCTTTTAGGGGCTAAACATACTATCACAGTGTACTCTGATCATAAAAATTTACAGTTTTATTCCACAGTGAAAGCTTTCACTCCCAGGCAAATGAGGTGGTTACAATTCTTTAGTGAATTTGATTTCCTAATTACTTATCGTCCAGGGAACAAGCAGTTGTTGTCAGATACGCTTTCTCGTTTAGTTTGTGAAAAGAAAAATGATTTAGTACATGATCCACCTAGTATTCTGCCTAAAGAGAGATTGGTAGCAGAGATTCATTCTGAGGGTTTTTTGGAGGCAGTTAAAAGTGAACTGAGAACTTGTAACATTCAGGAGTGGTTATCTAAGAAGGGTAATTCAATCAAAGAGGGTTTATTTTATCACAACAATAAATTGTTTCTTCCTACACAAGCTTTACAGGTTAAAATAATGCAATGGAATCACGATCTAGCAATTGCTGCACATCCAGGAATTAATAAGACTTTAGAATTATGTCAACGTTATTTTTGGTGGAATAAAATGATTCCTACTGTTAATCAATTTGTAAAAGCTTGTCCAGTTTGTTCTCGACAAAAGGCCTTACATTCAGCCCCGATGGGTTTGCTTCAGCCAATGACAATTCCTCCTCAACCTTGGCACACTATCAGCTTAGATTTTATCACAGATCTTCCTAAATCCAATGGGTATACAACAGTCCTGGTTGTAGTGGATTTGTTATCCAAGATGGGGCATTTCATTCCTTTACAAAAAATACCTACAGCAACGGAATTTAGTAAGGTATTTTTATCTACGATTGTAAAATTACATGGTCTACCTACTAAAATAATTTCTGACAGGGGTCCTCAATTTATTTCTAAGTTTTGGTCGCAACTTAGTAAACAATTAGGGATTGAGTTGGCCTTGTCATCTTCTTTCCATCCTCAAACTGATGGGCAGACTGAGAAAGTTAATCAACATGTAGAACAGGGTTTACGTTGTTTATTGTCAACTTCTTCTAGTCACTGGGATGAAGTTCTGCCCTGGGCAGAATTTTCCTATAATAATACCACACATTCAGCCTTGGGTTGTTCTCCTTTTTATTTCCTCACAGGACAACATCCTAGGACACTCCCAATTCTTTTACCTGAATTACAACAGTCCATGCCAGCAGTTTCTGATAGATTAACATCATTGTTAGAAATTCAGGAAAAGGCTAGAAAGCAGTGGATTAAAAGTAAGATAGTTATGAAAAGGAATGCGGATCTTCATCGTAATCCTACTCCTTTGTACAAGGAAGGTCAGTTAGTTTGGCTGTCCACTAGGAATATTCAGTTAGAAGGTCCCAGGAAATTGAAGCCAAGGTATTTAGGGCCTTTCACTATTGAGAAAATTTTAAATCCTGTGTCCATTAAATTAGTTCTGCCAAAAGATTATGCCATTCATCCTGTTTTTCATGTGTCACTTTTGAAACCTTTTGAACCTTCTACTCGATCTGATAATCCACCTCCACCGGTGATAATTGGAGATCATCTAGAATATGAGGTTAAGACTATTCTAGATTCAAAAAGAGTTCGTGGAACTTTGTTTTATTTGGTGGATTGGAAGGGTTATGATTCTTCGGAACGGTCTTGGGAACCTGAAAGGAATGTCCATGCCCCAAGACTTGTAAGGGTTTTTCATGCCTTACATCCTGACAAACCTCGACCTGTTAGACGACCTTTGGGGGGAGGAACTGTTAGGGGTGTTTCTCTTGCTACCGGTCGTCCTACGTAATCCTGTGGTTCATTGAATCAGTTAAAGTTTTGTGGGACTCAATGTAATTAAATTAGGATTTAAAATTACTTCTGGTAAAAAGTAATTGTGTTTCAGGAAATTCAGGAAATTCATGTTTTACTTTTGCCAATGCTTGATGACTTTCTCTTTATTGAAAGGCAATCTGTTAGTCGCGCTGTCTCTGTTTAGAATGTGAGCTCTTTTGAGCGAGGCTCGTGCAGGATCGCGCGACTGGGTCTATAAAAAGGTTGCCTTGCCAACGGATCTTTGCTTCGTCTCGTTGGAGTCAAGACGAGCGCTTCTGTTCCTTGAGCTGTGAGCGAGGAACCGTCGTTTCCTGAAACATCTTGTTAATCCGCTACCCTCGAGAATCTGAAATTAGCTTATTCAGGTTTTGATCTTAGTCCGTGATAGCGCCCAGTTTCCCCGCTGACTAACTACTTCCTTTCCGCTGTCAATCAACCTCCCTTTCCCGTGAGACTGAAGGAGGCGGGTGAACAGCAGCTCAGTTAGTTATTTCCCGTCTGATCTCAGCCCGTGTTAGCGCCCAGTTTCCCCGCTGGTTAACTACTCCCTTTCCGCTGTCAATCAACCCCCTTTCCGTGAGACTGAAGGAGACGAGTGGAGTTCAGCTGGCTAAGCGGCAAAAGCGGACGTCTTCATTTCTCGTCTTCTGGTGAAGAAACGGTTCGAGCCTCCAGTCTGCCTTGAAGACAAGTTTGAAGGACAGTAAGATTAACAATTTCAGAAACAATGAAAAAGATCATTTAAAAGCGTTTCTTGTGGAGCAGTCACAGTGTTGAACTAAGTACTGTCAGAGTCTAGGAAAAAACGAACTTAGAAGTGACTGACTATATAATTAAAACAAGCCTTGGCAAAGTCAAGGAAGCAAGAGTGTCATTCAAAAAGAACCTGAGTTATGAACTGTTTAAACCTGCTATTTCATTTTTGATTTATTTTAAAGGCTTAAATGAGTATTTAATTAGTAATACAAGGAGTTATAGACAAGAGAGGTTGCTGTTGTTTTTCTGTTTACCTCTCTTCTACAGAATTTCCCTCAAGTGCAGAAAGTTAATTGGAAAGACTCAGGTATGAATTCTGCATGAAAGTTTTGGTTAATTCAAAGTTAACTTATTAATCTACTAACTCTCAAGTTGAAGCTAAAATCTGAATTAATCAAAGATTTTATTTTAAGGTGTAAACAAGTCAATAAGAGCTGAGCAAAGAACTGCCACAGAAAAAGTGTGAGCTAGGTCGTTAACTTCAATGGTTAGTAACTCTGTTTAATAAGTTAATTGAAGCTAGCAGTTAGTCAAGGCAGAGATTAATTGTTATGATCTGGTGTACCACAGGATTGCGTGAATTCAGAGTTACGCTAAAGAGAAGACAACGACCGGGAGCACTTCTTTGAGAGACAGCAACAGAAGCCAATGTTTATTTAAGTGTTGTCTGTCTCTCTCTCCACTTCCCCTTTCCCTTAGGGAGAAGTTGACATAGTCAGTGTAGTAAATCCTGGTTATGTTAGTTGATCCTTGAGGGAGTTGGGAGTTTGCAGCTTCAAAGGGAAACGTCAGAAGTGGCTCTTGAGACTACGCAACACTAACAGATTTCGAATTTCAGACACACTTTCTATTTTTGTTCTATCAGTGCTACATTTCTCTAACACAGATTTTAACAAACTGCAAAATCTGTGATCTGAATTGACCACAATCTCTTCTTTTACATTTTGTAGAGAAAACAAAACATTAACCACTACATTAGCATAGCAGTTGACACCAGAACTGTTTTCAAATTGAAAACCAACAACATCTTCAACAGAATCCTTTTTCTTTCTGCTTATAATTTCAGGTTCATCAACTTTTCGTCTTTTTGGTACAACCTCCCTAGTATTGGTCACATTTCTTCGTTTCCGGCCTACCACACGTTTCTCAAACAAAGGATATTGAGGCAAATGTGGCGCATACTCTCTTCTTAACCTATTGTATTCCTTAACACAATCTAGATCCGCACAAATGTTTGTGACATCACACTCAATCAAGTACAATCCCGATAAAGTTCTAACTCGTGACAATGCCACATATGCCATACCCTCCTTGAACACAGAACTGCCAATATTCACCAATGCACTGTCTACACTTAAACCTTGTGATTTATGGATTGTCACCGCATATGCCAAGCAAACAGGAAACTGCTTACGGCGAACATATAAGTCTTTTACAAGCAAAAATCTAGCAGAACAACGACCAATTAGCTGTACTTCCTCAATGCCATCAAATTTAATTTTTAAAAATTCAATTCCATCTCTATTTCTGTATTTCACAAAATCAACAACATTACCCATTGATCCATTTACCAGACCTCTTTCAACATGTAAATTCCTTCTTAAAATTATACGGCAATTTAAGCACACATTCAGAGTCTTTTCAAAACCTGCAGTTTTAGATATAGTCTTCTCTAATGAATCCAATTTTGTTTTCAAATTCTCAGACAAAATAATTGTTGATCCCATATGCTCTACTCTGTCAATAGCTTCCAGTTTCACAATCTCTTGGTTTTCTAAATACAACATTTTGTTGTTGAAGATGGCACATTCTACAAGAGTTGGCATCAAACATATTCCAGATTTCTTCTCAGTAATTTTCTGAAAAATATTCTCAGGCACAATGTCTTGTTCTGGATATAAATTTGACAGTAATCGTGCATGTAAAGCTTGTTTCCCATGCTTGGTCACTTTTCCAATTCTAACATCTTGTAGAATATTCTTGTAAACTTCATCCTTCGCCTGACGCATATTTTCATGCAGTTCAGCATAATTGAAGTTTAACCATATATTGACGTTGCCAATGCTCCCTAGGCACTTCCTGGTATCTTCATGCGTGAGCATTTTGAACACAGGTTGTCCTTTCACTGGTGTCAGCTGCAGAAGATCTCCGAAAACAATGATGTGTTTGCCACCAAATAACACATCATACTCTGTTTTAAGAACTTCTTGCATTCTCAAATGCACAAAGGCAAGCATGACATTGGAAACCATGCTTACTTCGTCAATGATAAGAAGTTTCATTTTCCTCAAGACTCTTGAAACTTCAAAACAAGCATCTCCAGATAACTTGTGGTATTGTAATTTGTTATCATGCTCCACTGGCAGCATCAGTAGACGATGCAAAGTAATACCTTTAATGTTATGTGCTGCCAGTCCAGTTGGAGCGGTGACAACACAAGACAGCGATGACTCAGTCCTTTCCTTCAAATAACATGAAATTGCTTTAATGAGGAAACTCTTTCCAGTTCCCGCTTCTCCACTCACGTACAGTCGGACAGGCTTCAACGATGTACATGAGCACTCTTTCTTCTCATGACTTAATCCATGATCAATTTGCTTGGTAACTTCGTCATATATTTTCCTCTGCTCAACGTTGAGTTGTCTTTCCAAGTCTTCTAAGTTAACCGCATCCTCCTGAGCATGTGCCATGGCTCTTTCCACTTCATTCTTGGCAGTGGCAGCTTCATTTTCGATAACAGGTCCTCCTAGTGGATCCTGACTCAATGAAACAGAACTCTGACTGTCCTGAGAACTGTCTCTGGCAATCTCGGCTGCAATCGTTGCTTCCTGCTCGATTTCCGCATGCAACATTTGTACATATTTGGGAAAAGCAGGACATTCTTTGGTCTCCTTGGCGGCAGTGAAAGAGTCTTCATAACAGAGGAAATCTCCAAGCAGTTCCTCTTCTGCACGCCAAGGCTTGAAAAGTTGCAAAAGTGCTAAATAGAAAAACTCCTTTTTTTCAGGAGATTCGCCACTCAATTTTCGATGGTTTACCAAGTGGCATTTTCTTTGCTTGACCAGACATCCCTCACTTCCAATTACAGCATACACTCCTTTATCAATATCTTCTTTGATGTTCCTCTTGAATATGTAATTTTGTAGAACCTCATACAGACAAACATTCTGGAAGTGACTGCTTCGATTTGGATAATATGTATCCAACATGTTGGTCTTCAAAATGTCGGTACTGTTTGGCTCCTTTTCCGCCAAATACTCAATTTCCCGCACAGCTTTCAGAACTCGATTACGCGTTGCAGCAAGACCAAGACTCGCCCAAACGATACTCCTAGATTTGGCATAGAGACTTGCTGAAGACAACCGGTCAGAACATTCGTAAGCTCCGATTTCTCGATGCGACAACATCTTCAGACTGAAACTGTACAACTTCTTACTGAGGCTCTTTTCATGGGAAATGTCCTCCCACATATCCTTCAATTCTGTCTTTTCTTTTTTGGTGATTTAAGATGTCACATACCGAGCCACAGCCATACAGTTATCAGCCACAAACTGTATATCCATGTTAGCATTCCACATGGACAAAATCACTGGGTTGTAGTCGTTGATGTACTTGGACTCTTCGTTCCTCTTCAAATTGTATGTGTTTTTAGGTGATTTCCTTGTCACATTATGTCGCAGCAAAGACATCAAACTGTTCACTCTTCCTTTAGAAATCACCGGTCGTGGAAAGGCGAAACGATATTTGGTGTAGAACTTGTCCTTGTTTCTGAATTTACGACGACAGTACTTTCCGCAACGATGGCTTTGGAAGCGTAGAACTTGTTCTCTTAGGCTTTTGTCCTCCTTTGCGTTTGGAACAGCACATGTAGAATACTGTTCTATGAAACTCATCACTAAGTCTTCTGGATCCGTTCCAAATTTAGGTGCATCCTTGATCCACAGCAGCATATGTATATGAGGAGCACCTCTTGCTTGGTACTCCTTTCTCCAGAAGAAATCCAACACCTCTCCAAGAGGTGGATTCTTCTTATTCATGATGAAAGACATCATAGCTTCAAATCTATGATTGAAGTACCTGCATACATTCACTGGATCCAAAGAGCACAGTTCTCCGGGTGTCTTGAATTCGATGTTTTCGATGTTTCCATTTGCCTCTCGTAGAAATTCAAGTAAGTCTTCCCAGCCATACTCGGCACAGCTCAGAGTGAGGAACCATGTGGGAGTTCCTAAGTTCCTCAGCATACATTTTAAATCACCATGACGACGGTACCAGTACTCATTAGTACCACGCTGACACGCCATGAGATTAATCAGGTGACAATCCAAAATACTGTCTTGGACATTGACTTCATCCATAAAGTCACTTGCCGAGATGTTTTGCATCTGTATACCACTTTTCAAGATGTGGTTCACTGCATATGACAGTCCAGACAGATCGCTTTCAAACAGGAGATGAAACAAATAGGGAATGCATTGTCGAAACCTAGCATCTTCTGCATACAATCGTAAAGTCCGATATTCAGAAGCAGGAATTTGATGAGGTCGCTCATCATATCTTCCTCCTTGACCTGTTGGAAATAGCTGTGGAAAACACTGAGCTTCCAAACTTTCCTCCCAGACACTAATGGGACTCCCTTTGGCTTGTTTCATTTGAAACAACTCAATAGCATTCCCCATGACTTCCTTGGAATGCAAAGGATGAACACTATAATGTTCATATATTTCTTCACTTTTAGAGGGTTCTACTTTCTCAATTTGACCAGCACACAAATCGCTATCCTCTTCCTCACTTACTTCCTCTTCTGCAACATATACATTCTTATAGTACTTATTATTTTTTTTCAAATACAATGTTGCCTTTTTTACTTTCCTAACATCCACTAAATCTTGCCATATTTTTTTATTCTTTGTCGGAACCCCATTAACTAAGATAACCAGAGGTTCCTCTTCCACTTTTTCTACTCCAATTGTGTTAATGTTTTTCTTCAAATCTAGAGGCAAATAAACAACTCTTCCCTTTAATCCTCTCTGTAAATCTGATGGAGGCAATTTCCCTGTCTTTGGCTCCATTCTTACAATAGCCTGAAAGGGATGGATACTTTGAATCAAAATAGATTCATAAGTATTTAAATCCTTCAATTCAGAAGGAATCTCAACCAATTCCAGATTATTATGAACCGCTCTAGCAGGCATCTGGTTTTGATTTAATTTGTTACAACAATAAGTACACACACGTTGATCCGATCCCAAATCAAAACCATTTTCTACCATCAAGTATGTAGCGAAATCCTTCCATTCACTATTATTTTCCCTTTCACTTCTTGCATATAAATCCACTAACTTAGTCTGATTCTTATAATAAGTGCGTCGACAACACACACAAGTGAAATTAGGCCTCTCACTTGATTTCACCTGAAACGTGGCAATTTCCTTCTGAAAATTATCTTTACTGGAAACCTGTACACTATCTTCCACATTACCCTCTTCTTCTGGGTCAATTTCAACATTCTCCTCTTTACTTCCAAAGTAACAAAACTCAATTTCTTCACACATATTCTTCACATCTATTTCAGAACCATGCAAAAGAGCAGCGCATAATTGTTTAAGCATAACTGCTGGACTCTTAGCATAATACAACATTCTAACTAATTTCCTCACTTTATTATGATGCACTGCTAGCATCCTGAAATGATGAAAAACACTCTGGCATACTCTCCTGGAAAGACAAGCCAGTGAATGACCATGCAAACCTGTCACTTCTCTCACTCTGCAAGGATCTAATTCTTGCAACAACTTCATTTTCTGCTTCAAACTTTTCTTATTAAATGTCCGTACAAAATCACAAAGCAAATTGATGGAATCCTGTCGCACACTGCAAATACTACTACACTTCCAGGTGTACACAGGTCCCTTAGGACGTCTTCCTAAAACCTCATTACCTAACACCTCTTCTGTCTCTGTTGTCACAAGTTTTTCTTTTTCAACTGGACAACCATCTTTCACCTCATAAGCTCGACCATTGGTGTCAACTGCATGCACCAAATCATTATCCTGGAAATAACTCTCCTCATTAAAAAATGCCTCAAAACTTGAACTATGCATCCATTCTCCTGAAAAAACTTCACAAAAATTACTACGATTAACTGTTCTCTTCCATCTACTATTTGTTTTGAAATCATAAATTGCCTTGTTTAGCTTCCTAATTCTATTGATTATCAAAATAAATAACTTTCGTTTAATTTCGAATGCCTGATCAATAACTTTCTCAACTTTTTTTTTTCTCTTATAAAAAACCACTTTCTGTTGACCTTTATTAATATTTTTTAACAAATTGCCAATTATCCTGTTGCGGAACATTCGTTTAAGAATGTCCCTAAACTGTTGTTTCCTTCTACTATCATGCACAGAGTTATCTCTTGCTCTAGCAGTAACATTTTTGATTGGCCTTTCCTTTCCGTTTAAATTGCTTCTCTTTTTCTGGACTAAAACATTTTCTGTAGTACTAGGTTTTTTTTTACAAATGTTTCTTATGAATGATTTCGTGGTCTTACCCGGTGCTTTCTTGGTGACTTGACGATTTTTTATTGTAGAGGACTGCTGCATTAATTGATGAACCTGCTGTCTTTGACGTTTTGTAGCCTTTCTGATTCTATCCTTAGACGGCATTCTCAAAATTTGAAATGATCTGCAGTTGAATCTGTGGTAAAATATAATAAAAAATGTTATTAACCACTATTACCAAACAGTAAATCAATAACAGTCATCAAAAACTTAACACACTACTTAACATTTTTACATATAATATTTTTTAGTGCTTTGGCAAATTTAGAATACAGAAATAGCAGAAAAGAAATGGAATTCTTCTTCATTTTACCTGTCCTGTTTTATATGTGAATCTGATCTAATTTTATGAGCATATTTTAATATTTTATTGAAGACACTACACATAACCTGTTTTTGAAGGTGTGTTTAATTTAAAATTAAACAGTTTACATTTTTACTTTTCATTTATTGTAAATTTTAAAAATAAATGTTTATAGTTCCATAGGCTCAAGCAGGTCAGCTTCCCACCCTATGTCATACAATTCTGACAAATCGGCATCCTCATCATATTCTTCATCATCCTCAGGATTTAAATCATCCAAGGGATCTACTTCCACTGACGTTTCAAATACAAGTTCAATGATGAGGTCGAGATCAACTGATTGCTGATTGTCACTCATGTTGATGTTGTCGTTATCTTTAAAGAAAGAGAACAACAATGAGATGTTGCAGAGTAAGAGACAAATCTCAGAGATTATAATAGTAAATTTGTTTAACAAGAGTAACATTTTGCAGCTATTATTTAGCCATGTCCAGCGATGCTGAGGAGGTGAGGCCTATGTCCAAGTTTTCAGTGAACAGGACTCATCTCTTCTTAACCTTGGATAAGCCTCACCGACTCTGTGTCCCCTGCTCATACTTAAATGTACAGGGGCAGATTTATGCTAAGTGGCGCATCCCCACGGATGTACCAGTTAATGTGCACCGCTGCTCTGCCACCCATAGTGTGCCGCATTTACAATGTGGAGCACCATTGAGCAAAAACAGCACAGATGCGTCACGCATCTGTGCCGCAAAAGCAGCACATTGCAGGAATCACGTCATAAGCGCGACATGTCTACTGCAATGCACAGGAGGAAGCCTCACATTGCATGGTGCATCACTTCTTATGCCTGTTTCAAACAGGCGTAAGGATTTGATTCAACAATGCTATAAAGCTGACTCAGTGAAATCTTTTAAATTTCACTGTGTTAGTTTTACAGGGCTTTCATGCAAATTAATGCATACCTTGCAACAAAACACTTATATGAAAACTGACGCAGGTTTCCTTTGGCACAGGACTTTACAGCATGACACATCTGCCTTGATGCATCAAGTTGTAAATATGTCGCCACATAGCAAATGTTTTGCACCGCCGCTGCGTCACAAAAGTGACGCACAGTGACGCAAAAGAGACATACACCTATCATAAATCTGTCCCTAACATTTTAAATGATTGATTCAAGATTACGATAAAGTGTGGCCTATCCAGAGGTTTGTTTGAGGTGAGGCCTATTCAGAGTTGCAGATGAAATTTACGCTTGTTGAAGAGTACAGAAGAGATAATACATGTGAAGGCCTACCAATGAAGTAAGTCATATCCACTTCACTCTTGAACAAAGGCCAGACCTTTTCTGTGTCCATGGACAGACCTAAACTTCATCTGCACAATGTCATTCGTAAACTTAGGAAACACAGGTGATGTAATTGAAAAATGTGGAGTTTCTTTTCCTCATTTCACAATCACATCACCTGTGTTTCCTTTGCTTAGGTATCTCATAGTGCAGATGGACTCTAGCATATCAAAGAGTACACATAAGTTGAGCAGTGAATACAACAATTTTGACATTTAGAGAAGATTCAGCTTCTTATCTTGTTGGAGATTAAATGAGGCCTGTCTTGCAACATGGTGCATCTTTTGCATCACTGCTGCATCGGTTTCATGTGGCACGGGACTTTACAGCATGACACATCTGCCTAGATGCATCAAGTTGTAAATATGTCACCACATAGCAAATCTTTTGCACCGTCGCTGCGTCACAAAAGTGACGCACAGTGACGCAAAAGAGGCATACACCTATCATAAATCTGTCCCTAATATTTTAAATGATTGATTCAGGATGACGATAAGGTGTGCCCTATCCAGAGGTTTGTTTGAGGTGAGGCCTACTCAGGGTTGCAGATGAAATTTACGCTTTTTGAAGAGTACAGAGGAGATAATACATGTGAAGCCCTACCAATGAAGTAAGTCATGTCCACTTCACTCTTGAACAAAGGCCAGACCTTTTCTGTGTCTGTGGACAGACCTAAACCTCATCTGCACAATGTCATTCGTAAACTTAGGAAACACATGTGATGTAATTGAAAAATGTGGAGTTTCTTTTCCTCATTTCACAATCACATCACCTGTGTTTCCTTTGCTTAGGTATCTCATAGTGCAGATGGAGTCTAGCATATCAAAGACTACGCAGAAGGTTACAACTGTATGGAACATGGCTATGTAAGTCAAAAAATCAAAATCTAAATTTGCCAAGCACACATGGGGGCGTATTTACAAGGACCTTGCACCACAGGGAAAGGTCTTAAATTAAAATGGGAAAAATAACATCAGAGAGACTCAAAGGCCTTATAAATATGCCCCAAGCAACCTATGAAGCTCTAGCATTACATATCAAGAAACCTAATTGATTTCAAAAATCGTTTTTAAACACATCATCTAAATAAATTATATACCTACATTTATCAGGAAGTGACTTAAAATGCCCTAGGACACATGAAAGCGTTTTTTTAAGCCCTTGCTCCATTTTTAGATCACTTTTAACATGGCTATGTAAGTCAAATAATCAAGATCTAAATTTGCCAAGCACAGATGGGGGCGTATTTACAAGGACCTTGCACCACAGGGAAAGGTCTTAAATTAAAATGGGAAAAATAACATCAGAGAGACTCAAAGGCCTTATAAATATGCCCCAAGCAACCTATGAACCTCTAGCATTACATATCAAGAAACCTAATTGATTTCAAAAAACATTTTAAACACAACTTGTAAAGCAATTATATTCATACATTCATGGGGAAGTTACTTAAAATACCCTAAGACACATGAAAGCATTTTTTTTAAGCCCTTGCTCCATTTTTAGATCACTTTTAACATGGCTATGTAAGTCAAATAATCAAGATCTAAATTTGCCAAGCACACATGGGGGCGTATTTACAAGGACCTTGCACCACAGGGAAAGGTCTTAAATTAAAATGGGAAAAATAACATCAGAGAGACACAAAGGCCTTATAAATATGCCCCAAGCAACCTATGAAGCTCTAGCAGTACATATCAAGAAACCTAATTGATTTCAAAAATAGTTTTTAAACACATCAACTAAATCAATTAGATACCTACATTCAAGGGGAAATGACTTAAAATGGCCTAAGACACATGAAAGCGTTTTTTTTAAGGCCCTTGCAACATTTTTGGGTCACTTTTAACATGGCTATGTTAGTCAAAGAATTAAAATCTAAATTTGCCAAGCACAGATGGGGGCATATTTACAAGGACCTTGCACCACAGGGAAAGGTCTTAAATTAAAATGGGAAAAATTACATCAAAGGAAGTCAAAAGCCTTGAAAATATGCCCCAAGCAACCTATGAAACTCTAGCAGTACATATCAAGAAACCTAATTGATTTTTAAAAACGTTTTTAAACACATCTTGTAAAACAATTATATTCATACATTCATGGGGAAGTGAGTTAAAATACCATAAGACACATGAAAGCATTTTTGTAAGACCCTTGCACTTTTTTTGCATCACTTTTAACATGGCTATGTAGCACAAAGAAACAAAATCTATTTGTAAAACACTTGACACAAAGCAACATTTTAAATACACAACTTTCTTCATAATATTCTCCCTAAACCATACTATTCTCTACCTAAATTAAATGAATCTTTTCTCACCTTAGCAAATACTTTATGAGTTTCAAAACAGTCTCAGAAACACACCAAATTGTCTTTAGCAGAGCAAAAGGTATGCACTCCAGAGTCTGCAGCTATGAAAAGCACAGAAATGCTGTAACTCATCACACATATCTCTCATGTCACCCAATCAAAACTCTTCCCTCACTTTTTTCAAATCAACACCCTTCCCCCCTCTGGCCTTTCTGCCTTTTTTGCATAGCAACCACCTCCTGAAAGACCTCTCATGTTTGCAAGTTCACACAACAATGTTTCAATTGAACTCTGAACTCTCAGTGCACCTGCGTATCCAGTGCAATCTTTCATTAAATGATTTTTTCTTGACCATTCAAATTACACCTTTCAAACAACACATCCATGCACCCTAACTTTCTGTTTTCAGCAATCAAAATCCACCAATCACTGCTACTGCTTCCTTAACACAGAAACTCCACAGTTTTTTTCATTTTAAACTCTTATTTTTTCAACTCCCATTTCATTGCCACACTTCATCTGACTGCAGCAGAACCTCCTCTCACCATGTTTTCTGTCTGGATTGTTGGACATAGTTACATCTACTGGGCTCAAAGGTATGCTGAGAACAGAAATGTACCTAACCTCAACTTACAAGATGTGGAAATTAAGTGGTTTGGCCACAGAGGATTAAAATGTCACCAATTGATACCATTGGTGAAAACCTTTATGCATTTGCCTAAACCTGACCTGTTAATTGTGCACTGTGGAGGAAATGACTTGGGCACTTTGACTGGTGTAGGTCTGGAAATGCTTTTAAAGGACACCTTTGAGCAATTGATGGCACTTTTTCCTCAAACTGCCTTGGTATATTCAAATATATACCAAAGACAGAAATGGAGGTGGTCGAACCAATTTTGTCCACAAATTGAGAAGTCGAGGAAGCATGTAAACAAATCTGTTTCAGCTTACATGAGAGACTATGGAATGGGCTCCATGTACAACAATAACTTGCGTTACTACATGCAAGATATCTACAGAGGAGATGGAGTTCACTTCTCAGATGAGGGCAACAGTGTTTTCATTTTGAATTTAAGACTGTGCATTGGTACCTACTTATAAGTACCTAAATGTACCATAAACCCAAAAGCTCTTCTCAGAGCTACCCTACATCTGATCACTCACAATTATTATTTTACTCTAACTTTTTTCACAAATTTTCATCAAAGTACGCTCCCCGGAGCGCTACCCGGTACGCGAACAGGAAGCTAACCACGCGAATTTTTTTTTAAAAATGTTTTTTTTCCGCACATATGGGCCTCCTCAGCCACCCTCAGAAAACCTAGGGGGTCAAGATACGTCTACCGTGCCCCCTTCTACCCATTCTGAACATTATTTGCCCTCCATCTTGTATCTTAATTCGACCGAAACACAAAATGGTGGACTCCCGTAACGCTGCCGGTTCGCGTACCGGGGCGCTCACCGGGAAGCGCTCCATCAAAAAAGGTGGGAAAGTAATTTACAGAAGAAACCCTGGAGACACTTTCACCAAATATAGATTAGCTCATACTACATACCAATCCCTACCATTTTCACAAATTTGGTTGGAATTCCATTAAGCCATTTAGCCTGTAGACCTCTCTAAATACCCTGAGGTAAATTACTTCACAAAACACATCTGAAGTGTTGGAATTGACAACCAATTAAAATGTTACTTTCATTTTCTATTTTTTTTTACCTGACATTTGATTGGTTATGTACCTGAATATATATAAAGGAAGAGAAGGAAACACAGCCATTTTGACTACTACTTCCTGGTGTACATTTCAATAGGATTTTCACTAATAACTTCAACTTCTCTTTAAAGGTAAGTTGTTATTTTAAAAACTGAAGTATATTGTGCACTTTAAGTTAATATGGTAAACTTTTTCTGATAGTTATATACTATCCCTCTGTAGTAGTTATAGATTTAGATAGACTTCTCTGTTATAGTTATGGATGGACTTAGGCTTCTCTTGTATAATTATTAATTTACTTACGTTAAATCACATACACTTTTTTATATTCCTACTTCCACTCTGATACTATACACTGCCCAAAGATAAATTCACTGTTAAAAACTGCCTATCTAAAATTAATCCCAACAGTGCCCTATCTCTACTAATATATATTTTTTTATGCAAATTTCAGACAAAATGGAAGGCGAACAGAAAGTTTCATTTGAAATTGTCCTTGCAGAGACCAACCAAGAAATCATTGATCCAAATGACATTGAATTTATGGATGAAACTTGGGACCAAGAACTACTGCAATGTGTGCAATCAGTAGATGTCCTCCTTGAAAATGAGGACATTTTACACACTCAAAAATTACAAGCTATGTTTAATGAAAATAACGACATTTCAGACAGTGAAATGTTAGACATTTTATTAAATTTTGAAACACAATCACAATAATAAATAATTGCTTAAAAAATAAAGAAATAAAAAAATCAACAAAACAAACAATCAATTAACATACAATATTTGAAAAGTCTATCATTCTTTTTTCCTTATAGTACGCTCCCCAGAGCGCTTCCCGGTGCGCGTACCGGGCGCTCCCCACGCAAAAAAAACAAATGTTTGGTTTTTTTTTTATTTGCCCCGCGGGGCCCTTTTAAAGCCTCCACATCAAACCTAGGGGGTCAGGGAGGATCTACTATGCCCCCTTATGGTAATTTCCCCCTTTGTTTTTGCCTCCTCTTGTCTCTCGATCCTACCGAGAGACAAGATGGCGGCCGCTCTGGACTGTTTAGAATGTTGACAGACACCGGAGAGCCAATCAGCTTCGCTACGCAAAGTTCCGTTACGCGTCAGGTACGCGAACCGGAGCGCTGCCCGGAGCGCGCTTACAGATATATATCTTTTTTTGAACTTTAATTTCTCAAAATCCACTGGATCACATATATTGAGACCTAGCAAAGGCACATCGGGCTACCAGTCCCTACAATTTTGCCAAGTTTCATGCAAATCCATTCAGCCGTTCGGGCTAAAAGTGAGGCCAACCGCCCTGAGGTTCCGTAAAAATTATTACGACGTTCTGGGCACTACCAAATATGGACGAGTTTGGTATCTATGAACCGTAAATGATGAGTTCGGTAAGTGTACGCATTTTCGCTACACTACCTGATAGGGTTCGCCTAATATTACGTGTTCTTCATCTGAACCCTCGGGTTCCATTTTAGATACGGCATCCATTTTGTTTCTTGCCCTCACGTAGCCAGCGAGCAGGTAATCTGTTCGCCCCCTGACCTTCTAGTTCCCAAGCCTTGTGGAAAACGCATATTCCTTTCATGCATCTTTATGGCCGGAGGAATGACACAGCGGAGGCAGATGGCTCAGCTTGAGGGTAATCTGGTCGTGCCGGTCTATTGTGACAGCCGTGAAGGCAATGGGATCCAGCTCTTTGATCCTACGATCATGCTTCCGATATTACCCCCACACTCTTTTCTCTACACGTGTCTGACTTCCTTGCAGCTGCTCTTGTCTCTTCTTCTTGGTCATTTACAACTCTAATGGGTGTGCCTAATGGTGGGAAGATGTGCTTTTACAGTTGGGAACCGGCATCGCTACTGTAATTATGTTCCGGGATTCTGAACACATGAAAACGACCCTTTTGAAGTTTACTGTGGGAACTGAATTGTAATCTTTTGTTCTCATGTTGTGCAATGGCAACATTTTGTATAAAAGAGAGCGACCTACATATGCAATTTGAAGCAGACTTGCAGAACCTACATGCCGATGTACTTCTAATGACTCTTGTTTCCCTGCAGTAAATAAACGCTGATCTTTGACGCCGAAGGAAGTGTCCCGTGTCTCTGTCATTGTGCGCCGAAACAGGTATCCCATGAAGGTTATAGGTGTTGTTCCCTGGCACCGCTGGTTCTGTTAAAAGTCCAGTCCTTCAGTTGGCGCCCAACGTGGGGCGACATCAGCGGTACCGGTCCAAAGCCTGACGATCGTGAGGAACTTCGTGTGAAATCTCCGAGGGAAGGTGCACCCCGCTTCATCGATCCTGTTGTCGAAATAAGTGGCCCGAAGATTTTCCCTGCGAACATTCCCGCCTCCTGACGGCTACGACGGACCGATGCCCTGACTGTCGACCTGTCTTCGACGCCCGGCGCAGACCTTACGTACAAGCGAGACGATAGACGGGCCTGCCTGGTGACGCCATTGAAGTTCTGAGTTAAGTATTTGTGGGTCGCTCCCAGTCCTTAGTGGTTGTTCTAGCTTCTTGAAGCTTTGTTGTAGCCTTTTAAGGCTTTGTTGTATTGCATGGTTCCATTGCATTTGTGGTTCTTAGTTGTGGTTCTTAGTATTTTATTTGACAGTTGCAATTGCCAAAAACCGGGGGTTTTGTCTTACACGAAGATTTAGCACTTCGGTAACCCTTGAAGTTTGATACTAGGTTAGTGTGCACGATGCCTAGCCATAGTGGTTTGTTTGGTATCTTCAAATGTTGCGCAATGGATTCCCGGTTGGAGGACTCGTGTCCGATACCTCCAGTTGGAACTCCGATATATGAGCTCTACAGTGGACATGGTGTGGGTCCTATTATATATAATGAATACTGGGTCCGCTACACGAAGAAAGACGGTGTCCTTAGTTGGCCACCACATGGAAGTTTTGAACTTACGATTTTAGATAATCTTGAAGCTAAATTATTTCAAAAGAAAGCTAGGCCAGCTATGTTTGATTCTTTTCGGTTGTGGCTTAAAGAGGCCAAGCAGAAGGAAATCAAACAGCTTAAAAAGGATCGAAGAGAAGGGTTTGTTCCGATAATGCAAGTTGTACAACAATGTAAACGAGAAAAAGAAGAAAAAGAAATGGAAGTTTCCACTAGACTACATCACATGAGTGTAGATAAATGTTATCCGGTTTTACCGACTAGTCTAGATAAGAAAGAAGAAGATTCGAAGGAGGATTCCTTGTTAGCGTATTTGATGAAATCGCCACCTCCTTATGCACAGGGTGCTACGGCTCCTGTAGTTCCTCCTGTAGTTCCTCCTGTTGTTCCGGGGGCTGCGGGTCAGCCCGTTGTTAATCCTACGTTTGTCCCACCACCTGTCCTTGTTCCTACTGCTCCTGTACCTGTACCTCCTGAATCTGTTATTCCTGTTACCCCGACTACCTTGTCTGTTTCTACTATGCCTTCCTTCGCTTCTAATGTTGTTGCTCCTGCTCTTCTTTCTTCTTCTCCTTCTGTTCGTAATCGTATCCCTAACACTGTTGCTACCCTTTATTCACCGCTTTCTGGTCAGTTATTCCCATCCGGTCTTTCCGAAACTCCCCAGAGACGGAGTCAGATCCCTAGTGGAAGGGAAAAAGAGACGTTAGTGACCATGGCACATAGATGGATAAGACACCCTGCTAACTACACTCCACGTGTGGTCTTCGACACGTTTTCTCAGTTTAATGAGCCTACGCAGAGATTCGTGTTCGAAGAAATGTGTAACTTTTTGAGGGAAGAATGGTATAACGATGATCTAGATAACGTACCGCCCGATATAACTGAACTCCAGAGTCACTTTTCGAACGGTATGATTGTAGGGGGTGATGTACGACGTGCCTTGGAACGTTTGTTAGCGTTCAGATCCACAGTGCATTCTCGAGTGTCGTTTGATGATGCTACTGAGAATTGGAAAGCGGCTCCTGGTCAGTATCCTATGAGAGAGGGTCCGCCACTTTGGGTGCCTGGTAATCCACAAGCTGTCCCTCCGGTTTTACCGCATTTCCGAAGAGTGTGGATACACCTCCCATGGAAACGATCGGAAGTTTTGCAAGTGAAGCAATCCTTGCCTGATCCGCGTAAGAATCCGGCTGGTTATTATAAGGAGCTATCCCAATTGGTGGAAGCTTCTGTTATGAACCTTGCCGACATCGACATGTTGTTTGGTAATGTTGTACCACAACCAGTTTGGGCGAAAATTCGTCAAGCAAACCACGCAAATGAGTTAGGTGGTGATTGGGCTGCACTGATAGCGGCTGATGCATTACAAGTCGGTGGGGCTAAGCCTGAGCAGTTGATCTTGGATTTACCACAGAAAATCATTACGCTCATGAAAACTCTCATGCCAGCGATGAGGGTGAACTGGGATAAGTTATCAGCTTGTAAGCAAAAGAAAGACGAGAGTGTCTCGGATTTCTTCACAAGGTTTGAGGAAGCGTTTGTCGACCACAGCGGTCAGGACATGGGCGCTGAGGGAGGCCAGCGTTTATTTGTCGACAAGTTCGTGTCGAATTTGTTGCCTGAACTATGCAACAAATTGAAGAATTCAGAAAGTGCATGGGCGGTTTCAACCACTGCACAGATATTAGCAACGGCTCAATACTATGAGAATAGGGAAAAGGAAGAAAGTGATCGTGCAGATAAGAAAACGAAGGAGCTCAAAACGAAGGTTTTGTTGCAGCAAGCGTATCCTCCACGATCAAACCAAAATGATTCGCAACAGCAGTATCGACCGCGAGCACAGCCCGATAGGATGCAGCCGCGTTCTGACAACTTTGACTATAGATTTTCACTTGGGTATAATCAGTGCGCATATTGTAGAAGAGAGGGACACATAAAATATGATTGTCCTGCTTTACGGGACCGTCTAAATGGTGTGTCGATACGAGGAAACCGTGGTGGTGGTCCTCAACAAGCATCACGAGGTAGAGGTCGCGGTGCACCCCAAAATCAGATTGATCGCCATCAAAATCAATCAGATACGAATAATTGTTTTGACCAGCGAAATGCGGGGTCAGTTCGATCTGCACAATATAATATGGATGATTATTACGTAGAACATGAGACTGTTGCAAACGACCATTACTAGGACAGCCACCGACAAAGAGAGGGAGCAGTATCAGTTCCGGTTGATCAGAGTGGGCCTTACGTTGCAGTGGCTACATCGGGCGTAGTTGAGCCTTTTCTGTTAGACACTGGTGCGACGAAAAGTTCCATCATGCATTCGAAACTCCCTGGCGCACCTTTGTCTGGCTTAACGAACATTTCCGTTGGATTCTCTGGTGCCCCTGTTAGCAATCCTGTCTCCAGCCCTTTGCCCCTTACGATTGGTCCTCGTGAGCTGAAGGCTCCGCTGATTCTATCTACCGGCTGTGGTGAGAATCTTTTGGGTCTGGATTTGTTGAAACGACTATATGCGACTTTGTATTGCTCTCCCGAAGGAGTGGAGCTTACATTAGGTCGGAGAGTGATCTCTCCTATGTACTTGTCGATCGAAAAATTCCCACCGGAATTGAGTTCCCTTCCTGCGTCTCTATGGGCCACAGGTCCCAATGATGTGGGTCTGTTAGACATTCCACCTTATGTGATTCAATTGAAACCAAATGTGCGATTACCACGTTTACCTCAATATCGTATCTCTCTTGATGGTGAGCGAGCGCTGTTAGCAATCGTTCATGATCTAATTAAGAAAGATGTTGTTGAAGAAACTCGTGGAAACGTGTGTAATAGCCCTGTATTGCCTATTTTGAAACGAACTGATCCATCCAAACCTCCTGTGTATCGTTTCGTAATAGATTTGAGAGAAGTCAATAAAATAGTGATTCCACAATTTCCCGTGGTTCCTGATATCACGGCCTTGCTAACAATGATTCCGGCCTCTGCCTCCTGGTTCACGGTGATCGATCTAAAGAATGCTTTCTTTAGTATCCCGATTGCTGAGGAAAGCAGAGACCTGTTCGGATTCGCATTAGGTGGTCGCAGTTTTAGGTTAAAACGCGCTCCACAAGGCTACTGTGAGAGTCCGTCAATCTACAGTCAAGCACTTAAAAGTCAGCTTGATGCCTTTGTTTTACCGACGGGTGCGGCTTTGATTCAATACGTTGACGACCTGCTAGTGGCCGCTGATACAGAAGCTATTTGCAAAACGGCTACAGTGTCATTATTGCATTATCTACATGACTTACATCACAAAGTGTCACCTTCTAAGCTACAATATTGTTGTCAAGAAGTTACCTATTTAGGTCACTTATTGTCAAAAGAGGGGAGAAGGTTGACCCCAGAAAGAATCGCAGCGATTTCCCGAATGACTGTGCCAAAAACCCAGAGAGATGTACGTGCCTTTTTAGGTATTACGTCCTACTGCAGACAATGGATTCCAAATTTTTCATTGTTGGCAAAACCATTGATAGCTCTTACGTGCAAGGATGTTTCATCTCCTTTGCCTTGGACTGAAGAGTGTCAGAAAGGTTTTTCTGAATTGCGTGATGCGTTGTGTTCGGCTCCTGTGTTGGGTACTCCTGACTACAGTAAGCCATTTACACTATACGTTCACGAGAGGGATGGTTGTGCATTGAGTGTTCTGACACAACCTTTTGGTGGCAAACAACGCCCATGCGCCTATTTTTCTTCGACTTTAGACCCAGTAGCTAGAGCCTTGCCGAGTTGTTTAAGAGCAACATCGGCAGCTGCGGCGTCCATTCGACAGTCCGCAGGTCTGGTCATGGATAATATGCTTACGGTGATGGTTCCACATGCAGTTGACACTCTCTTGAACCGAACGAAGACTCAACATTTGACGAGCGCAAGGTTGTCTGGATATGAGTTGACGTTACTGGCCAGTCATATACTGATAAAACGATGTAATGTGTTGAATCCAGCAACATTGCTGCCGATCGACACGGAGTCAAGTGGTGAAGCACTACATGACTGTTATCTTCGAACTGAAGAGGAAACAAAGGGTCGTATTGACCTAAAAGATACTCCATTGGTAGACCCCGATGGTACTTTGTATGTGGACGGTTCCTGTTTTAAGTTGCCGAATGGTGATGTGACGACTGCGTATGCTGTAGTAACATTGAGTACGGTTGTAGAAAGCGCAAGATTGAGTCAGAATTCGGCTCAGGCTGCTGAGCTGATCGCATTGACAAGAGCGTGTGTGTTGTCTAAAGATAAACGGTGAATGTGTTTACAGATAGCCAGTATGCGTTTGGTGTGACGCATAGTTTTGGGCGATTGTGGAGAGAAAGAGAATTCCTTACGTCGCATGGCACGAAGATTCAGCATGGTCAGCTTGTGAATGACCTTTTAGATGCACTCACATTGCCTAAACAGGTGGCCGTAATCAAATGTAGTGCGCATCAGAAAGTGACGGATGATGTGGGTCGTGGTAATGCGTTTGCTGATGAGACGGCTAAAGAGACAGCTAAGGATTTGACGAATCGAATGTATGTTACGAGTTCAATGAGATGGCCAACGGAGACTAGTATGTGCGAAGACACGATTGAGAGTGTGAAGGGAATACAGAATGAAGCCACTGAGACGGAAAAGACTAAATGGAAAGAGAGCATGGGAAGATTGGATGAGAATGGATGTTGGGTTGATTTGTCAGAGAAACAGAGATGGATGTTACCGGATGCATATGTGCTTGCTGTCGTTACAATGGCCCATGGTACAGCACACATAAGCGCAAAAGGCATATGCAAGTTGTTGTCTCATGTATGGAAGAATGATGGGATTACTAAGTGTGCAGAGAGAGTGGTCAAGAATTGTATGGTGTGTTTGATGCACAATCCTGGTAAGGGCACTCCCACTCCACCTGGCCATTTTGCCCCTCCTTCATGCCCTTTCGAAGTTATCCAGTTGGACTTCATCCACATGGAGAGATGTAATAACTTGAAGTATGTGTTGGTCGTGGTATGTGCATTCTCCAGATGGATTGAGGCTTACCCCCTTAAGGATAATACTGCCTTATCCACGGCAAAAATTTTGCTCAAAGAGTATTTTCCCCGATATGGAATGCCTCGGGTTGTATGGTCAGACAACGGAAGTGAGTTCGTGGGAAGTGTGATGAAGAGTGTATGTCGTGGCCTCGGTATAAATCAGAAATTCCATCGTGCAAATCATGCACAATCAGCGGGCTTGGTGGAAGGATACAATGGCATCCTAAAACTAAAATTGGCTAAAATTCAGGCAACAACTGGTTTATCATGGCCCGACGCTTTGCCTCTAGCTCTCCTATCGACCAGGGCAACTGTACACTCACGAGTAGGGCTTAGTCCATACGAGATTGTGTTTGGCCGTACTGCTAATATATGGGGAGTCCCAAGGCCTAAAGAGTTTGATAGAATCGAATATCCCATGTTGATTGATTATCTTTATGATCTGACTGCTAAATTGAGTTTGATTCATCAACAGGTCTTTGAGGCTCTGCCATCACGAACAGAGGGTCCTGGTCATCGGCTCCAACCAGGGGACTGGCTTCTTGTCCGCAACTTCGGACGAAAACGGAACCTTGAGCCGAGATTCGTGGGACCATTCCAGGTGCAACTAGCTACGAGGACGGCAGTTCGGCTGGAAGGCCGGAAGCACTGGGTACACGCTACCCACACCAAAAGAGTCCCGCTTCCTTTGCCGTCGGACACCTGGATGAGAAGAGGTTTTACTTCATCTGAAACCGACGTTCCACAACGTTTTGTCCCATTCAGCGAAGCTCAGCTTGTCTCTGACACCCTTGTTGATCCCCCTCAAACAATTCCCTTTCCGTCAACTCTGGAAAATCCGAGTGCTGAACAATCATCTGAACAATCGAACACTCGTTTGCCATCCAATCCACTATTTGAAGATTAAACTCGCCCTGGGAGCAGCCGATACTTTCTTCGTCCACGTACAAGAGACTAAATAAAAAGATTTTTTTTGTTTTTAGGTTTCACACTTGCCCTGAACATAGTGGACATTGTATATTGTATATCTTTTTCCCTTTTCGTACAGCCAAGAACATTATAATAAATTGAATGTTCAATTTAGCTAGAACCTATCATCTAGGTTGGCCGTAGGGCCGTGCGGGTACTTCCTTCTGTTTAGCAGCTATCGACACTAGGTCGGTTTCTTTTGTCGATTTCTGGGAACTCCTGGGAATTGATAATCGCTACTCAGAACGAAGTGCGTCAAGAACGTCGCGGACGGTCGTTAGGGGATGGAATCGTCATTGTCTGAGCTGTCGAGAAGAGAGAAAATGTCGGAGCAAAGATCTGCATTAGATAAAATGTTTCGTACAAAATGGGTTTTGCTACAGGTTTTCATATTGTTCCTGACTGTATCTATGTTACTGGTGGGGGGAGTATATTTTGGGTCCAAATTCTTACTGCCTTCTACTATACCTACTCTTCCATCTCATGATCTAAATTTCGTTTCAACTGTCTCTCCACATTCCTTTCATCTTCTGCCTCAACACGAACAAGCCAGACGTGCAGAGTTTAGAAACAACTCCTTTATTCAACTCTTGCATCAGCATCAGTTAGTGGTAAACACTACCAATTGTTGGGTGTGTGGGTTAATGCCACATACCATGGATAAGGGTATTCCGTACTTGGTGCTGCCTTATAGTTCCCAAGGGTCAGCTCGAGCATTGCAAACTATGTTCCGTAGCGCACTAGATTCCTACCCCCATCGAGAACCACGCTCAGCAAACTTTGGTCCTGGCCCGTACCACAAGACTCTGGCGAGAGCTATTGCTGATTTAGATAGAGATATTTTTGACGCATCGCTTATCCCAGAGGAGGAGGTGCGAGCATATAAGGAACTAAGTGAGGCTGAGTATAGTGTATCAGTGGGTGATAGGCAGCTTAAAAGCTCATCACCGATATGGATTGTACCTCACCTTGGTAACTTCTGCCTGAAAGGTCTCGGTCGAAATCCAAGAGCTCAGTTTGGGGAGAGTGCGTGTACTGAGACACATGTCTTACCAACGCTCTCATCCCCTGTCTTCCTAACTGCCAAGGGTACCTATTTTGTATGTTATGATCGAGCCTATACGTGGTTACCTCATGACTTCTCGGGTACCTGCTACATTGCAAATCTCTTGCCTCCGACTTTCACTGTGGCCTCAGATTATCACAGAACTAGGGTTGTGAGAGGTGTTGTCGACAAAGAAGATACTGCCGGTCAAGAAGCAGGAGACTTCTTTAAGGGTTTCCTACCGTTTTGGGGCCCTATGGTAAATAGCAGGAACCTGAGGCAGTTAACTCGTGTAGTAGAATCAACTGCCAACATAACTGCAAGTGCCCTTGGTAATTTGACAGCCGAGCTTCAGGCGGATAGACTGATGACGTTACAGAACCGTATGGTTCTAGACGTTGTTCTAGCAGATAGAGGTGGTGTTTGTAAGGTCATCCATTCGAGCTGCTGCATATTCATACCTGATAACGCTCCAACGGTTTATCAAGCCATCACTAAGTTGCACAAAATTTCGGAGTCCATACACGTGGACGAAGGAAATTGGACGCTTCTGGGATGGTTTTGGGGCCTGATATCGACTTGGGGTTGGAAGATTCTGATGATCATAGGGGTTGTTGTGACGTTTCTATTCACATGTTGTCTTTGTGTGCAATGTGGTCCTGCTTTATGTGGCCTTTGTGCTACAATTTGTATAAGACAGCCAGTTGTCACCAAAGAGGCATTGATGGATAGAATAATGTATCAGCAACATCTGAATGATCTGATGAATATCGAAATCGATTATGATTCCGACTAGTGCTTGCCTACATGAGGGCAAAAGGACCGTCTGAGGTTCCGTAAAAATTATTACGACGTTCTGGGCATTACCAAATATGGACGAGTTTGGTATCTATGAACCGTAAATGATGAGTTCGGTAAGTGTACGCATTTTCGCTACACTACCTGATAGGGTTCACCTAATATTACGTGTTCTTCATCTGAACCCTCGGGTTCCATTTTAGATACGGCATCCATTTTGTTTCTTGCCCTCACGTAGCCAGCGAGCAGGTAATCTGTTCGCCCCCTGACCTTCTAGTTCCCAAGCCTTGCGGAAAACGCATATTCCTTTCATGCATCTTTATGGCCGGAGGAATGACACAGCGGAGGCAGATGGCTCAGCTTGAGGGTAATCTGGTCGTGCCGGTCTATTGTGACAGCCGTGCAGGCGATGGGATCCAGCTCTTTGATCCTACGATCATGCTTCCGATATTACCCCCACACTCTTTTCTCTACACGTGTCTGACTTCCTTGCAGCTGCTCTTGTCTCTTCTTCTTGGTCATTTACAACTCTAATGGGTGTGCCTAATGGTGGTAAGATGTGCTTTTACAGTTGGGAACCGGCATCGCTACTGTAATTATGTTCCGGGATTCTGAACACATGAAAATGACCCTTTTGAAGTTTACTGTGGGAACTGAATTGTAATCTTTTGTTCTCATGTTGTGCAATGGCAACATTTTTTATAAAAGAGAGCGACCTACATATGCAATTTGAAGCAGACTCGCAGAACCTACATGCCGATGTACTTCTAATGACTCTTGTTTCCTTGCAGTAAATAAACGCTGATCTTTGACGCCGAAGGAAGTGTCCCGTGTCTCTGTCATTGTGCGCCGAAACAGGTATCCCATGAAGGTTATAGGTGTTGTTCCCTGGCACCGCTGGTTCTGTTAAAAGTCCAGTCCTTCAGCCCTATGGAAATTAACATGGGAAAAACACGTTTTGGGACCCCCCTTTTTTCTCAGCCCCCCCTTGACAAACCCCCCCCAAATTTTCAGTATCTGCTCAGAAACAAAATGTTCCATTTTCCTGAAAATTTCAGCCAATTCCGTCCACAAACGCCAAAGTTATTAGACATAGAATTTTCAAAAATCCCATAGAGAAAAAATCCTAACTATATATACCTACTGGCGACCGCCAGTAGGTAATATATATATATATATATATATATATATATATATATATTTTTTCACTGACGAAGCCTGCTAAGGCGAAACGCGTCTGTAAGGGGTGAAGGGGGTTTGGTGTTATTAAACTGTGAAATCGGATACCAGTGTGCCTGCCTTCTTTTTTCTGGAACCCACAAAATTGGACACAGAAATGTGCGTTTATATATATATATATATATATATAAAACGCCCGTCTTTTCGTTTGCCAGCCATAGAGTGGGGCACGGAAGTTCCTGTGCTTGGCATCTACCCACAAGGGATGAACATTTGACATATGTGGAACAGTGAAGCAAGCCCACTAGGGAAAGACACGAACGCCGCACTACAAGAGCCAGGATGCCTTGTGTGTAACCACGCCCAGGGGCGGATGCACATTATGAAGCGCGTGCGTTTTGAACTTTGCTCACCTACCTGTCTGAGAATGCTGCAGAAGAAGGGAGCTTCGCTCTCGAAACCGGTCCAGCTAGAACAGTTGATGATCAGCACCTGAACTATTCGTGTGCACAGACTGCTGAATAAATTTGTTGAAAATACTTCTTCCTCGAGTGGCTTCTTCCAATGAGTGCAACCCTGCAAGTTTTTGGATGTTTGCGGCCTGTCACGGTCGCGGAATGAAGCCCACTGCCCTTTCTTTAAGAACGAAGCCTTTCATACTCAAGTGTTTGAAAAGGCTCGAGGAGCGGGCAGGCGTGTGCAGGAAACGCCCGTCTTTTCGTTTGGCAGCCATAGAGTGGGGCACGGAAGTTCCTGTGCTTGGCATCTACCCACAAGGGATGAACATTTGACATATGTGGAACAGTGAAGCAAGCCCACTAGGGAAAGACACGACCGCCGCACTACAAGAGCCAGGATGCCTTGTGTGTAACCACGCCCAGGGGCGGATGCACATTATGAAGCGCGTGCGTTTTGAACTTTGCTCACCTACCTGTCTGAGAATGCTGCAGAAGAAGCGAGCTTCGCTCTCGAAACCGGTCCAGCTAGAACAGTTGATGATCAGCACCTGAACTATTCGTGTGCACAGACTGCTGAATAAATTTGTTGAAAATACTTCTTCCTCGAGTGGCTTCTTCCAATGAGTGCAACCCTGCAAGTTTTTGGATGTTTGCGGCCTGTCACGGTCGCGGAATGAAGCCCACCGCCCTTTCTTTAAGAACGGAGCCTTTCATACTCAAGTGTTTGAAAAGGCTCGAGGAGCAGGCAGGCGTGTGCAGGAAACGCCCGTCTTTTCGTTTGGCAGCCATAGAGTGGGGCACGGAAGTTCCTGTGCTTGGCATCTACCCACAAGGGATGAACATTTGACATATGTGGAACAGTGAAGCAAGCCCACTAGGGAAAGACACGAACGCCGCACTACAAGAGCCAGGATGCCTTGTGTGTAACCACGCCCAGGGGCGGATGCACATTATGAAGCGCGTGCATTTTGAACTTTGCTCACCTACCTGTCTGAGAATGCTGCAGAAGAAGGGAGCTTCGCTCTCTAAACCGGTCCAGCTAGAACAGTTGATGATCAGCACCTGAACTATTCGTGTGCACAGACTGCTGAATAAATTTGTTGAAAATACTTCTTCCTCGAGTGGCTTCTTCCAATGAGTGTGTAGTGTAGCTCCTATTTTCCCAATAGGCTCTGCACATTGGAATAGTGCCTACAGCAGTAAAGGCCTAGGCCAGACGTTAACTAGGTCTACTACTGTCGATACTAGACTTAATTTTTGGGTTTGCCAGCTAAGCTCAGAGTTCGCTAGAAACTTTCTCGAATGTTCAAGGAAGGATTAACTCCCCTGATTAGACAAGAAGGGATTTAGTTTCTGACAACCATAGAACATGACAACTTTGCTCTCCCCTAATCAAGAGTCAATCTCGAGAGTCGTGTGAGCACAAGGCAATTATTTTACTCAGTCAGTACGTGCATTCTTAGTCTCATCAGAATGTAGAGAAAAGGAAGAGACGGGCGTGTTCAATAAAAGATGTTATTTATTGATCAGTCTCTTTTCTCGTACAAGAGAAATGGATCGATATTATTGCAATACTTATAGTTAAGTAAAGTGCATACATTAGAAGCAATAGTATAAAATAATACTGTAAAAACATTGATATGGTTTCTGAGCCATATGATGTTTAAAATGAATAAAATATATTTACATACACATATACATTTGACAAAACGTACTCAACTGGTGTTTCTAAATACGCCTACCCCGTGTACCTGACCTAAGTCTAATGCGTGGGCGGGAATAGAAAGTTACAGTTTAGTTTAAGTTTGTTTTTGCCAAGTGAATAACTAAAGAATTCTCTAGGAGGGGTTATTCAGTTCTGTACCTGGAATTTAGGATGAATGAGGAATGGTATCTCTTTCTCTGCTCTCGATATTCCAGGCTGCCTGCGAGGGCTGCCCAGAAGCGCCGGTGCTGGGTCTCTCGGCTTGAGATAGCAGCGCGTCTCTCAGCGCGTCAGGAAGGCGGGGCTGCTGCCTGCGGGGTCTGCTTCTGCTCTCGGCTTCGGCAAGTATGGCTGCTCCGTCTTGTCACCACGCGTGTGTTTGCATAGGGCAAGGTCGGCAATATTTATACCTTAAAGGTGCCGGGATTGACGTAAGGATGGACATAGGTACGTCAATAAAGATGTCATACGACTTGCTCGTTAGCACATTCTTTACTAAAGTTCTCTGTGAAATCAAAACAATGGCCGCACGGATTATCCAGGTTGTCATAGGTTTGATTTGTTATGAGAACGTCGTATGCCTTATCAGGGGCTGGAGGAATATCGCTTGTCTAATTAGATCTCAAGCGTTATGACCTAATCAGATAACACGTTCCTGTGCCGTAGTGTGACTGCGTCAGATAACGGTATCTGCATCATGGGGAATTTCTTGCCTCATGGGCTGACTGTTAGTTAACTAGCTAGGTAGCTTAACCAGAATAGGGTCAGGAATAGGGGGATCGATTCAGAACCTATAGAAATACACGACACCCACTCCACGCTAACTATGGTCATATCTACTAATCTATGCATAGTATAACATAGTACAACATACTATAGAGTATAGTGTATACCTTACCACCCCAAAATACATAAATGCATTTCGAAATTTTCAAATATACTGAAAAATTGCAGTCATATATATTGTATGCACTTAAGCTATGAATTAAATGCAAAAGTAAACACGCATTGTTATGCATTATTGCTTGTTGGTATATGAGAAATACACATGAAATGGCTCTTAATATGGCTATACAGAAAAAAGTCGAAACCATTTCATCACATAAAATCTATTGCGAACATACCAGCGGGCAGCTAAAGTCTATAAAGTCTATAAAGTATCTAAAATAGAAATCTTAGTTCTCTAGGAATAGTCTCTTACTTTAAGCAGAAAATCAGTGTCCCGGGAAAAAATATATAGAAAAATATTTTAGGGGCTTGCTGAAAAAAGTTGCTGTCCGTGAACTGGATTGTAATTGTTCATGTGACTTTATTTTTAAAGTTGAAGGCCGAATTCAGGGAACGCCGTGTGCGAGTTTACTCAAAAGTCTCTATTTCTGTTCCGGAGAGAACATCATATCATTCAGGCTTTCGAAAAAACTGTCAACAGCTTCATGGGAAAGTTCCTCTAAGTCGGAAATAGGGGTAACCATGCATTCATGCGCATGATTGTCTCCATTGACATTCTGATTTGCATTGCTGACAGAAGGTCGTACCTGTTCGATGCTGCTTTCATCTTGAACTTCACTACTCTTCAATCGCAGTGGTGAAGATTCCAGGAATGCCGTCATCAGAATTGGCAGCCTTTGAGGGCAGCACAGTGCGTGAACCTTGGTAGGAACCAACAGTGTATCTGCATCCACCGGCGCATCCGATTGTAGCGTCAGACAGGTGTCTAACACGCATTCTTCTCCGCATAGCAGACACCTTAGTACAGGTAAAACACACCTTTGCCACATTGGTCGAAATGATAGAAACCAAGTCATGTTTAGGTCTCTAAGCCGGGATAGTCCCAGGATTTTTGATATCCGGTCCCGGTATCCAATGGCTAGGATCGTATCTTCCATTGTCGCGAGAGTTTGATCTGTGACATGGGTTGCCATAACGAAAAATAAGGACTAGGAATAGGATTCCTGCAATTAGTCCTAGGATCAGGGGAAGTCCGCCAAAAATCGAATGGACGAAGTCTGGAAAAATACCCAGTATGGCTTTGAATGGTGTTAATGCCATCGAAAATACTGTCTTAAATACCTTTGAGACCCCTGTGGTATCAGAAATATTTAAGATTTCGCTCAGGATTTCCGCGAAATGTACGGGGGAATTAGTTGATAATAATGTATGTATCTCTGCAGTCGTCCTTGCGACTTGTAGATCATACGTTTCTTTAGATGACGTGAGCCTTGTAGGCGTCTGAAGAAGCACTGTTTTCATTCTGCTTAAAGTGTCTATTCGAATAGAAGTAATTTTCAAACCGGGCCATGCCCTTGCCTCCCTGTCTGGAAAGGAGCTGGGAAACAAAGAACGTCCACAGCACTTGACCTTCGCCGTCGTAGTGACGAGATAAGGAGTCCCGGGCATAAGACTACAGCATCTGTGGTCTACAATAAGAATGTAACTCCCATTATAGAGTCTTTGAAAGAATGGTTCTATTTCAGTTGCAGGTGCGCCTTGCTGGTGACATGAAAGGTTGTATGAATTCCCTTCACAGGCTCCGTGCAAACTAATACCGTTACACAGAAGCGTGCCGCTTAGTGACATAGCACAAGTGTTGCCACTAAGAAACACTTTCTGTCCTTTGTTACTGACACATGCATGTGAATAGGGCAGGTTCCATGTTGTTTTAAGGTACCCCTTTCCCAATTTCTCGTACATGCCAGCCTGTATATATTTTTGGCAGTATTGAAACCTGAAGGTTGAGATTGGAATATTTATGATTCCGTGGATTATCCATTCACTGACAGGTCGTTCTGACATTGTCAACGGTAATCTTTCTAGTTTTTCAATGCTCAAGATTGTATAATCAGCACCCTTCTGAGCCATACCGATTTGTCTATCAGTAAGGTTAAAGATTTGGAATAGTGACGTTGTGTTGATTAAACGCCAAGGCACATAGCCTGAACGCAGATTTTGTAACGTCCAGCCAAGCTGTACAATAGAACGCAATTGTGACTGACCATGTTGTAATAACAGTAAGTCTTGCGATAATATATCGATTGCTGAAGACACAATGCTGTCCAATGAAAAAATTCTGGAGGACAGAGTCATTAACCCATTGTCCACTACAGAAAGTGATTTTTCCAAATTAATACGGTCAATTTCCCGTATTCTTTCTGCTGTCTCAATTTGAGTAACCTTCCAGGCCTCATTGTATGCTGCATATACAGAGGCTGCTATGAAACGCTTTTGACGCTGTTTGCGTGGTCCCATTATGAAATCACGCAAGTCAGCACCATCAGTAAGTAAAGTTAGGTGTTGCTTAATTTCAGGCAGTGTGGAAGTTTGTAGCCATTGAAGGCATAATTCGCCCACACTGTAGGTTGTTATTATCCCTGGGTGATGTCTTTGGGGATATCTAGGGTCTGGCCTGGTCATTTTGAAACCCTGTGTTTTATTCAGGAATCTATCTTGACAGTTATTTGTATCTGTGGGCCAGATCAACCATTGTTTCCAATCAGGATGTGTTCTGTTTTGGTTAAGTATATGGTTTATGTCTATTTCTTCATCTGTTTCAGAGTTATTGCTAAACATTGTTGGCTTTGGAATAGACAGGTTATTTAAATCTTTGATTTTGGCTAAGCCAAGACAGGTGGTTTGTTGAACGGTGTCATTTAAAAATATCATTTGTTCTGGGATCATGCAGGCTCTAAACAAAGCTTCTATACCCTGTACTTGCCATTCTTTTGTACCCCAAACACTTTTCAAATCAACATGTTTGTCCCAATAATCAAATCCAAAAGTATTCATTTTTTCAAAGAAAGAATCTGAATATATCAATTTTGTGTTGGTTATCATGGTTTTCATCCCTGTCTTGTTTGACAATTTGTAATAAAATGTTTCAGCATTAGTTATGTTAAAACCTGAAAAATATGAATATTTCCCATATACGGTTCTAGAGCTCCCTCTTGGAGGTGTAGCACAATGTTCCCATTGATTAAAATTTAAAACATTTCTAGGTTGTGCAGATTTATGCAAGAAATGGTTACCATAATGGTTATAGCAGTACATGCTGTCATAATTTGTAGAACCCTGCAAATAATCATGTTTTGTAAATTTAGCAGACATTACTAAGTCAGACATCATATTGTTTATACTTTCAAAGTCCCAATCATCAGCAAATGAGTTTGGTTTTGCAAAGTCACTCAAGGAGATCTTGATTTGGTGTGGATATTTCAGGATCTCGACCGGACCATAAATTTCATAGTCAGTGTTGTCCCAGGCTACCCCACCAGATATTGGAATTGCTGTGAAGTTGGCTGAAGAAAGTTCTGAAGAAAGTTCTCTTTTCTCGACGTGTGAAGATGTGTGTGGTTTGAGGACCAAGTTGATGTTCTGACTTGCTGTGTCCATTTTAGCATATTTTCCCTCAATGAAGCGTCCCAAGGTAAATACCATGATGAGCCAAAGTATGAGGATAAATGCACCAAAACCCACCCAAAATTCAATCCATGGAGAAACTAGATATGTTTCTTTCAGTTGTTTCAAAAGTTCCTTAGCTTTGTCTTTAAAGGATTTTGATGATGGCTGTGTCTTTTGTTCGCTGAAGCCGTCAGAGGAATCATCGAAGTTGATGAAGTAACCGGATGCAGTTCTGTCAATTGTTCCAATTGGTTCAGGATTTTTGTTTCTCGCATTTTCACTTGGTACTTCTGTATAGATTGGTGTGTCTCTGCTAAATGTCTTTATTTGGGTTTTCAGAGGTCTAAGTTCTATTGCATTGTTGCATAGTCCTTGTTGTTCTTCCGTAGGCGTTTCGAATGTGATGAGCCTCTTTGATAGGACCTCTGTACTGGTAGCAAACCTTGGTGTTCTGCTACTTATTGGGAGTCCACTTGGCCTACTGTTGGTTATCGGCCACATGTTGTGGTTTTACCAGGTCGATGGATACAACTCGGTTCTCCTTTTTTCCAGCAAGTGACGGTAGTACAACTGATCTTGTCCCGTTGACAGACAATACAGGAACTGCTTTTCTGTAAGAAGGCCCAAATTCCTTCTTTACCGCGATCTTCTCCCTGACTAGATCCCCGACTTTTGGAATCCAGACAGGTCTTGCTGGGACAGGTGGTGATTCTTCAGTGGTCGTTGGCTGTTCTTTCAACTGTATGTTGCTCAGGTCTTTTCTTGTTTTGTTTAAGTCCTGCAAAATAGCCAAACGGTCTTTGACATCAAAGCTTTTTTCTGTTACCACTGAAGTCTGACTATCAAGGTCAGAGATCAACATCCTAGTTCCGAATAATAATTCGTACGGACTGAATCCCTTCAGAGAATTTCTTGGCAAGTTATTAAGACTACGTTGGACACTTATTAGATGTTTGACCCACCCAGCTCCCGAACCTAATATCCTTTCTATTATAGATTGCTTTCTGTCTTGGTTTTTTCTTTACACCATCCCATACCCTCAGGAAGGAAGTGAGAAGATTCCCGCTGGGCTGTGCTCATTTGGCCATTCTTTCCCCCCCAGGCTGGATTGCCTGAGTGAAAACAATGGTCGAACGTAGCATGCTCTTAGCGTATATGCCATTTAGACTCGCAAATCTTGTATAACAGTCCGGACGTCAGCCGAGTGTTGTGGATCTACATTATAAGTGGGAACTAGCCTGTATATGTTAATCGCAAGCCATTCTTTTTAGTGGTGATGTTATCTGCCTTGATACGACGAGGTATTAAACTGCTTCTCTCCCCACTGCGATCTCTGTTGCAGTTTGGGCAGTTTTTACAAACATGGTGTAGTGCAGGCTCATGCCTGGCCACCAGTACCGTGATTGTAATTCTTCCAGAGAATCCTTTAATTTAAGGTGTCTGAGACCCTCGCCCATGTGTGCGTCTGCGATTAACAAGTTTCTCCTGTCCATGTTTGGAATCACTCTATCCCCCACTCCAGGGATTCGAGCAAAAGGATTGGAGTTTGCATCTATGATGTATGTGTAATTGAGTGGATAGTTGATCGGTAACGCCGAGCAGTCGCCTTTTGATGACGTTTTTACTGCCAGCAATGTTTCGCCGTCAATGTATTTTAATGTACGCTTTTTTCGATCTACGGGAGCCGGTTTACTGGCTGCCGCTGCGGCTGTTTCAGCCAATGAATTCCCTACAACGTGAACGCCATCACGCTGGTGACTCAGTGAGTGTGTCACGTGAGTCTTTGGTAGTTCTTTTTTCAAAAGAGCTACTTGTTCCCAGAGAAGTCTCTGCTTTATTGGTGCATCCGTGTCATCTTTGTAATCGTTCTGAATCCAGGTCTGCAAATCCTTGTTATATGCTTTGACGCAGAAATATGAATCTGACACTATAAGTGTCGGGAATTCGCGATCCGCATTATCTAGCGCCATTTTCAAAGCTAATATTTCAGTTTGTAGTTCTGAATTAGTTTCTACTGAGTGTGATTTTGTTAATAGAGGTCTTAGTTTACCTCCGTGCCACACTTCTTTTGTAATCTCACATGTGGGATTGTATGCATGTTCTCCCCAAACGGAGGGTTGAGCATGTCCGTCTGTATAGATTACACAGGCGTAATGTCGTAGAGGCAGAATGTCGATTGGCAGAGGATAAGTTTTTTCATATTTTAGATTTTTTAATTCTTCTAGTTCTGGATCAAAGAAGTAATATACTTTGTCCGTTGTGATTGAATTTACCCATTGTAACCATTCTGGATCCAATGTTGTTGTTGGTAAATTACACGGTGTTGTTAATGCCTCAAAAGCTGATTCTGCTGTTCTGACTGTGATATGTCTACCGTCAGCTATGTCTTTTTCTCTAGCTATTGCGGTTTGAACTGCTTGAACAATTTTTCCTTTGTTGTTGAATCTCTGTTCAGCTTTTGTGTACAAATGTGATTTGAATGCAATTGGTACCTTATCTCCCTCATTAGAGGTTAGGTATGTGAATCCGTATCTCCCTGGGATGACTCGGATCACAAGGTTGCGTGTATTATCACGGGTTTCTAATTTTGTTTTAATTAGCATGTCTGTTTGTAAGGATCTCAAAATTTCTGTGTGTGCTTGAGTCCAACTGGATCTTTTAAAATCTGGTTTAATTAGATCGTAAAGGGGTTTGACCCTTTCTGCGTAATTTGCAATATATGTTCTTCCGAAATTTAGGAAGCCTAGAATTGACTGTAGGTTTTTTAGTGTTTTAGGAGCTTGGATTACGGCACATTTCTCTAGGAAATTGTCTGCCAGGCTTTTGCCTTCACTTGATAACTCATATCCTAAGAATAGGACCGTCAGATGGGCAATTCTGGACTTTTTGAAGTTGAATTTGTAACCCTCTGCAGCGAAACCAAGTATTATGGTGTTCACTCTTTTCAAGTGAGTCTCCAAGTCATCATCTGTTAAGTAAATGTCATCGACATAAGATAATGCTTCATCATCATATAGTTGTAGTAATTCTGTTACTCTTGCTGAGAATACCCCCGGGCTGTTCTTGTACCCCTGGGCTAACCGACAGAATTGTTTTTGAGTGCCATTTACTGAAAATGCAGTTAAATATCTGCTCTCTGGTGCTATGTTTTGACAAAAGAATCCGTTGGAGATGTCCAAGGTTGTTTTGTATTTTTTGCGCACTATGTTATTCATTAGTGCAGCACTGTGTGAGTTTTGCACTGCAAAAGTTTTGCAACATGTGTTAAGGTGTCGGTAATCCAAAACTAGACGGTACGAATTGTCTGGTTTGGAGACCGGAAACAAAGGATTGTTCATTTGTGAGGTGCAAGTTTCAATCACCCCTTGGTATTCTAGCTGATCTAGTATTTCATTTACTTGTTTTTTAGCTTCTTGCTTAATTGGGTACTGCCTTTGTGCAGTAGGTTGTGATTTTAACTGGACTTTGTGAGGAGGAGAATCCTCATCCCATCCTACATGATTTTTATATAAAGCAGGTGCTAAGGCCACTGCCCACTTTCTAGCAAGTGTATATTTTTTATGAATCGGTATTTGATTCGAGAAGGCAGGCATAATTACTTCTTCGCCATGAGGGCACTCCCTGACAAACTCTGGTGGCCAGTCTTTTTCAGCTAGAAGGATGTCATAGCCCTTGGATAGGTTATCCCAAAATAGTCCCCTTATTTTCCTAGTCTTATCTCCCTCTATACGTAATGTTATCTCGTATATTTTGTGGGGCTTGCTAACTCTGGTATCTGCAGTTTCCACTTGAAGGTATTCATTCGTGTCCACTGTCTCCAGATGATTCATAAGGACTTTGCGAGCTATGCTCACCTCTGCTGCGCTGTCTAGCATTGTCTGAGCCCATTCTCCGTTTTTCAGTTGTGTCCTCAGTATTCTCGGCATTGTTAACTACCTTGATACTGGCTACCTTCTTTTTTGGAAATTGTGATTTCTTTTTCAGTTGAGCAGGTTCCTTGTCTTTGGACTTGGCGTGCTCTTCTGATCGTCCTCTTCTTTCCGATTTCTGCGAGGAATTCTGAAAAGATTGAGACGGACGTGTATCAATGTCTTGATATCTATCAGGTTTTTTAATATTATCCCTATTTCTAAGGTTATATCTATTCCCAGAGGGTTCACTCTGAGGTGACCTTTGTCTCGGGTTTGGAGATTTCTCTCTTCGCCTAGGAGACCTTCCTCTGGACTGGAATTTCTTTTCTTTAGGATTGGATTGTTTATTTCCATCCCAGTTCTTTTTTGGTGAATTATTATTAAAAAATATTTTTTCTGGACTTGTAGTCAGTTGCGGTTTTACTGGTATTCCACCTAGACTATCTCTGCCTAGTTCTTCATAGGATTTTTCTATGATTCTGGCAATTTCAGCTGGTTGGTCTGCTATATCTGTCTCTTTTAACCTCTGGCGGATCGCCACGTTTGCTGCTTCACCCTTTATGTTGGCTAGTAATATAGCCGAGACCTGCTTGAAGTCTTTCAGTAATTTCATACCAAGAGTTAAAGCAGGTTCTGGACCGTATTCATCTTGAATTTGTTTTAGCACATCTGGTATCACCGAAATGGATGGGACACCGTGCGTTTTTGTGTAGATGGAAGCAAAGACTGTACCCCAAGTGTCACAGTCCTCAATGTGTGGTGCGATTCCCATTGGGAGACATATAGTCAGAATCCTGTGTTTTTCTAATGGGGTGGTGTCAGGAAACACCGCCTCTATTTGGGTAATTTTCTGTGCCAACCAGAATGGTATTTGTTCCCGTTTAGCTGGAACTTTACCTAGGCAGGATTGGATGTTCTGTGGTGTGATTTTATTTGTGTTCCCCTGGTGAGGGGTCAGCTGTGGAATTTTAATCGCTGGCTGAATTGTTGAAGTCCGCATTACATACTGAACTAATTGTCTATGAATTTTTAGTAGTTGTTTTAGCTGTATTAATAGCTCTGCTGCAGGCATTCTTTCGATGTCTGGATGTGGTGTGTATCCGGCTAGGACCGGCCACGTTGCTCCTGGTCTTCCTAAAGGACCGAGCCTTGTAATGTGATTGTTATGTATTAGGGCGCCATCAAATAAGAGCAAATGCTCTTGGAATTTGAGTGGTACTTCCACCTCCTCGAAAGGAGTGTACGTTTCAGGAGGTTCCTCTACTTTGTAATAGTGGAAGTACTTTGTTACAGCATTTGCTGCTGGAAAATGTATCCATGTATAGTATACCTCTGTCTGCCGATATTCGTGTGCCTCAATTACGAATATGACTGTGCCACCTCTAGGTGTCAGTCCATTTTCTATAAGTTTTAAGGTTATAGATCTCCTTTTAATGACCGGAATAAGTATTATATCCGCGTCTGCTGCTTGCATGGTAGCATCAGCATCTGCTATTTCAGTAGCTAATCTAATTGCCTCTCTTTCTCCATCGCTGTCTCCCATTTTACTGACAGGATGGTATTATTTTTGTTTGCAGATCAGGTTTCTTTATGGAAACAGAGATTAGGTGCACAATATTTTGGAACTGTTTTATCCTTCAACGTTGACTAGACCAAGAACCATACATAGGAGTTCCCTCCTGCGAGGTTTTGGAGGATATTATAACCTTTCACCCACTCCAGACGTCTTTGGAGTATTTGGGAAAAGGGGTCTGAGTGAGAAAGCACGACTGAGTTACTCTAAATGTCTTACGTTAGTTTTATCGCCCTTTCCAAACACGTTGGGCGCCATGTAGTGTAGCTCCTATTTTCCCAATAGGCTCTGCGCATTGGAATAGTGCCTACAGCAGTAAAGGCCTAGGCCAGACGTTAACTAGGTCTACTACTGTCGATACTAGACTTAATTTTTGGGTTTGCCAGCTAAGCTCAGAGTTCGCTAGAAACTTTCTCGAATGTTCAAGGAAGGATTAACTCCCCTGATTAGACAAGAAGGGATTTAGTTTCTGACAACCATAGAACATGACAACTTTGCTCTCCCCTAATCAAGAGTCAATCTCGAGAGTCGTGTGAGCACAAGGCAATTATTTTACTCAGTCAGTACGTGCATTCTTAGTCTCATCAGAATGTAGAGAAAAGGAAGAGACGGGCGTGTTCAATAAAAGATGTTATTTATTGATCAGTCTCTTTTCTCGTACAAGAGAAATGGATCGATATTATTGCAATACTTATAGTTAAGTAAAGTGCATACATTAGAAGCAATAGTATAAAATAATACTGTAAAAACATTGATATGGTTTCTGAGCCATATGATGTTTAAAATGAATAAAATATATTTACATACACATATACATTTGACAAAACGTACTCAACTGGTGTTTCTAAATACGCCTACCCCGTGTACCTGACCTAAGTCTAATGCGTGGGCGGGAATAGAAAGTTACAGTTTAGTTTAAGTTTGTTTTTGCCAAGTGAATAACTAAAGAATTCTCTAGGAGGGGTTATTCAGTTCTGTACCTGGAATTTAGGATGAATGAGGAATGGTATCTCTTTCTCTGCTCTCGATATTCCAGGCTGCCTGCGAGGGCTGCCCAGAAGCGCCGGTGCTGGGTCTCTCGGCTTGAGATAGCAGCGCGTCTCTCAGCGCGTCAGGAAGGCGGGGCTGCTGCCTGCGGGGTCTGCTTCTGCTCTCGGCTTCGGCAAGTATGGCTGCTCCGTCTTGTCACCACGCGTGTGTTTGCATAGGGCAAGGTCGGCAATATTTATACCTTAAAGGTGCCGGGATTGACGTAAGGATGGACATAGGTACGTCAATAAAGATGTCATACGACTTGCTCGTTAGCACATTCTTTACTAAAGTTCTCTGTGAAATCAAAACAATGGCCGCACGGATTATCCAGGTTGTCATAGGTTTGATTTGTTATGAGAACGTCGTATGCCTTATCAGGGGCTGGAGGAATATCGCTTGTCTAATTAGATCTCAAGCGTTATGACCTAATCAGATAACACGTTCCTGTGCCGTAGTGTGACTGCGTCAGATAACGGTATCTGCATCATGGGGAATTTCTTGCCTCATGGGCTGACTGTTAGTTAACTAGCTAGGTAGCTTAACCAGAATAGGGTCAGGAATAGGGGGATCGATTCAGAACCTATAGAAATACACGACAAGTGCAACCCTGCAAGTTTTTGGATGTTTTGCGGCCTGTCACGGTCGCGGAATGAAGCCCACCGCCCTTTCTTTAAGAACGGAGCCTTTCATACTCAAGTGTTTGAAAAGGCTCGAGGAGCAGGCAGGCGTGTGCAGGAAATGCACGTCTTTTCGTTTGGCAGCCATAGAGTGGGGCACGGAAGTTCCTGTGCTTGGCATCTACCCACAAGGGATGAACATTTGACATATGTGGAACAGTGAAGCAAGCCCACTAGGGAAAGACACGAACGCTGCACTACAAGAGCCAGGATGCCTTGTGTGTAACCACGCCCAGGGGCGGATGCACATTATGAAGCGCGTGCGTTTTGAACTTTGCTCACCTACCTGTCTGAGAATGCTGCAGAAGAAGGGAGCTTCGCTCTCGAAACCGGTCCAGCTAGAACAGTTGATGATCAGCACCTGAACTATTCGTGTGCACAGACTGCTGAATAAATTTGTTGAAAATACTTCTTCCTCGAGTGGCTTCTTCCAATGAGTGCAACCCTGCAAGTTTTTGGATGTTTGCGGCCTGTCACGGTCGCGGAATGAAGCCCACCGCCCTTTCTTTAAGAACGGAGCCTTTCATACTCAAGTGTTTGAAAAGGCTCAAGGAGCAGGCAGGCGTGTGCAGGAAACGCCCGTCTTTTCGTTTGGCAGCCATAGAGTGGGGCACGGAAGTTCCTGTGCTTGGCATCTACCCACAAGGGATGAACATTTGACATATGTGGAACAGTGAAGCAAGCCCACTAGGGAAAGACACGACCGCCGCACTACAAGAGCCAGGATGCCTTGTGTGTAACCACGCCCAGGGGCGGATGCACATTATGAAGCACGTGCGTTTTGAACTTTGCTCACCTACCTGTCTGAGAATGCTGCAGAAGAAGGGAGCTTCGCTCTCGAAACCGGTCCAGCTAGAACAGTTGATGATCAGCACCTGAACTATTCGTGTGCACAGACTGCTAAATAAATTTCTTGAAAATACTTCTTCCTCGAGTGGCTTCTTCCAATGAGTGCAACCCTGCAAGTTTTTGGATGTTTGCGGCCTGTCACGGTCGCGGAATGAAGCCCACCGCCCTTTCTTTAAGAACGGAGCCTTTCATACTCAAGTGTTTGAAAAGGCTCGAGGAGCAGGCAGGCGTGTGCAGGAAACGCCCGTCTTTTCGTTTGGCAGCCATAGAGTGGGGCACGGAAGTTCCTGTGCTTGGCATCTACCCACAAGGGATGAACATTTGACATATGTGGAACAGTGAAGCAAGCCCACTAGGGAAAGACACGAACGCCGCACTACAAGAGCCAGGATGCCTTGTGTGTAACCACGCCCAGGGGCGGATGCACATTATGAAGCGCGTGCGTTTTGAACTTTGCTCACCTACCTGTCTGAGAATGCTGCAGAAGAAGGGAGCTTCGCTCTCGAAACCGGTCCAGCTAGAACAGTTGATGATCAGCACCTGAACTATTCGTGTGCACAGACTGCTGAATAAATTTGTTGAAAATACTTCTTCCTCGAGTGGCTTCTTCCAATGAGTGCAACCCTGCAAGTTTTTGGATGTTTTGCGGCCTGTCACGGTCGCGGAATGAAGCCCACCGCCCTTTCTTTAAGAACAGAGCCTTTCATACTCAAGTGTTTGAAAAGGCTCGAGGAGCAGGCAGGCGTGTGCAGGAAACGCCCGTCTTTTCGTTTGGCAGCCATAGAGTGGGGCACGGAAGTTCCTGTGCTTGGCATCTACCCACAAGGGATGAACATTTGACATATGTGGAACAGTGAAGCAAGCCCACTAGGGAAAGACACGAACGCCGCACTACAAGAGCCAGGATGCCTTGTGTGTAACCACGCCCAGGGGCGGATGCACATTATGAAGCGCGTGCGTTTTGAACTTTGCTCACCTACCTGTCTGAGAATGCTGCAGAAGAAGGGAGCTTCGCTCTCGAAACCGGTCCAGCTAGAACAGTTGATGATCAGCACCTGAACTATTCGTGTGCACATACTGCTGAATACATTTGTTGAAAATACTTCTTCCTCGAGTGGCTTCTTCCAATGAGTGCAACCCTGCAAGTTTTTGGATGTTTGCGGCATGTCACGGTCGCGGAATGAAGCCCACCGCCCTTTCTTTAAGAACGGAGCCTTTCATACTCAAGTGTTTGAAAAGGTTAAAGGAGCAGGCAGGCGTGTGCAGGAAACGCCCGTCTTTTCGTTTGGCAGCCATAGAGTGGGGCACGGAAGTTCCTGTGCTTGGCATCTACCCACAAGGGATGAACATTTGACATATGTGGAACAGTGAAGCAAGCCCACTAGGGAAAGACACGAACGCCGCACTACAAGAGCCAGGATGCCTTGTGTGTAACCACGCCCAGGGGCGGATGCACATTATGAAGCGCGTGCGTTTTGAACTTTGCTCACCTACCTGTCTGAGAATGCTGCAGAAGAAGGGAGCTTCGCTCTCGAAACCGGTCCAGCTAGAACAGTTGATGATCAGCACCTGAACTATTCGTGTGCACAGACTGCTGAATACATTTGTTGAAAATACTTCTTCCTCGAGTGGCTTCTTCCAATGAGTGCAACCCTGCAAGTTTTTGGATGTTTGCGGCCTGTCACGGTCGCGGAATGAAGCCCACCGCCCTTTCTTTAAGAACGGAGCCTTTCATACTCAAGTGTTTGAAAAGGCTCGAGGAGCAGGCAGGCGTGTGCAGGAAACACCCGTCTTTTCGTTTGGCAGCCATAGAGTGGGGCACGGAAGTTCCTGTGCTTGGCATCTACCCACAAGGGATGAACATTTGACATATGTGGAACAGTGAAGCAAGCCCACTAGGGAAAGACACGAACGCCGCACTACAAGAGCCAGGATGCCTTGTGTGTAACCACGCCCAGGGGCGGATGCACATTATGAAGCACGTGCGTTTTGAACTTTGCTCACCTACCTGTCTGAGAATGCTGCAGAAGAAGGGAGCTTCGCTCTCGAAACCGGTCCAGCTAGAACAGTTGATGGTCAGCACCTGAACTATTCGTGTGCACAGACTGCTGAATAAATTTGTTGAAAATACTTCTTCCTCGAGTGGCTTCTTCCAATGAGTGCAACCCTGCAAGTTTTTGGATGTTTGCGGCCTGTCACGGTCGCGGAATGAAGCCCACCGCCCTTTCTTTAAGAACGGAGCCGTTCATACTCAAGTGTTTGAAAAGGCTCGAGGAGCAGGCAGGCGTGTGCAGGAAACGCCCGTCTTTTCGTTTGGCAGCCATGGAGTGGTGCACGGAAGTTCCTGTGCTTGGCATCTACCCACAAGGGATGAACATTTGACATATGTGGAACAGTGAAGCAAGCCCACTAGGGAAAGACACGAACGCCGCACTACAAGAGCCAGGATGCCTTGTGTGTAACCACGCCCAGGGGCGGATGCACATCATGAAGCGCGTGCGTTTTGAACTTTGCTCACCTACCTGTCTGAGAATGCTGCAGAAGAAGGGAGCTTCGCTCTCGAAACCGGTCCAGCTAGAACAGTTGATGATCAGCACCTGAACTATTCGTGTGCACAGACTGCTGAATAAATTTGTTGAAAATACTTCTTCCTCGAGTGGCTTCTTCCAATGAGTGCAACCCTGCAAGTTTTTGGATGTTTGCGGCCTGTCACGGTCGCGGAATGAAGCCCACCGCCCTTTCTTTAAGAACGGAGCCTTTCATACTCAAGTGTTTGAAAAGGCTCGAGGAGCAGGCAGGCGTGTGCAGGAAACGCCCGTCTTTTCGTTTGGCAGCCATAGAGTGGGGCACGGAAGTTCCTGTGCTTGGCATCTACCCACAAGGGATGAACATTTGACATATGTGGAACAGTGAAGCAAGCCCACTAGGGAAAGACACGAACGCCGCACTACAAGAGCCAGGATGCCTTGTGTGTAACCACGCCCAGGGGCGGATGCACATTATGAAGCGCGTGCGTTTTGAACTTTGCTCACCTACCTGTCTGAGAATGCTGCAGAAGAAGTGAGCTTCGCTCTCGAAACCGGTCCAGCTAGAACAGTTGATGATCAGCACCTGAACTATTCGTGTGCACAGACTGCTGAATAAATTTGTTGAAAATACTTCTTCCTCGAGTGGCTTCTTCCAATGAGTGCAACCCTGCAAGTTTTTGGATGTTTGCGGCCTGTCACGGTCGCGGAATGAAGCCCACCGCCCTTTCTTTAAGAACGGAGCGTTTCATACTTAAGTGTTTGAAAAGGCTCGAGGAGCAGGCAGGCGTGTGCAGGAAACGCCCGTCTTTTCGTTTGGCAGCCATAGAGTGGGGCACGGAAGTTCCTGTGCTTGGCATCTACCCACAAGGATGAACATTTGACATATGTGGAACAGTGAAGCAAGCCCACTAGGGAAAGACATGAACGCCGCACTACAAGAGCCAGGATGCCTTGTGTGTAACCACGCCCAGGGGCGGATGCACATTATGAAGCGCGTGCGTTTTGAACTTTGCTCACCTACCTGTCTGAGAATGCTGCAGAAGAAGGGAGCTTCGCTCTCGAAACCGGTCCAGCTAGAACAGTTGATGATCAGCACCTGAACTATTCGTGTGCACAGACTGCTGAATAAATTTGTTGAAAATACTTCTTCCTCGAGTGGCTTCTTCCAATGAGTGCAACCCTGCAAGTTTTTGGATGTTTGCGGCCTGTCACGGTCGCGGAATGAAGCCCACCGCCCTTTCTTTAAGAACGGAGCCTTTCATACTCAAGTGTTTGAAAAGGCTCGAGGAGCAGGCAGGCGTGTGCAGGAAACGCCCGTCTTTTCGTTTGGCAGCCATAGAGTGGGGCACGGAAGTTCCTGTGCTTGGCATCTACCCACAAGGGATGAACATTTGACATATGTGGAACAGTGAAGCAAGCCCACTAGGGAAAGACACGAACGCCGCACTACAAGAGCCAGGATGCCTTGTATGTAACCACGCCCAGGGGCGGATGCACATTATGAAGCGCGTGCGTTTTGAACTTTGCTCACCTACCTGTCTGAGAATGCTGCAGAAGAAGGGAGCTTCGCTCTCGAAACCGGTCCAGCTAGAACAGTTGATGATCAGCACCTGAACTATTCGTGTGCACAGACTGCTGAATAAATTTGTTGAAAATACTTCTTCCTCGAGTGGCTTCTTCCAATGAGTGCAACCCTGCAAGTTTTTGGATGTTTGCGGCCTGTCACGGTTGCGGAATGAAGCCCACCGCCCTTTCTTTAAGAACGGAGCCTTTCATACTCAAGTGTTTGAAAAGGCTCGAGGAGCAGGCAGGCGTGTGCAGGAAACGCCAGTCTTTTCGTTTAGCAGCCATAGAGTGGGGCACGGAAGTTCCTGTGCTTGGCATCTACCCACAAGGGATGAACATTTGACATATGTGGAACAGTGAAGCAAGCCCACTAGGGAAAGACACGAACGCCGCGCTACAAGAGCCAGGATGCCTTGTGTGTAACCACGCCCAGGGGCGGATTCACATTATGAAGGGCATGCGTTTTGAACTTTGCTCACCTACCTGTCTGAGAATGCTGCAGAAGAAGGGAGCTTCGCTCTCGAAACCGGTCCAGCTAGAACAGTTGATGATCAGCACCTGAACTATTCGTGTGCACAGACTGCTGAATAAATTTGTTGAAAATACTTCTTCCTCGAGTGGCTTCTTCCAATGAGTGCAACCCTGCAAGTTTTTGGATATATATATATATATATATATATATATATATATATTACCTACTGGCGGTCGCCAGTAGGTATATATAGTTAGGATTTTTTCTCTATGGGTTTTTTGAAAATTCTATGTCTAATAACTTTGGCGTTTGTGGACGGAATCGGCTGAAATTTTCAGGAAAATGGCACATTTTGTTTCTGAGCAGCCCTTGAAAATTTGGGGGGGGTTCGTCCAGTGGGGGCCGAGAAAAAAGGGGGGTCCCAAAACGTGTTTTTAACATTGAGTTTTCCATAGGGCGGTTGGCCTCACTTTTAGCCCGAACGGCTGAATGGATTTGCACGAAACTTGGCAAAATTGTAGGGACTGGTAGCCCGATGTGCCTTTTGTAGGTCTCAATATATGTGCTCCAGTGGATTTTGAGAAATTAACGTTTAAAAAAAGATATATATCTGTAACAGCGGACCGGTTAGCGCTCTGGTTGGCGGACTTTCCCGCAACGGAGCTTTGGCTAAGCGCGAATATCTCCAAAAAGTAACACCTGCCCTGAGCAGTTCTTAGCCATGTTATCCAATGGGAGGTGGATAACATGGCTAAGAGTATTAGCTCGGTAATGCATGAATATCGCTGAGTTTTTAGCGATATTCATGCATTGCGGCCGTTTATTATCGCATTTGCGATAAACCTTGATAATAGTAAGGTTTATCTTCGATAATTTCTGACGATGCTTAGTGGTAAAAAATTGGTTGGTAAGCATCGTTAGCGATAAATATCGCTTAACTTTGGTAATATGCCCCAACGTCTGTTAACGTTCGATTCGAAGGAAATGAGGAAGTGTTGAAAAACATTGTCTGCGCCATCTTGCCTTTTTTGAAATGCCACACTTTTGTCGTGCACGGCAGCCATTTTAGATGTCTTGACCAGACCCACTCTCTGCACGCTGTCGATTCGTAGCATGGCTCCTCACCCTCGTAAGCATCTCCCCCAGGCACTGGTCACCACCGCTCTCTGTCTTATGCATGGGCAATAAACCTTCCCCCATCTGCGCTGCTCTTCCCTGAGAATCACACTCTGTGCCCGCCCGACACCTCCCTTTCGCCCTATTCACTACCGCACCCTCTGACACTCCTCTTCCTCTGTGTCCGATTGTCCAGGCTATCAGCTAGCCCTGCAGATGTAGTTTATGGCTCCAGCTGTAAAGATTCACCCCTCTTCAAAGGAGTTATAGTAGATCAAGGCCCACACCCGATGAGATCCGTCACACCACACGTGTTCCTACTATCTGAAAACCATCCTGTATTGTGATTGGTGAGGGGACCGAGCCTGAAGCGGAAGATTCTAGGAATGACTCTTTGTACATCAAAGTTTTTACAATTATGTGTCACATTAAAAATATATAGCACTCCAACAAAGTAGTAGGAATATAAAACTTTAATAACATATAAATATATACAACAAAACAAAAACAGTAAAAACATTTAAACAACGAAGAGACCGTGGCAATTTCTTTTGAATTCCTGATGAGGACATGTTACTAGTTCTTTCAAATTATGAAAATTCAGAAGATGTTGCCTGGGGGTGGGTCGTCAGTAGCAGTCTGTTGTGCGAATAGTTCCAAGGCAGCAGAACGCGCTGAAATCTAGATGGCACGAAAGTGATGTCTAGTAAGTTGCCGCCCAGCAAATAACGGCGTGGGGCGCCGCGGGGGTGAGTGAGTCCAGTAGGCACCACAGCTATTCTTACCGGCATTGCAGAATTACTGCTGGGGACAATGCCTGTGCTGTAGCAGGGTCACAGCAGAAACAAAAAGGATTCTGTTGAAGATGTTGTTGGTTTTCAATTTGAAAACAGTTCTGGTGTCAACTGCTATGCTAATGTAGTGGTTAATGTTTTGTTTTCTCTAGAAAATGTAAAAGAGGGGGAGGCAGTCCAAAGTTCCGTTAAAAGGGCAAAGGAAAGGATCGGTGGTTTGAACTATCAGTCAAAAAGGGGAGGGGGTGCAATAATTTTTCCTACCGGGTCACACTGTGCTTTCACCGGAAGTGAGGTCTGCAGGATTGTAGTAATTCAAAGTGAGGCTGGCGCCAGCATGGGAGCGCCGACGTCCCGCGGATACAGTTTCGTCACTCCACGGGCGATCATGGCAGTCATTCCCCATCGGGGGTCGGAGACTCCCGCGGCTCCTCTAGAATCTTCAAGGTCGTGGAGGACTACGGTGGTGGAGTCAACCAGTGACCGGGCCATTTCTTTATGTTGGGCCCGCTCTTGCCAGGTCGACCGCCATTTTGAGAGTTCGGCAGCTACCGGCGATCGCGGGGTCACATGAGCGGACGGGCTCCACCCTGCCGGGCGAGACGTTGCAGCATGGCCACAGTGGAAGAACCGTTATCTAGGTCGTTCCGAAACTGTGCAGCACTGTAGTTGTTAGGATGCCACCGCCTGGAGCGCTGAGGGTGCAGCTGGGAAGCCTCCACCTCGGGAGGCGGGAGAGGCCTGTTCGCACCGTCTCTCCCTCCCAGTGCACCCCACGGCGTCTCGCTTGAGATTTGTTATGGCCGGACCAGGCGATGAGGACGAGGGGGGGGTCGGAGGCATGTGCAAGACATCCCCCTCCAGTGTTGTCGCAGCCATTATAAAAGAAAGAAGTGTCCCGTCCGTCTTCGGGCCGGGCTTCCGGTGGATGTCGGCCGGACGCCCCTGGCTCTGGCCCCATGAACGGGTTTCTTGGTTTATCGGCTGCAGCCGGATCCCGTCGGCCTCGGCCCCCCGACCGTTGGTGGTCGGACCGGAAGAGCATGTGGCGGGACTACCTGCAACTCTCAAGGGCCACCGCGGCCGGACTGGGAGAGAGAGGGGAGGGTCGAGGAGACATTCCCCCCCCCTGCAACTGTTCAGCGTTGTAAAGGCAATCCCCTGGCCGGGTCCCGCTGGTCTCGGCCTCTCCTCCGGCTACACCCTACGTTAGGATCTCCTGGCCGAGGCGTGGCAGCAGGACCTGCCTTATATGGGCTGCTCCCGGCTGGGCGTAGCCGGAACCCTGCCCCACCTTGGAAGTTTCCAGAGTGGGGGTGGATGTTCTACTGACTTGCATTTTCCCTAGTCTATCGATTTTTTGGGCGTGGCAGGCGGTGGGACAGCGAGGGGTGATTTGGTTTCTCTTACTGTTTTTCTGGTCTCTCACCACTGGCATATTTTAACGTTTTCTTGTTTCTAGGACATTAATAGGTTTTATCATTACGTTATGTTATCGTTTCTTTGTTCGTTGTTTAATAAAAGTTCATGTTCATCAGTGGCCTACTGATTTTCGTTTTCCTATTTTTTTCTTTCCAGGTTGTTTCATGGTAAAGTTTCTGTTAACAGGATACAGTGATCACTTCGTTATTATTGCATATGTCCTTTTCACTAGGGGTGCTCTCTGGTCGGGCCAGATGACGTATCTCTAGTAAATGGTCCGGGTGAAAAAGGTGCATCAATCAGTGGGGAGTAGATAGGCATGACAGATTACAACGGGGGAGAAAGGTCCGCATTACATACCCTTTCACTACTTGCAAAGATTTTCCTACGTTTATTTGCAAACAGGGAATACCTCCAAAAAGAACTAATTCCCAAACAGTCAATGTTCGGACAATCAATCAATCAATGAGGAATGAAATAGGTATGACGTGTTAAAGGCTTGCGTTACCTACCCTTCACTATCTGCAAAGGGAGATAGAATATTCCTATTCTTCCTCGTTTGCAGGTAGAGAAGATCGTTAAGAGAATTAACTTCGAACAATTCAATGCTCGATTGAAACAATCAACAAGGGGTACTGTGAACACAAATGAACGCCGCTTATATACATACGCATTGCTATTTTCAACAGGTTGTTCCTAATGTTTCTATTTTAGCGAGGTCAAAAGAGATCCCATTAGTGGCCTACTGATTTTGCTCGATTCCTTTTGTTTTTTTACACGATTTTTCGCTATCTGCAAAGAGTAAACAGAGTATTGCGACTCTGTGCTTGTTTGTAAATAGAGAATGAACCAAAGAGAACAATCAATCAAATGGAGAGAGAAGCAGGCACGACGGATTACAAAGGGGGAAAGGGCTGCGTTAACTACCCTTCACTATCTGCAAAGAGAGAGTACTCCTAATAGAAATGAGGGGTGGGGGGCAGCAATCAAAGCAGATCAGTGTGCATAAACACGAAAAAAAAAATTCTTACCACGTACTTGACATTCGACAGCTTATGATATTTGCTATTAAAAAACCATTGAAATTCACTGAAAAAACCATAGGTTATAGACCATATATAGTTAGGAATTAGCATTTACAAAACCTTGAAAATTCACTGAAAAAACCATAGGTTATAGACCATATATAGTTAGGAATTAGCATTTAAAAAACCTTATTTTACTCACACAAAACCATTGAAATTCCATATATAGTTAGTTGCACTAACTATATATTGCACACCCGCAATCCACTGCTGATGATGTCACATATTACATCATTCATGACATGGTCAGTGACATCACTGATGACATCACTGATGACATCTCAAATGACATCACTGATGACATCACTGATGACATCTCATTTGACATCAATGACCACATCACTGATGATATCATTCATGTGACAATACAATGCATCTCCTCACATTTTAATATAACCTCTGTTTCACCCAGTGTTAAAAACAGAGTATAATTTTTGAAACCATTGACACACCAATACTAGTTACTACATACGTACTCACTGATTCCTACGTCTACACACACATTCACTCATTCACCCATACAATCATTCATACATACAATCACTCATGTTTACAACACAATCATATGCACTCATACACCTATACAGACACTCACACTCTGCCTAGTCACACTAGTCTGCATACTCACACACCTAGTCAGTCCTGTAAAGAATCAATCACACTTCCATTTTCTACTCTATACAGTTAAACATAGAGCACCTTACGTTTTCAACCATATACTAACACATACTTACTCTCTTATACAATCATTGATACAAGTACACATTGATCTGTACAGAGTCACACACCTCCCAGCCAGCCACACACACACTCAGTCTCCCATGCAAATACTTGGGCAATCAATCAATAACCCATATAGTTACTCATATAGCTACTGATCAACACATGCAGCAGTTTACAGAACAACAGACATAATGATGCACAAATTAAGACAGTTTAGTCACTAACCCATGCACTCAGTGAGACACATTTAATCACTCACTCATACATTCAGTCATGCACCTACTAAATCCTTCGTCCAGACACTTATACATCCACTCATTCTTCAATATGTAAGACATATTTTAACTTTACAGAAACATAGTCACTGGATGTTGTCATCAGTGATGTCATCAGTGATGTCATTTGAGATGTCATCAGTGATGTCATCAGTGATGTCACTGACCATGTCATGAATGATGTAATATGTGACATCATCAGCAGTGGATTGCGGGTGCGGGGGTCTATAACCTATGGTTTTTTCAGTGAATATATATATATATATATTCACTGAAAAAACCATAGGTTATAGACCATATATAGTTAGGAATTAGCATTTAAAAAACCTTATTTTACTCACACAAAACCATTGAAATTCCATATATAGTTAGTTGCACTAACTATATATCGCGCACCCGCAATCCACTGCTGATGATGTCACATATTACATCATTCATGACATGGTCAGTGACATCACTGATGACATCACTGATGACATCTCAAATGACATCACGGATGACATCACTGATGACATCTTATTTGACATCAATGACCACATCACTGATGATATCATTCATGTGACAATACAATTTGTAAGGTTTTGTAAATGCTAATTCCTAACTATATATGGTCTATAACCTATGGTTTTTTCAGTGAATTTCATTGGTTTTTTAAAAGCTAATATCTGTAGCTGTAAAATGTATTCTTCTTTAAATCCAAAAATCTATTTTATATGTTTATTAATAATTTTTTTTAAATATTTTTTTTGTTTCGCTCCCGGTTCGCGAACCGGGAAGCTTTCCGTTAGCTCAATTTGATGCCGCGACCCGGTCCGCGAACCGGTAAACGTTCCGTTAGCGCAACTGCCGCGTTAGAAATCAACATCGTGACGCGTCGCGGAAGCGCGACGTATCACGTTGTCGCGTAATGCGTCTTATGACGCGGTGCGTTAGCGCACCCAGAAGTGCTCTGGGGCGCGAACCGAGGCGCGAAGCGCAGCTCCCCGGAAGCGATCCGCGTCGCGTCGCGAAAGCGCGACGTATCGCATTGCCGCGTAATGCGTCTTATGACGCACCGCGTTAGCGCACCCGGAAGTGCTTCGGTGCGCGAACCGAGGCGCGAAGCGCAGCGACCCGAAAGCGATCCGGGGCGCGTTCCGCAGCGCGTAACATAGGCGTGAGAGGTCATGTGACTTGTTAATAAAACTTTTCATTGGTTCATTTAACTTTTGGTTTCATAATCATGTAAGGCTAGGTCAGGTGACCTAAAAATAACACTTTTCATTGGTTTAGAACTATTGTTTTTCCCAAATGATGAAAACCCCTCCTTCTTTCCTCACTCTGACTTTCATCATTGTGAGAGGAAGACCTTTATTCATAATAGAGCAATGGCTTCAGTACTTGCTTCAGCTGGTGCACCCCCACCACCACCTCCACCTCCTCATGGGAAGAGAGGACCACCTCCCCAGGTCATCACCAACACAGAGGAGGAAGAGGAAGAAATAGAGGAAGAGGAGAGAGAAGGACCACAGTTCTTGGAAGAGGTGCCCCGGGTTTCCCATAGGAAAGCCAGTTTCATTTGGCAGTTTTTTTCACTCCCTCCAGGGCAGAAGAAAGTGAATGCGAGGTATGTCACCTGCCTCATTTGCAAAGACAAATTATCAAGAGGGACTGATAAAAAGTATAGCTATGGGAACTATACCATGCATCGACACATGAGCAGGTGGCATCCACTCAATTACAGCCGGGCGGAAATTCGTGACATGGAACAAAACCCAACAGCAACTCCTGTGGCCAGGTCAACCTCGTTAATATCATTGACAGCAGCAGAGGCACGGGAAACCGTGCCAAACATCCAGGATAATTTTGGGCATATGAAATTTACTTGTCTGCACTGCGGTGCATTGATATCATGTGGCAACATGAGTATTAATTCCATCAACCTGGCTTATAACAATCATAATTGCCCTAACCGCCCCACACAGTAATTTTTTTTTTGCTCCTGTTGAGCCCTTTTCAATGACTGTTTTTTGTTGTTTCCCCCCCAAAAAAACCAAAAAAAATATAAAATTGTTCAAAAAATACAAAAAAAACAAAAAATGTTCAAAAAAATAAATAAATATATAAAACAACAAAAACATAAAAAAAAAGTTCTTTTCAGAACTACCTCCCCTTTCAAAAAAAATTGCTAGAATGTTTAGCACTCTAGCAAGCTCTATTTCTTTTAGTTCGCTTCCCAGTTCGCTTCCGGGAGCGAACCAAAAAAAAAAAAAAAAAAAAAAAAAAGAAGAGTAAGTATAAGGAAAGTAAACAGAGAGTGATGTTAAAAGAAAGACAGCTATAGGGAGTAAACCAGAGATACTGTTTAATAGATCTATTTACCGAAGAAAAGACGGAAGAGCGTATAATTGTGGAAAACAAAATAGATAAGGAAGTGAAAGAAAAAAAAGAGAGTAGAACAATAACAAAGAAGAGTTTCTTGGAGAATGTGAGTGAATGTTCAAAATAAGATTAAAACATGGGGAATAACAGAGAGAAAAAATAGAAAACAGAAAACAAAAAATAACAGAAAAAGATTAATTGAAACAGCAAAGAAATGTAAATAACATAGAGCCATATCATCAACATAGGCAATAAAAGTTTTGCAGCTTTTATCGGCAGAAATATGTCACCAAAGCCGCTTTTGCGGCAGAAAACTGCCGCTAAAACCACTTTTGCACCAGTTTTCTGCCAATAAAAACAGCAATAATTTTATTGGCTGTGTTCATAATATGCCCCTTAGTGTGCTTCAACTACACAGAGAAAGCATTATGAACAAGTAGTGAAAAAGTGATCAGTCAAAGACACTAAGAGTAATAGAGACGGAGTGAGTGAACAAGAGTGAGGAACTATGAGAAGAGAGGGACTGAGAAAAAGAGTGGAAGGAGTTGAGTAAGTAGGTAAAAGAGAAAGGAATGAGGAAAGTAGCAAAGGCAGGAAACTGAGGGTTAAAGAAATAAAGCTGTGGAACTAATAGTAGGTGAATGTGATAGAAATGTAACGAAAAGAATACAAAACATTTACCTTATAATTGTCGTTAAATTACTCACTTTTTGTTTTTATACTTTCCATCTGTGAAAGAGAGAACAGACATTTGAAAAATATTAAAACATGTATTTAAAAATTACAAAAGACAAGGGAAAAGATTGAAGGACAAACAGTTTTTCAACAACTTTGACACTGACAGAAGCTTCTGCTTCTCCAGGCCCCCTACACAGTCCTAAAGATATACATTTTAAACTAACAGTATCTTGATGCAGATGAAGTGAGGCCTATCTTAAAACATGGTGCATCTTTTGCACTGCTGTTGTCTCAGAAAAGTGTCGCAAGACACTAACATTTTAAATGATTGCTTCAGGATGCCAATAAGATGTGTCCTATCCAGAGGTTTGTTTGAGGTGAGACCTACTCAGGGTTCCAAATGAAATTTCGAGTTGTTTGAAGAGAACAGAGGACATAATACATGTGGAGGCCTACCAACGAAGTGATTAATGTCCACTGCACTCTTGAACAAATGTCAAACCTCCTCTGTCTCCAGGAACAGGCCTAAACCTCATCTACACAATGTGGTGTGTAATGTTAGGAAACACAGGTAATATAATTGAAAAACATGCAAATTTTTTTGCTCATTCCACAATCATATGACCTGTGTTTCCTTTGCTTAGGTATCTCATTGTGGAAATGTAGTCTATCATATGAAAGACTACGTAGAATATGAGCACTGTATGACACTTACAGAAGCCTCTCCTTCTCCATGCCTCCTACACAGTTCTAAATGTACATCATAAATGGAAACAGTACAGAATTAATTATACATGTTAAATGGTTTATTTTTGCTGTTCTCAGAATGTATCAAATTTCACTTAAAACAGTGACTTGAAGGTATTCATCATATAACAGCGGGGAAAAAAAAACACAATCAAAATGATTGTGTTTAAAAAACCCATACAACATAACAAATCAGAATTCAGAACTCCTTAAAGTTAACTTACTTTCCATGACGTCAAAGGATGTCCTATGAACAGCTTACACTCTGTTGTGCTGTTATTACTTTCAGCCCGCCACTTTCTGAAAGAAAACCTCCATCGTTTTGAAAAACATGTTACATACAATAAATGACTTCTTGCTCTCTACCACAAGTTTCCACAAGGCCAAATCTTGTCAGAGCCATTTATAACTCTTGGATTTCTTGTAAGCCAATCCCGTCATTTGGCATTTCCGCAACTTTCAGAATTAAAATGTTGAAGATCATTTTCACAATCCTGGACTAGTAATATCTTCCCCTTCTTCCTCAGTCATGTTCTACATTTCCTATGACACTGATACTGCTTACTATGAAGCAGACTTACACTCCCTCTATGACTACTACAATTATTTAATTCTCTACATCACTTTTAATCACAAAGCAATGTAAAACAGTAGACAGCATTGCAGACTTACATTCCCTCTACTCTATGTTTTGATTGGCTGCTTCAATTAGCTTATAAAAAGAAATAGTTTTTCTGAACTCATTCAAAGTGCACTTATTTCTCCATGACGTCCAGTCTTATGGTTAGAAGTTATGTCTCTGAACTACACTTATCCTCAAGGCCAAATCGTGTAGGAGCCATTAGAACTTCTTGAAATTCCTCAGAGCACATCCCGAGATTCTTTCCCTAAAATTTTGGTTTTAAAAACACCAGGTAAGAGTTTTTAAGGTCATACGGCAATTTTTTTTTTTTAAATTAAAACAGAATCATTGCAGAATGACCAGCCATTTCTAGACTTTAAATAAGCTGTGTAATGTCCTGATGTTATTGAAGGACCGTCATGATATATAATTGCTGCAGTTACAAAAGTCCTTCCTGATATTGACAACTGCGAAGCTACAAAATTTTTAATTAAAGTTGTCAATTTTGTTCCATCAGGCCTACATCGTTGGAACATTAAAATGACATACTGGCCATATGTTCGTATAAATAATGTGGACATCATTTCAGATTTACATTGGCTACACTCCATGTTGTGATCAGCTGCTTTTACTAGCTTATTAAAGGAGACTGATTTACTGTCTGGCAAAGTTAAATATATAAATCTTTCTGAGTCTACACTAGTAGTACTTGATACCATACAGTTCTCGCAGTCATGCTGCCATTGATAAGAAAGCCCAAACAGCTGATCTACATCTACACCTTCAGCATGCAATACATCAAGCATATACATTAAAAACTCCTGACAATCTTGCTGAATATTTTGAGAGAATTGTGTTTGGCCTGAACATCTGTCTAACAGATTTCGAATTTCAGACACACTTTCTATGTTTGTTCTATCAGTGCTACATTTTTCTAAGACAGAATTTAACAAACTGCAACATCTTTGATCAGAATTGACCACAATCTCTTCTTTTACATTTTCTAGAGAAAACAAAACATTAACCACTACATTAGCATAGCAGTTGACACCAGAACTGTTTTCAAATTGAAAACCAACAACATCTTCAACAGAATCCTTTTTGTTTCTGCTTATAATTTCAGGTTCATCGACTTTTCGTCTTTTTGCTACAACCTCCCCAGTATTGGTCACATTTCTTCGTTTCCGGCCTACCACACGTTTCTCAAACAAAGGATATTGAGGCAAATGTGGCGCATACTCTCTTCTTAACCTATTGTATTCCTTAACACAATCTAGATCCGCACAAATGCTTGTGACATCACACTCAATCAAGTACAATCCCGATAAAGTTCTAACTCGTGACAATGCCACATATGCCATACCCTCCTTGAACACAGAACTGCCAATATTCACCAATGCACTGTCTACACTTAAACCTTGCGATTTATGGATTGTCACCGCATATGCTAAGCAAACAGGAAACTGCTTACGGCGAACATATAAGTCTTTTACAAGCAAAAATCTAGCAGAACAACGACCAATTAGCTGTACTTCCTCAATGCCATCAAATTTAATTTTTAAAAATTCAATTCCATCTCTATTTCTGTATTTTACAAAATCAACAACATTACCCATTGATCCATTTACCAGACCTCTTTCAACATGTAAATTCCTTCTTAAAATTATACGGCAGTTCAAGCACACATTCAGAGTCTTTTCAAAACCTACAGTTTTAGATATACTCTTCTCTAATGAATCCAATTTTGTTTTCAGATTCTCGGACAAAATAATTGTTGATCCCATATGCTCTACTCTGTCAATAGCTTCCAGTTTCACAATCTCTTGCTTTTCTAAATGCAACATTTTGTTGTTGAATTTGGCACATTCTGCAAGAGTTGGCATCAAACATATTCCAGATTTCTTCTCAGTAATTTTCTGAAAAATATTCTCAGGCACAACATCTTGTTCTGGATATAAATTTGACAGTAATCGTGCATGTAAAGCTTCTTTCCCATGCTCGGTCACTTTTCCAATTCTAACATCTTGTAGAATAGTCTTGTAAACTTCATCCTTCGCCTGACGCATATTTTCATGCAGTTCAGCATAATTGAAGTTTAACCATATATTGACGTTGCCAATGCTGCCTAGGCACTTCCTGGTATCTTCATGCGTGAGCATTTTGAACACAGGTTGCCCTTTCACTGGTGTCAGCTGCAGAAGATCTCCGAAAACAATGATGTGTTTGCCACCAAATAACACATCATACTCTGTTTTGAGAACTTCTTGCATTCTCAAATGCACAAAGGCAAGCATGACATTGGAAACCATGCTTACTTCGTCAATGATAAGAAGTTTCATTTTCCTCAAGATTCTTGAAACTTCAAAACAAGCATCTCCAGATAGCTTGTGATATTGTAATTTGTTGTCATGCTCCACTGGCAGCATCAGTAAACGATGTAAAGTAATCCCTTTAATGTTATGTGCTGCCAGTCCAGTTGGAGCGGTGACAACACAAGACAGCGATGACTCTGGCCTTTCCTGCAAATAACATGAAATTGCTTTAATAAGGAAACTTTTTCCAGTTCCCGCTTCTCCACTCACGTACAGTCGGACAGGCTTCAACGACGTACATGAGCACTCTTTCTTGTCATGACTTAATCCATGATCAATTTGCATGGTAACTTCGTCATATATTTTCCTCTGCTCAACGTTGAGTTGTCTTTCCAACTCTTCTAAGTTAACCGCATCCTCCTGAGCATGTGCCATGGCTCTTTCCACTTCATTCATAGCAGTGGCAGCTTCATTTTCGATAACAGGTCCTCCTAGTGGATCCTGACTTAATGAAGCAGAACTCTGACTGTCCTGAGAACTGTCTCTGGCAATCTCGGCTGCAATCATTGCTTCCTGCTCAATTTCCGCATTCAACATTTCTACATATTTGGGAAAAGCAGGACATTCTATGGTCTCCTTGGCGGCATTGAAAGAGTCTTCGTAACAGAGAAAATCTCCAAGCAGTTCCTCTTCTGCACGCCAAGGCTTGAAAAGTTGCAAAAGTGCTAAATAGAAAAACTCCTTTTTTTCAAGAGATTCGCCACTCAATTTTCGATGGTTTACCAAGTGGCATTTTCTTTGCTTGACCAGACATCCCTCACTTCCTATTACAGCATACACTCCTTTCTCAGTATCTTCTTTGATGTTCCTCTTGAATATGTAATTTTGAAGAACCTCATATAAACAAACATTCTCGAGGTGTATGCTTCGATTTGGATAATATGTATCCAACATGTTGGTCTTCAAAATGTCGGTACTGTTTGGCTCCTTTTCCGCCAAATACTCAATTTCCCGCACAGGTTTGAGAACTCGATTACGCGTTGCAGCAAGACCAAGACTCGCCCAAATGATACTCCTGGACTTGGCATAGAGACTTGCTGAAGACAACCGGTCAGAACATTCGTACGCTCCAATTTCTTGATGCGACAACATCTTCAGACTGAAACTGTACAACTTCTTGCTGAGGCTCTTTTCATGGGAAATGTCCTCCCACATATCCTTCAATTCTGTATTCTCTTTTTTGGTGATGTAAGACGTCACATACCGAGCCACAGCCATACAGTTATCAGCCACAAACTGTATATCCATGTTAGCATTCCACATGGACAAAATCACCGGGTTGTAGTCATTGATGTACTTGGACTCTTCGTTCCTCTTCAAATTGTATGTGTTTTTAGGTGATTTCTTCATCACATTATGTCGCAGCGAAGACATCAAACTGTTTACTCTTCCTTTAGAAATCACCGGTCGTGGAAAGCCGAAACGACATTTGGTGTAGAACTTGTCCTTGTTTCGGAATTTACGACGACAGTACTTTCCACATCGATGGCTTTGGAAACGCAGAACTTTTTCTCTTAGGCTTTTCTTCTCCTTTGCGTTTGGAACAGCACACGTAGAATACTGTTGTATAAAACTCATCACTGAGTCTTCTGGATCCGTTCCAAATTTAGGTGCATCCTTGATCCACAGCAACATATGTATATGAGGAGCACCTCTTGCTTGGTACTCCTTTCTCCAGAAGAAATCCAACACCTCTCCAAGAGGTGGATTCTTCTTATTCATGATGAAAGACATCATAGCTTCAAATCTATGATTGAAGTACCTACATACATTGACTGGATCCAAAGAGCACAGTTCTCCGGGTGTCTTGAATTCGATGTTTTCTACGTTAGCATTTGCCTCTCGTAGAAATTCAAGTAAGTCTTCCCAGCCATACTCGGCACAGCTCAGAGTGAGGAACCATGTGGGAGTTCCTAAGTTCCTCAGCATACATTTTAAATCACCATGACGACGGTACCAGTACTCATTAGTACCACGCTGACACACCATGAGATTAATCAGGTGAGAATCCAAAATACTGTCTTGGACATTGACTTTATCCATAAAGTCACTTGCCGAGATGTTTTGCATGTGTATACCACTTTTCAAGATGTGGTTCACTGCATATGACAGTCCAGACAGATCGCTTTCAAACAGGAGATGAAACAAATAAGGAATGCATTGTCGAAACCTAGCATCTCCTGCATACAATCGCAAAGTCCGGTATTCAGAAGCAGGAATTTGATGAGGTCGCTCATCATATCTTCCTCCCTGACCTGTTGGAAAAAGCTGTGGGAAACACCGAGCTTCCAAACTTTCCTCCCAAACACTAATGGGACTCCCTTTGGCTTGTTTCATTTGAAACAACTCAATAGCATTCCCCATGACTTCCTTGGAATGCAAAGGATGAACACTATAATGTTCATATATTTCTTCACTAGTAGAGGGTTTTACTTTCTCAATTTGACCAGCACACAAATCGCTATCCTCTTCCTCACTTACTTCCTCTTCAGCAACATATACATTCTTATAGTATTTATCATTTTTTTTCAAATACAATGTTGCCTTTTTAACTTTCCTAACATCCACTAAATCTTGCCATATTTTCTTATTCTTTGTCGGAACCCCATTAACTAAGATAACCAGAGGTTCCTCTTCCACTTTTTCTACTCCAATTGTGTTAATGTTTTTCTTCAAATCTAGAGGCAAATAAACAACTCTTCCCTTTAATCCTCTCTGTAAATCTGATGGAGGCAATTTACCTGTCTTTGGCTCCATTCTTACAATAGCCTGAAAGGGATGGATACTTTGAATCAAAATAGATTCATAAGTATTTAAATCCTTCAATTCAGAAGGAATCTCAACCAATTCCAGATTATTATGAACTGCTCTAGCAGGCATCTGGTTTTGATTTAATTTGCAACAACAATAAGTACACACACGTTGATCCAATCCCAAATCAAAACAATTTTCTACCATCAAGTATGTTGTGAAATCCTTCCATTCACTATTATTTTCCCTTTCACTTTTTGCATATAAATCCACTAACTTAGTCTGATTCTTATAATAAGTGCGTCGACAACACACACAAGTGAAATTTGGCCTCTCACTTGATTTGACCTGAAACGTCGCAATTTCCCTCTGGAAATTATCTGTACTGGAAACCTGTACACTATCTTCCACATTACCCGCTTCTTCTTGGTCAATTTCAACATTCTCCTCTTTACTTCCAAAGTAACAAAACTAAATTTCTTCACATATATTCTTCACATCTATTTCAGAACCATGCAAAAGAGCAGCGCATAATTGTTTAAGCATAATTGCTGGACTCTTAGCACAATACAACATTCTAACTAATTTCCTCACTTTATTATGATGCACTGCTAGCATCCTGAAATGATGAAAAACACTCTGGCATACTCTCCTGGAAAGACAAGCCAGTGAATGACCATGCAAACCTGTCACTTCTCTCACTCTGCAAGGATCTAATTCTTGCAACAACCTCATTTTCTGCTTCAAACTTTTCTTATTAAATGACCGTACAAAATCACAAAGCAAATTGATGGAATCCTGTCGCACACTGCAAATACTACTACACTTCCAGGTGTACACAGGACCCTTAGCACGTCTTCCTAAAACCTCATTACCTAACACCTCTTCTGCCTCTGTTGTCACAAGTTTTTCTTTTTCAACTGGACAACCATCTTTCACTTCATAAGCACGACCACTGGTGTCAACTGCATGCACCAAATCATTATCCTGGAAATAACTCTCCTCATTAAAAAATGCCTCACAGCTTGAACTATGTATCCATTCTCCAGAAAAAACTTCACAAAAATTACTACGATTAACTATTCTCTTCCATCTACTATTTCTTTTGAAATCATAAATTGCCTTGTTTAGCTTCCTAATTCTATTGATTATCAAAATAAATAACTTACGTTTAATTTCAAATGCCTGATCAATAACTTTCTCAACTTTTTTTTTTCTCTTATAAAAAAGCACTTTCTGTTGACCTTTCTTAATATTTTTTAACAAATTGCCAATTATCCTGTTGCGGAACATTCGTTTACGAATGTCCCTAAACTGTTGTTTCCTTCTACTATCATGCACAGAGTTATCTCTTGCTCTAGCAGTAACATTTTTGATTGGCCTTTCCTTTCCGTTTGAATTGCTTCTCTTTTTCTGGACTGAAACATTTTCTGTAGTAATATTTTTTTTACTACAAATATTTCTTATGAATGTTTTTGTACTCTTACCCGGTGCTTTCTTGGTGACTTTACAAATCTTTTTGTTAGAGGACTGCTGCTTTTTTTCATTCACCTGCTGTCTTTGACGTTTTGCAGCCTTTCTCACTCTTTCTTTCGTTGGCATGGTGAAATGTTGAAATGATCTGCAGTTGAATCTGTGGTAAAATATATTAAAACATGTTATTAACCACTATTACCCAACAGTACATCAATAACAGTAATCAAAAACTTAAAACACTACTTGACATTTTTACATAGAAGATTTTTTAGTGCTTGGCAAATTTAGAATACAAAAATAGCAGAAAAGAAATGGAATTTATATTCATGTTACCTGTGCTATTTTATATGTGAATCTGATCTAATTTTATGAGCATATTTTAATATTTTATTGAAGACACTACACATAACCTGTTTTTGAAGGTGTCTTTATTTTTAAATTAAACGGTTTACATTTTTACTTTTTATTTATTATAAATTTTAAAAATAAATGTTTATAGTTCCATAGGCTCAAGCAGGTCAGCTTCCCACCCTATGTCATATAATTCGGACAAATCTGCATCCTCATCACGTTCTTCTTCATCCTCAGGATTTAAATCATCCAAGGGATCAACATCCACTGATGTTTCAATTACGAGTTCAATGATGAGGTCAAAATCAACTGATTGCTGATTGTCGCTCATGTTGATGTTGTCTTTATCTTTAAAGAAAGATAACAACAATGAGATGTTGCAGAGTAAGAGACAAATCTCAGAGATTATAATAGTAAAATTGTTTAACAAGAGTAACATTTTGCAGCTATTATTTAGCCATGTCCAGCGATGCTGAGCAGGTGAAGCCTATGTCTAATTTTTCAGTGAACAGGACTCATCTCTTCTTAACCTTGGATAAGCCTCACCGACTCTGTGTCCCCTGCACATACTTAAATGTAAAGGTGCAGATTTATGTTAAATGGCACATCCCCAGGCATGCACCAGTTAACGTGCACCACTGCTCTGCCACCCATGGTGTGCCGCATTTACAATCAGATAGGAAAAAGCTGCGTCAAAACCCTGCGCCTGCTTTAAGCAGGCATAGGTCTTGACGCAACATTGTGGAGATGGGGCACCCCTGAGCCTTGCTGGAGCTGCATCGCACTTGCGATACAACTCCAGCAATGCGCCACCTTTACGGCACAGATGCATCACGCATCTGTGCCATTTTTGCCCCATGCTGCGCCGCATTGTAAATGCAGCACACCATGGGTGGCGGAACAGCGGCGCAGGATGACTGGCACATCCCTGGTGATGCGCCAGTCATCATAAATCTATCCCTAAGCTTCTTATCTTGTTACAGATGAACCGCCATATGTATCATCAAACTATTTTGCATTTCCTAAATAGCGAATTTTAAGGGATAAATAGCGATTCTTTACCATTCCTAATTTGCGATGAGCAAATTGCTAATTGCAAATTACCCATTCATTTCCATGGGCCAGGAGGCCCATAGGAATGAAGGTGCAATTTGCGATTAGCAATTAGCTCATCACAAATTAGGAATTTTTCCAAAGGTGCAGGGGTGTCTCAAGAACACCCTGCTGCACCCCTGAAAAAGAAATTTGGGGGCATATGGCGCACATACATGCCCTAAGGGCATATATGGGCGTCATATGGCACCTTTTGTTTTTTGGAAAAAAAGCTTTTTGAAAAGAATTCGCAAATTACCACCAACTAGAAGTTGGTGGTAGTTTGCAAATCCTTAATGGCATTTTTTGCATATTTTTTGTGGATCACTGACATAATATCGACGACACAAATATCGAGATACACAAATATCGAGTCAAAAATATCGATTGACAAAATATCGACTCCCTATCTTCAAACAGGTAAGTACCAAAATATCGACTCCAAAATATCGACTTACAAAAATATAGACTGTCAAAATATCGATTTTTTTAAATGTCTTAAAATTAAGTTAAAACTAATATAGTAATAAATATATTTAATATAAACATAGAAATAATTAATAAAAAAAATGTAATTTTAATAAATAATTTATATAATTAAAAAAATTATATCACCAAAAATTACACATATATATATATATATATATATATATATATATATATATATATATATATATAAACATATTATCAAATAAACATATATAACATTTTAGAAAATGTTTAAAATTTATTGTTACAACTATAGTGAGTTCAACATTAGCAAAAGTGTTGGATAGCGTAGAGGTAAAATTTACTACTCCCACTCCAGTGGGTGCAACAGTAGGGAAAGCGCTGGATAGCGTAGAGGTTAAAATTAGTATTCCCACTCCAGGGATGTATGACGTTACAACGCATACTTTTACAACGCCTACCATTCTAACAAAACTTTTACAACGCAAAAACTTTTACAACGCATACATTTACAACGAAAGATTTTACAACGCATATACCTTTACAACGCATACCATTACAACGTAAGTATTGGTAAGTATATAATAATTTTTTGAATATAAATTAATAAAAAATATTATAATATAATTTAATATAATTTAATTTTATTAAATAAATTTAATTTAAATGTAATTTTACTTTATTTTTACAAAGCACCCCTGTACCCCAAAAACCCAAAACTGACCCTGAACCCTAAAAATACCCCTTTACCCATAAACTGAAAACTGACCCTGAACCCTAAAAATACCCCTTTACCCGAAAACTGACCCTGAACCCTAAAAATACCCCTTTACCCCAAAAACTGAAAACTGACCCTGAACCCTAAAAATACCCCTTTACCCAAAAACTGAAAACTGACCCTGAACCCTAAAAATACCCCTTTACCCCAAAAACTGAAAACTGACCCTGAACCCTAAAAATACCCCTTTACCGCAAAAACTGAAAACTGACCCTGAACCCTAAAAATACCCCTTTACCCAAAAACTGAAAACTGACCCTGAACCCTAAAAATACCCCTTTACCCCAAAAACTGAAAACTGACCCTGAACCCTAAAAATACCCCTTTACCCCAAAACTGAAAACTGACCCTGAACCCTAAAAATACCCCTTTACCGCAAAAACTGAAAACTGACCCTGAACCCTAAAAATACCCCTTTACCCAAAAACTGAAAACTGACCCTGAACCCTAAAAATACCCCTTTACCCCAAAAACTGAAAACTGACCCTGAACCCTAAAAATACCCCTTTACCCAAAAACTGAAAACTGACCCTGAACCCTAAAAATACCCCTTTACCCAAAAACTGAAAACTGACCCTGAACCCTAAAAATACCCCTTTACCCAAAAACTGAAAACTGACCCTGAACCCTAAAAATACCCCTTTACCTAAAAACTGAAAACTGACCCTGAACCCTAAAAATACCCCTTTACCCCAAAAACTGAAAACTGACCCTGAACCCTAAAAATACCCCTTTACCCCAAAAACTGAAAACTGACCCTGAACCCTAAAAATACCCCTTTACCCAAAAACTGAAAACTGACACTGAACCCTAAAAATACCCCTTTACCCAAAAACTGAAAACTGACCCTGAACCCTAAAATTAAAATATTTATCAATTAATCAATTATAATTAATTACCAATTATATTTTAATTAATTACCAATTAATAATTAATTAACAATTAATTCTAAATAAATATCAATAAATAAATTAACATATTTAATTAATTATAATTAAATTACTTCCCACCCTATTCCCCTATAAACCCACAACCCGCTACAGACTTATATTACACAAAAAATAAAAATTATTATTAACTTACCTTAAATTCGATATTTTTGTTGTCTATATTATGTCTAGTCGATATTATGTCCATTCTATATTTTTGATTCGATATTATGTGCATTCTATTCGATATTAATTTTCTCTAGTCGATATTTTTGTTGTCTATATTATGTCTAGTCGATATTATGTCCATTCTATATTTTTTACTCGATATTCTGTCCAGTCGAAATAAAAGACTCGATATTATGACTGTACACCATTTTTTGTTTGATACATTGCATTTAAGGAATCGCAAAATTTGCAAATCCTTCAGTGCAATCGCAAAATAAGGAAAAGCAAATTTTGCTATTCCTTATTTTGCATCAAACTTGTTTGATACATACCATTTGTCTAATTAGCATTCGCAAAGGCCGAAATTCGCAGAATTTTGACCTTTGCGAATGGTAATTAGCTTGATACATATGGCCCCAAGTGAGGCCTGTCTTGCAACATGGTGCATCTTTTGCATCACTGCTGCATCGGTTTCATGTGGCACGTTTTTTTTACACCATGACACATCTGCCTAAATGCATCAATTTGTAATTTTGTCGCCTCATAGCAAATCTTTTGCACCACCGCTGCATCACAAAAGTGACGCACAGTGGCGCAAAAGAGGCATACACCTATCATAAATCTGTCCCTAGCATTTTAAATGATTAATTCAGGATGACGATAAGGTGTGGCATATCCAGAGGTTTGTTTAAGGTGAGGCCTACTCAGGATTGCAGATTAAAGTTATGCTTGATGAAGAATACAGAGGAGATAATACATGTAAAGGCCTACCAATGAAGTAAGTAATGTCCACTTTACTGCGCCAGTCATCATAAATGTATCCCTAAGCTTCTTATCTTGTTACAGATGAACCGCCATATGTATCATCAAACTATTTTGCATTTCCTAAATAGCGAATTTTAAGGAATAAATAGCGATTCTTTACCATTCCTAATTTGCAATGAGCAAATTGCTAATTGCAAATTACCCATTCATTTCCATGGGCCAGGAGGCCCATAGGAATGAAGGTGCAATTTGCGATTAGCAATTAGCTCATCGCAAATTAGGAATTTTTCCAAGGGTGCAGGGGTGTCTCAAGAACACCCTGCTGCACACCTCAAAAAGAAATTTGGGGGCACATGGCGCACATACATGCCCTAAGGGCATGTATGGGCGTCATATGTCACCTTTTGTTTTTTGGAAAAAAAGCTTTTTGAAAAGAATTCACAAATTACCACCAACTAGAAGTTGGTGGTAATTTGCAAATCCTTAATGGCATTTTTTGCATATTTTTTGTTTGATACATTGCATTTAAGGAATCGCAAAATTTGCAAATCCTTCAATGCAATCGCAAAATAAGGAAGAGCAAATTTTGAATTAAGGACATTTTAAGTCATTTCCCCATGTACAGTGTTTTCAAATTATGATTTGAAAATCGTTTTTAGGGAAAAGGAATGGTTTGTAAATTTATGACAAGGACATAATGGTGTATGCTTCTTTATAAGGCATTTCAGTGTCTCTGATGTCATTTTTCCCATATTACATTAAAAGACCTTTCCCCGTGGAGCACATTCCTTGTAAATATGCTCCCACCTGTGCATGGTAAATTTAGATTTTGACTGTTTGAGTTACATAGCCATGTTAAAAGTGACCCAAAAAAGTTGCAAAGGCTTTAAAAAAACACTTTCATGTGTCTTAAGGACATTTTAAGTCATTTCCCCGTGGGCAGTGTTTTGTAAGTGGCGCAAAAGAGGCATACACCTATCATAAATCTGTCCCTAGCATTTTAAATGATTAATTCAGGATGACGATAAGGTGTGGCCTATCCAGAGGTTTGTTTAAGGTGAGGCCTACTCAGGATTGCAGATTAAAGTTACGCTTGATGAAGAATACAGAGGAGATAATACATGTAAAGGCCTACCAATGAAGTAAGTAATGTCCACTTCATTGCGCCAGTCATCATAAATGTATCCCTAAGCTTCTTATCTTGTTACAGATGAACCGCCATATGTATCATCAAACTATTTTGCATTTCCTAAATAGCGAATTTTAAGGAATAAATAGCGATTCTTTACCATTCCTAATTTGCAATGAGCAAATTGCTAATTGCAAATTACCCATTCATTTCCATGGGCCAAGAGGCCCATAGGAATGAAGGTGCAATTTGCGATTAGCAATTAGCTCATCGCAAATTAGGAATTTTTCCAAGGGTGCAGGGGTGTCTCAAGAACACCCTGCTGTACCCCTCAAAAAGAAATTTGGGGGCATATGGCGCACATACATGCCCTAAGGGCATGTATGGGCGTCATATGGCACCTTTTATTTTAAAAAAAAAAAGCTTTTTGAAAAGAATTCGCAAATTAACACCAACTAGAAGTTGGTGGTAATTTGCAAATCCTTAATGGCATTTTTTGCATATTTTTTGTTTGATACATTGCATTTAAAGAATCGCAAAATTTGCAAATCCTTCAGTGCAATCGCAAAATAAGGAATAGCAAATTTTGCTATTCCTTATTTTGCATCAAACTTGTTTGATACATACCATTTGTCTAATTAGCATTCGCAAAGGCTAAAATTCGCAGAATTTAGGCCTTTGCGAATGCTAATTAGCTTGATACATATAGCCCCAAGTGAGGCCTGTCTTGCAACATGGTGCATCTTTTGCATCACTGCTGCATCGGTTTCATGTGGCACGTTTTTTTTACACCATGACACATCTGCCTAAATGCATCAATTTGTAATTTTGTCGCCTCATAGCAAATCTTTTGCACCGCCGCTGCATCAGAAAAGTGACGCACAGTGGCGCAAAAGAGGCATACACCTATCATAAATCTGTCCCTAGCATTTTAAATGATTAATTCAGGATGACGATAAGGTGTGGCCTATCCAGAGGTTTGTTTAAGGTGAGGCCTACTCAGGATTTCAGATCAAAGTTACACTTGATGAACAATACAGAGGAGGTAATACATGTAAAGGCCTACCAATGAAGTAAGTTATGTCCACTTCATTGTGCCAGTCATCATAAATCTATCCCTATGCTTCTTATCTTGTTAGAGATGTACTGCCATATGTATCATCAAACTATTTTGCATTTCCTAAATAGCGAATTTTAAGGAATAAATAGCGATTCTTTACCATTCCTAATTTGCAATGAGCAAATTGCTAATTGCAAATTACTCATTCATTTCCATGGGCCAGGAGGCCCATAGGAATGAAGGTGCAATTTGCGATTAGCAATTAGCTCATCGCAAATTAGGAATTTTTCCAAGGGTGCATGGGTGTCTCAAGAACACCCTGCTGCACCCCCTGAAAAAGAAATTTGGGGGCATATGGCGCACATACATGCCCTAAGGGCATGTATGGGCGTCATATGGCACCTTTTGTTTTTTGGAAAAAAAGCTTTTTGAAAAGAATTCGCAAATTACCACCAACTAGAAGTTGGTGGTAATTTGCAAATCCTTAATGGCATTTTTTGCATATTTTTTGTTTGATACATTGCATTTAAGAAATCACAAAATTTGCAAATCCTTCAGTGCAATCGCAAAATAAAGAATAGCAAATTTTGCTATTTCTTATTTTGCATCAAACTTATTTGATACATACCATTTGTCTAATTTGCATTCGCAAAGGCCAAAATTCACAGAACTTCGACCTTTGCAAATGCTAATTAGCTTCATACATATGGCCCCAAGTGAGGCCTGTCTTGCAACATGGTGCATCTTTTGCATCACTGCTGCATCAGTTTCATGTGGCACGGTGTTTTTTACACCATGACACATCTGCCTAAATGCATCAATTTGTAATTTTGTCGCCTCATAGCAAATCTTTTGCACCGCCGCTGCATCACAAAAGTGACGCACAGTGGCGCAAAAGAGGCATACACCTATCATAAATCTGTCCCTAGCATTTTAAATGATTAATTCAGGATGACGATAAGGTGTGCCCTATCCAGAGGTTTGTTTAAGGTGAGGCCTACTCAGGATTGCAGATGAAAGTTACGCTTGACGAAGAATACAGAGGAGATAATACATGTAAAGCTCTACCAATGAAGTAAGTGATGTCCACTTCATTGCGCCAGTCATCATAAATGTATCCCTAAGCTTCTTATCTTGTTCGAGATGAACCGCCATATGTATCATCAAACTATTTTGCATTTCCAAAATAGCAAATTTTAAGGAATAAATAGCGATTCTTTACCATTCCTAATTTGCGATGAGAAAATTGCTAATTGCAAATTACCCATTCATTTCCATGGGCCAGGAGGCCCATAGGAATGAAGGTGCAATTTGCGATTAGCAATTAGCTCATCGCAAATTAGGAATTTTTCCAAAGGTGCAGGGGTGTCTCAATAACACCCTGCTGCACCCCTGAACAAGAAATTTGGGGGCATATGGCGCACATAAATTTTAACAACATTCCTTTACATCAAAAACGATTTTCAAGTCATAATTTGAAAACACTGCACCCGGGGGGAAATGACTTAAAATGTCCTTAAGACACATGAAAGTGTTTTTTTAAAGCCTTTGCAAGTTTTTGGGTCACTTTTAACATGGCTATGTAACTCAAACAGTCAAAATCTAAATTTACCATGCACAGGTGGGACCATATTTACAAGGAATGTGCCCCACGGGGAAAGGTCTTTTAATGTAATATGGGAAAAATGACATCAGAGACACTGAAATGCCTTATAAAGAAGAATACACCATTATATCCTTGTCATAAATTTACAAACCATTCCTTTTCCCCAAAAACGATTTTCAAATCATAATTTGAAAACACTGCACATAGGGAAATGACTTAAAATGTCCTTAAGACACATGAAAGCGTTTTTTGATTGCCTTTCCAGCATGGTTGGGTCACTTTTAACATAGCTATGTAACACAAACATTCAAAATCTAAATTTGCCATGCACAGGTGGGAGCATATTTACAAGGAATGTGCCCCACGGGGAAAGGTCTTTTAATGTAATATGGGAAAAATGACATCAGAGACACTGAAATGCCTTATAAAGAAGCATACACCATTATATCCTTGTCATAAATTTACAAACCATTCCTTTTCCCCAAAAACGATTTTCAAAACATAATTTGAAAACACTGCACATAGGGAAATGTCTTAAAATGTCCTTAAGACACATTAAAGCGTTTTTTGATTGCCTTTGCAGCATGGTTGGGTCACTTTTAACATAGCTATGTAACACAAACATTCAAAATCTAAATTTGCCATGCACAGGTGGGAGCATATTTACAAGCAATTTGCTCCACAGAGAAAGGTCTTACATTAAAATGGGAAAAATAACATCAGAGACACTCAATTGCCTTATAATGAAGCATACACCATTATGTCCTTGTCATAAATATTATAACCATTCATTTTCCTCAAAAACGATTTTCAAATCATAATTTGAAAAGACTCCACAGCTCCTATGCACAATAACACCCTGTCAGTACTAATACTTCACATTTTCTCCAATTACATTTTCTCAAAGAAACAAAATCTATTTGTAAAACACTTGAGACAAAGCAACATTTGAAGAACACAACTTTCTTCATAATTTTCTCCTTAAAGCACACTATTCTCTATCTAAATTAAAGAAATCTTTTCTCACCTTAGCAAATACTTTGAGTTTCAAAACAGTCTCAGAAACACACAAATTTGTCTTCAGCAGAGCAAAAGGTATGCACCCCAGAGTCTGCAGCTATCAAAAGCACAGAAATGCTGTAATTCTTCACACATATCTCTCATGTCACCCAATCAAAACTCTTCCCTCACTTTTTTTCAAATGAAAACCCTTCCCCCCTCTGCCATTTCATGCCTTTTCTGCATGGCAACCATCTCTTGGAAGACCTCTGGTGTTTGCAAGTTCACACAACAATGTTGCAATTGAACTCTGAACTCTCAGTGCACCTCATATCCAGTGCATTCTTTCATTTAATGATTTTTTCTTGACCACTCAAAATACATCTTTCAAACAACTCATCCATGCACCCTAACTTTCTGTTTTCAGCAATCAAAATCCACCAATCACTGTTACTGCTTCATTAACACAGAAACTCCACAGTTTTTTTCATTTTAAACTCTTATTTTTTCAACTGCCATTTCATTGCCACACTTCATCTGACTGCAGGAGAACCTTCTCTCACCATGTTTTCTGTCTGGATTGTTGGACATAGTTACATCTATTGGGCTCAGAGGTATGCTGAGAACAGGAATTTACCTAACCTCAATTTACAAGATGTGGAAATTAAGTGGTTTGGCCACAGAGGATTAAAATGTCACCAATTGATACCATTGGTGAAAACCTTTATGCATTTGCCAAAACCTGACCTGTTAATTGTGCACTGTGGAGGTAATGATTTGGGCACTTTGACTGGGGTAGGTCTGGAAATGCTTTTAAAGGACACCTTTGAGCAATTGATGGCACTTTTTCCTCAGACTGCCTTGGTATATTCAAATATATGCCAAAGACAGAAATGGAGGTGGGCAAACCAATTTTGTCCACAAATTGAGAAGTCGAGGAAGCATGTAAACAAATCTGTTTCAGCTTACATGAGAGACCATGGAATGGGCTCCCTGTACAACAATAACTTGCGTTACTACATGCAAGATATCTACAGAGGAGATGGAGTTCACTTCTCAGATGAGGGCAACAGAATTTTCATTCTGAATTTAAGACTGTGCATTGGTACCTACTTATAAGTACCTAAATGTACCATAAACCCAAAAGCTCTTCTCAGAGCTACCCTACATCTGATCACTCACAATTATTATTTTACTCTAACATTTTTCACTAATTTTCAACAAAGTACGCTCCCTGGGGCGCTACCCGGTACGTGAACCGGGAGCTAACCTAGCTAAATTTAAAAAAAAAAAAATTCGCACATATGGGCCTCCTCAGCCACCCTCAGAAAACCTAGGGGGTCAAGATAAGTCTACCCATTCTGAACATTATTTGCCCTCCATCTTGTATCTTAATTCGACCGAAACACAAAATGGTGGACTCCCGTAACGCTTAAGGTTCGCGAACCGGGGCGCTCGCCAGTTCGCGTACCGGGTCGCTCCCTGGGAAGCGCACCATCAAAAAAGGTGGGAAAGTAGTTTACAGAAAAGCGACTGGAGACAATTTCACCAAATATAGATTAGCTCATACTACATACCAATGCCTACCATTTTCACAAATTTGATTGAAATTCCATTTAACCATTTAGCCTGTAGACCTCTCTAAATACCCTGAGGTAAATTATTTCACAAAACACATCTGAAGTGTTGGAATTCACAACCAATTAAAATATTACTTTCATTTTCTACTTTTTTTACCTGACATTTGATTGGTTATCTACCTGAATATATATAAAGGAAGAGAGAGAAACACAGCCATTTTGACTACTACTTCCTGAACTACATTGCAAGATCATTTTCACTCACAACTTAAACTTCTTTTTAGAAGGTGAGATATTATTTTATAAATTTGAAAACATTTTCAGATAGTTATATACTATCCCTCTGTAAGAGTTAGACATTGAGAAAGGCTTCTTTATTATAATTATGGATTGATTTAGGTTTCTGTGGTATAATTATGAATTTACTTAGGCTTCTTCACAGGCACTTTTTAATAGTACTACTTCACGCCTGAAACCATACAGTGCCCATAGATTACTTCTCTGTTATAAACTCACAAGTACCTGTCTGAACTTAAACCCAACAGTGCCCTATCTCTACTGATATATTTATTTTTTATGCAAATTACAGCAATAAAATGGAAGGTGAGCAGAATGTTTCTTTCGAAATTGTTCTGGAGAACAACACAGAAAAAGATATTGAGGACAATGATGACTCAGATTTCATGGATGAATCACGGGACCATGAATTAGTTCAATGTGTAGAATCTGTGGATCATTTACTTCATTATGATGACGGTCAAATGTGGGAACTTATGTTCACTCAACAAGAGGACATATCGGACAGTCAAATGCTAGACGTTCTATTAAATTTTGAAAAACAATCCTAAAAAAAAAATTTTTATGTAATATTAAAAAATTGTTTGAGTCTTTAATCATTTTAATATGTAATTCATAAACTAGTTAAATGTTAGAAATGTTATTACATTTTCAAACAGAATCACAATAATAAATAATTGCTTAAAAAATAAAAAATAATCAACAAAACCAACAATCAATTAACATACAGTATTTGAAAAGTCTATCATTCTTTTTTCCTTATAGTACGCTGCCCAGAACGCTTCCCGGTTCGCGATCCGGGCGCTACCCACGCAAAAAAAAACAAAAAAAAAATTTGTTTTTTTTTGCCCCGCGGGGCCCTTTTAAAGCCTCCACATTAAACCTAGGGGGTCAAGGAGGATCTACTATGCCCCCTTATGGTCATTTCCCCCTTTGTTTTGGCCTCCTCTTGTCTCTCAATCCTACCGAGAGACAAGATGGCGGCTGCTCCGGACTGTTTAGAATGTTGACAGACACCGGAGAGCCAATCAGCTTCGCTACGCGAAGTTCCGTTACGTGTAAAGTACGCGAACCGGAGTGCTGCCCGGTCCGCTGTTACAGATATATATCTTTTTTTGAACGTTAATTTCTCAAAATCCACTGGAGCACATATATTGAGACCTAGCAAAGGCACATCGGGCTACCAGTCCCTACAATTTTGCCAAGTTTCGTGGAAATCCATTCAGCCGTTCGGGCTAAAAGTGAGGCCAACCGCCCTATGGAAAACTCAATGTTAAAAACACGTTTTGGGACCCCCCTTTTTTCTCGGCCCCCCTTGACGAACCCCCCCTAAATTTCCAGGGGCTGCTCAGAAACAAAATGTTCCATTTTCCAGAAAATTTCAGCCAATTCCGTCCACAAACGCCAAAGTTATTAGACATAGAATTTTCAAAAATCCCATAGGAAAAAAATCCTAACTATATATACCTACTGGCGACCGCCAGTAGGTAATATTACCTACTGGCGGTTGCCAGTAGGTAGTTATAGTTAGGACCTAGTTTCCATAGGAAATCCGCAACATTCTATTGAGAATAACTTTGCCGCCGGTGGACGAATCTTTGCGGATTTCTCAAAGAAGATGGCCTGCTCCGCTCCGCTCCTTCCCTGAAAGTTTGGGGGGGATTCGTCAAGTGGGGGCTGAGATAAAAGGGTGGTCCCAAAACGTGTTTTCCCCATGTTATTTTCCATAGGACGTTTAGACACGGCTACAGCTCGAACGGCTGAATGGATTTATAAGAAATTTGGTAGAAAGGTAGAGTCCGGTTTGCAGATTACGCTTTTCTTTGAATGGTGTAAATCTGTTCAGTAGTTGCTGAGAAAATTAACTTTGAATAAATATATATTGGGCTACATTGGGGCTATATATATGTTAGAGCCCAAATGTAGCCCAATACAGCCCAATGTAGCCCAATGTAGCCCAAAGATGGCCACCAGAGACAAAAAAAACAAATGTAGCCCAAATATCTGCCAGATGTAGCCCAACTATAGCCCAATGACAGAATGTCCCAGAGTGTTCTAAAGAACAACTAGAGCGCTAACAGTCTTACTTATGACAAAAGTATGGCACACCTGAAGTCATCTTGATTAAAATAAAGTGTTAACACTTAAAACATTTAATTTGCAAAGGAACAAAATGAGGGGGTTCATTTTGCCATAGAAATTATGATTAGTGCTGAAGAAAGAAAAATTAGGGCACATTTTGAGTGACTTCTCAAATCCTCTTATATTTCAGTAAAAAAAATTCTGATATGCAGTCTCCCAAGATGGCCACCAGAGACAAAAGAGCCCAAATGTAGCCCAAATATCAGCCAGATGTAGCCCAACTATAGCCCAATGACAGAATGTCCCAGAGTGTTCTAAAGAACAACTAGAATGCTAACAGTCTTACTTATGACAAAAGTATGGCACACCTGAAGTCATCTTGATTGGAATACAGTGGTAACACTTAATACATTTAATTTGAAAAGGAACAAAATTAGGGGTTTCATTTTGCCATAGAAATTATATATATATATATATATATATATATATATATATATATATATATATATATATATTCACTGAAAAAACCATAGGTTTTAAACACGTTATAGTTAGGAAGTAGCATTTAAAAAACCTATGAAATTCACTAAAAAACCACAGGTTTTACACACGTTATAGTTAGGAAATAGCATTTACAAAACCTATGAAATTCACTGAAAAAACCATAGGTTTGACACCAGTTATAGTTAGCTGGAAATTTTACTCGCATAAAACCAATGAAATTCCCACGTTATATTTAGTTGGACTCACTATAACTTGCGCGTTCAATGCACTGCTGATGACGTCACATATTACATCACTCATGACATGGTCAGTGACATCAGTCATGACATCACTGATGACACTATCCTTGTGACAGAGTGACAGAGCTCTTTTCACTGTAATGTAACCCTTGAAACACATATTCAAAAATAGAAACTAAAATTTTCAAAAAAATGGAGATACTCATACCAGTTACAACAACCAATTCAATAATTCCTCCATCTATATACACATCCACTCATTGATCAACAGTTCTATGTAGTCACTCGTACATATACTCACTCATGATATGTAGTGATACACCTATACATCCTGTTACACACCGACAGTCATCCAAAAGATACTCTCACACATATTCACACATGCAAATAAACTATTGAACATCCATTTATTTGCATATACAGCTATACACACACAACCACCTTACTTCTATGGAAACGTACACATACTTACTCTCTTAAACAATCACTTATAGAAACACATACTTATCTAAACAGGAACTCTTACAATCTCTTTCTCTCACATATACTCACTTATATACATCAATATTCACATATATTAGATTAAAACATATGTAGTTACTGATAAAGACACTAGTGAGACAGTCATGCACTCACTAACACACACATATACACACTCTTCCACCCATACAGTCCTGCACATATGCCGTCTTCAAAACACATACAAAGAGAGAGTCAGTCATTCATGCATCTATGTGTTAAGTAATACCCCCACCAAACCATACAAACACACATACTGATACTAACAAAAACATCTAATAACCCATATACATACACATGTAGCTACTCACCAACCCATGCAACCACTTATACACAAAGTGAAACACTAATACATATATTTAAATATTTAAACATTACTCTCTAATATATGTATTCACTAAGATACACTTAATAAACCAGTTAACCGATCAATTTTTTTTTTTTAAACATCCAAGTAATCACTTATTTAAACATTTATTCTTCCATCAACTTTTACATATACATATATAACACATATTTATTTTGTAAAAAGACACACATTCACTGGATAGTGTCATCAGTGATGTCATGACTGATGTCACTGACCATGTCATGAGTGATGTAATATGTGACGTCATCAGCAGTGCATTCACGCGCAAGTTATGGTGAGTCCAACTAACTAGAACGTGGGAATTTCATTGGTTTTATGCAAGTAAAATTTCCAGCTAACTATCACTGGTGTCAAACCTATGGTTTTTTCAGTGAATTTCATAGGTTTTGTAAATGCTATTTCCTAACTATAACGTGTGTAAAACCTATGGTTTTTTCAGTGAATATATATATTCCTGTAACACGAAGAGTCCTTCAGAATTACTGAATTACTGATAATGATCTGGTAATCCCTTCAGCGCAGTATCCGGTGGGAATTTAGCGGCATCAGGAACCACTCACACGAGCGGGGGAAGTTACAGTACATTATCAAACGAACTCTGTAAAGGCAGAAAGCATCGCCCAGATTCTTAGTGAAACCTACAAGTGTTGAAGGGGTGTCATACAGACTGTACAATACCTTATAAAATATAAGAATAATAACCTCTCGTGTAAAAATGGATGAGGAAGGGGAAAGAAATCGTGAAGCAGCCGCCTTATTTGCAAGAGCAGCAGGAAAGGGCGCCGCGAATGTAAAACCAACTGAGAAAGTACTGAGTGTTCTGCTGAGAAAATACGAAAAATTAAAGAAACAAGAGAGCTCACGATGGTGGGAAGCTACCTCTCTACAGGACTATGTAGATTAAAAAAATGGTGCCACGGGGACTTAGGATTTATATAACCCCCTCTCATGAATCACCGAACCCCCAAATGTTGCAGGATTGGTCGGAGAATTCAGCAACTAGCAGTAAAAATATGCTGTGTATTCTCATTAAATATGCCTGGGAGGAACGTGAAGATATTATGAAACAATTGAAAGAACTGGAGGAGGAATTTAATAACTCAGAACAAGAGGTGATAAAAAAATTCAAGGAAGACTTGAAGGGCCGTTTGAAAAAACATGAAGACGACATTAAATACCGGAAACAACGTAAGTTACACAGGGATGTTGGCGATTACGAAAGCGGCCAAATACTGACCTATAGCCCCAAATATGACTATCTATACAACCAAACTGGTATACAAAATCAAATATCAGTAGGTACCGCAACAGGGGGAGAGTCAGTGATCACCAATGAAACTACAGATTCCGATACAGATCTATCCAGACAAACAGCAAGTACCTCCTCAGAACCAGAAATAATCACAAAACAAGCAAATTTTTTAGACGAATTCCGTGTACTCAGAACAAGACGCAAGAAAATACCGGAACCAATCCAAGTGTTTCAGAAAAACACAACACGAGGACGACCAAGGGGAAGAGCAAAAGGCAGGGGAGATCCAAAAAGAGACGACTCAAGCTCCAGCAGAGGAGAAGAAAAGACCAAAAAGCCAATGGGAACCGCAAGAGGTGGCTTCAAGAAAAGGAAATAAATATGGATGAACAAACGGTAAACAAAACCATAATAAATTTATCTGCAAGAACGTTGACCCTGAAAGAAAAACGTACACTGTGTCTAGGTTTAAGCTTCTGTCCCACCAAACTGTTCAACTATGCAGACACTAGAGTGGACATTTTTACATTTATAAGAAAACTTAAGTTGTATAAATGGCACTCTTTTAGACAGATGCGAATGGCAGCTATACAGGGTGGGAATGACAATCTACCCGAAGCTTCAGGAGGCAATGATGAAAGTCTGTCACTTGTGGACATTTTGTTGGACAGTCAGGAGTACACTCAAACAGATAGCCTGGGTGAAGTCAGAACAGACAGAGCAGCATGCTCATCTTTTAAACCCAAATCTGTATTCTGTCCAATCGTGCCCCATGACTCCATAGACACATTTCATGAAGTTGTCACAAAGGAACTCAAACAATTGAAGCATACTAAAGAGAAGTTCTCTAAGAGGGATTTCAACCTCACTAAAGAACAGAGACAGTTTATCCTTGAACTCGCAGATGATAACAATATTATCCTCAGACCATCAGACAAAGGGGGTAATATTGTTCTGTGGGGGAGGGATTTGTATATAAAAGAAGCTCTGCGACAACTAGACACAAGATATTTTTATGAGAAATGTAACATGACGAAATATAATGATAGTGTCATGGAAACATGGGAAAAGATTAATGAATGGCGAACCGAGGGTCTTTTGACGTGGCAGGAATTTTGCTTCCTTAAAAAGGATTATCCAAAAATACCGATTTTTTACCTTCTCCCCAAGGTGCATAAAAACGCCAATGAGCCTCCTGGCAGGCCGATTATTTCATCCATAGGGAGTGTGAATGAGAATTTGTCACAATATATTGACCATTTTTTGAGGGAATATGTCTGTGGAGAACAATGGGCAGAGGGCTCTCTGCTCATTACTATGGACGTTAGTGCCCTGTACACGATTATTGATCATGTACAGGGCTTGGAAGCGAGTTTTCATTTCCTTAAAAACAGGGATTCATGTTTTCAGGACCACACTTGTATGATCATCGAAATGATGAAGATTTGTTTAAGAAATAACATCTTCATGTTCGATGGCACCATGTATAGACAGATACGCAGAGCGGCCATGGGTTCGGCATTTGCTCCAAGCTTTGCTAACCTGTTTCTAGGGAAATGGGAAGAAGAAATCAGAAATTATGTTAATCTCACAGAAGATCTTAGCAAAGTTACAGCGTGGATGAGATACATAGATGATCTCTTTCTAATATGGCACAGTAGGTGGAAGCAATAAGATTCATTGGAAAACTTAATGCTAATGATTATAACATACATCTTACTTATAACATTAGCACAAAGTGTGTAGAAGTTCTTGATACAGAAATTGAGATAGTTAACAATCAACTGGTTTCCAAACTACATAGGAAGGACACGGCTGGCAACAGCCTACTCCATGCTCTCAGTGCTCATCCTGACCCACTTAAGTGGAGTATTTCATAGGGAGAGTTACTGAGGGCAAGGAGAAACTGCAGCAGTGAGGAAAGATTCGCTGATGAACAGGAGACCGTGTTATGTAGGTTCAGGGAAAGGGGGTACCCCGAAGGGGTTCTTAAAAAAGCAGTCCAAAAAGTTACACCAGTCAAACGAGCAGACACCCTTATACCTAAACCCACTACGTCTGATGACAATAAAGTGACACGCATCATCACTACTTACAATCAATAATCTAGAAAGGTTCACAATATCTTAGCCAATAACTGGAAAATCCTCAAATCTGATCAGGTAGTTGGCCCACTTCTGAATGAAAGACCTCAAATCACCTACAGAAGGAGTAAGAATCTTAGAGACATGTTAATCAAGGGTGATATCACGGAAAATAAAAAACATGTCCAAGGCCTTAAGGGCTTCTATCCCTGTGACCACTGCAAAGCCTGTAAAGCCAGTGTCATGGTGAAAGAGGTAGAAATCCCTGGAAGAAAGGAACGTAAAAGCATCAAACAATTCCTGACATGTAACTCTAATTATGTTATCTATGTGTTGGAATGTCCTTGCAAAAAGAGATATGTCGGCAGTACCACGTGTGTTGTTAAAAAACGCATACAAGAACACCTAAGAGCAATCACACATGTGGACAGTAGATATCCGATTGCAAGACATTTCTATGAGCACCACCATTCCAATAACTCCCTCCTTAAATACTTTGCAGTGGAACAAGTCAATGTAGGGAGAAGAGGTGGAAATCGGGAATTGGCCCTCAGGAAGAAGGAATCCAGGTGAATAATGGAGCTAGAGACCAAATTCCCTGGGGGGCACAATCTAGATGAGGAACTCTCAACCCATTTACATGAAAATTAAGAATATTGATAAAAAGATAAAAAAATCCTGTATATACAGTTAGTCATCTATGATTTATGATCGTATGAAATATCATATTGTACAGTATGTATATAGACACCCTATACTACCCCTCCCCCCTGACTATATTTATAGTCTTTTTTAATTCGCAAACGTAACAACATTTTAAATGTATGTTTATATGTCTTTTATAGGAAAAAAGAAAGGGAGAAGTCACTTCGGTCAAGGTTGATTGATGGTTTCTCTAGGCAAATCCTTGTCATTTGGATGAAAGACAGTTTCACTTATACATCTTCACTGGGTATTATTTGCACTTGTATCTGATTATGGGGACATGTTTAGTGTTTATTGACGGTTGAGGTTTGGAATTCAATACCGCCATTGCGTAATTGTGGAAACTAATTTTTGTTGAAATGAGGTCGGATAACATACTTAGACTGAGAGATATCTGTTTGTTTGAGGATAATGTGGGCACTGCCCGGGGATACATTTTGAAATAATGAGTTCTGAAGAACGGGCACTTGATCCTTTTACTTTAGATATTATGGCACTATGTCATATATGGAATGATTAGATGACATGAGATTGAATTAATCATTATGAACTTTGCTGTTGTGATAATTTATGGACACTAGACCTGTAAAGTAACTAAATATAAATTACAGAACGGGGCAAGAGCTCTAAAAAGAGATTCTCGTAGTATACTACTTTTTTACTTGTAATTCTGTTCTATCTTCGTTTCAACGCTGGTTGGTCTATTTGGTTATGTTTGCAATTAATTCACAACCAATATTTTGCCAAAATTACACATACAATGTACTATTTGGATATGACATGTGAGAATGTGTATAAAATTCATGAACTTTCATTTGATTTACACTATTTCCACGTTCAAAGATGGCGGCTTCGTCTACATGCAAAGTCACATGACCTGCTCCATTACCTCATTTGTGTTTATTGTTGTATATAACATGGTAGCCCATACAGTGTGGTTTAACGTGTGATCAAGGCACAATCTGTGTCGAAACGCGTAGCGTGTAACTAAGAATAAAATTCTTTGGCTGTTTCTTCCCGAGTGCGGCTTCTTTGCTTTGAGGCATACTAGGTTTTTTAAATGCTAATTCCTAACTATAACTGGTGTGAAACCTATGGTTTTTTCAGTGAATTTCATAGGTTTTTTAAATGCTAATTCCTAACTATATAAGGCCTGAAACCTATGTTTTTTTCAGTGAATTTCAAAGGTTTCTTTAATGCTAATTCCTAACTATATAAGACCTGAAAGCCCACAAGGAATCTCCAGTATGCGCCAGGGGACTGCATTGCAGAGAGGTGTAATGAAGCCACGCCCCTTTTTACACCTCTCTGCAAAGCAGCCCCCGTGCATGTTTGAAGAGGGGGAACTAATTCCCCTTGCATACTGGGGGCCCCTGGGGGCCAACTAGCCCACCTGGAGCCTCCAGTATGCGCCAGGGGGCTGCATTGCAGAGGTGTAATGAGGCTATGCCCCTTGTTACACCTCTCTGCAACGCAGCCACCTGCCGTGTTTGCAGAGGGGGAACTAATTCCCCTTGCATACTGGGGGTCCCTGGGGGCCAACTAGCCCACCAGGAGCCTCCAGTATGCGCCAGGGGGCTGCACTGCAGAGAGGTGTAATGAGGCCACACCCTTTTTTACACCTCTCTGCAACGCAGCCCCCGTGCATGTTTGAAGAGGGGGAACTAATTCCCCTTGCATACTAGGGGTCCCTGGGGGCCAACTAGCCCACCTGGAACCTCCAGTATTCGCCAGGGGGCTGCATTGCACAGAGGTGTAATGAGGCTATGCCCCTTTTTTACACCTCTCTGCAACGCAGGCCACTGGCGCGTTTGTAGAGGGGGGACTAATTCCCCTTGCATACTGGGGGTCCCTGGGTCATATCTGCCCAAACACCGATATTCCGAACGATTGAAAATGACTTTTCTTGAGAAACATTTGGATTTGGATTATCATGTCCTATACTTTGGAATTTTTGAAAGACTGACTTTGAGGATGCTATAAATTACTCAAGTCTGCTCGAATTGTGTGGGTAAAATTGATACCTAGTCACTTTGAATAAGAATGTACTTACGTCTCGTCTAACATTTGGAAGAAATATCTAGTTATATGACAACAGGATACCAACATAACTTGAAGGAAATAAGAACGCCCTGAAGACGTTCTGTTGTACAGAACGAAACGTTTTGGCTGGCTGTGGTACATAAACTTAAGGAAAATAAAAGCATTTGAATATGCACCAAGATTCAGCGCTTCAATAAGGACTCTAAGTGATATGATTTGATTGGACTTATTGTGCAAGTGGTGCTGTGCCAAACTTTGGAATATTCTCCACTACTCTCTACTACTTACTCTCTCCTACTCCACTACTCTCAAATACTCACCTTCTACTACTCATTCTCTACTACTCTAATACTCTCTACTACTCTCTCTCTACTACTCACTCCCTACTTCTCACTATCTACTACTCTCTACTACTCACTCTCTACTACTCTCTCTCTACTACTCACTCTTTACTACTCACTCTCTACTACTCACTCTCTACTTCTCACTCTACTACTCTCTACTACTCACTCTCTACTACTCTCTCTCTACTACTCACTCTCTACTACTCACTCTATTACTCACTCTCTACTACTCTCTACTACTCACTCTCTACTACTCTCTCCCTACCAGTCTCTACTACTCACTCTCTACTACTCTCTACTATTCTCTCTCTCACTCTCTACTGCTCTCTACTACTCACTCTCTACTACTCTCTACTACTCACTCTTTACTACTCTCTACTACTCACTCTCTACTGGTCTCTACTACTCACTCTACCACTCTCTACTACTCACTCTCTACTACTCTCTACTACTCACTCTACTATTCACTCTACTACTCTCTACTACTCACTCTCTGCTACTCTCTCTTTTGCTCTCTACTACTCTCTACTACTCACTCTCTACTCTCTATTACTCACTCTCTACCTCTCTCTACTTCTCTCTCTACTAGTCTCTACCTCTCTACCGCTACCTCTCTACCTCTACCTCTCTACCTCTACACCTCTACCTCTCTACCTCTCTCTACACGCACACATATACACATATTACCTACTGGCGGTCGCCAGTAGGTATATATAGTTAGGATTTTTTCTCTATGGGTTTTTTGAAAATTCTATGTCTAATAACTTTGGCGTTTGTGGACGGAATTGGCTGAAATTTTCTGGAAAATGGAACATTTTGTTTCTGAGCAGCCACTGGAAATTTGGGGGGAGTTGGTCCAGGGGGGGCCGAGAAAAAAGGGGGGTCCCAAAACGTGTTTTTAACATTGAGTTTTCCATAGGGCGGTTAGCCTCACTTTTAGCCCGAACGGCTGAATGGATTTGCACGAAACTTGGCAAATTTGTAGGGACTGGTAGCCCGATGTGCCTTTTGTAGGTCTCAATATATGTGCTGCAGTGGATTTTGAGAAAATAACGTTCAAAAAAAGATATATATCTGTAAGCGCGGACCAGGCAGCGCCCCGGTACGCGTACTTGACGCGTAACGGAACTTCGCGTAGCGAAGTTGATTGGCTCTGTGGTGTCTGTCAACATTCTAAACAGTCCGGAGCGGCCGCCATCTTGTCTCTCGGTAGGATCGAGAGACAAGAGGAGGTCAAAAGCGAAGGGGCAAATGACCTTAAGGGGGCATAGTAGATACTCCCTGACCCCCTAGGTTTGATGTGGAGGCTTTAAAGGGGCCCCGCTAAGCAAAAAAAAAAAAAAAAAAATTTTGTTTTTTTTCGTGGTTAGCGCCCGGTACGCGAACCGGGAAGCGTACTGGGGAGCGTATCACAATAAAAAATGAATGATAGACTTTTCAAATGCTGTATGTTAATTGATTGTTGGTTTTGTTGATTATTTTTTTTTTTTTAAATTTTTTTTATTGTGTTTCATAATTTATTAAACTTTCTAACATTTCATTGTCAGAAATTTCATAATCATGGAATATAGATTGTAGTCTCTGAGGTTGTAAAATGTCCTCATTTGCAAGGAGGTTATCTACTGCTTGCACACATTGCAGTAGTTCTTGGTCCCATGTTTCATCCATAAATTCAATCTCATTTGGATCAATGATTTCTGTGTTGGACTCTGGAAGGACAATTTCAAATGAAATGTTTTGTTCACTTTCCATTTTTCCTGAAATTTGCATAAAAAAAATATATATTAGTAGAGGTAGGGCACTGTTGGGATTAATTTTAGATAGGCAGTTTTTATCAGAGAATTTATCTTTGGGCAGTGTATAGTATCAGAGTGGAAGTAGGAATATAAAAAAGTGTATCTAAATTTATAAGTACTACAGAGGGATAGTATATAACTAACAGAAAAAGTTTGCCATATTAACTTAAAGTGCACAATATACTTCAGTTTTAAAAATAACAACTTACCTTTAAAAAGAAGTTGAAGTTATTAATGAAAATCCAAATGAAATGTACACCAGGAAGTAGTAGTCAAAATGGCTGTGTTTCCTTCTCTTCCTTTATATATATTCGGGTACATAACCAATCAAATATCATGTAAAAAAAGTAGAAAATGAAAGTAACATTTTAATTGGTTGTCAATTCCAACACTTCAGATGTGTTTTGTGAAGTAATTTACCTCACGGTATTTAGAGAGGACTACAGGCTAAATGGCTAAATGGAATTCCAATCAAATTTGTGAAAATGGTAGGGATTGGTATGTAGTATGAGTTATTCTATATTTGGTGAAATTGTCTCCAGTGGCTTTTCTGTGAACTACTTTCCCACCTTTTTTGATGGTGCGCTTCCCAGGAAGCGACCCGGTACGCGAACCGGTGAGCGCCCTGGTACGCGAACCTTAAGCGTAACGGGAGTTCACCATTTTGTGTTTCGGTCGAATTATGATACAAGATGGAGGGCAAATGATGTTCAGAATGGGTAGAAGGGGGCACGGTAGACTTATCTTGACCCCCTAGGTTTTGTGAGGGTGGCTGAGGAGGCCCATATGTGCGGAAAAAGAAACATTTTTTTTAAAAATTTCGCGAGGTTAGCTCCCGGTACGCGTACCGGGTAGCGCACCAGGGAGCGTATTTTGTTGAAAATTAGTGAAAATAGTTAGAGTAAAAAAATAATTGTGAGTGATTAGATGTAGGGTAGCTCTGAGAAGAGCTTTTGGGTTTATGGTACATTTAGGTACTTATAAGTAGGTACCAATGCACATTTTTAAATTCAGAGTGAAAACTCTGTTGCCCTCATCTGAGAAGTGAACTCCATCTCCTCTGTAGATATCTTGCATGTAGTAACGCAAGTTATTGTTGTACAGGGAGCCCATTCCATGGTCTCTCATGTAAGCTGAAACAGATTTGTTTACATGCTTCCTCGACTTCTCAATTTGTGGACAAAATTGGTTTGACCACCTCCATTTCTGTCTTTGGCATATATTTGAATACACCAAGGCAGTCTGAGGAAAAAGTGCCATTAATTGCTCAAAGGTGTCCTTTAAAAGCATTTCCAGACCTACACCAGTCAAAGTGCCCAAGTCATTACCTCCACAGTGCACAATTAACAGGTCAGGTTTTGGCAAATGCATAAAGGTTTTCACCAATGGTATCAATTGGTGACATTTTAATCCTCTCTGGCCAAACCACTTAATTTCCACATCTTGTAAATTGAGGTTAGGTAAATTCCTGCTTTCAACGTACCTTTGAGCCCAGTGAATATAACTATGACCAACAATCCAGACAGAAAACATGGTGAGAGAAGGTTCTCCTGCAGTCAGATGAAGTGTGGCAATGAAATGGCAGTTGAAAAAATGTGAGTTTGAAATGAAAAAAACTGTGGAGTTTCTGTGTTCATGAAGTAGTAACAGTGATTGGTGGATTTTGATTGATGAAAACAGAAAGTTAGGGTGTAGAGATGTGTTCTTTGAAAGATGTATTTTGAGTGGTCAATAAAAAATCATTAAATGAAAGAAAGCACTGGATATGCAGGTGCACTGAGAGTTCAGAGTTCAATTGCAACATTGTTGTGTGAATTTGCAAACACCAGAGTTTCTCCAAGAGGTGGTTGCTATGGAAAATAGGCAGAAAGGGCAGAGGGGGAAGGGTTTTCATTTGAAAAAAAGTGAGGGAAGAGTTTTGATTGGGTGACATGAGAAATATGTGTGAAGAATTACACCATTTCTGTGCTTTTGATAGCTGCAGACTCTGGAGTGCATACCTTTTGCTCTGCTGAAGACAAATTGGTGTGTTTCTGAGACTGTTTTCAAACTCAAAGTATTTGCTAAGGTGAGAAAATATTTCTTTACTTTAGATAGAGAATAGTGTGCTTTAAGGAGAAAATTATGATTTATGTGGCGCAATTTGCTAGTAAATATGCTCTCACATGTGCATGGAAATTTTTGATTTTGAATGTTTCTGTTATATAGCCATGTTAAAAGTGACTCAACCATGCTGGAAAGTCAATCAAAAAATGATTTCATGTATTTTAATGACATTTTAAGTCATTTTCTGATGTGCAGTGTTTAGAAATTATGATTTGAAAATCGTTTTTGTGGAAAAGGAATTGTTTTTAAAATCATGACAAGGAAATAATGGTGTATGGTTATTTATAAGGCAATTGACTGTCCTTGATGTTATTTTTCTCATTTTATTGTAAGACCTTTCTCTGTGGCTCAAATTGCTTGTAAATATGCTCTTACATGTGCATGAAAATTTTAATTATCAATGTTTGTGTTACATAGCCATGATAAAAGTGAACCAACCATGCAGGAAAGCCAATAAAAAAACGCTTTCATGTGTTTCAATGACATTTTAAGTCATTTTCTCATGTGCAGTTTTTTGAAATTATGATCTGAAAATCGTTTTTGGGAAAAAGGAATTGTTTTTAAATTCATGAGAAGGACATAATGGTGTATGGTTCTTTATAAGGCAATTGACTGTCCCTGATGTTATTTTTCCCATTTTAATGTCAGACCTTTCTTTGTGGCGCAAATTGCTTGTAAATATGCTCCCACCTGTACATTGAAAATTTTGATTTTGAATGTTTATGTTACATAGCCATGTTTAAAGTGACCCTACCATGCAGGAAAGCCAATCAAAATACGCTTTTATGTGTCTTAAGGACAATTTAAGTAATTTTCCCATGTGTAGTGTTTTGAAGTTATGATTTGAAAATCGTTTTTGAGGTAAAGGAATGTTGTTAAAATTTATGTTCGCCATATGCCCCCAAATTTCTTTCTCAGGGTTGCAGCAGGGTGTTCTTGAGACACCCCTGCACTTTTGGAATAAATTCCTAATTTGTGATGAGCAAATTGTTAATCGCAAATTGCACCTTCATTTATATGAGCCTCCTAGCCCATGGAAATGAATGGGTAATTTGCAATTAGCAATTTTCTCATCGCAAATTTGGAATGGTAAAGAATCGCTATTTATTCCTTAAAATTCGCTTTTTTGGAAATGCAAAATAGTTATATGATACATATGGCGGTTGATGTCTAACAAGATAAGAAGCTTATGGATACATTTATGATGACTGGTGCAATGAAGTAGAAATCACTTACTTCATTGGTAGGCCTTTACAATAAATTATCTCCTCTGTATTCTTCATCAAGCATAACTTTAATCTGCAATCCTGAGTAGGCCTCACCTTAAACAAACTTCTGGATAGGCCACATCTTATTGTCATCCTGATTTAATCATTTATAATTCTAGGGACAGATTTATGATAGGTGTATACCTCTTTTGTGCCACTTAGAAAACATTGTCCATGGGGAAATGAATTAAAATGTCATTAAGACACATGAATGTGTTTTTTTTAAACGTTTGCAATTTTTTTGGGTCACTTTCAACATGGCTATGTGTCTGAAACAGTCAAAATCTAAATTTGCAATGCACTGGTGGGAGCATATTTACAAGGAATGTGCTTCATGGGGAAAGGTCTTATAATGTAATATGGGAAAAATGACATTAGAGATACTGAAATGCCTTATAGAGAAGCATACACCATTATGTCCTTGTCATAAATTTGCAAACCATTACTTTTCCCCAAAAACGATTTTCAAATTATATTTAGAAAACAGTGCACATGTGGAAATTACTTAAAATGTCAATAATTCAAAAATTGTGATTCCTTAAATGCAATGTATAAAAAAAAAATATGTAAAAAATGATATTAAGGATTTGGAAACTACCACCAACTTGTAGTTTGTGGTAATTTGCGAATTCTTTTCAAAAAGAATTTTTTTTTTTTAAAAAAAAAGGTCCCATATGACGCCCATACATGCCATTAGGGCATGTAGGTGTGCCATGTGCTCCCAAATTTCTTTTTCAGGGGTGCAGCAGGTTGTTCTTGAGATACCCCTGCACGCTTGAAAAAAATCCTATTTTGTGATGAGCTAATTGCTAATCACAACTTGCAACATTAATTCCTATGAGCCTCCTAGCCTATGGAAATGAATGGGTAATTTGCAATTAGCAATTTGCTCATTGCAAATTAGGAATAGTAAAGAATCGCTATTTATTCCTTAAAATTTGCTATTTATAATATGTAAAATATTTTGATGATACATATGGCAGTTCATCTGTAACAAGATAAGAAGCGTAGGGATAGATTTATGATGAGTGGCGCATCCCCAGGGATGTGACAGTCATCCTGCGCCACTGTTCCGCCACCCATGGTGTGCTGCATTTACAATGCGGCGCAGCATGGGGCAAAAAAGGCACAGATGCGTGACGCATCTGTGCTGTAAAGGTGGCGCATTGCTGGAGTTGTATCGTAAGTGCGATGCAGCTTCAGCAAGGATCAGGGGTGCCCCATCTATACAATGCTGCGTCAAGACCTATGCCAGCTTCAAGCAGGTGCAGGGTTTTGAAGCAGCTTTCTCCTATCTGATTGTAAATGCGGCACACCATGGGTGGTAAAGCAGTGGTGCACATTAACTGGTGCATGCCTGGGGATGTGCCATTTAATATAAATCTGCACTTTAACATTTGAGTATGTGCAGGGGACACAGAGTCGTTGAGGCTTATCCAAGGTTAAGAACAGATGAGTCCTGTTCAGTGAAAAATTAGACATAGGCTTCACCTGCTCAGCATCGCTGGACATGGCTAAATAACGTTTGCAATTTTTTTGGGTCACTTTCAACATGGCTATGTGTCTGAAACAGTCAAAATCTAAATTTGCAATGCACTGGTGGGAGCATATTTACAAGGAATGTGCTTCATGGGGAAAGGTCTTATAATGTAATATGGGAAAAATGACATTAGAGATACTGAAATGCCTTATAGAGAAGCATACACCATTATGTCCTTGTCATAAATTTGCAAACCATTACTTTTCCCCAAAAACGATTTTCAAATTATATTTAGAAAACAGTGCACATGTGGAAATTACTTAAAATGTCAATAATTCAAAAATTGTGATTCCTTAAATGCAATGTATAAAAAAAAAATATGTAAAAAATGATATTAAGGATTTGGAAACTACCACCAACTTGTAGTTTGTGGTAATTTGCGAATTCTTTTCAAAAAGAATTTTTTTTTTAAAAAAAAAAAAGGTCCCATATGACGCCCATACATGCCATTAGGGCATGTAGGTGTGCCATGTGCTCCCAAATTTCTTTTTCAGGGGTGCAGCAGGTTGTTCTTGAGATACCCCTGCACGCTTGAAAAAAATCCTATTTTGTGATGAGCTAATTGCTAATCACAACTTGCAACATTAATTCCTATGAGCCTCCTAGCCTATGGAAATGAATGGGTAATTTGCAATTAGCAATTTGCTCATTGCAAATTAGGAATAGTAAAGAATCGCTATTTATTCCTTAAAATTTGCTATTTATAATATGTAAAATATTTTGATGATACATATGGCAGTTCATCTGTAACAAGATAAGAAGCGTAGGGATAGATTTATGATGAGTGGCGCATCCCCAGGGATGTGACAGTCATCCTGCGCCACTGTTCCGCCACCCATGGTGTGCTGCATTTACAATGCGGCGCAGCATGGGGCAAAAAAGGCACAGATGCGTGACGCATCTGTGCTGTAAAGGTGGCGCATTGCTGGAGTTGTATCGTAAGTGCGATGCAGCTCCAGCAAGGATCAGGGGTGCCCCATCTATACAATGCTGCGTCAAGACCTATGCCAGCTTCAAGCAGGTGCAGGGTTTTGAAGCAGCTTTCTCCTATCTGATTGTAAATGCGGCACACCATGGGTGGTAAAGCAGTGGTGCACATTAACTGGTGCATGCCTGGGGATGTGCCATTTAATATAAATCTGCACTTTAACATTTGAGTATGTGCAGGGGACACAGAGTCGTTGAGGCTTATCCAAGGTTAAGAACAGATGAGTCCTGTTCAGTGAAAAATTAGACATAGGCTTCACCTGCTCAGCATCGCTGGACATGGCTAAATAATAGCTGCAAAATGTTACTCTTGTTAAATAATTTTACTATTATAATCTGTGAGATTTGTCTCTTACTCTGCAACATCTCATTGTTGTTGTCTTTCTTTAAAGATAAAGACAACCTCAACATGAGCGACAATCTGCAATCAGTTGATTTTGACCTCATCATTGAACTTGTAATTGAAACATCAGTGGATGTTGATCCATTGGATGATTTAAATCCTGAGGATGAAGAAGAGCGTGATGAGGATGCAGATTTGTCCGAATTATATGATATAGGATGGGAAGCTGACCTGCTTGAGCCTTTGGAATTATAAACATTTATTTTTAAAATTTATAATCAATAAAAAGTAAAAAGGTAAACCGTTTAATTTAAAAATAAAGACACCTTCAAAAACAGGTTATGTGTAGTGTCTTCAATAAAATATTAAAATATGCTCATAAAATTAGATCAGATTCACATATAAAATAGCATAGGTAACATAAATATAAATCTCATTTCTTTTCTGCTACTTCTGTATTGTAAATTTGCAAGGACTAAAAAATCTTCTATTTAAAATGTCAAGTAGTGTGTTATGTTTTTGATCACTATTACTGATTTACTGTTTGATAATATTTTTTTATTAACATTTTTATTATATTTTTCCTCAGATTCAACTATGCCTACAAAAATAAGAGAGATGAAGGCTGCAAAACGTCAAAGACAGCAGGAGAAAAAAAAAATGCAGCAGTCCTCTAACAAAAAGATTTCTCAAGCGATGAAGAAAGCACCGGGTAAGAGCTCTAAATATTTCATAAAAAATATTTCTAATAAAAAAAATATTAGTACAGAAAATGTTTCAATCCATAACAACACAAGTAAATCAAATGGAAAGAAAAGGACAAATGAAAATTTTACTGCTAGAGCAAGAGATAAATCTGTGCATGATAGTAGAAGGAAACAACAGTTTACGGAGATTCGTAAACGAATGTTCCGTAACAGGATAATTGGCAATTTGTTAAAAAATATTAAGAAAGGTCAACAGAAATTAGTTTTTTATAGGAGAAAAAAAAAAGTTGAGAAAGTTATTGATCAGGCTTTTGAAATTAAACGTAAGTTATTTATTTTGATAATCAATAGAATTAGGAAGCTAAACAAGGCAATTTTTGATTTCAAAAGAAATAGTAGATGGAAGAGAATAGTTAATCGTAGTAATTTTTGTGAAGTTTTTTCTGGAGAATGGATACATAGTTCAAGCTGTGAGGCATTTTTTAATGAAGAGAGTTATTTCCAGGATAATGATTTGGTGCATGCAGTTGACATCAGTGGTCGTGCTTATGAAGTGAAAGATGGTTGTCCAGTTGAAAAAGAAAAACTTGTGACAACAGAGGCAGAAGAGTTGTTAGGTAATGAGGTTTTAGGAAGACGTGCTAAGGGTCCTGTGTACACCTGGAAGTGTAGTAGTATTTGCAGTGTGCGACAGGATTCCATCAATTTGCTTTGTGATTTTGTACGGTCATTTAACAAGAAAAGTTTGAAGCAGAAAATGAGGTTGTTGCAAAAATTAGATCCTTGCAGAGTGAGAGAAGTGACAGGTTTGCATGGTCATTCACTGGCTTGTCTTTCCAGGAGAGTATGCCAGAGTGTTTTTCATCATTTCAGGATGCTAGCAGTGCATCATAATAAAGTGAGGAAATTAGTTAGAATGTTGTATTATGCTAAGAGTCCAGCAATTATGCTTAAAAAATTATGTGCTGCTCTTTTGCATGGTTCTGAAATAGATGTGAAGAATATATGTGAAGAAATTGAGTTTTGTTACTTTGGAAGTAAAGAGGACAATGTTGAAATTGAGCAAGAAATAGAGGGTCATTTGGAAGATACTGTACATGTTTCCAGTACAGATAATTTCCAGAGGGAAATTGCGACGTTTGACATGAAATCAAGTGAGAGGCCTAATTTCACTTGTGTGTGTTGTCGACGCACTTATTATAAGAATCAGACTAAGTTAGTGGATTTATATGCAAAAAGTGAAAGGGAAAATAATAGTGAATGGAAGGATTTTGCAACATACTTGATGGTAGAAAATTGTTTTGATTTGGGATTGGATCAACGTGTGTGTACTTATTGTTGTAACAAATTAAAACAAAACCAGATGCCTGCTAGAGCAGTTCATAATAATCTGGAATTGGTTGAGATTCCTTCTGAATTGAAGGATTTAAATACTTATGAATCTATTTTGATTCAAAGTATCCATCCCTTTCAGGCTATTGTAAGAATGGAGCCAAAGACAGGGAAATTGCCTCCATCAGATTTACAGAGAGGATTAAAGGGAAGAGTTGTTTATTTGCCTCTAGATTTGAAGAAAAACATTAACACAATTGGAGTAGAAAAAGTGGAAGAGGAACCTCTGGTTATCTTAGTTAATGGGGTTCCGACAAAGAATAAAAAAATATGGCAAGATTTAGTAGATGTTAGGAAAGTTAAAAAGGCAACATTGTATTTGAAAAAAAATAATAAATACTATAAGAATGTATATGTTGAAGAAGAGGAAGTAAGTGAGGAAGAGGATAGCGATTTGTGTGCTGGTCAAATTGAGAAAGTAGAACCCTCTACTAGTGAGGAAATATATGAACATTATAGTGTTCATCCTTTGCATTCAAAGGAAGTCATGGGGAATGCTATTGAGTTGTTTCAAATGAAACAAGCCAAAGGGAGTCCCATTAGTGTTTGGGAGGAAAGTTTGGAAGCTCGGTGTTTCCCACAGCTTTTTCCAACAGGTCAGGGAGGAAGATATGATGAGCGACCTCATCAAATTCCTGCTTCTGAATACCGGACTTTGCGATTGTATGCAGGAGATGCTAGGTTTCGACAATGCATTCCATATTTGTTTCATCTCCTGTTTGAAAGCGATCTGTCTGGACTGTCATATGCAGTGAACCACATCTTGAAAAGTGGTATACACATGCAAAACATCTCGGCAAGTGATTTTATGGATAAAGTGAATGTCCAAGATAGTATTTTGGATTCTCACCTGATTAATCTCATGGCGTGTCAGCGTGGTACTAATGAGTACTGGTACCGTCGTCATGGTGATTTAAAATGTATGCTGAGGAACTTAGGTACTCCCACATGGTTCCTCACTCTGAGCTGTGCCGAGTATGGCTGGGAAGACTTACTTGAATTTCTACGAGAGGCAAATGCTAACGTAGAAAACATCGAATTCAAGACACCCGGAGAACTGTGCTCTTTGGATCCAGTCAATGTATGTAGGTACTTCAATCATAGATTTGAAGCTATGATGTCTTTCATCATGAATAAGAAGAATCCACCTCTTGGAGAGGTGTTGGATTTCTTCTGGAGAAAGGAGTACCAAGCAAGAGGTGCTCCTCATATACATATGTTGCTGTGGATCAAGGATGCACCTAAATTTGGAACGGATCCAGATGACTCAGTGATGAGTTTCATCCAACAGTATTCTACGTGTGCTGTTCCAAACGCAAAGGAGAAGAAAAGCCTAAGAGAAAAAGTTCTGCGTTTCCAAAGCCATCGATGTGGAAAGTACTGCCGTCGTAAATTCCGAAACAAGGACAAGTTCTACACTAAATGTCGTTTCGGCTTTCCACGACCGGTGATTTCTAAAGGAAGAGTAAACAGTTTGATGTCTTCGCTGCGACACAATGTCATGAAGAAATCACCTAAAAACACTTACAATTTGAAGAGGAACGAAGAGTCCAAGTACATCAACGACTACAACCCGGTGATTTTGTCCATGTGGAATGCTAACATGGATATACAGTTTGTGGCTGATAACTGTATGGCTGTGGCTCGGTATGTGACGTCTTACATCACCAAAAAAGAGAAGACAGAATTGAAGGATATGTGGGAGGACATTTCCCATGAAAAGAGCCTCAGCAAGAAGTTGTACAGTTTCAGTCTGAAGATGTTGTCGCATCGAGAAATCGGAGCGTACGAATGTTCTGACCGGTTGTCTTCAGCAAGTCTCTATGCCAAGTCCAGGAGTATCGTTTGGGCGAGTCTTGGTCTTGCTGCAACGCGTAATCGAGTTCTCAAACCTGTGCGGGAAATTGAGTATTTGGCGGAAAAGGAGCCAAACAGTACCGACATTTTGAAGACAAACATGTTGGATACATATTATCCAAATCGAAGCAGTCACCTAGAGAATGTTTGTCTGTATGAGGTTCTGCAAAATTACATGTTCAAGAGGAACATCAAAGAAGATACTGAGAAAGGAGTGTATTCTGTAATAGGAAGTGAGGGATGTCTGGTGAAGCAAAGAAAATGCCACTTGATAAACCATCGAAAATTGAGTGGCGAATCTCCTGAAAAAAAGGAGTTTTTCTATTTAGCACTTTTGCAACTTTTCAAGCCTTGGCGTGCAGAAGAGGAACTGCTTGGAGATTTCCTCTGTTATGAAGACTCTTTCAATGCCGCCAAGGAGACCATAGAATGTCCTGCTTTTCCGAAATATGTAGAAATGTTGAATGCGGAAATTGAGCAGGAAGCAACGATTGCAGCCGAGATTGCCAGAGACAGTTCTCAGGACAGTCAGAGTTCTGCTTCATTGAGTCAGGATCCACTAGGAGGACCTCTTATTGAAAATGAAGCTGCCACTGCTATGAATGAGGTGGAAAGAGCCATGGCACATGCTCAAGAGGATGCGGTTAACTTAGAAGAGTTGGAAAGGCAACTCAACGTTGAGCAGAGGAAAATATATGACGAAGTTACCATGCAAATTGATCATGGATTAAGTCATGATAAGAAAGAGTGCTCATGTACGTCGTTGAAGCCTGTCCGACTGTACGTGAGTGGAGAAGCGGGAACTGGAAAAAGTTTCCTCATTAAAGCAATTTCATGCTATTTGCAGGAAAGGACAGAGTCATCGCTGTCTTGTGTTGTCACTGCTCCAACTGGACTGGCAGCACATAATATTAAAGGGATTACTTTACATCGTTTACTGATGCTGCCAGTGGAGCATGACAACAAATTAGAATATCACAAGCTATCTGGAGATGCTTGTTTTGAAGTTTCAAGAATCTTGAGGAAAATGAAACTTCTTATCATTGACGAAGTAAGCATGGTTTCCAATGTCATGCTTGCCTTTGTGCATTTGAGGATGCAAGAAGTTCTCAAAACAGAGTATGATGTGTTATTTGGTGGCAAACACATCATTGTTTTCGGAGATCTTCTGCAGCTGACACCAGTGAAAGGGCAACCTGTGTTCAAAATGCTCACGCATGAAGATACCAGGAAGTGCCTAGGCAGCATTGGCAACGTCAATATATGGTTAAACTTCAATTATGCTGAACTGCATGAAAATATGCGTCAGGCAAAGGATGAAGTTTACAAGACTATTCTACAAGATGTTAGAATTGGAAAAGTGACCGAGCATGGGAAAGAAGCTTTACATGCACGATTACTGTCAAATTTATATCCAGAACAAGATGTTGTGCCTGAGAATATTTTTCAGAAAATTACTGATAAGAAATCTGGAATATGTTTGATGCCAACTCTTGCAGAATGTGCCAAATTTAACAACAAAATGTTGCATTTAGAAAAGCAAGAGATTGTGAAAGTGGAAGCTATTGATAGAGTAGAGCATATGGGATCAACAATTATTTTGTCTGAGAATCTGAAATCAAAATTGGATTCATTAGAGAAGACTATATCTAAAACTGCAGGTTTTGAAAAGACTCTGAATGTGTGCTTGAACTGCCGTATAATTTTAAGAAGGAATTTACATGTTGAAAGAGGTCTGGTAAATGGATCAATGGGTAATGTTGTTGATTTTGTGAAATACAGAAATAGAGATGGAATTGAATTTTTAAAAATTAAATTTGATGGCATTGAGGAAGTACAGCTAATTGCTCGTTGTTCTGCTAGATTTTTGCTTGTAAAAGACTTATATGTTCGCCGTAAGCAGTTTCCTGTTTGCTTGGCATATGCGGTGACAATCCATAAATCGCAAGGTTTAAGTGTAGACTGTGCATTGGTGAATATTGGCAGTTCTGTGTTCAAGGAGGGTATGGCATATGTGGCATTGTCACGAGTTAGGACTTTATCGGGATTGTACTTGATTGAGTGTGATGTCACAAACATTTGTGCTGATCTAGATTGTGTTAAGGAATACAATAGGTTAAGAAGAGAGTATGCGCCACATTTGCCTCAGTTTCCTTTGTTTGAGAAACGTCTGGTAGGCCGGAAACGAAGAAATGAGAACAATACTGGGGAGGTTGTAGCAAAAAGACAAAAAGTGAATGAACCTAAAATTACAAGCAGAAACAAAGAGGATTCTGTTGAAGATGTTGTTGGTTTTCAGTTTGAAAACAGTTCTGGTGTCAACTGCTATGCTAATGTAGTAATGAATGTTTTGTTTTCTCTAAAAAATGTAAAAGAAGAGATTGTGGTCAATTCTGATCAAAGATTTTGCAGTTTGTTGAATTCTGTGTTAGAGAAATGTAGCACAGATAGAACAAAAATAGAAAGTGTGTCTGAAATTCGAAACCTGTTAGACAGATGTTCAGGGCAAACACAATTCTCTCAAAATATTCAGCAAGATTGTCAGGAGTTTTTAATGTATATGCTTGATGTATTACATGCTGAAGGTGTAGATGTAGATCAGCTGTTTGGGCTTTCTTATCAATGGCAGCATGACTGCGAGAACTGTATGGTATCAAGTACTACTAGTGTAGACTCAGAAAGATTTATATATTTAACTTTGCCAGACAGTAAATCAGTCTCCTTTAATAAGCTAGTAAAAGCTGCTAATCACAGCATGGAGTGTAGCCAATGTAAATCTGAAATGATGTCCACATTATTTATACGAACATATGGCAAGTACGTCATTTTAATGTTCCAACGATGTAGGCCTGATGGAACAAAATTGACAACTTTAATAAAAAATTTTGTAGCTTCGCAGTTGTCAATATCAGGAAGGACTTTTGTAACTACAGCAATTATATATCATGACGGCCCTTCAATATCATCAGGACATTACACAGCTTATTTAAAGTCTAGAAATGGCTGGTCATTCTGTAATGATTCTGTTGTAATTTTCAAAAAAAAATTGCCGTATGACCTTAAAAACTCTTACCTGGTGTTTTTAAAACCAAAATTTTAGGAAAATAATCTCGGGATATGATCTGTGGAATTTCAAGAAGTTCTAATGGCTCCTACACAATTTGGCCTTGAGGATAAGTGTAGTTCAGAGACATAACTTCTAATCAAAGGATTGGACATCATGGAGATGTATGTGCACTTTAAATGAGTTCAGAAAAATTGTTTCTTTTCATAAGCTAATTGAAGCAGCCAATCAAAATATGGAGTAGAGGGAATGTAAGTCTGCAATGCTGTCTACTGTTTTACATTGCTTTGTGATTAAAAGTGATGTAGAGAATTAAATAATTGTAGTACTCATAGAGGTAGTGTAAGTCTGCTTCATATTAAGCAGTATCAGTGTCATAGGAAATGTAGAACATGACTGACCAAGAAGGGGAAGATATTACTATTCCAGGATTGTGAAAATGATCTTCAACATTTTAATTCTGAAAGTTGCGGAAATGCCAAATGATGGGATTGGCTTACAAGAAATCCAAGAGTTATAAATATCTCTGACTAGATTTGGCCTTGTGGAAAATAGTGGTAGAGAGCAAGAAGTCATTTATTGCATGTAACGTGTTTTTAAAAATGATGGAGGTTTTCTTTCAGAAAGTGGCGGGCTGAAAGTAATAACAGCACAAAAGAGTGTAAGCTGTTCATAGGACATCCTTGGACGTCATGGAAAGTAAGTTAACTTTAAGGAGTTCTGAATTTTATTTTCTGATGTTGTATGGGTTTTTTAAACACAATCATTTTGATTGTGTTTTTTTTTCCCCGCTGTTACATGATGAATACCTTCAAGTCACTGTTTTTAGTGAATTTTGATACATTCTGAGAACAGCAAAAATAAACCATTTAACATGTATAATTAATTCTGTACTGTTTGCATTTATGATGTATATGTAGAACTGTGTAGGAGGCATGGAGAAGGTGAGTTTTCTGTAAGTGTTAAATTTATTGTATGCAGTGCTGCACTTCTACGTATTCTTTCATATGCTGGACTACATCTGCACAATGAGATACCTAAGCAAAGGAAACACAAGTGATGTGATTGTGAAATGAGCAAAATAAATTGCACATATTTCAATTACATCACTTGAGTTTCCTATCATTACGAATCACATTGTGCAGATCAAGTTTAGGTCTGTCCAGGGAAACATAGGAGGTTTCTACTTTGTTGAAGAGTGCAGTGGACATGACTCACTTCATTAGTAGACTTTCACAGATTTTATCTCCTCTGTACACTTCAACAAGTGTAAATCTCATCTTGAACTCTGAGTAGGCCTCACCTCAAACAAATCTCTGGATAGGAGACATGTTATTGGCATACTGAAGCGACACTTTTCTGAAACAAGAGCAATGCAAAAGATGCACCATGTTTTAAGATAGGCCTCACTTCATCTGCATCAAGATACTGTTACTTTAAAATGTATATCTTTAGCATTGTGTAGAGGACCTGGAGAAGCAGAAGCTTCTGTCAGTGTCAAAGTTGTTGAAAAACTATTTGTCCTTCAATATTTTCCCTTGTCTTTTGTAATTTTTAAATACATATTTTAATTTTTTTTCAAATGTTGGTTCTCTCTTTCACAGATTGAAAGTATAGAAATAAAATGTGATTAATTTAACGGCAATTACAAGGTAAATAGTTGTACTCTTTTCGTTACATTTCTATCACATTCACCTACTATTAGATCCACTGCTTCACTTCTTTAATCCTCAGTTTCCTGCCTTTGCTACTTTCCTCATTCCTTTCTCTATTACTTATTTACTCAACTCCTTCCACTCTTTTTCTCAGTCCCTCTGTTCTCATAGTTCCTCAGTCTTGTTCACTCACTCCATCTCTATTACTCTTAGTGTCTGTGAATTACTTTCCCAACTTTTTTTTTTGGGGGACCGCTTCCTGGGAAGTTGCCCGGTTCGCAAACCAGCAGCGTTATGGCAGTCCACCATTTTGTGTTTCGTTCGAATCAAGATACAAGATGGAGGGCAAATAATGTTCAGAATAGGTAGAAGGGGGCACGGTAGATGTATCTTGACCCCCTTGGTTTTCTGAGGGTGGCTCAGGAGGACCATAGTTCTTCACTCTTGTTCACTCTCTCTGTTTCTATTAATGTCACTGTTTATGACTGATCAAAAAAATGTTTTTTAAAAAAGAACAGTAACTATAAGGGAAGGAAATAGACAGTTATGTTAAAAGAAAGACAGCTATAGGGAGTAAACTAACGATACTGTTACCTTTAATCCACTGCTGTTGATGTTACTGACCATGTCATGAATGATGTAATATGTGAAATCATCAACAGTGGATTGTAGGTAACAGTATCCTTATTTTACTCCCTAGAGCTGTCTTTCTTTTAACATAACTGTGTATTTCCTTCCCTTATAGTTACTGTTCTTTTTTAAAAAATATTTTTTTGGTTAGCTTCCGGTACGCGTACCGGGTAGCGCTCCGGGAGCGAACTAAGAGAAATACAGGTTGGCAGAGTTCCAAATTTTCTACCAATTTTTTTATAATGGGGAGTTAGTTCTGAAAAGAACTTTTTTTTTTATGTTTTTGTTGTTTTATATTTTTTTTAGTATTTTTTGAACATTTTTTTACTTTTTTTGTATTTTCTGAACGTTTTCAAAATTTTTTTGGTTTTTTTGGGGGGGGGGGAAACAAAAACGATCCATTATAAAGGGCTCAACAGGAGCAAAAAAAAAAAAAGAATTTATTTTTTGGTGCGTTTTGTGCAAACAATAATATGATTTTGAATTGCTCGCAAAATCAAAGTGATGCTACTTTCTCTGTAGCAGATGAAAGCGCCACATTCCACGCACACTTGTTTTACGTGACCAAACAACATTTGGATGTTTGCAATCATCTCCCTCGCCTCTGGTCCCGACACCTCTGGAACCACCGATCTTCTTGCCATTTGGAGGGGATGTTGTTGTTGGTCACGTAGCTGGGCAGCACTATAGTTATTTGGGTGCCACCTACTCATATGCCGATGCATAGTATGATTCCCATAACTATATTTTTTATCGGTGCCCCTTGACAATCTGTCACCGCATATGCGGCAAAACACGTAACGAGCATTCACTTTCTTTTGCCCCTCAGGAATTCTGTAGAATTGCCAGATATAATTCTCCTGTCGATTGTACCTCCTGGGCTCCTCTGGCAAAAACTCATGCTCTTCCTCCTCTTCCTCCTCTTCCTGTTCTTCCTCTTCTTGCAGAATTACTTCTGCAGGTGGTCCTCTCTTTCTTGGATTTGGTGGAGGTGGTGGGCTAGCACCAGCTGAAGCTACTAATGAAGCCATCACAAAGTCTCAATAAAGGGTCTTTCTCTCACCAAGATGAAAGTCAGAGTGATGAAAGAAGGAGGGGTTTTCATCATTTGGGAAAAACAAAAGTTCTAAACCAATGAAAAGTGTCCATTTTAGATCACATGACCTTGTATTACATCATTAGGAAACCAAAAGTGAAATGAACCAATGAAAAGTGTTATTATCGAGTCACATGACCTGCTATGTTTACATTACGCGGTCGGCGCCGCGCCGCGGATCGCTTCCGGTTCGCGTACCGCTGCGCTTCCGGGTACGCGAACGTAGCACGTAATATGACGTATTACGCGAGAACGCGAAACGTCATGCTGACGCGAAGCGTCGCGATGTTGTTTTGTAACGCGAGAGGTGCGCTAAAGGAACGTTTACCAGTTCGCGTACCGGGTCGCGCCTCCGGATTGAGCTAACGGGAAGCTAACCGGTACGCGTACTGGGAGCGAAACAAAAAAAAATAAAAAAAAAATTGTATAAAAAACATGTAAAAAATATTTTTCTTTTTAAAGAATAATACATTGTAAAGGTTTTGATATTAGCTATTAAAAAACCAATGAAATTCACTGAAAAAACCATAGGTTATAGACCATATATAGTTAGGAATTAGCATTTACAAAACCTTAAAAATTCACTGAAAAAACCATAGGTTATAGACCATATATAGTTAGGGATTAGCATTTAAAAAACCTTATTTTACTCACACAAAACCATAGAAATTCCATATATAGTTAGTTGTACTAACTATATATCACGCACCCGCAATCCACTGCTGATGATGTCACATATTACATCATTCATGACATGGTCAGTGACATCACTGATGACATCACTGATGACATCTCAAATGACATCACTGATGACATCACTGATGACATCTCAAATGACATTACTGATGACATCACTGATAAAATCATTCATGTGATAATACGATGAACCTCTTCAGACTCTAATATAACCTTAGATACACTCAGTGTAAACACAGACTCACAGATTGTCACTCATCCATGAAGTTACACACACACCTAGACAGTCATGCAAACAATCAATCACACCTCCGTTTCCTTAACTATACAGTTAAACACACCTTACTTATTCAAACATATACTAAAACATATTTACTCACTTATACAATCCTGGATACAAGTTCACAATGATCCATACAGCCACTCACACATTCACTGGCTCTTATGCACAGTTATTTATATATGTCAACTCTCACATGTACTGTATTTTACATATGTACTTAATTTGACATGTAGCACTGAGATATCTATTCACTCACCAATACAGTCATGCACACAGTCAACCGCCCATACAGCTGTTTCCAACATGCACTTTTGAATCCATACATCTATGCACAGAGTCATACACTTCCCAGCCACCCACACACACACTCAGTCTCCCATACAAATGCTTGTGCAACCAATCAATAACCTATATAGTTACTCATATAGCTACTGATCAACACATGCAGCACTTTACAGAACAACAGACATAATGATGCACAAATTAAGACAGTTTAGTCACTAACCCATGCACTCAGTGAGACACATTTAATCACTCACTCATACATTCAGTCATGCACCTACTAAATCCTTCGTCCAGACACTTATACATCGACTCATTCATAAATATGTAAGACATATTTTAACTTTACAGAAAAATACAGTCACTGGATGTTGTCATCAGTGATGTCATCAGTGATGTCATTTGAGATGTCATCAGTGATGTCATCAGTGATGTCACTGACCATGTCATGAATGATGTAATATGTGACATCATCAGCAGTGGATTGCGGGTGCGTGATATATAGTTAGTACAACTAACTATATATGGAATTTCTATGGTTTTGTGTGAGTAAAATAAGGTTTTTTAAATGCTAATCCCTAACTATATATGGTCTATAACCTATGGTTTTTTCAGTGAATATATATATGCATATATATGCATATGCATTTATATATATGTATGTGTATGTATATACATACATATATAAACATATATAATCTGTATATCTATATAAATACAAATATAAATGCATGCATACATATATGCATACAGATGCATGTTATTTACATGAAAGTTTAAAAAACACTAATAGAAGCAAAGCTAAAAAGCCACCTCATTACAAACAGAATGGCTTTAACTTAAACGAGGGCGAGATCTATTGCATTTTCAATGCTTGTTTACTTTGGTTCCATCAAGAAGGCATTCAGATGTGTCACACATTTGCCATAAATTCTTAATGTTAGCACTCTAGTTGCTCATTAGATCACCCTAGTAAAACTACTGCTCACCAGGGAAGTCTGCTGCTGGTATTCAAAGTGCATGTTTCAGTCTGCATGTCAGAATTTCTTTAATGAAATTGAAGAGGAGTTGAGAAGTCACTCAAAATGTGCCCTAATTTTTCTTTCTGCAGCACTAATCATACTTTCTATGGCAAAATATACCCCCTCATTTTGTTCCTTTTTAAATTAAATGTTTTAAGAGTTACCACTTTATTCCAATCAAGATGGCTTCAGGTGTGCCATACCTTTGTAATAAGTAGGACTGTTAGCGCTCTAGTTGTTCTTTAGAACACTCTAGGAGGCTGCAGTAGAACACAAAGGAATCAACTGACAGTCTCTGTCCTTGTTGGATGTACATGTTTTACTGAGAATGTCAGACTTCATTCTCACATGACTGAGAAAGATAATGTGAATTTACAGAAAATATGCTTTCAGTTTAGCTTATAGATCCCCTTCCAAACCACTGTGGGAAAATCATGAGATATTAGTTTTCTTTCAAACATGATTCATGATATCACAGCAGAAGGCTTTTTCACATGGTAAAATCACCTTAGAACACACCACAATTCCTAAAATGAGTATGGTACCAGCAACAAATGATTTATAATGTAACTAAAGTCCTAAAACCCTCTATTAACTACAATGCTTTTTAATGAGGTGCTATCATGTATATTGGTCCCAAGATGGCTGCCAACACTTCTTGGATGAAGTGCTGACAGCCAATCAGATCAGATGTGTGGTTAGGGTCCGCCCAGATATATATATTTTTTTGAACCTAAATTACTCAAAATCCACTGGAGCACATATCTTGAGACATAGCAAAGGCACATCGGGCTACCAGTCCGTACAATTTTGCCAAGTTGTGTGGAAATCCATTCAGCCGTTCGGGCTAAAAGTGAGTCCAACGGCCCTATGGAAATTAACATGGGGAAAACACAATTTGGGACCCCCCTTTTATCTCGGCCCCCGCTTGACGAATCCCCCCCAAACTTTCAAGGAAGGAGCAGAGCATAGCGGGCCATCTTCTCTGAAAAATTTGCGAAGATTCTTCCACCGGCGCCAAAGTTATTCCAAATAGAATGTTGCGGATTTCCTATATATATATATATATATATATATATATATATATATATATATATATATATATATATATATATATATATATATATATATATATATATATATATATATATATATATATATATATCGGCTCCAACAAACCCTCACCGTCAATTTACGGGAATCAGGTAGCAGCACTCGGGGGTAAATACACGATTAAAGTTTATTTTTCCACAACGCGCTTCCGGCACTCGGCCTTCGTCAGTGTTCAAAACAACGGAGTGCCGCGAAGCCACAATGTATTTAAAGTCATCACGTGATACTAATGCATGACACAAAGATAGGACCATTGGAGGTGAACCCGGTCGCCATCTTGGAATGGTCAACAGATATTACATGTCGCAGACCGCTCTGTAAATCAAGCGGGGTACAACTGTGCATGCACAAATAAATTGATGGCAATACATATTCTAGATCTAAATTGATCAATCAAAAAATTGCCATTCTCATAATGCCCACAGATGGGCTATGTGCATTCGATACAAGTTCATATTATACATTATCCCGCCCTGAATGGGCCAAAACAGATTCTAATGCAAATTAGATCAAGTGACAATACAAATTACAAAAGGCAATATATTGAGAAGAGTGAAGAAAAGCTAAGCGAAGCAATTTTAAACAGAATAAGCAATATTTACATTATATACAACTGATCAGTAAAGTCCTAGTTGGATTTCATTAAATCAAATGGACTGCCAAGTCCTCATGTACGTTCAATCCTTCTGGCATTTTGCTTTGTAGGTCAATTATATAACGCGACTCTAATCGCCTTAATTTATGTAACCTGTCTCCTCCTCTTACATGGGCAGGTACGGAATCCAGACAAAAGTATGTTAACAGATCCCTGTTACGTTTGTGTTCTTTATCAAAATGTCTGGCTACAGGGTAGTTCACGTCTGCATTTTGAATTGCCCTTTGATGCTCTAAAATCCTTAATTTAACAGGATTCGTTGTGCTGCCAACATACCTTCTGCCACAAGGACATGTTAGACAGTACACAACGTAAGGTGTAGAGCATGTGAGGAACTTTCCTATTTTTTTAGGTTGTTTAACCCCAGGTACATTGTACTGTGTGATGCGCCTACTGCCTTTGCAAGCCTTGCATTTCCCGCAAGGGTAAAAGCCTTTCAGGGGTTCGGACTTGGATCTAGACGTGGTCCCGTCATGATGGCTATGCACTAAATAATCTTTAAGTGCTCGTGCCTTCCTAAAGGTGACTAGAGGGTGAGGTGGTAGGTCTTGCTTAATGACAGTGTCAGTAAGCAGGATGTTCCAATGCTTACGCAAAATGCGTTTTAATTCAGAGGCATTGCGGGAAAACGTTGTAATCATTCTAAATGTCCCTCCAACAGACTTGTTGTTCTCCGTATTCTCTGGTTTTTCTTTTTTAAGTAGTTCACTCCTATCCAGGTCGCAAACTATCTTGAGGTGGTATAACAGTGATATGTTGAGCTGTGATGAGAATTTATTTTTGAGATGTCCAAATCCGGTTACCCCCACATTTTACCACTTACCTAAAATACACAAGGACTTACTGAATCCTCCTGGTAGGCCGATTGTGGCCTCACAGGGCAGCCTCACAGAACATTTATCAATGTATGTTGACTCTTTTCTTTCTCCACATGTTACTGGTTTGAGATCCTATTTGAAGGATACTAAGCATTTTTTAAATATAATTGAAGATGTGGTTTGGAACGATGGTTACACTATGCTGGTGATAGATATCACCAGTTTGTACACGTGCATTGGGCACGAGGAAGGACTTTTTGCTATCTCCTGGTTTCTAGAAACAAGACCGGTAAAATATTTTGAACACAACAAAATGTTGCTTGATTTCTTAGGATTCTGCCTGAATAATAATATCTTTTTGTTTGGCCAAGATCTATACAAACAGCTTACGGGCGTGGCGATGGGTACCTGTTCCGCCCCCAGCTTCGCAAATTTATTCGTGGGGTGGTGGGAGGAGCAGGTGGCCTGGTCCCCAGCAAATAAAAAGTGGAATGAACTTGTCAAATGTTGGTACCGCTACATTGACGACCTTTTTATTATTATAGAGGGGTCAGTCGATTTAGCAAAAGAATATGTTGCGGTACTCACCATGAACAATAATAACCTACAGTTCACAGGGACATTTAGCCAAATGGAGGTCAACTATTTAGACTTGACAGTCTTTGTAGAGGATGGCAGGCTCCACACGAAGCTTTTTCGTAAGGAGACTGCTGGTAACTCGACTTTATTTGCGACCAGTAGTCACCCTACAAGCCTAGTGAATAGTATACCCTATGGGGAACTATTAAGAATCAAGAGGAACAACACGAAGGAACAGGATTTCCGCAAGGCAGCCAATAGTAGCATCCAGAGATTCAGAACTAGAGGTTACAAAGAGGGGGTGCTTAAACAGGCAATGAGTAAAGTTTGCGACCTGGATAGGAGTGAACTACTTAAAAAAGAAAAACCAGAGAATACGGAGAACAACAAGTCTGTTGGAGGGACATTTAGAATGATTACAACGTTTTCCAGCAATGCCTCTGAATTAAAACGCATTTTGCGTAAGCATTGGAACATCCTGCTTACTGACACTGTCATTAAGCAAGACCTACCACCTCACCCTCTAGTCACCTTTAGGAAGGCACGAGCACTTAAAGATTATTTAGTGCATAGCCATCATGACGGGACCACGTCTAGATCCAAGTCCGAACCCCTGAAAGGCTTTTACCCTTGCGGGAAATGCAAGGCTTGCAAAGGCAGTAGGCGCATCACACAGTACAATGTACCTGGGGTTAAACAACCTAAAAAAATAGGAAAGTTCCTCACATGCTCTACACCTTACGTTGTGTACTGTCTAACATGTCCTTGTGGCAGAAGGTATGTTGGCAGCACAACGAATCCTGTTAAATTAAGGATTTTAGAGCATCAAAGGGCAATTCAAAATGCAGACGTGAACTACCCTGTAGCCAGACATTTTGATAAAGAACACAAACGTAACAGGGATCTGTTAACGTACTTTTGTCTGGATTCCGTACCTGCCCATGTAAGAGGAGGAGACAGGTTACATAAATTAAGGCGATTAGAGTCGCGTTATATAATTGACCTACAAAGCAAAATGCCAGAAGGATTGAACGTACATGAGGACTTGGCAGTCCATTTGATTTAATGAAATCCAACTAGGACTTTACTGATCAGTTGTATATAATGTAAATATTGCTTATTCTGTTTAAAATTGCTTCGCTTAGCTTTTCTTCACTCTTCTCAATATATTGCCTTTTGTAATTTGTATTGTCACTTGATCTAATTTGCATTAGAATCTGTTTTGGCCCATTCAGGGCGGGATAATGTATAATATGAACTTGTATCGAATGCACATAGCCCATCTGTGGGCATTATGAGAATGGCAATTTTTTGATTGATCAATTTAGATCTAGAATATGTATTGCCATCAATTTATTTGTGCATGCACAGTTGTACCCCGCTTGATTTACAGAGCGGTCTGCGACATGTAATATCTGTTGACCATTCCAAGATGGCGACCGGGTTCACCTCCAATGGTCCTATCTTTGTGTCATGCATTAGTATCACGTGATGACTTTAAATACATTGTGGCTTCGCGGCACTCCGTTGTTTTGAACACTGACGAAGGCCGAGTGCCGGAAGCGCGTTGTGGAAAAATAAACTTTAATCGTGTATTTACCCCCGAGTGCTGCTACCTGATTCCCGTAAATTGACGGTGAGGGTTTGTTGGAGCCGATATTGAGGTCGGGCGCACCCCCGACGAGCAGGCACCAGCCAAAGAGTGCGACAGGCAGGTGCAAGAGGAGCGTCTATATATATATATATATATATATAAATATATATATATATATATATATATATATATATATTCACAGAAAAAACCATAGGTTTCACACCAGTTATTGTTAGCTGAACATTTTACCATTGAAATTCCCACGTTATAGTTAGTTGGACTCACTATAACTCGCGAGCCCGCAATCCACTGCTGATGATGTCACATATTACATCATTCATGACATGGTCAGTGACATCACTGATGACATCACTGATGACATCTCAAATGACATCACTGATGACATCACTGATCACTGATGACAAACACCATACACAGGTTTTTTAAATGCTAATTCCTAACTATAACTGGTTTGAAACCTATGTTTTTTTCTGTGAATTTCAAAGGTTTTTTAAATGCTAATTCCTTAATATAACGATTGTGAAACCTATGGTTTTTTCTGTGAATTTCAAAGGTTTTTTAAAAGCTAATTCCCTTTGTATATCGAGTTTGCAACCTATGATTTTTAAAGTGAATTATTTTTTTTTAGTAGCTGTTTTTTATAACTATTAATGATTATTTTTTTTTCAAAAATTAATTTCCTAATGTATTTTTCATGTAGTTTTTTTTGTTATCATTTTGGCTCGGAGCGCTCAGGGTGCGCGCACCGGTAAGCTCACCCGAGAGCGCAGCGAGAGCGCTATTCCCACGTGCGAGAAAAAAAATTGTATTTAAAGTAAAAAATAATGCAAGACATTTAGTGGCATACTTATAAAATTAATATTTTTAATTTTAAATACCCGTATTTTAACTTTAAACGTATTTCCTAAAAGGTAGCAAAATTTCATTTAGGCACGCCGGGTAAGCGCCCACCGCAGCGTAAGCGCGTCAAGTCATGTGACCTTAAAATAACACTTTTCATTGGTTCTTTACAGTTTACAACTAATGAAAACCCCACCCATTTCCTTCACTACTTCTTTCACTTTGGAGAGAGCAAGACCTGTTCCCTGTTTCTCTTCATTACTTTTTAAAGAATGGCTGCAAGACCACCTAGCAGCAGCGAAGACTCTGATGAGTTTATCCAGGAGGACCCTCCTCAGCCAAAGGTGAAGGAGCACTTTATCTGGAAAAATTTTACAATTCCACCAGGGGAAAAGAAGGTTAATGCTCGTAAGGTGGAGTGTAAGATTTGCCAAACAATTCTTTCTCGGGGTGACCCTAGAAGGAAATATAGTTTTGGCAACTCTACAATGATCAGGCATGTTCAAAGGAGGCACTCCCAGAACTATGCCCGTGAGAGTGTCAGGGACCTGGCATGTAATCCCCCAAGGGATAACGCCTCAACATCCACCGGAGGAGCAACAACATCGGGGAGAGGAAGACCAGTGGAGCTGATCCCCAACATTCAGCCTGTTTTCACTGACATCACTATCAAGTGTAAGCAGTGTGATGAACTGCTTTGCTACGGAGAGCAGAGTATCATGCTCATTGTACGCAAAAGAGAAGACCATCGCTGCCCTCCCCAGCCCTAATTTTTCCCCTTTTTTTTGCTCCTGTTGAGCAGTTTGGCATTCCCTCTTTTTGTTTTTGTTCCGGAATTTTTTTTAAATTTATTTTAAAACATTCGGAAAAAGTAAAAAAAAAATAAAAAAAAAAAAAACTGTTCTTTTTAGAACTACCTCCAATTCTCCAAAAAGAGCTGTATTATTTACAAATTCAAAATGACTGAGTGGAGTGGAGTGCAGTGATTGAGGAAAGGAAAATGAGTGAGGGAGCTAAGAAAGAGACGAGAGGGGAAGGGAAGTGAAGTAGGGGGATTGAAAGAAGGTGAGTGTGGGTGGTGAATGAGGGGAAGGGGAGTGAACATGGAGAATGAGGATAAGTGAAGAAAGTGGAGTAAGGGAACGGGGTGATGAAGGGTAATAGAAGAGCAGTGAGGTTGAGGAAAGAGGGGTGATAGAAAGTGGATAAAGGCAAGTGAGCGTGAGACAAGGGGAGTGAGGGAGTGAGGAGACAGAGGAAGTGAAGGAAAGAGTGAGAAAAGAGAACTGAGTGAGGGAGCAAAGAAAGATATGTGAGGGAGTGTGGCTGAGTTATAGGGAGTGAGTGTAACAGAAGAGGAGTGAGAGACTAAGAGGACGGAGAGAATCGGGGTAAGAGAGAGAGAGTGAGGGAAGGGGTGTGAGGAAGTAAGACGACAGAGGGAGTGAGAGAAGGAGTTAGTGAAGTGGACTAAGGAGAGTAACGGAAGGGAAAAGGGTGAAGGAGCAAAGAAAGGGAAGAGAGAGGAAGGTAAGTAAAACAGGAGAGCTGAAAGAAAGTGAGTGTGGGAGTGTGGCTGAGTTATAGGGAATGAGCGTGACAGAAGAGGAGTGAGAAACTAAGAGGACGGAGAGAATGATGCTAACAGAGAGAGAATAAGGGAAGGAGAGTGTAGAAGTAAAATGACAGAGGGAGTAAGAGAAGGAGTTAGTGAAGTGGAGTAAGGAGAATAAGGGAAGGGAAAAGAGTGAAGGAGTGAAGGAAAGGAAGAGAAAGGAAGAGAAATGAAGGAGAAGGTCTGAAAGAAGGTGAGTGTGGGAGGGGAGTGAGGAAAAGGGGAGTAAACATGGGGATTGAGAATAAGTGAGGGAAGCGCAGTAAGGGAACGGGGGTGTGGGTGGGTGAGAGAACAGTAGTGAGTGTTAAAAAACTAAATTTTGTATGTCAAACTTACCTTATAAGTAATGTAAACTTACTTACATATGTTTAGTAAATTTAATATCTGTGGAAGAGAAAAAAAAGGAAGTTATAATATTTATAATATATATTTTACAATACAAGAGAGAAAGCAGGAGATTAAAAGTCATAAAAAGGTAGAAAGAGATAAAGTAGGAGTGAAGGACTCAGAAAGAAAAACAAAGGAATGGTGAAGGTCAGAGAGAGTGAAAAAGAAATAGAGGGAGAGCAAATTCCAAAGAGGATAATGGCATGGATACATTTAGTGACAGAGAACAAAAGAAAGAGAGAGAAATGAAGTGAAAGTGTGTAAGATTGTAAAGGAATGTGCATTAGGAAAACTAAAGAAAGAATGGAGAGTAAAGAAAGGGGAGTGAGTGACAGGGAAGCAGGAGTGATTGATGGTGGATTTATGACATTGAGGGATGGAATGTGAGTGAGGGTGAATGTAGGGTCGTAAGTCAGTGAGGGGACAATGGAAATGACGGTAACAGAGAGGGAGTGAGGGAAGACAAGTGAGAATATGAGAGAATAGAGGGAGTGAGAAAAAGAGTGAATAAAGGGGAGTTAGGTGAGTGAGGGAAGGGGAATGACTGAGGGAGCAAAGGAAGGTAAGAAGGGGAAGAGAAGTGAAGCAAAGGGACGTGGAAAAGATGAGTGCTTGAGGAAAGAAAGAGGAAGGGGAGTTAAGGATGATGAATGAGGATAACTGAAGGAACCGGAGTAAGGGAACAAGGGTGAGGGAGGGTGAGTGAAGAGCAGTGACGTTGAGGAAAGAGGGAATATAGAGGGAGGATAAAGGCAAGTGAACATGAGACAAGGGGAGTGAAGGAGTGAGGACATACAGGTAGTGAAAGAAAGAGAGACAGAAAGAGACTGAGTGAGAGCGCAAAGAAAGGTAAGTGAGAGAGTGTAAGTGAGTTATAGGGAGTGAGTGAGACAAAAGAGAAGTGAGAGACTCAAGGGACGGAGAAAGTAAAGCTAAAAGAGAGGGACTGAGGGAAGGGGACTGAGGAAGTGAGAGGACAGAGAGAGTGACTTAAGCAGTGAGAGAATTTGAGTAAGGTGAGTAAAGGAAGAAGAATGAGTGAGGGAGCAAATGAAAGAAAGAGAGGGGAAGGGAAGTGAAGAAGGGAGACTGAATGAAGTTGAGTGTGGGAGGGGAGTTAGGGAAAGGGCAGTAAACATGAGGAATGAAAATACCTGAGGGAAGTGGAGTAAGGGAACGGGGGTGATGTAGACAGAAAGAAGGGTAGTGAGGTTGAGGAAAGAGGAGTGATAGAGAGTGGATAAAGGCGAGTGATTATAAGACAAGGAGACTGAGGGAGTGAGGGCATAGAGGTAGTGAAGGAAAGAGTGAGAGAAAAGAACTGAGTAAGGGAGCAAAGAGAGGTAAGTGAGGGAATGTGGGTGAGTTATAGGGAGTGACCGTCATGGAAGAGGAGTGAGAGAGTGAGGGGACCAAGAGAGTGAGGCTAAGAGAGAGGGAGTGATGTAAGTAGAGTGAGGATGTGAGAGGACAGAGGGAGTGAAAGAAGGAGTGAGTGAAGTGGAGTAAGGTTAGTGAGACAATGGGAATTATTCAGGAAGCAAAGAAAGAAAAGAAGGAGAGGGGGAGTGAAGTAGAGTGACTGAGAGCTGGAAAGTGGTGGATGGGAGAAAGGGAAAGGGCAGTGAAGAAATGGAGAATGAGGATAAGTGAGGGAAGTGGAATAAGGAAAGGGAGGTCAGGGAGAGTGAGAGAAGGCTAGTGAGGGTGAGTTAAGAGGAGTGATAAAGAATGGAAAAAGGTTAGTGAGCATAAGACAAGGGGAGCATAATATATATTTGATAATACAAAATACAAAATAATTTGTACAACATGTTATATAGTTTATTTTTGCTGTTCTCAGAATATATTGCATTTCACTTAAAACAGTGACTTCAATACTACACATCATATGACAGCGGGCAAAAAAACCACAATCAAAATGATTGTGTTTAAAAAACCCATACAACGTTTCAATAAATAATGTAAAATTTAGAAAAAACGTATCTTAAGTCACTTTTGATCCACGTACTTTTCCACGAGGCCAAATAGTATATGGAAAGTCCTTTTCTTTGGAAATTACTCAAGAGCGTTCTTAATCTCTCATTTACCCGAGTTTCTGAAAGAAAAGCTCAAACATCTTTTACATTATGAAACAATAGTTTTATTTCCAACTCCTTGCTTACTTTTCATTAATATTTCGTACAATACTCACATCACACACTACGTGATACACTTATACTACCTCTATGACAACGACATGTTTTTTATTATCTTCAGCACTCTCACTCGGAAAGTAATTTTGAACATCAAACTAAATTTTATTACCTGCTCCAATCTTCATAGGCCAATTACCTTCCCTAAAATTTCGGTTGTAAGAACACTAGGTAAGAATTTTGTAAGTCAGAAGGCAAACGTTGTTTCAAAGTCAATTGAGTATCATCACAGTTACTCCAGCCTTTTTGACATTTTAAATAAGCTGTGTAATGTCCTGATGTTGTAGAAGGGCCATCATGGTAAATAATTGCTGCAGTTGCAGAGGTTCTTCCTGAAATTGACAATTGAGAAGCCACAATTTTTTTTATTAAAATTGTCAATTTAGTTCCATCAGGTCTACATCGTTGGACCTTTAAAATTACATACTGTCCATAACTTTGTATAAATAATGTTGATAGCATTGCAGATTTACATCGACCATGTTTTGATTTGCTTCTCTAACTAGATTATTAAAAGACACTGATTTGCAGCCTCGTAAAGTCAAATATATAAATCTTTCAGTGTCTATTGTAGGACTACTTGAAAAGGAGCAATTGTCGCAGTCATGTTGCCATTTATAAGAAAGGCCAAAAAGATTTTCTACATCTACACCTTCATCTTGCAATACAACAAGCATATACATTAGAGATTCCTGACAATCTTGCTGAATATTCTGTGAAAATTGATTTAGACCAGAACATATGTCTAAAACATTTCGAATTTCAGAAACACTTTGTATTTTTGTTATATCACTGCTACATTTCTCAAACACATAATTCAACAAACAACAAAATCTTTGATCTCGATTTTCAGCAATCTGCTCTTGTACAGTTTGGAGAAAAAAACATTAACCACTACATTAGCATAGCAGTTGAGACCAGAACTGTTTTCAAACTGAAATCCAACAACATCTTTAACTGAATCATTTTCCTTTCTGCTTACAATTACTGGTTCATCTACTTTTTTTCTTTTTGATACAACTTTACAACAATTTTTCTCATTTCTTCTTTTTCGGCCTACTACACGCTTTTCAAATAGAGGATATTGAGGTAAATTTGGAGCATACTCTCTTCTAAACCTATTATGTTCTTTTACACAATTTAGATCTGCACTAATCTTTGTGTCATCAAAATCAATCAAGTACAATCCAGATAAAGTTCTAACTCGAGATAAAGCAACTTATGCCATACCCTCCTTGAACACAGCATTTCCAATATTCACCAAAGCACTATCTACACTTAAACCTTGAGATTTATGAATAGTCACTGCATATGCCAAAGAAACAGGAAACTGTTTTCTGCGGACATATAAATCTTTCACAAGCAAAAAATCGGGCAGAACAATGACTGATTTGCTGTACTTCTTCAATACCATCACATTTAATTTTTATAAATTCAATTCCATCTCTATTTCGGTAATTCAGAAAATCCACAACATGACCCATTGCTCCATTTACTAAACCTCTTTCCACCTGTAAATTACGTCAATTTAAAGATGCATACAGAGTTTTTTCCAAACCAGCAGTTTTAGATATTGTCTTCTCTAAAGAATCCAATTTTGATTTCAACTTTTCTGACAAAATAATAGTTGCTCCTTCATGTCAAGCCCAACTTTCTTTAAAAAATACATATACTTCCATATTTTTAAAGACATCAACTAAGCATATTATTCACCCAGATCCATTTAAAATCAAGCTTGATTCACAGTGTGATCTTAGGCGAATGACCAGGATGTCACATGTAATCTACCATGTCTGTCTTTGCATGCAATATGTGTGTGTCTGCTCATACTATTTCACTGTCTCTACTGGTAAAAACAGACCACATATTTATAAGCAACACATAACATTCCTTTTTCATTTCAAAGGCACACCCCAGGTCTTGATTGCACAGCTTAGAGCCTATTTCTAAAGTAAGAGGCCTAACACAGACGCTGCCTAAGATTCCCTACTAGAACAAATACTAAAGCCCAACTGACTTTAAAAAAACATGTACTTCCATATTTTTAAAGACATCAACTAAGCATATTATTCACCAACATCCATTTAAAAGCAAGCTTGACTCACAGTGTGATCTTAGACACATGACCAGGATGTTACATGTAATCTACCATGTCTGTCTCTGCATGCAATATATGTGTCTCTGGTCATAGTATTTCACTGTCTCTACTATCAAAAAACAGACCACATATATATAAGCAACACATAACATTCCTCGTTCATTTCAAAGGCACACCCTGGATCCTGATTGCACAGCTTAGAGCCTATTTCTAAAGTAAGAGGCCTAACACAGACGCTGCTTAAGATTCTCTACTAGAACATATACTAAAGCCCAACTGACTTTAAAAAAACATGTACTTCCATATTTTTAAAGACATCAACTAAGCATATTATTCACCCAGATCCATTAAAAATCAAGCTTGACTCACAGTGTGTTTCAGACACATGGCCAGAATGTTACATGTAATCTACCATGTCTGTATCTACATGCAATATATGTGTCTCTGGTCATACTATTACACTGTCTCTAGTAGCAAAAAACAGACCACATATATATAAGCAAGACATAACATTCCTTTTTCATTTCAAAGGCACACCCTGGATCTTGATTGCACAGCTTAGAGCCTATTTCTGAAGTAAGAGGCCTGACACAGACGCTGCCTAAGATTCCCTACTAGAACAAATACTAAAGCCCAACTGACTTTAAAAAAACATGTACTTCCATATTTTTAAAGACATCAACTAAGCATATTGTTCACCAACATCCATTTAAAATCAAGCTTGACTCACAGTGTGATCTTAGGCACATGACCAGGTTGTCACATGTAATCTACCATGTCTGTTTCTGCATGCAATATGTGTGTGTCTACTCATACTATTTCACTGTCTCTACTGGCAAAAACAGACCACATATATATAAGCAACACATAACATTCCTCGTTCATTTCAAAGGCACACCCTGGATCTTGATTGCACAGCTTAGAGCCTATTTCTGAAGTAAGAAGCCTAACACAGACGCTGCCTAATATTCCCTACTAGAACATATACTAAAGCCCAACTGACTTAAAAAAACATGTACTTCCATATTTTTGAAGACATCAACTAAGCATATTATTCACCCAGATCCGTTAAAATCAAGCTTGACTCTCAGTGTGATCTTAGGCACATGACCAGGATGTTACATGTAATCTACCATGTCTGTCTCTGCATGCAATATGTGTGTTCCTGGTCATACTATTTCACTGTCTCTACTGGCAAAAAACAGACCACATATATATAAGCAACACATAACATTCCTCGTTCATTTCAAAGGCACACCATGGATCTTGATTGCACAGCTTAGAGTCTATTTCTGAAGTAAAAGGCCTAACACAGACGCTGCCTAAGATTCCCTACTAGAACATATACTAAAGCCCAACTGACTTTAAAAAAACATGTACTTCCATATTTTTAAAGACATCAACTAAGCATATTATTGACCCAGATCCATTTCAAATCAAGCTCGACTCACAGTGTGATCTTAGGCACATGACCAAGATGTTACATGTAATCTACCATGTCTGTCTCTGCATGCAATATGTGTGTGTCTGCTCATACTATTTCACTGTCTCAACTGGCAAAAAACAGACCACATATATATAAGCAACACATAACATTCCTCGTTCATTTCAAAGGCACACCCTAGATCTTGATTGCACAGCTTAGAGCCTATTTCTAAAGTAAGAGGCCTAACACAGACGCTGCCTAAGATTCCCTACTAGAACATGTACTAAAGCCCAACTGACTTTAAAAAAACATGTACTTCCATATTTTTAAAGACATCAACTAAGCATATTATTCACCCAGATCCATTTAAAATCAAGCTTGACTCAGAGTGTGATCTTAGACACATGACCAGGATGTTACATGTAATCTACAATGTCTGTCTCTGCATGCAATATATGTGTCTCTGGTCATACTATTTCACTGTCTCTACTAGCAAAAAACAGACCACATATATATAAGCAAGACATACCATTCATTTTTCATTTCAAAGGCACACCCTGGATCTTGATTGCACAGCTTAGAGCCTATTTCTGAAGTAAGAGGCCTAACACAGACGCTGCCTAAGATTCCCTACTAGAACATATACTAACGCCCAACTGACTTTGAAAAAACACGTACTTCCATATTTTTAAAGACATCAACTAAGCATATTATTCACCCAGATCCATTTAAAATCAAGCTTGACTCACAGTGTGATCTTAGGCACATGACCAGGATGTTACATGTAATCTACCATGTCTGTCTCTGCATGCAATATGTGTGTCTCTGGTCATACTATTTCACTGTCTCTACTGGTAAAAAACAGACCACATATATATAAGCAACACATAACATTCCTTGTTCATTTCAAAGGCACACCTTGGATCTTGATTGCACAGCTTAGAGCCTATTTCTGAAGTAAGAGGCCTAACACAGACGCTGCCTAAGATTCCCTACTAGAACATATACTAAAGCCCAACTGACTTTAAAAAAACATGTACTTCCATATTTTTAAAGACATCAACTAAGCATATTATTCACCCAGACCCATTTCAAATCAAGCTTGACTCACAGTGTGATCTTAGGCACATGACCAAGATGTTACATGTAATCTACCATGTCTGTCTCTGCATGCAATATGTGTGTGTCTGCTCATACTATTTCACTGTCTCTACTAGCAAAAAACAGACCACATATATATAAGCAAGACATACCATTCATTTTTCATTTCAAAGGCACACCCTGGATCTTGATTGCACAGCTTAGAGCCTATTTCTGAAGTAAGAGGCCTAACACAGATGCTGCCTAAGATTCCCTACTAGAAGACATACTAAAGCCCAACTGACTTTAAAAAAACATGTACTTCCATATTTTTAAAGACATCAACTAAGCATATTATTCAGCAAGATCCATTTAAAATTAAGCTTGACTCACAGTGTGATCTTAGGCATATGACCAGGATGTCACATGTAATCTACCATGTCTGTCTTTGCAAGCAATATGTGTGTGTCTGCTCATACTATTTCACTGTCTCTACTGGCAAAAACAGACCACATATATATAAGCAACACATAACATTCCTTTTTCATTTCAAAGGCACACCCCGGATCTTGATTGCACAGCTTAGAGCCTATTTCTAAAGTAAGAGGCCTAACACAGACGCTGCCTAAGATTCCCTACTAGAACAAATACTAAAGCCCAACTGACTTTAAAAAAACATGTACTTCCATATTTTTAAAGACATCAACTAAGCATATTATTCACCAACATCCATTTAAAAGCAAGCTTGACTCACAGTGTGATCTTAGACACATGACCAGGATGTTACATGTAATCTACCATGTCTGTCTCTGCATGCAATATATGTGTCTCTGGTCATAGTATTTCACTGTCTCTACTATCAAAAAACAGACCACATATATATAAGCAACACATAACATTCCTCGTTCATTTCAAAGGCACACCCTGGATCCTGATTGCACAGCTTAGTGCCTATTTCTAAAGTAAGAGGCCTAACACAGACGTTGCTTAAGATTCCCTACTAGAACATATACTAAAGCCCAACTGACTTTAAAAAAACATGTACTTCCATATTTTTAAAGACATCAACTAAGCATATTATTCACCCAGATCCATTAAAAATCAAGCTTGACTCACAGTGTGTTTCAGACACATGGCCAGAATGTTACATGTAATCTACCATGTCTGTATCTACATGCAATATATGTGTCTCTGGTCATATTATTACACTGTCTCTAGTAGCAAAAAACAGACCACATATATATAAGCAAGACATAACATTCCTTTTTCATTTCAAAGGAACACCCTGGATCTTGATTGCACAGCTTAGAGCCTATTTCTGAAGTAAGAGGCCTGACACAGACGCTGCCTAAGATTCCCTACTAGAACAAATACTAAAGCCCAACTGACTTTAAAAAACATGTACTTCCATATTTTTAAAGACATCAACTAAGCATATTGTTCACCAACATCCATTTAAAATCAAGCTTGACTCACAGTGTGATCTTAGGCACATGACCAGGTTGTCACATGTAATCTACCATGTCTGTTTCTGCATGCAATATGTGTGTGTCTACTCATACTATTTCACTGTCTCTACTGGCAAAAACAGACCACATATATATAAGCAACACATAACATTCCTCGTTCATTTCAAAGGCACACCCTGGATCTTGATTGCACAGCTTAGAGCCTATTTCTGAAGTAAGAAGCCTAACACGGACGCTGCCTAATATTCCCTACTAGAACATATACTAAAGCCCAACTGACTTAAAAAAACATGTACTTCCATATTTTTGAAGACATCAACTAAGCATATTATTCACCCAGATCCGTTAAAATCAAGCTTGACTCTCAGTGTGATCTTAGGCACATGACCAGGATGTTACATGTAATCTACCATGTCTGTCTCTGCATGCAATATGTGTGTTCCTGGTCATACTATTTCACTGTCTCTACTGGCAAAAAACAGACCACATATATATAAGCAACACATAACATTCCTCGTTCATTTCAAAGGCACACCATGGATCTTGATTGCACAGCTTAGAGTCTATTTCTGAAGTAAAAGGCCTAACACAGACGCTGCCTAAGATTCCCTATTAGAACATATACTAAAGCCCAACTGACTTTAAAAAAACATGTACTTCCATATTTTTAAAGACATCAACTAAGCATATTATTGACCCAGATCCATTTCAAATCAAGCTCGACTCACAGTGTGATCTTAGGCACATGACCAAGATGTTACATGTAATCTACCATGTCTGTCTCTGCATGCAATATGTGTGTGTCTGCTCATACTATTTCACTGTCTCAACTGGCAAAAAACAGACCACATATATATAAGCAACACATAACATTCCTCGTTCATTTCAAAGGCACACCCTAGATCTTGATTGCACAGCTTAGAGCCTATTTCTAAAGTAAGAGGCCTAACACAGACGCTGCCTAAGATTCCCTACTAGAACATGTACTAAAGCCCAACTGACTTTAAAAAAACATGTACTTCCATATTTTTAAAGACATCAACTAAGCATATTATTCACCCAGACCCATTTCAAATCAAGCTTGACTCACAGTGTGATCTTAGGCACATGACCAAGATGTTACATGTAATCTACCATGTCTGTCTCTGCATGCAATATGTGTGTGTCTGCTCATACTATTTCACTGTCTCTACTAGCAAAAAACAGACCACATATATATAAGCAAGACATACCATTCATTTTTCATTTCAAAGGCACACCCTGGATCTTGATTGCACAGCTTAGAGCCTATTTCTGAAGTAAGAGGCCTAACACAGATGCTGCCTAAGATTCCCTACTAGAAGACATACTAAAGCCCAACTGACTTTAAAAAAACATGTACTTCCATATTTTTAAAGACATCAACTAAGCATATTATTCAGCAAGATCCATTTAAAATTAAGCTTGACTCACAGTGTGATCTTAGGCATATGACCAGGATGTCACATGTAATCTACCATGTCTGTCTTTGCAAGCAATATGTGTGTGTCTGCTCATACTATTTCACTGTCTCTACTGGCAAAAACAGACCACATATATATAAGCAACACATAACATTCCTTTTTCATTTCAAAGGCACACCCCGGATCTTGATTGCACAGCTTAGAGCCTATTTCTAAAGTAAGAGGCCTAACACAGACGCTGCCTAAGATTCCCTACTAGAACAAATACTAAAGCCCAACTGACTTTAAAAAAACATGTACTTCCATATTTTTAAAGACATCAACTAAGCATATTATTCACCAACATCCATTTAAAAGCAAGCTTGACTCACAGTGTGATCTTAGACACATGACCAGGATGTTACATGTAATCTACCATGTCTGTCTCTGCATGCAATATATGTGTCTCTGGTCATAGTATTTCACTGTCTCTACTATCAAAAAACAGACCACATATATATAAGCAACACATAACATTCCTCGTTCATTTCAAAGGCACACCCTGGATCCTGATTGCACAGCTTAGTGCCTATTTCTAAAGTAAGAGGCCTAACACAGACGTTGCTTAAGATTCCCTACTAGAACATATACTAAAGCCCAACTGACTTTAAAAAAACATGTACTTCCATATTTTTAAAGACATCAACTAAGCATATTATTCACCCAGATCCATTAAAAATCAAGCTTGACTCACAGTGTGTTTCAGACACATGGCCAGAATGTTACATGTAATCTACCATGTCTGTATCTACATGCAATATATGTGTCTCTGGTCATATTATTACACTGTCTCTAGTAGCAAAAAACAGACCACATATATATAAGCAAGACATAACATTCCTTTTTCATTTCAAAGGAACACCCTGGATCTTGATTGCACAGCTTAGAGCCTATTTCTGAAGTAAGAGGCCTGACACAGACGCTGCCTAAGATTCCCTACTAGAACAAATACTAAAGCCCAACTGACTTTAAAAAACATGTACTTCCATATTTTTAAAGACATCAACTAAGCATATTGTTCACCAACATCCATTTAAAATCAAGCTTGACTCACAGTGTGATCTTAGGCACATGACCAGGTTGTCACATGTAATCTACCATGTCTGTTTCTGCATGCAATATGTGTGTGTCTACTCATACTATTTCACTGTCTCTACTGGCAAAAACAGACCACATATATATAAGCAACACATAACATTCCTCGTTCATTTCAAAGGCACACCCTGGATCTTGATTGCACAGCTTAGAGCCTATTTCTGAAGTAAGAAGCCTAACACGGACGCTGCCTAATATTCCCTACTAGAACATATACTAAAGCCCAACTGACTTAAAAAAACATGTACTTCCATATTTTTGAAGACATCAACTAAGCATATTATTCACCCAGATCCGTTAAAATCAAGCTTGACTCTCAGTGTGATCTTAGGCACATGACCAGGATGTTACATGTAATCTACCATGTCTGTCTCTGCATGCAATATGTGTGTTCCTGGTCATACTATTTCACTGTCTCTACTGGCAAAAAACAGACCACATATATATAAGCAACACATAACATTCCTCGTTCATTTCAAAGGCACACCATGGATCTTGATTGCACAGCTTAGAGTCTATTTCTGAAGTAAAAGGCCTAACACAGACGCTGCCTAAGATTCCCTATTAGAACATATACTAAAGCCCAACTGACTTTAAAAAAACATGTACTTCCATATTTTTAAAGACATCAACTAAGCATATTATTGACCCAGATCCATTTCAAATCAAGCTCGACTCACAGTGTGATCTTAGGCACATGACCAAGATGTTACATGTAATCTACCATGTCTGTCTCTGCATGCAATATGTGTGTGTCTGCTCATACTATTTCACTGTCTCAACTGGCAAAAAACAGACCACATATATATAAGCAACACATAACATTCCTCGTTCATTTCAAAGGCACACCCTAGATCTTGATTGCACAGCTTAGAGCCTATTTCTAAAGTAAGAGGCCTAACACAGACGCTGCCTAAGATTCCCTACTAGAACATGTACTAAAGCCCAACTGACTTTAAAAAAACATGTACTTCCATATTTTTAAAGACATCAACTAAGCATATTATTCACCCAGATCCATTTAAAATCAAGCTTGACTCAGAGTGTGATCTTAGACACATGACCAGGATGTTACATGTAATCTACAATGTCTGTCTCTGCATGCAATATATGTGTCTCTGGTCATACTATTTCACTGTCTCTACTAGCAAAAAACAGACCACATATATATAAGCAAGACATACCATTAATTTTTCATTTCAAAGGCACACCCTGGATCTTGATTGCACAGCTTAGAGCCTATTTCTGAAGTAAGAGGCCTAACACAGACGCTGCCTAAGATTCCCTACTAGAACATATACTAACGCCCAACTGACTTTGAAAAAACACGTACTTCCATATTTTTAAAGACATCAACTAAGCATATTATTCACCCAGATCCATTTAAAATCAAGCTTGACTCACAGTGTGATCTTAGGCACATGACCAGGATGTTACATGTAATCTACCATGTCTGTCTCTGCATGCAATATGTGTGTCTCTGGTCATACTATTTCACTGTCTCTACTGGTAAAAAACAGACCACATATATATAAGCAACACATAACATTCCTTGTTCATTTCAAAGGCACACCTTGGATCTTGATTGCTCAGCTTAGAGCCTATTTCTGAAGTAAGAGGCCTAACACAGACGCTGCCTAAGATTCCCTACTAGAACATATACTAAAGCCCAACTGACTTTAAAAAAACATGTACTTCCATATTTTTAAAGACATCAACTAAGCATATTATTCACCCAGATCCATTTCAAATCAAGCTTGACTCACAGTGTGATCTTAGGCACATGACCAAGATGTTACATGTAATCTACCATGTCTGTCTCTGCATGCAATATGTGTGTGTCTGCTCATACTATTTCACTGTCTCTACTAGCAAAAAACAGACCACATATATATAAGCAAGACATACCATTCATTTTTCATTTCAAAGGCACACCCTGGATCTTGATTGCACAGCTTAGAGCCTATTTCTGAAGTAAGAGGCCTAACACAGATGCTGCCTAAGATTCCCTACTAGAAGACATACTAAAGCCCAACTGACTTTAAAAAAACATGTACTTCCATATTTTTAAAGACATCAACTAAGCATATTATTCAGCAAGATCCATTTACAATTAAGCTTGACTCACAGTGGGATCTTAGGCATATGACCAGGATGTCACATGTAATCTACCATGTCTGTCTTTGCAAGCAATATGTGTGTGTCTGCTCATACTATTTCACTGTCTCTACTGGCAAAAACAGACCACATATATATAAGCAACACATAACATTCCTCATTCATTTCAAAGGCACACCCTGGATCTTGATTGCACAGCTTAGAGCCTATTTCTGAAGTAAGAGGCCTAAAACAGACGCTGCCTAAGATTCCCTACTAGAACATATACTAAAGCCGAACTGACTTAAAAAAAACATGTACTTCCATATTTTTGAAGACATCAACTAAGCATATTATTCACCCAGATCCATTTAAAATCAGGCTTGACTCACAGTGTGATCTTATGCGCATGACCAGGATGTCACATGTAATCTACCATGTCTGTCTTTGCCTGCAATATATGTGTGTCTGCTCATACTATTTCACTGTCTCTACTGGCAAAAAACAGACCACATATATATAAGCAACAGATAACATTCCTCGTTCATTTCAAAGGCACACCCTGGATCTTGATTGAACAGCTTAGAGCCTATTTCTGAAGTAAGAGGCCTAACACAGACGCTGCCTAAGATTCCCTACTAGAACATATACTAAAGCCCAACTGACTTTGAAAAAACACGTACTTCCATATTTTTAAAGACATCAACTAAGCATATTATTCACCCAGATCCATTTAAAATCAAGCTTGACTCACAGTGTGATCTTAGGCACATGACCAGGATGTTACATGTAATCTACCATGTCTGTCTCTGCATGCAATATGTGTGTCTCTGGTCATACTATTTCACTGTCTCTACTGGCAAAAAACAGACCACATATATATAAGCAACACATAATATTCCTCGTTCATTTCAAAGGCACACCTTGGATCTTGATTGCACAGCTTAGAGCCTATTTCTGAAGTAAGAGGCCTAACACAGACGCTGCCTAAGACTCCCTACTAGAACATATACTAAAGCCCAACTGACTTTAAAAAAAATGTACTTCCATATTTTTAAAGACATCAACTAAGCATATTATTCACCCAGATCCATTTCAAATCAAGCTTGACTCACAGTGTGATCTTAGGCACATGACCAAGATGTTACATGTAATCTACCATGTCTGTCTCTGCATTAAATATGTGTGTGTCTGCTCATACTATTTCACTGTCTCTACTGGCAAAAAACAGACCACATATATATAAGAAACACATAACATTCCTAGTGCATTTCAAAGGCACACCCTGGATCTTGATTGCACAGCTTAGAGCCTATTTCTAAAGTAAGAGGCCTAACACAGACGCTGCCTAAGATTCCCTACTAGAACATATACTAAAGCCCAACTGACTTTAAAAAATACATGTACTTCCATATTTTTAGACATCAACTAAGCATAATATTCACCCAGATCCATTTAAAATCAAGCTTGACTCACAGTGTGATCTTAGACACATGACCAGGATGTTACATGTAATCTACCATGTCTGTCTCTGCATGCAATATATGTGTCTCTGGTCATAGTATTTCACTGTCTCTACTTTAAAAAAACAGACCACATATATATAAGCAAGACATAACATTCCTTTTTCATTTCAAAGGCACACCCTGGATCTTGATTGCACAGCTTAGAGCCTATTTCTGAAGTAAGAGGCCTAACACAGATGCTGCCTAAGATTCCCTACTAGAACATATACTAAAGCCCAACTGACTTTAAAAAAACATGTACTTCCATTTTTTTAAAGACATCAACTAAGCATATTATTCACCAAGATCCATTTAAAATCAAGCTTGACTCACAGTGTGATCTTAGGCACATGACCAGGATGTCACATGTAATCTACCATGTCTGTCTCTGCATGCAATATGTGTGTGTCTGCTCATACTATTTCACTGTCTCTACTGGCAAAAAACAGACCACATATATATAAGCAACACATAACATTCCTCGTTCATTTCAAAGGCACACCCTGGATCTTGATTGCACAGCTTAGAGCCTATTTCTGCAGTAAGAGGCCTAACACAGACGCTGCCTAAGATTCCCTATTAGAACATATACTAAAGCCCAACTGACTTTAAAAAAACATGTACTTCCATATTTTTAAAGACATCAACTAAGCATATTATTCACCAAGATCAATTTTAAATCAAGCTTGACTCACAGTGTGGTCTTAGGCACATGACCAGGATGTTTCATGTAATCTACCATGTCTGTCTCTGCATGCAATATGTGTGTGTCTGCTCATACTATTTCACTATCTCTACTGGCAAAAAACAGACCACATATATATATATAAGCAACACATAACATTCCTCATTCATTTCAAAGGCACACCCTGGATCTTGATTGCACAGCATAGAGCCTATTTCTGAAGTAAGAGGCCTAACACAGACACTGCCTAAGATTCTCTACTAGAACATATACTAAAGCCCAACTGACTTTAAAAAAACATGTACTTCCATATTTTTAAAGTCATCAACTAAGCATATTATTCACCCAGATCCATTTCAAATCAAGCTTGACTCACAGTGTGATCTTAGGCACATGACCAAGATGTTACATGTAATCTACCATGTCTGTCTCTGCATGCAATATGTGTGTGTCTGCTCATACTATTTCACTGTCTCTACTGGCAAAAAACAGACCACATATATATAAGCAACACATAACATTCCTAGTTCATTTCAAAGGCACACCCTGGATCTTGATTGGACAGCTTAGAGCCTATTTCTAAAGTAAGAGGCCTAACACAGACGCTGCCTAAGATTGCCTACTAGAACATATACTTTAGCCCAACTGACTTTAAAAAATACATGTACTTCCATATTTCTAGACACCAACTAAGCATATTATTCACCCAGATCCATTTAAAATCAAGCTTAACTCACAGTGTGATCTTAGACATATGACCAGGATGTTACATGTAATCTACCATGTCTGTCTCTGCATGCAATATATGTGTCTCTGGTCATAGTATTTCACTGTCTCTACTATAAAAAAACAGACCACATATATATAAGCAAGACATAACATTCCTTTTTCATTTCAAAGGGACACCCTGGATCTTGATTGCACAGCTTAGAGCCTATTTCTGAAGTAAGAGGCCTAACACAGATGCTGCCTAAGATTCCCTACTAGAACACATACTAAAGCCCAACTGACTTTAAAAAAACATGTACTTCCATATTTTTAAAGACATCAACTAAGCATATTATTCACCAAGATCCATTTAAAAGTAAGCTTGACTCACAGTGTGATCTTAGGCATATGACCAGGATGTCACATTTAATCTACCATGTCTGTCTTTGCATGCAATATGTGTGTGTCTGCTCATACTATTTCACTGTCTCTACTGGCAAAAACAGACCACATATATATAAGCAACACACAACATTCCTCATTCATTTCAAAGGCACACCCTGGATCTTGATTGCACAGCTTAGAGCCTATTTCTGAAGTAAGAGGCCTGAAACAGACGTTGCCTAAGATTCCCTACTAGAACATATACTAAAGCCGAACTGACTTAAAAAAAACATGTACTTCCATATTTTTGAAGACATAAACTAAGCATATTATTCACCCAGATCCATTTAAAATCAAGCTTGACTCACAGTGTGATCTTAGGCACATGACCAGGATGTCACATATAATCTACCATGTCTGTCTCTGCATGCAATATGTGTGTGTCTGCTCATACTATTTCACTGTCTCTACTGGCAAAAAACAGACCACATATATATAAGCAACACATAACATTCCTCGTTCATTTCAAAGGCACACCCTGGATCTTGATTGCACAGCTTAGAGCCTATTTCTGCAGTAAGAGGCCTAACACAGACGCTGCCTAAGATTCCCTATTAGAACATATACTAAAGCCCAACTGACTTTAAAAAAACATGTACTTCCATATTTTTAAAGACATCAACTAAGCATATTATTCACCAAGATCCATTTTAAATCAAGCTTGACTCACAGTGTGGTCTTAGGCACATGACCAGGATGTTTCATGTAATCTACCATGTCTGTCTCTGCATGCAATATGTGTGTGTCTGCTCATACTATTTCAATATCTCTACTGGTAAAAAACAGACCACATATATATATATAAGCAACACATAACATTCCTCATTCATTTCAAAGGCACACCCTGGATCTTGATTGCACAGCTTAGAGCCTATTTCTGAAGTAAGAGGCCTAACACAGACACTGCCTAAGATTCTCTACTAGAACATATACTAAAGCCCAACTGACTTTAAAAAAACATGTACTTCCATATTTTTAAAGACATCAACTAAGCATATTATTCACCCAGATCCATTTCAAATCAAGCTTGACTCACGGTGTGATCTTAGGCACATGACCAAGATGTTACATGTAATCTACCATGTCTGTCTCTGCATGCAATATGTGTGTGTCTGCTCATACTATTTCACTGTCTCTACTGGCAAAAAACAGACCACATATATATAAGCAACACATAACATTCCTAGTTCATTTCAAAGGCACACCCAGGATCTTGATTGCACAGCTTAGAGCCTATTTCTAAAGTAAGAGGCCTAACACAGACGCTGCCTAAGATTGCCTACTAGAACATATACTTTAGCCCAACTGACTTTAAAAAATACATGTCCTTCCATATTTTTAGACATCGACTAAGCATATTATTCACCCAGATCCATTTAAAATCAAGCTTGACTCACAGTGTGATCTTAGACACATGACCAGGATGTTACATGTAATCTACCATGTCTGTCTCTGCATGCAATATATGTGTCTCTGGTCATAGTATTTCACTGTCTCGACTATAAAAAAACAGACCACATATATATAAGCAAGACATAACATTCCTTTTTCATTTCAAAGGCACACCCTGGATCTTGATTGCACAGCTTAGAGCCTATTTCTGAAGTAAGAGGCCTAACACAGATGCTGCCTAAGATTCCCTACTAAAACATATACTAAAGCCCAACTGACTTTAAAAAAACATGTACTTCCATTTTTTTAAAGACATCAACTAAGCATATTATTCACCAAGATCCATTTAAAATCAAGCTTGACTCACAGTGTGATCTTAGGCACATGACCAGGATGTCACATGTAATCTACCATGTCTGTCTCTGCATGCAATATGTGTGTGTCTGCTCATACTATTTCACTGTCTCTACTGGTAAAAAACAGACCACATATATATAAGCAACACATAACATTCCTCGTTCATTTCAAAGACACACCTTGGATCTTGATTGCACAGCTTAGAGCCTATTTCTGAAGTAAGAGGCCTAACACAGATGCTGCCTAAGATTCCCTACTAGAACACATACTAAAGCCCAACTGACTTTAAAAAAAATGTACTTCCATATTTTTAAAGACATCAACTAAGCATATCATTCACCAAGATCCATTTAAAATTAAGCTTGACTCACAGTGTGATCTTAGGCACATGGCCAAGATGTTACATGTAATCTACCATGTCTGTCTCTGCATGCAATATGTGTGTGTCTTCTCATACTATTTCACTGTCTCTACTAGCAAAAAACAGACCACATATATATAAGCAAGACATACCATTCATTTTTCATTTCAAAGGCACACCCTGGATCTTGATTGCACAGCTTAGAGCCTATTTCTGAAGTAAGAGGCCTAACACAGATGCTGCCTAAGATTCCCTACTAGAACACATACTAAAGCCCAACTGACTTTAATAAAACATGTACTTCCATATTTTTAAAGACATCAACTAAGCATATCATTCACCAAGATCCATTTAAAATTAAGCTTGACTCACAGTGTGATCTTAGGCATATGACCAGGATGTCACATGTAATCTACCATGTCTGTTTTTGCATGCAATATGTGTGTGTCTGCTCATACTATTTCACTGTCTCTACTGGCAAAAACAGACCACATATATATAAGCAACACATAACATTCCTCATTCATTTCAAAGGCACACCCTGGATCTTGATTGCACAGCTTAGAGCCTATTTCTGAAGTAAGAGGCCTAACACAGACGCTGCCTAAGATTCCCTACTAGAACATATACTAAAGCCGAACTGACTTAAAAAAAACATGTACTTCCATATTTTTGAAGACATCAACTAAGCATATTATTCACCCAGATCCATTTAAAATCAAGCTTGACTCGAAGTGTGATCTTATGCGCATGACCAGGATGTCACATGTAATCTACCATGTCTGTCTTTGCATGCAATATATGTGTGTCTGCTCATACTATTTCACTGTCTCTACTGGCAAAAAACAGACCACATATATATAAGCAACAGATAACATTCCTCGTTCATTTCAAAGGCACACCCTAGATCTTGATTGCACAGCTTAGAGCCTATTTCTGAAGTAAGAGGCCTAACACAGACGCTGCCTAAGATTCCCTACTAGAACATATACTAAAGCCCAACTGACTTTGAAAAAACACGTACTTCCATATTTTTAAAGACATCAACTAAGCATATTATTCACCCAGATCCATTTAAAATCAAGCTTGACTCACAGTGTGATCTTAGGCACATGACCAAGAAGTTACATGTAATCTACCATGTCTGTCTCTGCATTCAATATGTGTGTGTCTGCTCATACTATTTCACTGTCTCTACTGGCAAAAAACAGACCACATATATATATAAGCAACACATAACATTCCTAGTTCATTTCAAAGTCACACCCTGGATCTTGATTGCACAGCTTAGAGCCTATTTCTGAAGTAAGAGGCCTAACACAGACGCTGCCTAAGATTCCCTACTAGAACATATACTAAAGCCCAACTGACTTTAAAAAATACATGTACTTCCATATTTTTAGACATCAACTAAGCATATTATTCACCCAGATCCATTTAAAATCAAGCTTGACTCACAGTGTGATCTTAGACACATGACCAGGATGTTACATGTAATCCACCATGTCTGTCTCTGCCTGCAATATATGTGTCTCAGGTCATAGTATTTCACTGTCTCTACTATCAAAAAACAGACCACATATATATATAAGCAAGACATAACATTCCTTTTTCATTTCAAAGGCACACCCTGGATCTTGATTGCACAGCTTAGAGCCTATTTCTGAAGTAAGAGGCCTAACACAGATGCTGCCTAAGATTCCCTACTAGAACATATACTAAAGCCCAAGTGACTTTAAAAAAACATGTACTTCCATTTTTTTAAAGACATCAACTAAGCATATTCTTCACCAAGATCCATTTAAAATCAAGCTTGACTCACAGTGTGGTCTTAGGCACATGACCAGGATGTCACATGTAATCTACCATGTCTGTCTCTGCATGCAATATGTGTGTGTGTGCTCATACTATTTCACTGTCTCTACTGGCAAAAAACAGACCACATATATATAAGCAACACATAACATTCCTCGTTCATTTCAAAGGCACACCCTGGATCTTGATTGCACAGCTTCGAGCCTATTTCTGCAGTAAGAGGCCTAACACAGACGCTGCCTAAGATTCCCTATTAGAACATATACTAAAGCCCAACTGACTTTAAAAAATACATGTACTTCCATATTTTTAGACATCAACTAAGCATATTATTCACCCAGATCCATTTTAAATCAAGCTTGACTCACAGTGTGATCTTAGACACATGACCAGGATGTTACATGTAATCCACCATGTCTGTCTCTGCCTGCAATATATGTGTCTCAGGTCATAGTATTTCACTATCTCTACTGGCAAAAAACAGACCACATATATATATATATATAAGCAACACATAACATTCCTCATTCATTTCAAAGGCACACCCTGGATCTTGATTGCACAGCTTAGAACCTATTTCTGAAGTAAGAGGCCTAACACAGACACTGACTAAGATTCTCTACTAGAACATATACTAAAGCCCAACTGACTTTAAAAAAACATGTACTTCCATATTTTTAAAGACATCAACTAAGCATATTATTAACCCAGATCCATTTCAAATCAAGCTTGACTCACAGTGTGATCTTAGGCACATGACCAAGATGTTACATGTAATCTACCATGTCTGTCTCTGCATGCAATATGTGTGTGTTTGCTCATACTATTTCACTGTCTCTACTGGCAAAAAACAGACCACATATATATAAGCAACACATACCATTCCTCGTTCATTTCAAAGGCACACCCTGGATCTTGATTGCACAGCTTAGAGCCTATTTCCGAAGTAAGAGACCTAACACAGACGCTGCCTAAGATTCCCTATTAGAACATATACTAAAGCCCAACTGACTTTAAAAAAACATGTACTTCCATATTTTTAAAGACATCAACTAAGCATATTATTCACCCAGATCCATTTAAAATCAAGCTTGACTCACAGTGTGATCTTAGGCACATAACCAGGATGTTACATGTAATCTACCATGTCTGTCTCTGCATGCAATATCTGTGTCCCTGATCATACTATTTCACAGTCTCTACTGGCAAAAAACAGACCACATATATATATAAGCAACACATAACATTCCTAGTTCATTTCAAAGGCACACCCTGGATCTTGATTGCACAGCTTAGAGCCTATTTCTAAAGTAAGAGGCCTAACACAGTTGCTGCCTAAAATTCCCTACTAGAACATATACTAAAGCCCAACTGACTTTAAAAAATACATGTACTTCCATATTTTTAGACATCAGCTAATCATATTATTCACCCAGGTCCATTTAAAATCAAGCTTGACTCACAGTGTGATCTTAGACACATGACCAGGATGTTACATGTAATCTACCATGTCTGTCTCTGCATGCAATATGTGTGTGTCTGCTCATACTATTTCACTGTCTCTACTGGCAAAAAACAGACCACATATATATAAGCAACACATACCATTCCTCGTTCATTTCAAAGGCACACCCTGGATCTTGATTGCACAGCTTAGAGCCTATTTCTGCAGTAAGAGGCCTAACACAGACGCTGCCTAAGATTGCCTATTAGAACATATACTAAAGCCCAACTGACTTTAAAAAAACATGTACTTCCATATTTTTAAAGACATCAACTAAGCATATTATTCACCCAGATCCATTTAAAATCAAGCTTGACTCACAGTGTGATCATAGGCACATAACCAGGATGTTACATGTAATCTCCCATGTCTGTCTCTGCATGCAATATCTGTGTCCCTGGTCATACTATTTCACTGTCTCTACTGGCAAAAAACAGACCACATATATATAAGCAAGACATAACATTCCTTTTTCATTTCAAAGGCACACCCTGGATCTTGATTGCACAGCTTAGAGCCTATTTCTGAAGTAAGAGGCCTAACACAGACGCTGCCTAAGATTCCCTACTAGAACATATACTAAAGCCCAACTGACTTTAAAAACACATATACTTCAATATTTTTAAAGACATCAACTAAGCATATTATTCACCCAGATCCATTTAAACTCAAGCTTAACTCACAGTGGATCTTAGGCACATGTGACACATGTCATGACACACACACAGAGAGAGAAATGACACACAGAAAAAGAGAGATTATGCACGTGCAAAGTGACATGAGACACAGACACAGAGTACCCTTTAAGCTAAGAGAGGCAAACTGTTAGAAGGTACAAGTGACATTATTGAAAAATGTGAAAATGTAAATCCTTATTTCAAACAGACACTCAGTGTGAACCTTGACCAACATTTAAAAGCCAGACATTTTACCAGAAAACATTTTCCATAGTAAATCGTTTTTACACAAAGCACAGCTCATTTAAATGACCACTACAAAACAAAGCAGAAACCTAACTCATTTCCAAAATACATTTCCAATATGCACCATTCAATTTTTAAACAACATTACAAAAAAAATGACATACAATACTAGAATTAAGAAGCACAATATGCTTCTTAATCTTCCCCATAGTACATACAGCAGTCTATCTTTATTAAGAGAATCATTACTCACCTTTAAAAATGCTTTGGAAGATGGAGAACAGTGTCAGTCACACACACCAGATTTTCTTAAGCAGAATCTCTGAATAATGCTCTTGTCACTGGAGCCTTTCAATAATGGCACAGATTCCCTCTCATTTCAGACCCATATTCTTGTACATAACCAATCAAAATTCTTCCCACACAAATTCAAAACCAAACTGCACATTTTAATTGGTTGTACATTTCAACACTTTGAAACTCACATAATATTCACCCATCCCCCAGTGCTCATTCAGCCTGTTACCATGGTAACTCCCACCTAACCCAGCACACAGTTCAAAAGTTCATCATAGAATGTTGCAAAAGAATTCAGCAAGGGTGTTTGACCTCTCAATGTACTAGCTAATCATATGCAATGTTTCTTTAAATGACCTTTTCTCAACCATTAAAATGACTTCTTACAAAAAAAAGCATACACCCTAATTTTCAGTGCTGAATTTTAAGAAAGCATCCATCATTTCTTGTTTTTCAACTGCACTGAATCTCAACCACTTTTTTTCATAATTCCTACTTTCAAACTGCCATTTCACTTCCACAACTCATCTACCGTCAAGATGCCAAAAGTATGGTTTGTGGGTCATAGCTTTGTCTACTGGAGTGAAAAATTGTGTGGATTGGACAGAGAGGATTAAGAAGTCACCAATTGATACCATTGATAAAATCCTTTATGCATCTACCACACCCTGACCTCATGATTGTGCACTGTGGTGGCAATGACTTGGGCACTTTGACTGGGGTTGGTCTGGAAATGCTTTTAAAGGACATCTTTGGGCAATTGATGTCACTTTTTCCAAAAACTGCATTGGTATTTTCTAATATATGCCAACGGCAAAAATGGAACTGGTCCAACCAATTTTGTCCACAGATTGAGAAAGCAAGGAAACATGTGAATAAACCTCTTTCTGCTTTCCTCAGAGACTATGGTATGGGTTCCATATACCACAACAACTTGCGTTACAACATTCAAGGCATCTATAGGAGAGATGGTGTACATTTTACAGATGAGGGGAATAGAGTCTTCCCTTTGAATTTGAGACTCTGCATTGGTACCTACTTGTAGGTACAAAAAACACCCACATAACACAACAGCTCTTTTCAGAGCTACTCTCCCTCTAAGCACTCTAAATAATTTTTTTACTCTAATTTTTTTACATTGTTTTTCCCCGTAGTGCGCTTAGGGTGCGCGCACCGGTGAGCGTACATGGGAACGCACTCAGCGCTCACCCCGTGAAAATAAAAAAAAATAAAAAAGTTTTGTGCCCTTCAGGGTCCTTCTAGGCCCCCCCTCAGAAAACCTAGGGGGTCAGGGGGCGTCTACCCTGCCCCCTTTTAATCATGTCCCCCTTTTTTTTTTACACCTCTTGTGTCTCGATTCTGCCGAGACACAAGATGGCGGACTCTCCGGACTGTTTGGAATATTGACAGACACCCGAGAGCCAATCAGCTTTCCGCTCGCGCACTTCCGTGGCACGCTGGATGCGCTCCCCGGTACGCGTACCGGTAAGCGCTCGAAGCACGCTTATTGATATATATGTGTTTTTGAAGTTGCTTTTCATAAAAACCACTGGAGCAATTTCAAACAAATATGGAAAAGGCCCTACTACGTACCAGTGCCTATCATTTTACCAAGTTTCGTGTAATTCCATTCATCCGTTCGGGCTGTAGCCGTGTCTAAATGTCCTATACAAAATTGCATGGGGAAAACACATTTGAAAGTATTGAAATTTAGAACCAATCAAAATGTTACTTTCATTTTGAATTTGTGTGTGATGAAGTATGATTGGTTATGTATATGTCTTAAATAAGAGGAAAACACGGCCATTTAGTGATACTCCTGTCTGAGTTACTTTTGAGAGGAATTTTGGGTGCTCAATTTCTGGAGTTTGAATTACACAGTACTAACTCTTCTCCTACTTTCAAAAAGGTGAGTTGTTAATTTGTAAGAGAAACTATGTTGTACACTTTAAGATAATTTGGAAAATGTTTTCTGTTAGCTATTTACAGTCATTTTGTTATAATTATGGATTAAGATAGGCTTCATCACATGCAGTGCTTTATATTTCTAGTACCTGCCTGATACTATACACTACCAATTAATTTTAAGGAACTAAATACTTGATTAAGCTACTTTCATATTATGTATTACTAAAAATGATAAATGAAAGTGATTACTTTTTTCTGCAACTTACAGCAAGAAATTTGAAATTAAAATGGATCAGAATGAGGAGACCAAGTAAAATTCTTTTGAAATTTCAACTACATTTATTGAAATTCAAAATGTCACAGATATCGACAGCACCATTTTATCACGAGGAGGATATTACATAAATAATTTTTGGGATGAATCTTTTGACGAACAATTTATCAAATGTTTGGGTACAATATAATTCCATCAATTATCATGGCACACTTATAATGAGGAGATTCATGATCATATAATTGAAGAGGAAATTCCAGATGAGGACCTGCTACAAGTTTTATTAAATTATGACAATTCTGAACAATGAATTATTATTTTCAAATTAAAAATTAGTTGACATATTATTCATTTTTATTTCTAATTTATGAGGAAGTAGCGAAGTGATTGTATTGAAGTGAATTTTAGAATCTGCATCGGTACCTACTTTATATCTGTTCAACAGCTATCTATTCTTCAGCGCCGGGAAACCCTTTTCGGGTAGCTGTCGCGCTTTAAAAGCTCAATAAATAAATAAGTAAATAAATTGTAGGTACTTAAATCACCCACATAATACAACAGCTCTTTTTAGAGCTACCCTACCTCTAAACAATCCAAATTCTTATTTAACACTATTTTCAATGTTTTTCCCTGTGGTACGCTCTGGATGCGCGTACCGGTGAGCGTACATGGGAACGCACACAGCGCTTACCCCGTGAAAATTGCAAAAAAAAACAAACAGTTTTTTTGCCCTTCAGGGTCCTTCTAGGCCCCCCTCTGAAAACCTAGGGGGTCAGGGGGTGTCTTCCCTGCCCCCTTTTAATCATTTCCCCCTTTTTATTTTCACCTCTTGTGACTCGATTCTACCGAGACACAAGATGGTGGACTCTCCAGACTGTTTAGAATGTTGACAGACATCCGACAGCCAATCAGCTTCCGCTCGCGCACTCCCGTGGCGCGCCGGGTGTGCTCCCCGGTACGCGTACCGGTGAGCGCTCGGAGCGCGGTTATAGATTTATATGTGTTTTTGAAGTTAATTTTCAAAAAAAACACTGGAACAATTTTCACCAAATATGGCAAAGGCACATCTGTGTACCAGTCCCTACAATTTTGCAAAGTGTGGCGTAATTCCGTTCTGCGGTTGGGCTGTAGCCGTGTTAGAACGTCCTATGGAAATTAACATGGGGTAAATACGTTTTGGGACCCCCCTTTTTTCTCAGCCCCCACTTCACGAATACCCCCGAAACTTTTAGGGAAGGAGCGCAGCGGAGCTGGCCAAAATTTTGGAAAATTACTGGCAAATTCCTCCACCGGCGCCAAAGTTATTCCCAATAGAATGTTATGGATTTCATATGGTATCTTGGTCCTAACTATAACTATATATCTATATATCTATATATCTATATATATATATATATTCACTGAAAAAACCATAGGTTATAGACCATATATAGTTAAGAATTAGTATTTACAAAACCTTGAAAATTCACTGAAAAAACCATAGGTTATAGACCATATATAGTTAGGAATTAGCATTTAAAAAACCTTTTTTTACTGACACAAAACCATTGAAATTCCATATATAGTTAGTTGTACTAACTATATATCGCGCACCCGCAATCCACTGCTGATCATGTCACATATTACATCATTCATGACATGGTCAGTGACATCACTGATGACATCACTGATGAAATCTCAAATGACATCACTGATGACATCACTGATGACATCTCAATTGACATCACTGATGACATCACTGATGACATCTCATTTGACATGACTGATCACATCACTGATGACATCATTCATGTGATAATACGATGAACTTCTTCAGACTCTAATATAACCTTAAATACACTCAGTGTAAATAGACACTCACAGACTGTCACTCATCCATGGAGTTACTCACACACCTAGTCAGTCATGCAAAGAATCAATCACACCTCCATTTCCTCAACTATGCAGTTATACACACCTTACGTATTCAAACAGATACTAACACATATTTACTCTCTTATACAATCCCTGATACAATTTCATAATGATCCATACAGCCACTCACACATTCACTGCCTCTTATGCACAGTTATTTATATATGTCAACTCTCACATATACTGTGTTTTACATATGTTTTTACTTTGACATGTAGCACTGAGATATACATTCACTCACCAATACACTCATGCACACAGTCAACCACCCATAGAGCTGTTTCCACATGCACTTTTGAACCCATACATCTAGTGAAGCAACTGCTCACACATCTATGCACAGAGTCATACACCTCTCAACCATCAACACACACACTCAGTCTCCCATACAAATACTTGGGCAACCAATCAATAACCCATATAGTTACTCATATAGCTACTGATCAACACCTGCGGCAGTTTACAGAACAACAGACATAATGATGCACAAATTAAGGCAGTTTAGTCACTAACCCATGCACTCAGTGAGACATATTTAATCACTCACTCATACAGTCAGTCATGCACCTACTAAATCCTTCATCCAGACACTTATACATCCACTCATTCTTCAATATGTAAGACATATTTAAACTTTACAGAAACATAAAATCACTGGATGTTGTTATCAGTGATGTCATCAGTGATGTTATTTGAGATGTCATCAGTGATGTCATCAGTGATGTCACTGACCATGTCATGAATGATGTAATATGTGACATGATCAGCAGTGGATTGCGGGTGCGCGATATATAGTTAGTACAACTTACTATATATGGAATTTCAATGGTTTTGTGTCAGTAAAAAAAGGTTTTTTAAATGCTAATTCCTAACTATATATGGTCTATAACCTATGGTTTTTTCAGTGAATTTTCAAGGTTTTGTAAATGCTAATTCCTAACTATATATGGTCTATAACCTATGGTTTTTTCAGTGAATTTCATTGGTTTTTTAAAAGCTAATATCTATAGCTGTAAAATGTATTCTTCTTTAAATCAAAAAATTTATTTTATATGTTTATTATTATTTTTTTTTATTATTATGTTTTGGTTCGCTCCCGGTTCGCGAACCGGGAAGCTTCCCGTTAGCTCAATGTGGTGCCGCGACCCGGTCCGCGAACCAGTAAACGTTCCGTTTGCGCAACTGCCGCGTTAGAAATCAACATCGTGATGCGTCGCGGAAGCGCGACGTATCGCGTTGTCGCATAATGCGTCTTATGACGCGCCGCGTTAGCGCACCCGGAAGTGCTGCGGTATGCGAACCGCGGCGCGAAGCGCAGCTCCCCGGAAGCGATCCGGGGCGCGTCGCGAAAGCGCGACGTATCGCGTTGCCGCGTAATGCGTCTTATGACGCGCCGCGTTAGCGCACCCGGAAGTGCTCCGGAGCGCGAACCGAGGCGCGAAGCGCAGCTCCCCGGAAGCGATCCGGGGCGCGTTCCGCAGCGAGTAACTTAAGCGTAACAGGTCATGTGACTTGTTAATAAAACTTTTCATTGGTTCATTTCACTTTTGGTTTCCTAATGATGTAAGGCTAGGTCATGTGACCTAAAAATAACACTTTTCATTGGTTTAGACCTATTTTTTTTCCAAAATGATGAAAACCCCTCCTTCTTTCTTCACTCTGACTTTCATCTTTGTGAGAGGAAGACCCTTTGTGATCACTGAGCAATGGCTTCATTAGTAGCTTCAGCTGGTGCACCCCCACCACCACCACCACCTCCTCATAGGAAGAGAGGACCACCTCCACAGTTCATTACCAACACAGTGGAGGAAGAGGATGAAGAAGAGGAACAGGAGATACAGGAAACACCGTTTTTACAAGAGGAGCCCCGGGTATCTCATCATAAAACTAGTTTCATTTGGCAGGTTTTTTCATTTCCTGAAGGACAGAAAAAAGTTAATGCTCGATATGTGACGTGCCTGATATGTAAAGAGGACTTATCTAGAGGCACAGAAAAGAAGTATAGTTACGGCAACTATACTATGCACCGTCACATGCTGAGGTGGCATCCACTAAACTACAGCCGGGCAGAGATGCGTGACCTTCAGGACAATCCACCAACTCCTGTGGCCAGGACATCGTCACAGGTATCTCTGTCGGGGCCAGAGGCACGGGAAACCGTGCCAAACATTCAGGACAACTTTGTCCATATGAAGATTACCTGTTTATATTGTGGTACATTGCTCTCATGTGCCAATATGAGCATTAACTTAATAAACAGAGCATTTGAAAACCACAAGTGCTCTAAACGCCCCAAAAAGTAAATAATTTTTTTGCTCCTGTTGAGCCCTTTACAATGCCTGTTTTTTGTTGTTTCCCCCCCCAAAAAACCAAAAAAAACCATAAAACTGTTCAAAAAATACAAAAAAAAAAAAATGTTCAGAAAAATAAATAAAATATATAAAACAACAAAAACATAAAAAAAAAGTTCTTTTCAGAACTACCTCCCCTTTATAAAAAAATTGCTAGAATGTTTAGCACTCTGGCAAGCTCTATTTCTTTTGGTTCGCTTCCCGGTTCGCTCGCCGGTACGCGAACCGGGAGCGAACCAAAAAAAAATAAAAAATAAAAAGAAGAGTAAGTATAAGGGAAGTAAACAGAGAGTAATGTTAAAACAAAGACAGCTATAGGGACTAAACCAGAGATACTGTTTAATAGATTTATTTACCGAAGAAAAGATGGAAGAGGGTATAATTGTGAAAAAGAAAATAGATAAGGAAGTGAAAGAAAAAAAGGAGAGTAGAAGAATAACAAAGAAGAGTTTCTTAGAGAATGTGAGTGAATGTTCAAAATAAGATTAAAACATGTGGAATAACAGAGAGAAAAAACAGAATGCAGAAAAGAAGAAGTAACAGAAAAGGAATAATTGAAACAGCAAAGAAATGTAAATAACATAGGGGCATATTATCAACATAGGCAATAAAAGTTTTGCAGCTTTTATTGGCAGAAATGTGTCGCTAAAGCCGCTTTTGCAGCAGAAAACTGCCGCTACAGCCGCTTTTGCAGCAGTTTTCTGCCGATAAAAGCAGCAATAATTTTATTGGCTGTGTTCATAATATGCCCCTTAGTGTGCTTCAACTACACAGAGAAAGCATAATGAACAAGTAGTGAAAGAGTGATCAGTCAGAGACACTAAGAGTAATAGAGACGGAGTGAGTGAACAAGAGTGAGGAACTATGAGGAGAGGGACTGAGAAAAGGAGTGGAAGGAGTAGAGTAAGTAAGTAAGTAATAGAGAAAGGAATGAGGGAAGTAGCAAAGGCAGGAAAGTTAGGGTTAAAGAAATGAAGCAGTGGAACTAATAGTAGTTAAATGTGATAGAAATGTAACGAAAAGAGTACAAAACATTTACCTTATAATTGTCGTTAACTTAGTCACTTGTTATTTTTATACTTTCAATCTGTGAAAGAGAGAACAAACATTTGAAAAATATTAAAACATGTATTTAAAAATTAGAAAAGACAAGGGAAAAGATTGAAGGACAAACAGTTTTTCAACAACTTTGACACTTACAGAAGCTTCTGCTTCTCCAGGCCCCCAACACAGTCCTAAAGATATACATTTTAAACTAACAGTATCTTGATGCAGATGAACTGAGGCCTATCTTGGAACATGGTGCATCTTTTGCACTGCTGTTGTCTCACAAAAGTGACGCAATCGCAGCGCAAAAGAGGTGCACAATCATCATAAAACTGTTCCTAACATTTTAAATGATTGTTTCAGGATGGCAATAAGGTGTGTCCTATCCAGACGTTTGTTTCAGGTGAGGCCTACTCAGGGTTGCAGATCAAATTTAGCCTTGTTGAAGAGTACAGAGGAGATAATACATGTGCAGGGCAACCAATAAAGTTCAGACTTCCTCTGTTTCCCTGGAGAGGCCTAAACTTCATCTGCACAATTTGATTCGTAATGTTACGAAACACAGGTAATGTATTTGAAAAATATGCAATTTCTTTTGCTCATTTCACAATCACATCACTTGTGTTTCCTTTGGTTAGGTATCTCATTATGCAGATGTAGTCCAGCATATGAAAGAGTACGCACTGAATGTAACAACTTTGACACTTACAGAAGCCTCACCTTCTCCATGCCTCCTACACAGTTCTAAATGTACATCATAAATACAAACAGTACAGAATTAACTATACATGTTAAATGGTTTATTTTTGCTGTTCTCAGAATGTATCAAATTTCACTAAAAACAGTGACTTGAAGGTATTCATCATATAACAGCGGGGAAAAAAAAACACAATCAAAATGATTGTGTTTAAAAAACCCATATAACATAACCAATCAGAAATCAAAACTCCTCAAAAGTAACTTACTTTCCATGACGTCGAAGGATGTCCTATGAACAGCTTACACTCTGTTGTGCTGTTTTTTCAGCCCGCCACTTTCTGAAAGAAAAGCTCCATCGTTTTGAAAAATATGTTACATACAATAAATGACTTCTCGCTCTCTACCACACGTTTCCTCAAGGCCAAATCGTGTAAGAGCCATTTATAACTCTTGGAATTCTTGTAAGCAAATCCCGTCATTTTGTATTTCCGCAACTTTCAGAAAGAAAACGTTCAAGATCACTTTCACAATCCTAGACTAGTAATATCTTACCCTTTTTGCTCACTCATGTTCTACATTTCCTATGACACTGATACTGCTTACTATGAAGCAGAATTACACTACCTCTATGACTACTACAATTATTTAATTCTCTACATCACTTTTAATCACAAAGCAATATAAAACAGTAGATACAATTATATCAACCCCTAGAATCATTATACGCCAGTTACCTACCCTAAATTCTCTTTTCTGAAAACAGAAAGTAAGAATATTTTTTAGTAAAAAGGCAACATTGTATCGTAGTCAAATGGCAATAATTTCCGAAACAGCAAATTTTTTTACATTTTCAATAACCTGTGTAATAAGCGGATCTTTTCAAATAACCATCATGCAATATAATAGCTGCAGTTACAAATCTTCTTCCTAAAATCAACGACTGTGTAGCCACAACATTTGTAATTAAAGTTGAAGACTTACTTTCATCAGGTTTATATAATTGGATTTTTAAAATGACATTATAATCAAAAGTTTGGACCAATAATCTAGACAGCATTGCAGACTTACATTCCCTCTACTCCATGTTTTGATTGGCTGCTTGAATTAGCTTATAAAAAGAAACAGTTTTTCTGAACTCATTCAAAGTGCAGTTATTTTTCCATGACGTCAAGTGTTATGGTAAGAAGACCGTTTGCTTTGGGAAATATTCTGTTGTCCTTCAACTAATCTGTGCCCACCACTTTCTGTAAGAAAATCTTCTTTTTTTCCAGGAACTATTGTCTCTGTACTACACTTATCCTCGAGGCCAAATCGTGTAGGAGCCATTAGAACCTCTTGAAATTCCTCAGAGCACATCCCGAGAATCTTTCCCTAAAATTTTGGTTTTAAAAACACCAGGTAAGAATTTTTAAGGTCATACGGCAATTTTTTTTTTTAAGTTAAAACAGAACCGTTGCAGAATGACCAGCCGTTTCTAGACTTTAAATAAGCTGTGTAATGTCCTGATGTTATTGAAGGACCGTCATGATATATAATTGCTGCAGTTACAAAAGTCCTTCCTGATATTGACAACTGCGAAGCTACAAAATTTTTAATTAAAGTTGTCAATTTTGTTCCATCAGCCCTACATCGTTGGAACATTAAAATGACATACTGGCCATATGTTCGTATAAATAATGTTGACATCATTTCAGATTTACATTGGCTACACTCCATGTTGTGATCAGCTGCTTTTACTAGCTTATTAAAGGACACTGATTTACTGTCTGGCAAAGTTAAATATATAAATCTTTCTGAGTCTACACTAGTAGTACTTGATACCCTACAGTTCTCGCAGTCATGCTGCCATTGATAAGAAAGCCCAAACAGGTGATCTACATCTACACCTTCAGCATGCAATACATCAAGCATATACATTAAAAACTCCTGACAATCTTGCTGAATATTTTGAGAGAATTGTGTTTGACCTGAACATCTGTCTAACAGATTTCGAATTTCAGACACACTTTCTATTTTTGTTCTATCAGTGCTACATTTCTTTAACACAGAATTTAACAAACTGCTAAATCTGTGATCCGAATTGACCACAATCTCTTCTTTTACATTTTGTAGAGAAAACAAAACATTAACCACTACATTAGCATAGCAGTTGACACCAGAACTGTTTTCAAATTGAAAACCAACAACATCTTCAACAGAATCCTTTTTCTTTCTGCTTATAATTTCAGGTTCATCAACTTTTCGTCTTTTTGGTACAACCTCCCTAGTATTGGTCACATTTCTTCGTTTCCGGCCTACCACACGTTTCTCAAACAAAGGATATTGAGGCAAATGTGGCGCATACTCTCTTCTTAACCTATTGTATTCCTTAACACAATCTAGATCCGCACAAATGTTTGTGACATCACACTCAATCAAGTACAATCCCGATAAAGTTCTAACTTGTGACAATGCCACATATGCTATACCCTCCTTGAACACAGAACTGCCAATATTCACCAATGCACTGTCTACACTTAAACCTTGTGATTTATGGATTGTCACCGCATATGCCAAGCAAACAGGAAACTGCTTATGGCGAACATATAAGTCTTTTACAAGCAAAAATCTAGCAGAACAACGACCAATTAGCTGTACTTCCTCAATGCCATCAAATTTAATTTTTAAAAATTCAATTCCATCTCTATTTCTGTATTTCACAAAATCAACAACATTACCCATTGATCCATTTACCAGACCTCTTTCAACATGTAAATTCCTTCTTAAAATTATACGGCAATTTAAGCACACATTCAGAGCCTTTTCAAAACCTGCAGTTTTAGATATAGTCTTCTCTAATGAATCCAATTTTGTTTTCAAATTCTCAGACAAAATAATTGTTGATCCCATATGCTCTACTCTGTCAATAGCTTCCAGTTTCACAATCTCTTGGTTTTCTAAATACAACATTTTGTTGTTGAAGATGGCACATTCTACAAGAGTTGGCATCAAACATATTCCAGATTTCTTCTCAGTAATTTTCTGAAAAATATTCTCAGGCACAACGTCTTGTTCTGGATATAAATTTGACAGTAATCGTGCATGGAAAGCTTGTTTCCCATGCTCGGTCACTTTTCCAATTCTAACATCTTGTAGAATATTCTTGTAAACTTCATCCTTCGCCTGACGCATATTTTCATGCAGTTCAGCATAATTGAAGTTTAACCATATATTGACGTTGCCAATGCTCCCTAGGAACTTCCTGGTATCTTCATGCGTGAGCATTTTGAACACAGGTTGTCCTTTCACTGGTGGCAGCTGCAGAAGATCTCCGAAAACAATGATGTGTTTGCCACCAAATAACACATGATACTCTGTTTTAAGAACTTCTTGCATTCTCAAATGCACAAAGGCAAGCATGACATTGGAAACCATGCTTACTTCGTCAATGATAAGAAGTTTCATTTTCCTCAAGACTCTTAAAACTTCACAACAAGCATCTCCAGATAACTTGTGGTATTGTAATTTGTTATCATGCTCCACTGGCAGCATCAGTAGACGATGCAAAGTAATACCTTTAATGTTATGTGCTGCCAGTCCAGTTGGAGCGGTGACAACACAAGACAGCGATGACTCAGTCCTTTCCTTCAAATAACATGAAATTTCTTTAATGAGGAAACTCTTTCCAGTTCCCGCTTCTCCACTCATGTACAGTCGGACAGGCTTCAACGATGTACATGAGCACTCTTTCTTCTCATGACTTAATCCATGATCAATTTGCTTGGTAACTTCGTCATATATTTTCCTCTGCTCAACGTTGAGTTGTCTTTCCAAGTCTTCTAAGTTAACCGCATCCTCCTGAGCATGTGCCATGGCTCTTTCCACTTCATTCATGGCAGTGGCAGCTTAATTTCCGATAACAGGTCCTCCTAGTGGATCCTGACTCAATGAAACAGAACTCTGACTGTCCTGAGAACTGTCTCTGGCAATCTCGGCTGCAATCGTTGCTTCCTGCTCGATTTCCGCATTCAACATTTGTACATATTTGGGAAAAGCAGGACATTCTGTGGTCTCCTTGGCGGCAGTGAACGAGTCTTCATAACAGAGGAAATCTCCAAGCAGTTCCTCTTCTGCACGCCAAGGCTTGAAAAGTTGCAAAAGTGCTAAAAAGAAAAACTCCTTTTTTTCAGGCGATTCGCCACTCAATTTTCGATGGTTTACCAAGTGGCATTTTCTTTGCTTGACCAGACATCCCTCACTTCCAATTACAGCATACACTCCTTTATCAATATCTTCTTTGATGTTCCTCTTGAATATGTAATTTTGTAGAACCTCATACAGACAAACATTCTCGAGGTGACTGCTTCGATTTGGATAATATGTATCCAACATGTTGGTCTTCAAAATGTCGGTACTGTTTGGCTCCTTTTCCGCCAAATACTCAATTTCCCGCACAGGTTTCAGAACTCGATTACGCGTTGCAGCAAGACCAAGACTCGCCCAAACGATACTCCTAGATTTGGCATAGAGACTTGCTGAAGACAACCGGTCAGAACATTCGTAAGCTCCGATTTCTCGATGCGACAACATCTTCAGACTGAAACTGTACAACTTCTTACTGAGGCTCTTTTCATGGGAAATGTCCTCCCACATATCCTTCAATTCTGTCTTTTCTTTTTTGGTGATGTAAGATGTCATATACCGAGCCACAGCCATACAGTTATCAGCCACAAACTGTATATCCATGTTAGCATTCCACATGGACAAAATCACTGGGTTGTAGTCGTTGATGTACTTGGACTCTTCGTTCCTCTTCAAATTGTATGTGTTTTTAGGTGATTTCCTTGTCACATTATGTCGCAGCGAAGACATCAAACTGTTCACTCTTCCTTTAGAAATCACCGGTTGTTGGAAGGCGAAACGACATTTGGTGTAGAACTTGTCCTTGTTTTTGAATTTACGACGACAGTACTTTCCACAACGATGGCTTTGGAAGCGTAGAACTTGTTCTCTTAGGCTTTTGTCCTCCTTTGCGTTTGGAACAGCACATGTAGAATACTGTTCTATGAAACTCATTACTAAGTCTTCTGGATCTGTTCCAAATTTAGGTGCATCCTTGATCCACAGCAGCATATGTATATGAGGAGCACCTCTTGCTTGGTACTCCTTTCTCCAGAAGAAATCCAACACCTCTCCAAGAGGTGGATTCTTCTTATTCATGATGAAAGACATCATAGCTTCAAATCTATGATTGAAGTACCTGCATACATTCACTGGATCCAAAGAGCACAGTTCTCCGGGTGTCTTGAATTCGATGTTTTCGATGTTTCCATTTGCCTCTCGTAGAAATTCAAGTAAGTCTTCCCAGCCATACTCGGCACAGCTCAGAGTGAGGAACCATGTGGGAGTTCCTAAGTTCCTCAGCATACATTTTAAATCACCATGACGACGGTACCAGTACCCATTAGTACCACGCTGACACGCCATGAGATTAATCAGGTGACAATCCAAAATACTGTCTTGGACATTGACTTTATCCATAAAGTCACTTGCCGAGATGTTTTGCATCTGTATACCACTTTTCAAGATGTGGTTCACTGCATATGACAGTCCAGACAGATCGCTTTCAAACAGGAGATGAAACAAATAGGGAATGCATTGTAGAAACCTAGCATCTTCTGCATACAATCGTAAAGTCCGGTGTTCAGAAGCAGGAATTTGATGAGGTCGCTCATCATATCTTCCTCCTTGACCTGTTGGAAATAGCTGTGGAAAACACCGAGCTTTCAAACTTTCCTCCCAGACACTAATGGGACTCCCTTTGGCTTGTTTCATTTGAAACAACTCAATAGCATTCCCCATGACTTCCTTGGAATGCAAAGGATGAACACTATAATGTTCATATATTTCTTCACTTTTAGAGGGTTCTACTTTCTCAATTTGACCAGCACACAAATCGCTATCCTCTTCCTCACTTACTTCCTCTTCTGCAACATATACATTCTTATAGTACTTATTATTTTTTTTCAAATACAATGTTGCCTTTTTTACTTTCCTAACATCCACTAAATCTTGCCATATTTTTTTATTCTTTGTCGGAACCCCATTAACTAAGATAACCAGAGGTTCCTCTTCCACTTTTTCTACTCCAATTGTGTAAATGTTTTTCTTCAAATCTAGAGGCAAATAAACAACTCTTCCCTTTAATCCTCTCTGTAAATCTGATGGAGGCAATTTCCCTGTCTTTGGCTCCATTCTTACAATAGCCTGAAAGGGATGGATACTTTGAATCAAAATAGATTCATAAGTATTTAAATCCTTCAATTCAGAAGGAATCTCAACCAATTCCAGATTATTATGAACCGCTCTAGCAGGCATCTGGTTTTGATTTAAGTTGTTACAACAATAAGTACACACACGTTGATCCGATCCCAAATCAAAACAATTTTCTACCATCAAGTATGTAGCGAAATCCTTCCATTCACTATTATTTACCCTTTCACTTCTTGCATATAAATCCACTAACTTAGTCTGATTCTTATAATAAGTGCGTCGACAACACACACAAGTGAAATTAGGCCTCTCACTTGATTTCACCTGAAACGTGGCAATTTCCTTCTGAAAATTATCTGTACTGGAAACCTGTACACTATCTTCCACATTACCCTCTTCTTCTGGGTCAATTTCAACATTCTCCTCTTTACTTCCAAAGTAACAAAACTCAATTTCTTCACACATATTCTTCACATCTATTTCAGAACCATGCAAAAGAGCAGCGCATAATTGTTTAAGCATAACTGCTGGATTCTTAGCATAATACAACATTCTAACTAATTTCCTCTCTTTATTATGATGCACTGCTAGCATCCTGAAATGATGAAAAACACTCTGGCATACTCTCCTGGAAAGACAAGCCAGTGAATGACCATGCAAACCTGTCACTTCTCTCACTCTGCAAGGATCTAATTCTTGCCACAACTTCATTTTCTGCTTCAAACTTTTCTTATTAAATGTCCGTACAAAATCACAAAGCAAATTGATGGAATCCTGTCGCACACTGCAAATACTACTACACTTCCAGGTGTACACAGGTCCCTTAGGACGTCTTCCTAAAACCTCATTATCTAACATCTCTTCTGCCTCTGTTGTCACAAGTTTTTCTTTTTCAACTGGACAACCATCTTTCACCTCATAAGCTTGACCGCTGGTGTCAACTGCATGCACCAAATCATTATCCTGGAAATAACTCTCCTCATTGAAAAATGCCTCACAACTTGAACTATGCATCCATTCTCCGGAAAAAACTTCACAAAAATTACTACGATTAACTATTCTCTTCCATCTACTATTTCTTTTGAAATCATAAATTGCCTTGTTTAGCTTCCTAATTCTATTGATTATCAAAATAAATAACTTTCGTTTAATTTCAAATGCCTGATCAATAACTTTCTCAACTTTTTTTTTTCTCTTATAAAAAACCACTTTCTGTTGACCTTTCTTAATATTTTTTAACAAATTGCCAATTATCCTGTTGCGGAACATTCGTTTACGAATGTCCCTAAACTGTTGTTTCCTTCTACTATCATGCACAGAGTTATCTCTTGCTCTAGCTGTAACATTTTTGATTGGCCTTTCCTTTCCGTTTAAATTGCTTCTCTTTTTCTGGACAAAAACATTTTCTGTAGTACTACTTTTTTTTCTAGAAATGTTTCTTATGAATGTTTTTCGTGGTCTTACCCGGTGCTTTCTTGGTGACTTGACGATTTTTTATTGTAGAGGACTGCTGCTGTAAATGATGGACCTGCTGTCTTTGACGTTTTGTAGCCTTTCTCATTCTCTCCTTAGTTGGCATTCTCAAAATTTGAAATGATCTGCAGTTGAATCTGTGGTAAAATATAATAAAAAATGTTATTAACCACTATTACCAAACAGTAAATCAATAACAGTCATCAAAAACTTAACACACTACTTAACATTTTTACATATAATATTTTTTAGTGCTTTGGCAAATTTAGAATACAGAAATAGCAGAAAAGAAATGGAATTCTTCTTCATTTTACCTGTCCTGTTTTATATGTGAATCTGATCTAATTTTATGAGCATATTTTAATATTTTATTGAAGACACTACACATAACCTGTTTTTGAAGGTGTGTTTAATTTAAAATTAAACAGTTTACATTTTTACTTTTCATTTATTGTAAATTTTAAAAATAAATGTTTATAGTTCCATAGGCTCAAGCAGGTCAGCTTCCCACCCTATGTCATACAATTCTGACAAATCGGTATCCTCATCATATTCTTCATCATCCTCAGGATTTAAATCATCCAAGGGATCTACTTCCACTGACGTTTCAATTACAAGTTCAATGATGAGGTCGAGATCAACTGATTGCTGATTGTCACTCATGTTGATGTTGTCGTTATCTTTAAAGAAAGAGAACAACAATGAGATGTTGCAGAGTAAGAGACAAATCTCAGAGATTATAATAGTAAATTTGTTTAACAAGAGTAACATTTTGCAGCTATTATTTAGCCATGTCCAGCGATGCTGAGGAGGTGAGGCCTATGTCCAAGTTTTCAGTGAACAGGACTCATCTCTTCTTAACCTTGGATAAGCCTCACCGACTCTGTGTCCCCTGCTCATACTTAAATGTACAGGGGCAGATTTATGCTAAGTGGCGCATCCCCACGGATGCACCAGTTAATGTGCACCGCTGCTCTGCCACCCATAGTGTGCCGCATTTACAATGTGGATCATCATTGAGCAAAAACAGCACAGATGCGTCACGCATCTGTGCCGCAAAAGCAGCACATTGCAGGAATCACGTCATAAGCGCGACATGTCTACTGCAATGCACAGGAGGAAGCCTCACATTGCATGGTGCATCACTTCTTATGCCTGTTTCAAACAGGCGTAAGGATTTGATTCAACAATGCTATAAAGCTGACTCAGTGAAATCTTCTAAATTTCACTGTGTTAGTTTTACAGGGCTTTCATGCAAATTAATGCATACCTTGCAACAAAACACTTATATGAAAACTGACGCAGGTTTCATTTGGCACAGGACTTTACAGCATGACACATCTGCCTTGATGCATCAAGTTGTAAATATGTCGCCACATAGCAAATGTTTTGCACCGCCGCTGCGTCACAAAAGTGACGCACAGTGACGCAAAAGAGACATACACCTATCATAAATCTGTCCCTAACATTTTAAATGATTGATTCAAGATTACGATAAAGTGTGGCCTATCCAGAGGTTTGTTTGAGGTGAGGCCTATTCAGAGTTGCAGATGAAATTTACGCTTGTTGAAGAGTACAGAGGAGATAATACATGTGAAGGCCTACCAATGAAGTAAGTCATATCCACTTCACTCTTGAACAAAGGCCAGACCTTTTCTGTGTCCATGGACTGACCTAAACTTCATCTGCACAATGTCATTCGTAAACTTTGGAAACACAGGTGATGTAATTGAAAAATGTGGAGTTTCTTTTCCTCATTTCACAATCACATCACCTGTGTTTCCTTTGCTTAGGTATCTCATAGTGCAGATGGACTCTAGCATATCAAAGAGTACACATAAGTTGAGCAGTGTATTCAACAAATTTGACATTTACAGAAGATTCAGCTTCTTATCTTGTTAGAGATGAAATGAGGCCTGTCTTGCAACATGGTGCATCTTTTGCATCACTCCTGCATCGGTTTCATGTGGCACGGGACTTTACAGCATGACACATCTGCCTAGATGCATCAAGTTGTAAATATGTCACCACATAGCAAATCTTTTGCACCGCCGCTGCGTCACAAAAGTGACGCACAGTGACGCAAAAGAGGCATACACCTATCATAAATCTGTCCCTAACATTTTAAATGATTGATTCAGGATGACGATAAGGTGTGACCTATACAGAGGTTTGTTTAAGGTGAGGCCTACTCAGGGTTGCAGATGAAATTTACGCTTGTTGAAGAGTACAGAGGAGATAATACATGTGAAAGCCTACCAATGAAGTAAGTCATGTGCACTTCACTCTTGAACAAAGGCCAGACCTCTTCTGTGTCCGTGGACAGACCTAAACCTCATCTGCACAATGTCATTCGTAAGCTTAGGAAACACAGGTGATGTAATTGAAAAATGTGGAGTTTCTTTTCCTCATTTCACAATCACATCACCTGTGTTTCCTTTGCTTAGGTATCTCATAGTGCAGATGGAGTCTAGCATACCAAAGAGTACACATAAGTTGAGCAGTGAATACAACAATTTTGACATTTAGAGAAGATTCAGCTTCTTATCTTGTTGGAGATGAAATGAGGCCTGTCTTGCAACATGGTGCATCTTTTGCATCACTGCTGCATCAGTTTCATGTGGCACGGGACTTTACAGCATGACACATCTGCCTAGATGCATCAAGTTGTAAATATGTCAACACATAGCAAATCTTTTGCACCGCCGCTGCGTCACAAAAGTGACGCACAGCAACGCAAAAGAGACACACACCTATCATAAATCTGTCCCTAACATTTTAAATGATTGATTCAGGATGACGATAAGGTGAGGCCTATCCAGAGGTTTGTTTGAGGTGAGGCCTACTCAGGGTTGCAGATGAGATTTACACTTGTTGAAGAGTACAGAGGAGATAATATATGTAAAGGCCTACCAATGAAGTAAGTCATGTCCACTTCACTCTTGAACAAAGGCCAGACCTCTTCTGTGTCCGTGGACAGACCTAAACCTCATCTGCACAATGTCATTCGTAAACTTAGGAAACACAGGTGATGTAATTGAAAAATGTGGAGTTTCTTTTCCTCATTTCACAATCACATCACCTGTGTTTCCTTTGCTTAAGTATCTCATACTGCAGATGGACTCTAGCATATGAAAGAGTACACATAAGCTGAGCAGTGTATACAACAATTTTGACATTTACATAAGATTCAGCTTCTTATCTTGTTGGAGATTAAATGAGGCCTGTCTTGCAACATGGTGCATCTTTTCCATCACTGCTGCATCGGTTTCATGTGGCACGGGACTTTACAACATGACACATCTGCCTAGATGCATCAATTTTTAAATATGTCGCCACATAGCAAATCTTTTGCACCGCCGCTGCGTCACAAAAGTGACGCACAGTGACGCAAAAGAGTCATACACCTACCATAAATCTGTCCCTAACATGTTAAATGATTGATTCAGGATGACATTAAGGTGTGGCCAATCTAGAGGTTTGTTTAAGGTAAGGCCTACTCAGGGTTGCAGATGAAATTTACGCTTGTTGAAGAGTATAGAGGATATAATACATGTGAAGACCTACAAATGAAGTAAGTCATGTCTACTTCACTCTTGAACAAAGGCCAGACCTCTTCTGTGTCCGTGGACAGACCTAAACCTCATCTGCACAATGTCATTCATAAACTTAGGAAACACCGGTGATGTAATTGAAAAATGTGGAGTTTCTTTTCCTCATTTCACAATCACATCACCTGTGTTTCCTTTGCTTAGGTATCTCATAGTGCAGATGGACTCTAGCATATCAAAGAGTACACATAAGTTGAGCAGTGTATTCAACAAATTTGACATTTACAGAAGATTCAGCTTCTTATCTTGTTGGAGATGAAATGAGGCCTGTCTTGCAACATGGTGCATCTATTGCATCACTCCTGCATCGGTTTCATGTGGCACGGGACTTTACAGCATGACACATCTGCCTAGATGCATCAAGTTGTAAATATGTCACCACATAGCAAATCTTTTGCACCGCCGCTGGGTCACAAAAGTGACGCACAGTGACGCAAAAGAGGCATACACCTATCATAAATCTGTCCCTAACATTTTAAATGATTGATTCAGGATGACGATAAGGTGTGACCTATCCAGAGGTTTGTTTAAGGTGAGGCCTACTCAGGGTTGCAGATGAAATTTACGCTTGTTGAAGAGTACAGAGGAGATAATACATGTGAAAGCCTACCAATGAAGTAAGTCATGTGCACTTCACTCTTGAACAAAGGCCAGACCTCTTCTGTGTCCGTGGACAGACCTAAACCTCATCTGCACAATGCCATTCATAAACTTAGGAAACACAGGTGATGTAATTGAAAAATGTGGAGTTTCTTTTCCTCATTTCACAATCACATCACCTGTGTTTCCTTTGCTTAGGTATCTCATAGTGCAGATGGACTCTAGCATATCAAAGAGTACACATAAGTTGAGCAGTGAATACAACAATTTTGACATTTAGAGAAGATTCAGCTTCTTATCTTGTTGGAGATGAAATGAGGCCTGTCTTGCAACATGGTGCATCTTTTGCATCACTGCTGCATCGGTTTCATGTGGCACGGGACTTTACAGCATGACACATCTTCCTAGATGCATCAAGTTGTAAATATGTCACCACATAGCAAATCTTTTGCACCGTCGCTGCGTCACAAAAGTGACGCACAGTGACGCAAAAGAGGCATACACCTATCATAAATCTGTCCCTAATATTTTAAATGATTGATTCAGGATGACGATAAGGTGTGCCCTATCCAGAGGTTTGTTTGAGGTGAGGCCTACTCAGGGTTGCAGATGAAATTTACGCTTTTTGAAGAGTACAGAGGAGATAATACATGTGAAGCCCTACCAATGAAGTAAGTCATGTCCACTTCACTCTTGAACAAAGGCCAGACCTTTTCTGTGTCCGCGGACAGACCTAAACCTCATCTGCACAATGTCATTCGTAAACTTAGGAAACACATGTGATGTAATTGAAAAATGTGGAGTTTCTTTTCCTCATTTCACAATCATATCACCTGTGTTTCCTTTGCTTAGGTATCTCATAGTGCAGATGGAGTCTAGCATAGCAGAAGGTTACAACTGTATGGAACATGGCTATGTAAGTCAAAAAATCAAAATCTAATTTTGCCAAGCACACATGGGGGCGTATTTACAAGGACCTTGCACCACAGGGAAAGGTCTTACATTAAAATGGGAAAAATAACATCAGAGAGACTCAAAGGCCTTATAAATATGCCCCAAGCAACCTATGAAGCTCTAGCATTACATATCAAGATACCTAATTGATTTCAAAAATCGTTTTTAAACCCATCATCTAAATAAATTATATACCTACATTCATCAGGAAGTGACTTAAAATGCCCTAAGACACATGAAAGCGTTTTTTTTTAAGCCCTTGCTCCATTTTTAGATCACTTTTAACATGGCTATGTAAGTCAAATAATCAAGATCTAAATTTGCCAAGCACAGATGGGGGCGTATTTACAAGGACCTTGCACCACAGGGAAAGGTCTTAAATTAAAATGGGAAAAATAACATCAGAGAGACTCAAAGGCCTTATAAATATGCCCCAAGCAACCTATGAACCTCTAGCATTACATATCAAGAAACCTAATTGATTTCAAAAAACGTTTTTAAACACAACTTGTAAAGCAATTATATTCATACATTCATGGGGAAGTTACTTAAAATACCCTAAGACACATGAAAGCGTTTTTTTTAAGCCCTTGCTCCATTTTTAGATCACTTTTAACATGGCTATGTAAGTCAAATAATCAAGATCTAAATTTGCCAAGCACACATGGGGGCGTATTTACAAGGACCTTGCACCACAGGGAAAGGTCTTAAATTAAAATGGGAAAAATAACATCAGAGAGACACAAAGGCCGTATAAATATGCCCCAAGCAACCTATGAAGCTCTAGCAGTACATATCAAGAAACCTAATTGATTTCAAAAATCGTTTTTAAACACATCAACTAAATCAATTAGATACCTACATTCAAGGGGAAATGACTTAAAATGGCCTAAGACACATGAAAGCGTTTTTTTTAAGGCCCTTGCAACATTTTTGGGTCACTTTTAACATGGCTATGTTAGTCGAAGAATTAAAATCTAAATTTGCCAAGCACAGATGGGGGCATATTTACAAGGACCTTGCACCACAGGGAAAGGTCTTAAATTAAAATGGGAAAAATTACATCAAAGGAAGTCAAAAGCCTTGAAAATATGCCCCAAGCAACCTATGAAACTCTAGCAGTACATATCAAGAAACCTAATTGATTTTTAAAAACGTTTTTAAACACATCTTGTAAAACAATTATATTCATACATTCATGGGGAAGTGAGTTAAAATACCCTAAGACACATGAAAGCATTTTTGTAAGACCCTTGCACTTTTTTTGCATCACTTTTAACATGGCTATGTAACACAAAGCAACAAAATCTATTTGTAAAACACTTGACACAAAGCAACATTTTAAATACACAACTTTCTTCATAATTTTCTCCCTAAACCATACCATTCTCTACCTAAATTAAATGAATCTTTTCTCACCTTAGCAAATACTTTATGAGTTTCAAAACAGTCTCAGAAACACACCAAATTGTCTTTAGCAGAGCAAAAGGTATGCACTCCAGAGTCTGCAGCTATGAAAAGCACAGAAATGCTGTAACTCATCACACATATCTCTCATGTCACGCAATCAAAACTCTTCCCTCACTTTTTTCAAATCAACACCCTTCCCCCCTCTGGCCTTTCTGCCTTTTTTGCATAGCAACCACCTCCTGAAAGACCTCTCATGTTTGCAAGTTCACACAACAATGTTTCAATTGAACTCTGAACTCTCAGTGCACCTGCGTATCCAGTGTAATCTTTCATTAAATGATTTTTTCTTGACCATTCAAATTACACCTTTCAAACAAAACATCCATGCACCCTAACTTTCTGTTTTCAGCAATCAAAATCCACCAATCACTGCTACTGCTTTCTTAACACAGAAACTCCACAGTTTTTTTCATTTTAAACTCTTATTTTTTCAACTCCCATTTCATTGCCACACTTCATCTGACTGCAGCAGAACCACCTCTCACCATGTTTTCTGTCTGGATTGTTGGACATAGTTACATCTACTGGGCTCAAAGGTATGCTGAGAACAGAAATTTACCTAACCTCAATTTACAAGATGTGGAAATTAAGTGGTTTGGCCACAGAGGATTAAAATGTCACCAATTGATACCATTGGTGAAAACCTTTATGCATTTGCCTAAACCTGACCTGTTAATTGTGCACTGTGGAGGAAATGACTTGGGCACTTTGACTGGTGTAGGTCTGGAAATGCTTTTAAAGGACACCTTTGAGCAATTGATGGCACTTTTTCCTCAAACTGCCTTGGTATATTCAAATATATGCCAAAGACAGAAATGGAGGTGGTCGAACCAATTTTGTCCACAAATTGAGAAGTCGAGGAAGCATGTAAACAAATCTGTTTCAGCTTACATGAGAGACCATGGAATGGGCTCCATGTACAACAATAACTTGCGTTACTACATGCAAGATATCTACAGAGGAGATGGAGTTCACTTCTCAGATGAGGGCAACAGAGTTTTCATTTTGAATTTAAGACTGTGCATTGGTACCTACTTATAAGTACCTAAATGTACCATAAACCCAAAAGCTCTTCTCAGAGCTACCCTACATCTGATCACTCACAATTATTATTTTACTCTAACTTTTTTCACAAATTTTCAACAAGGTACGCTCCCCGGAGCGCTACCCGGTACGCGAACCGGAAGCTAACCGCGCGAAATTATTTTAAAAAATGTTTTTTTTCCGCACATATGGGCCTCCTCAGCCACCCTCAGAAAACCTAGGGGGTCAAGATACGTCTACCGTGCCCCCTTCTACCCATTCTGAACATTATTTGCCCTCCATATTGTATCTTAATTCGACCGAAACACAAAATGGTGGACTCCCGTAACGCTGCCGGTTCGCGTACCGGGGCGCTCACCGGGAAGCGCGCCATCAAAAAAGGTGGGAAAGTAATTTACAGAAGAAACCCTGGAGACACTTTCACCAAATATAGATTAGCTCATACTACATACCAATCCCTACCATTTTCACAAATTTGGTTGGAATTCCATTTAGCCATTTAGCCTGTAGACCTCTCTAAATACCCTGAGGTAAATTACTTCACAAAACACATCTGAAGTGTTGGAATTCACAACCAATTAAAATATTACTTTCATTTTCTACTTTTTTTACCTGACATTTTGATTGGTTATCTACCTGAATATATATAAAGGAAGAGAAGGAAACACAGCCATTTTGACTACTACTTCCTGGTGTACATTTCAATAGGATTTTCACTAATAACTTCAACTTCTTTTTAAAGGTAAGTTGGTATTTTAAAAACTGAAGTATATTGTGCACTTTAAGTTAATATGGTAAACTTTTTCTGATAGTTATATACTATCCCTCTGTAGTAGTTATAGATTTAGACTTCTCTGTTATAGTTATGGATGGACTTAGGCTTCTCTTGTATAATTATGAATTTACTTACGTTAAATCACATACACTTTTTTATATTCCTACTTCCACTCTGATACTATACACTGCCCAAAGATAAATTCACTGTTAAAAACTGCCTATCTAAAATGAATCCCAACAGTGCCCTATCTCTACTAATATATATTTTTTTTATGCAAATTTCAGACAAAATGGAAGGCGAACAGAAAGTTTCATTTTAAATTGTCCTTGCAGAGACCAACCAAGAAATCATTGATCCAAATGACATTGAATTTATGGATGAAACTTGGGACCCAGAACTACTGCAATGTGTGCAATCAGTAGATGTCCTCCTTGAAAATGAGGACATTTTACACACTCAAAAATTACAAGCTATGTTCAATGAAAATAACGACATTTCAGACAGTGAAATGTTAGACATTTTATTAAATTTTGAAACACAATCACAATAATAAATAATTGCTTAAAAAATAAAGAAATAAAAAAAAATCAACAAAACAAACAATCAATTAACATACAATATTTGAAAAGTCTATCATTCTTTTTTCCTTATAGTACGCTCCCCAGAGCGCTTCCCGGTGCGCGTACCGGGCGCTCCCCACGCAAAAAAAACAATTTTTAAAAAAAATGTTTTGCCCCGCGGGGCCCTTTTAAAGCCTCCACATCAAACCTAGGGGGTCAGGGAGGATCTACTATGCCCCCTTATGGTCATTTCCCCCATTGTTTTTGCCTCCTAATGTCTCTCGATCCTACCGAGAGACAAGATGGCGGCCGCTCCGGACTGTTTAGAATGTTGACAGACACCGGAGAGCCAATCAGCTTCGCTACGCAAAGTTTCGTTACGCGTCAGGTACGCGAACCGGAGCGCTGCCCGGAGCGCGCTTACAGATATATATCTTTTTTTGAACGTTAATTTCTCAAAATCCACTGGATCACATATATTGAGACCTAGCAAAGGCACATCGGGCTACCAGTCCCTACAATTTTGCCAAGTTTCGTGCAAATCCATTCAGCCGTTCGGGCTAAAAGTGAGGCCAACCGCCCTATGGAAATTAACATGGGAAAAACACGTTTTGGGACCCCCCTTTTTTCTCAGCCCCCCCTTGACAAACCCCCCCCAAATTTTCAGTATCTGCTCAGAAACAAAATGTTCCATTTTCCTGAAAATTTCAGCCAATTCCGTCCACAAACGCCAAAGTTATTAGACATAGAATTTTCAAAAATCCCATAGAGAAAAAATCCTAACTATATATACCTATGGGCGACCGCCAGTAGGTAATATATATATATATATATATATATATATATATATATATATATATATATATATATATATATATATATATATATGTATATATATATATATATTGGCATCCTGTGAGTTTGGCCACAATCAGCAAACAAACCAAGAAAACTGCACTCCAGAGGACTGCACAATAACTTTATTGTGCACTAGTTTACAAGATGACGCTTTTCGGCGTAAGCCTTTCTCAAGTGATTTCTTGAACAGCAATCTCCCTTAGAAATAGACTGCATGGCGCATGAACATTGAAAAGTTACTATCGACTTAAGCATATACTAGTGCTCAAGATAGAAAACAATATTCTTTAAAGATATAACAAAATAATATGTTGGCACAGCTGTCAGGATTCATAACTCATATAATTCATTACGTACCGTCAATTGGCATATATGATAAAACTCATATTATATGCTTGAATTACCTATAAATCAGTTTTATCTGAATTGATTCTAAGAACAGCCAATACCACATCCGTAATCAAGTGCGGTGTGCAGTCATCATCTTATTGCATTGCCTTCTTCAAGCAAGCCGGGCTGAAGACGGCTGGAATGCCAGAAACCGGTCCTCGGAAGCTTGTTTCCGGTCCAGGGAAGGCATGGTTTTGCAGTTCGGGCTGGACTGTTCACATGAGGCACAGGGTCAGACTGATTTGCATATAGCCATGTCTGAACTGGGGTGGCAGAGTGGGCTAAAGAACAGTGATGGATCAAACCCAGATCTTTTGACTGGGTGTGAGTGTTTGATTGGTTCTGATGCTCCGTCCATCACCACCCCCTTTTGTACCGCTTTGCGAAGGCGGGAGTGTTTTAGCTCCCGCCCTCCCATTGCAAACTTGGTTTAGATTTTGAAAGAGAGAGCAGGGAAATCTGTTTTCTTTTTCATAATCCAAACCAGATTGCTTTTCCACATGGGGAGCTGCATGTTCGTAGCTACCCATGTGGAAAAGCAATGTCGGCTCCCAAACGCGTAGAAGTTGTGCACCAAACACGCTGGAGTCGCGCACCCTACAGATTATGAGTCATGTATTCAACTCATGCACATCAGGGGGCCGCACTGAGTGCTGCGCTGGGTGTGCAACTTCTAATATTACTATGAAAAAAATAGCCCCTATCAGTAATTATACTATCCCCTGGGGCTTATAAAAAACATTGGGGACCGTGGGGGGAGCCCCAATGCCCCCACAGTCATGCCGGCTCCCCGCGTCCTTCGGGAACTGGCATTGCTTTTCCACATGGGGAGCTGCTAACATGCATGTGGAAAAGCAATCTGGTTTGGATATTATTTATTGAGGGAAAATTCATTAGTCAAAAAACATTACCCCCAGTGTGGCCTGTCCGGACCACGCATTGTAATGCTATTACAACAAAACTTTTACATCGTATATTCCATTACAACGCATGTTATTACAACGCATGCCATTACAACACTTATTCAATTACCTCGCATGCCATTACAACACAATTTTTATTTTTATGAAAATAAGTACTCGCTTTAAAAAATAATGCATAATTATTATTTTATAATATACAATTTAGTTTATTAACGCATTACCGGAATTAGTTAAAACAATACTCGGGTATAAATTAAAATACTCGATAATTAAATGAGAGTATCTCTTGAACGGGATGCAGGGAAAATAGGGGTGTTGGGTGGGGTAGTGTATTACAATCAAGACAAGAACTATAAGAAAGCTTATAAATATTAGATAAATAAATGTAAGAGAACATGGATTATTTGAATTATACAAATTAATACTAGGGTATGAATTACAATACTCGAAGAATAAAAGAGATTATCTCTGGCACAGGATGCAGGGAAAATGGGGGTTTTGGGTGGGGTAATGTATTAAAATGTAGGCAGGAACTATAAATAAAGATTATGAATATTAGTTACAGAAATGTATGAAGACACTGATTAATGGAATTAGATAAATTAATACTTGGGTATGAATTATAATACTAGAAAATTAATAGTCTGGCACAGGATGCAGTGAGAAGAGGGCTTTAGGATGGTGAAGATTATTAAAAATAAAGTTAGAAAAAAGGCAGTTAATAGAATAATAAGTCGCGAAAAAAGGGGAAGGAATGTAAATACTCTTATTAAAAAAAGGAGTAGCCTATAGAAATGGTTTTATAAGAAAAACGAGTTTAAATAAAGCATTTTGGAAATTATTAAAAAGTTAAAAAGTATGCAAAGTAGCACATTTACATAAACATGTGACGTACTAAAACAGTGCAAATGAGAGCACCTGTCAACTGAAAAACATGAGTTAAAAGAGGGAGGAGCAATAAATTGTTAACTAACCAAAAAGTATATAAACCACACCCGTGGGATGATTAGTTTCATTTCGGAGAATCAATACGGGTGAAGAAACTACGAGGAAGGTAATGATACGGGGCTGTGGAAGCATCTTGAGAATATCTTTCATGTCCTCAGGGGGAACATATTGTTAATATATCTTTAAAAATACATAAAACATTATGTCCCCTCCAGAGGAGATGGATGAATTACGACGGAGTAAGGAAACAATATCGAAGAGAGGTAAATTATGGGACAGGGTATATGTTTGATATTTTTAAAAAGAAAGCACAAATATTTAAATGATTATAGAATGTAGTATGTTTAAGTTTAAATGGAATATAATAACAAGTTGACGATAGAACCATTACAAGAAATATAGGTGAATTAAGGAATTACTTTGTGCAAGGTAATGATTCAGGGCGATGGCATCATCTTGAGTTTATCTTTCATTTCCACAGAGGGAACATATTGTTAATGTATAATTTAATTTACATTTTACTTTATGATCCCTCAAGTGGAGTTGGATGACTTTCAACAGAAGATTTGAAAGAATAATAAATAATATTTTTCTAAGAATGCAAGTATATTATATTGATTGAAAAATGTACTATAAATACACTATCGACGCAAAAAGGAAATACTTTGGAATAAAGGAAAATACTCTTTATCTTCTAGAGTGAAAATGGAATAAAAGTATTTATATTGAGTAGTGCTTTTATCAATTTTCACTCGTAAAGAACAGGAGGATTATCTTCGCAAGCACTTTGTATGATAAAATAATATATTTGTGCCTTCAAATGTTAATTAATAATGCTTTTATTATTTATGATTGTCAAGTGTAATAATAAAATGAAATATACATAAAAAAAGAAAGATGAAGTAGTGAGGGATTGTTTGTCGTAGCCTTTCTATTCTACTCTGTCTGAAAGTAAAAAAAACCCAATCATTTAAATAAAGATGACGGGGTAACACTTATATAATGTAAACATAAGGAATGAGTGCTTATGATAAAATTAAAAAAATGTGGTCCAACGATTAATACCAATGAATGAGAAAAAGATTTTGCAACTCACCCACGTGATGATTTAAAAAGTCTCAATAAAAATATTTGGAAAACTTGTGCATTTTTCTTTCAAGGATGGTTTGAAGAATTATACATTTAATGAAAGGACATAGTACTCCACTCTAAAGGAGAAAAGTCAGCACAATTATGATAGAATAGAATTTAGAAAAATATTTCTAAATACCTTCATAGTCAACAAACTTGTAAGCAGAGTAGACAGTATAAGTTAAAAACACCCTACCAAAACTTGTTTTTTGAAACGCTTTGTAAAATAAAGTGCGTCACAAAATGGCTCTGTACATGGTGAGGGTATCATAACGTCACATATAAAAAACAAGCCAATCAACATTAGGCTAAGAAAGCTACAGTTAAGCACACAAAAGCCAATCACAACAAAAGATGAACAGAATGTTTCTGTTTTTAACATACAAGCTAACCAGATGACCTTGCACGTACGTGCAGGGGGAGGCAATTGTTGCTTACAATAAATAATAACAAAAAAAGAAGGGTAGTTTAAAAGAACGCATTGGAATAAAACACAAGCGTGTTTGAATAAATAAAGTTTCCATGGTGAAGTATAATCAACAATCTTTAAAAAATGATCGGGGATATAATCAGGCACGGCGTTAACATTATCACTGCATTAGCGATCAATCACGTGACTCACGTTTCACCACTGTCTGACTGACTGACTGAAACACTTATAAAGCGCACGAATGCCGCGGCGTCTGGCACTACGTACTTCACTTGCAAAGTTAAAAAGAACATGTGTGACATTTGCATAACAAGTGTAGTGTGATGTGAATTATTGAGGATGACCTGCTTTAGAAAGTACCCGAAAGGCTTCTTGCAGAAAAAGAACACAATTATCTGCAAGACCCTATATAATGATTTTCCAGGCTCTCAAGGCTAAACACGTTGGAAATCGTCTCTGGCCACTTTCAATTGGTCCACCTTGACCATGAAAGTGCATGTCTGCTTCTCCTTTCTTTTTCATAGTAATTGTTACTCATACTCTATCCAGCAAATACCCCACAAATGCACCCCCCTGGTTTAAGAATAGACATTTTTACTAATACACTATCCAGCACTTACACTACAGATGCACCCCCCTGGAGTTAGAATAGTAATTGTTACCAACACACTATCCTGCACTTACCCTACAGATGCACCAAACTGGAGTTAAAATAGTAATTCTAACCCCTACACTATCCTGAACTTACCCTATAGATGCACCCCTCTGGAGTTAGGATAGTAATTGTTACCAAGGTAACACACTATCCTGCCCTTACTCTACAGATGCACCCCCCTGGAGTTAGAATAGTAATTGTTACCCCTACAGTATCCTGCACTTACCCTACAGATGCACCCCCCTGGAGTCAGAATAGTAATTGTCACCAACACACTTTCCAGCACTTACCCTACAGATGCACCCCCTTGGACTTAGAATAGTAATTGTCACCAACACGCTATCCAGCACTTACCCTACAGATGTACCCCCTGGATTTAGAATAGTAATTGTAACCCCTACACTATCCTGCACTTACCCTCCAGATGCACTCCCCTGGAGTTAGAATAGTAATTATTACCCCTACACTATCCTGCACTTACCCTACAGATGCGCCCCACTGGAGTTAAAATAGTAATTGTAACTCTTACAGTATCCTGCACTTACCCTATAGATGCACCACCCTGGAGTAAGAATAGTAATTGTTACCCCTACAGTATCCTGCACTTACCCTACAGATACACACCCCTGGAGTTAGAATAGTAATTTTGACCAGCACACTATCCAGCACTTACCATACAGATGCACCCCCCTGGAGTTAGGATAGCAATTGTCACCTACCCACTATCCAGCACTTCCCCTACAGATGCACCCCCCTGGAGTTAGAATAGTAGTTGTAACCCCTACACTATCCTGCAATTACCCTCCAGATGCACCCTCCTGGAGTTAGAATACTAATTGTTACCCCTACACTAACCTGCACTTACCCTACAGATGCACCCACCAGGAGTTAGAATAGTAATTGTTACCCCTACACTACCCTGCACTTACCCTACAGATGCGCCCCACTGGAGTTAAAATAGTAATTGTAACTCTTACAGTATGCTGCACTTACCCTATAGATGCACCACCCTGGAGTAAGAATAGTAATTGTTACCCCTACAGTATTCTGCACTTACCCTACAGATACACACCCCTGGAGTTAGAATAGTAATTTTGACCAGCACACTATCCAGCACTTACCATACAGATGCACCCCCCTGGAGTTAGGATAGTAATTGTCACCAACCCACTATCCAGCACTTACCCTACAGATGCACCCCCCTGGAGTTAGAATAGTAGTTGTAACCCCTACACTATCCTGCAATTACCCTCCAGATGCACCCTCCTGGAGTTAGAATACTAATTGTTACCCCTACACTAACCTGCACTTACCCTACAGATGCACCCACCAGGAGTTAGAATAGTAATTGTTACCCCTACACTACCCTGCACTTACCCTACAGATGCACCCCCCTGGAGTTAAAATAGTAATTGTAACTCTTACAGTATCCTGCACTTACCCTACAGATGCACCCCCTGGAGTAAGAATAGTAATTGTTACCCCTACAGTATCATGCACTTACCCTACAGATGCACACCCCTGGAGTTAGAATAGTAAATTTTACCAGCACACTATCCAGCACTTACCATACAGATGCACCCCCCTGGAGTTAGAATAGTAATTGTCACCAACAGACTATCTAGCACTTACTGTACAGATGCACCCCCCTGGAGTTAGAATAGTAATTGTAACCCCTATACTATCCTGCAAATACCCTACAGATGCACCCTCCTGGAGTTAGAATAGTAATTGTTACCCCTACACTAACCTGCCCTTACCCTACAGATGCACCCCCCTGGAGTTAGAATAGTAATTGTTACCCTTACGCTAACCTGCACTTACCCTACAGATGCACCCCCCTGAGGTTAGATTAGTAATTCTCACTCCTACACTCTCCAGTACTTATTGACCTTAAAATAGAAATGAGTACTCCTACAATATCAAGCACATATGTAAAATATGCACACCCTTATAGTTTTTGAAAATGCAAAACTGTTTTTTCATTACAAATAATTTAAGAATGAATGTAAATCAAAATAAATATTTATTGAAAAAATATATTTCATACAAATAAGTATTACATTTATATCATGTAAAACAAATATCAATTTTAATGAAATCAAAGATAAAGTTAATGATTAAAAAAAATATTTGGTCTGTTTTATTTTTTTGGATTTACGGTATGACGTTAACGTAGTGACGTTCAACATGAAGGCAGCCATTTTGAGTTATGAGGAAGGACAAAGCAGAAGCAAGGTAGAGA